>NC_133327.1:283644947-284298697 GCF_042186555.1 Aquarana catesbeiana | reverse complement strand
TCCCCTGTATCAGCATGTGCCAATGTCATCAGCACATGCGCACTGAAGCAACGGTACATTTGTGCCATTGCTTCAGTTAGTGTGCTGTTACCAGCAGCTCCCACGTGCAATCACAGTGCCGGAGCCCGCCATACCCGGAAGTAACTCCGGGAGCAATGTCGCCGGCCAGAGCTGTGTTCTGGGACCACTGTGGGGGCTTCGATCTAAAGTGGGTATTTAATAATGAGCTAGTATGCTATGCATACTGGCTCATTATGCCTTTGTCTTGCAGTTTTTTTATTTTTATTTTTTTATGTGGGTTTACAACCACTTTAAAGATTAAAAAACAAACCTTTCTTTTCCTTCCCCCTTACCAGATGCATATTTACTCTAAAATTGTGACCGTTGGTGTTTGTGTACTTCTCCTACAAATCTCCTGAGTACTAGCCACTCCAGCACAGTAGCTTCAGAAAAAGTGTATGGGACTGTCTCCCAAGTGTTATCAGATTACCAACACAGCCCCATAAATGTCTATTTAAAGCTACTTATTGTCAGTAGCAGGTGCCTTCACATACCTGTAGCAACCTCTAAGACCATTCTGTAACAGGTGAATCCTGGGTTGTTCTAATATGCAAAATTATATTGTTTTATTGCTACAATGGGCTGCCTCACTAGCCCATAAGAGTGTATAGGAGGTAAAAAATGGCAACATGTTTCATTGCTAGCAGGAATTGTCAGAACTTTCCCTATCAAAATGGCAAGAGATTCTAGCATAATTTCAAAAATGTGTAGGCTGCCGCAGGTATATGTGGGGAACTTCACTTAGGCATCATCCAGGATAAGCATCTACTTTTCAGAAATTCTGGTTTATAAATAACACAATAACAATAAATCCTATAGTTTGTGCAGTCAATTGCTGTATTCACAAATGTTTGACACATATCAGCTCCCTTGTTCCACTCTCCTGCATTATGACATAAAATTACAATGTTGAAATCTGATTACTGAGGGAGAGACTGAGGAAATGCTTCCTCCAGCCTGCAGCAGACTAATTTCATTTTTAAAATTACTTTCATGATTTTTATAGCACCTTTATCTTTACACCAACAAATAAGGAACAGTAAAGCAGACACTATATACATAAACTGTCACCGTTAAAAATGTTGCATAAAAATAATAATAATAATAATAAATAATAAAAAATGTAGTATTGAAAATATACTATTAGAGATAGTCCTACTAGTTTAGCACAAATCCAAAATATGCTAATATATTTTGTTCCGGAAAGAAGACACCTAAATCTATAACACTCCATCTCTACAAATTTGCAGTGCAATTACCTTTGCTTGTGGCTAACATTTAAGTAGTTAAAATGAGAATGTTAAGCCAAATATCTGTTTCATTAGTAAGAGTTCACTTGGAAACTCCTGAATGTATTTTAAATTAAAATGATAACAATTGAAGAAATCATTGAAGGAGAAAATTGCAGATTAACTTACATTTTCTCAGAGAAATATTGACTCACAAGTAGAAAAACAGACAGGGAGTTGTTCTAAAAGTAGTACACATTGTTCTGAATTTGATAGATTGAAATTTACTGGCAATAAACATGAAATTAAATAACATGGTATAATTTATGAATATCAGAATGATATGGTTTTAAGGACTACTTTATAATTTATTATAATTGTATTCCATATACCTGGACCCTACACGCTGTATTTCTATACAATTATAAAGTTTCAGCTAATGTGAACTGTTTTTTTAAGCAGATTTGAAAGCAAATAGTGTATTTTGTTGACTCTGTGATCGCCTTCCTTTTTTATGGTTCATATTACATACAGTACATGTGGGTCATACCATATTTTAAACAAATTTTGACTGAGCAAGAAGAAAACAAATCAAGCCATGGTTGGACTGAAGTGTGCTATGTTCTCCAGCAGACATGGATAAGTGTTTCTCCTTATAGACAGTAGATTGGTATTTAAAATACACTGAGAATATCTAAAATAAATTGTCAACATTGCTATGCACAACATACTAATTTACCAATCAATATAGTGAGGTAATGATCATTAGTTTAACCACATAAGGACCGGAAGAATTTCTCCCTTAATGACCAGGTCATTGTTTGCGATATAGCACTGCGTCGCTTTAACTAACAATTGCATGTTCGTGCGACATTGTACCAGTGCGACATTGTACCTACAAATAGAGCTTTCTTTTGGTGGTATTTGACCACCTCTGCGGTTTTTATTTTTTGCACTATAAACAAAAAAAGAGTGACAATTTTGTAAAAAAAATAATATATATTTTTTTACTTTTTGCTATAATACATATCCAAAAAAAATGAATTTCTTCATCAGTTTAGGCAGATATATATTCTTCTACATATTTTGGGTAAAAAAATCACAATAAGCGTATATTGATTGGTTTGCGCAAAAGTTATAGCGTCTACAAAATAGGGGATAGATTTATGGTATTTTTATTATTATTTTTTTTACTAGTAATGGCGGTGAACAATGATTTTTAGTTGGACTTCGACATTGCGGTGGACAGATCGGACACTTTTGACACTTTTTTGGGACCACTGACATTTATACAGCGATCAGAGCTAAAAATAGCCACTGATTACTGTATAAATGTCACTGGCAGGGAAGGGGTTAACACTAGGGGTGATCAAGGGGATAAATGTGTGTCCTAGGGAGTGTTTCTAACTGTATGGGGATGTGACTCACTGGGGGAGGAGACAGATCGCTGTTCCTACTTAGTAGAAACAGACGATCGGTTTCTCCTCTCCTGTCAGAACGGGGAAGTGTGTGTTTACACACACACATCTCCGCTCTGGTTCTCATGCCTGTGATCCCAGATGGCCAGCTGTCATCGCGTTCGCTGGCAATGCACCTACGGCAATTTGCGGGATCGTGCTACCTGCCGCAGTATAATGAGGGCAGATGGTTGACAAGTGGTTAATATATGATTATATTTTCTGTCATGTCTCTAATAGCAAACGCTTCACAAAAGAGTAAAAGTGTATTCTGAATAACTACATATGAAATACATAGGTTAGATCACTATTCTAACCTTTATCCTGGAATAAGTCCACAGCAGAGGCGTAACTAGAACCTTCAGGGCCCCGGTGCAAGAAACCATCATGGGTCCCCCTGCACCCCTTCCATCCGAGCCCCGGGCTTCCAATTTTGGGAGGGTGTCCATGGACATCCTCCCAAAACCGTGCTTCCCGCATGACCCCTGGGACATGCATCCAGCGCAATCACATTGGCCCTTTACCATGTGATCAGCTGATCACATGTAAACAGACTTGCCGGTTATCTGCAGCCCTTTCCTCCCACGATGTGTCTGTGTTAGGAAAGGACTGCCGTTAACCATCAAGAATGTCAGTAAATTGTTTACACTGATAATCAGTGCCCCAATCATCAGTGCTATCTATCAGTGCCCATCAATGCTGCCTATCAATGCTCATCAATAATGCCTATCAGTGCCCATCACTTCCACCTACAAGTGTTACCCATCAGTGCTCATTAATGCCGCCTATTAGTGCCCATCAATTCTGCCTATCAGCACCACCTATCAGTGCTCATTAATGCCGCCTAACAGCGTCCATCAGTGCCACCTAGCAGCACTCTTCAATTCTGCCCATCAAAACCCATCAATACTGCCTGAGTTCTGCCTATGAGTGTTCCTCAGTGCCCATCAGTACCACCTATCAGTGCCCATCAATGCCACCTATCAGTGCAGCCTATCAGTGCTCATCAGTGTGGCCTATCAGTGCTCATCAGTGCCTCCTATCAGTGCCCATCAGTGCCTCCTATCAGTGCCCATTAGTGCCTCCTATCAGTGCCCATCAGTGCCTTCTATCAGTGTCCATCAGTGCCTTCTATCAGTGACCATTAGTGCCTCCTATCAGTGGCCATTAGTGCTTTCTATCAGTGCCCATCAGTGCCTTTTATCAGTGCCTCCCATCAGTGCTCATCGGTGCCCATAAATTCCTCCTATCAGTGTCCATTAGTGCCTCCTATCGGTGCCCATAAATGCCTCCTATCAGTGCCCATTAGTGCCTTCTATCAGTCCCCATCAGTGCCTTCTATCAGTGTCCATCAGTGCCTTCTATCAGTGCTCATAAGTGCCTTCTATCAGTGCCCATCAGTGCCTTCTATCAGTGCCCATCAGTGCCTTATATCAGTGCTCCTCAGTGAATGCTATTAATTTCCAGCAGTGCCATCTGCCTTCTCAGGACAGCATGGCTCTGAGCGTAAATCGGTGTCTGTCATGAAAAAGTAGCACAGAGACACCGGCATTAACGTTCTATTTGCCTGTCTGTCCTCTCTCGCAGGGGATGAGAGAGGACACACAGCTGATCTCACTGCTTCCCCTTCCCCCCTCCCCTCTCCTGTGTGCTCCGCGGGCAGTCAAGCATGCAGCTAAAGAGCTCACATTTCCCGCAGAGCACACAGAAGAGGGGAGGGAGGAGAAGGGGGAGCAGTGAGATCAGCTGTGTGTCCTCTCTCATCCCGTGCGAGAGAGGATGGACGGGCAAATAGAACGTTAATGCCGGTGTCTCTGTGCTACTGTTCCCTTGACAGACACCGATCTCCGCTCAGAGCCGTGTGTGAATAGCAACCCTGCTGCCCCCCCCCCACAGTGGCGGAATGCCGGGCCCCACCGCAAATGCGACTGTTGCGACCCTGGTAATTTTGCCACTGGTCCACAGGCTGAATTAAAGTAGTATTAAAGACAAAACTTCTTTTCCATTTTGGATAGAGTAATGGAGAATTATAACCCCTGTCAGATTGCAAAACAAACTGCACAGTGGAGGTAAGTATGACATGTTTGTTTTAAAAAAAGAGGGTTTACAACCGCTTTAAATAAATGATCCTGTTCTTATTTCTGTCTTGATTGGGCGTTCAGAGTTAGCTTCACCCTTTTTACTAAGTTAATTCAATATTCTTTATTCAATTTAGTATATCAACCCCAGGGTCTTTACAAGAATTGCAAGTGTTTTAACCTCTTTATTACCAGAGCCTTTCCCCCTACAACCCCTTCCACATAAACCAACAAGACATTCTGGGATTTATTTAGTTTTCATTTTGGGAACGCCTTGGTTCCTCACTTTATTCCTATTAAGTTTTGGGTCTACTCTAATGTAGTACACATCATTTTTTGGGATAGAAAGGATTTTTGAGTAGCATTAGGGATGAGCCGAACACCCCCGGTTCGGTTCACAGCAGAACATGTGAACAGGCAAAAAATTTGTTCAAACACGCGAACACCATTAAAGTCTATGGGACACAAATATGAAAAATCACAAGTGCTAATTTTAAGAGTTAATATGCAAGTTATTGCCATAAAAAGTGTTTGGGGACCTGGGTCCTGCCCCAGGGGACATGTATCAATGCCAAAAAAAGTTTAAAAAATGTCAGTTTTTTCGGGATCAGTGATTTTAATAATGCTTAAAGTGAAACAATAAAAGTGAAATATTCCTTTAAAATTCATACCTGAGGGGTGTCTATAGTATGCCTGTAAAGTGGCACATTTTGTCCCTGCACAAAATGACATTTCTAAAGGAAAAAAAGTCATTTAAAACTACTAGCGGCTATAATGAATTGTCGGGTCCCGGCAATACAGATAAAAGTCATTGAAACCATTGACCCTTTGGGTCTGGTATGAATATTAAGGGGAACCTCGAACCAAAATTTAAAAAAAAATTGGGTGGGCGTCCCCTCAAATTCCTTAACAGGCCCCCCCAAAGCACATTATCCCCATGTTGATGGGGACAAGGGCCTCATCCCCACAACCCTTGCCCAGTGGTTGTGGGGGTCTGTGGGTGGGGGCTTATAGGAATCTGGAAGTCCCTTTTAACAAGGGGACCCCCAAATCCCACCCCCCTGTTTGAAATGGTAACAGGTACATTGTACCTGTACCATTTCACAAAAAAAGTGTCAAAATGTTAAAAATAACAAGAAATACCTTTGGAAAAGTCCTTGGCATGGACCACAGGGTGAGTACATGGATTGAAACCTGGCTACAAGGGCGAGGTCAGAGGGTGGTGATAAATGGGGAGTACTCGGAATAGTCAGGGGTGTGTATTGGGATCCCCCAGGGTTCTGTACTTGGACCAATCCTGTTTAATTTGTTCATAAATGACCTGGAGGATGGGGTAAACAGTTCAATCTCTGTATTTGTGGATGATACTAGGCTAAGCAGGGCAATAACTCCTCCACAGGATGTGAAAACCTTGCAAAAAGATCTGAACAAATTAATGGGGCAGGCAACTACATGGCAAGTGAGGTTCAATGTAGAAAAATGTAAAATAATGCATTTGAGTGGCAAAAATATGAATGCAATCTATACACTGGGGGTAGAACCTCTGTGGGAATCTAGGATGGAAAAGGACCTGGGGGTCCTAGTAGATGATAGGCTCAGCAATGGCCTGCAATGCCAAGCTGCTGCTAACAAAGCAAACAGAATATTGGCAGACTCCAGAGACAAATCGATAATTCTCCCACGCTACAAGACCAGCCTCACCTGGAGCATGCTGTCCAGTTCTGGGCACCAGTTCTAAGGAAGGATGTATTGGAAATGGAGCGAGTACAGAGAAGGGCAACAAAGCTAATAAAGGGATTGGAGGGTATTAGTTATGAAGAAAGTTTGCGAGCACTGAACTTATTCTTTCTGGAGAAGGGACCCTTGAGAGGGGATATGATTTCAATTTACAAATACCACACTGGTGACCCCACAATAGGAATAAAACTTTTCCGCAGAAAAGAGTTTAATAAGACACATGGCCAATCATTAAAATTAGAAGAAATTTGGTTTAACCTTAAATTGCATAGAGAGTTCTTTACTGTAAGAGTGTCAACGATGTGGAATTCCCTTCCACAGGCGGTGGTTGCAGCAGGGAGCATCGATAGGTTAAAAAAACTATTAGATAAGTACCTGGACGACCACAACATACAGGAATATACAATGTAATACTGACATATAATCACACACATAGGTTGGACTTGTGTCTTTTTTCAACCTCACCCACTATGTAACTATCTAACTATGTATGTAACAGACAATTGCACACATTGAAAGGCTTTGATTCTTGCCTTTCATTGTGTACTATTGTGATAGGCTCTGTGATTGGTCACAGTGATCACATGGTACAGACAGGTCCAATCACAGCTCATCTGTACCATGTGATTAGTTGTGGCCAATCACAGCTAATCACAATAGTAAATAATGAAAGAATGTAATTCACAGTTATAAGCAATCATAGTGTGTAAAAAAAACCTCCCCAGAGTAGTACACTGTTACTATGGTAACAAGGTATTGCTCTGGCCACTGTATGTAAAAAAAGTAAAAGAAAAGCAATTTAATAAAAAAAAAATAAAAATAAACAAATGAAAAAAATATTATTATTATTAATTTTTTTTTACATATTGTCCCTGATCACCCCCACACAAGTTATATCATAATGCTGTACTGCAATGGTGACAGTATGTAAAATGTTAAAAAAAATGAGAAATACAACTTTTTTTTACTTTATTAATTTTCCCAAAAATTGTGACAAAAATTACAATTTAAAAAAACTCACCATGCCTCTTACTAAATGGACTGTCTACTTTCCAAAAAGGGGTAATTTAGGGGACATTTGTACTGTCCTGGCATTTTCGGGCCTCAAGAAATTAGATAGGCCATCAGTATAATAGGACTGATCAATTTTCAGAGAGATATATATCATAGTTTGTTGACCAACTTTTTTACAGGCTAAATAATATACACTGATTTGGGATATTTTCACCATTGAAATGTAATAGTATACAGCCGTGGCCAAAAGTTTTGAGAATTACACAAATATTAATTTTAAAAAAGTCTGTTGAATGTTATGATGTGTGATCACATGAATTGCAATTAATTGCAAAGGCCCTCTTTGTCATAAAAATGAACTTATTCCCATAAAAACATTTCCACTGCATTTGTGAAAAAGGCTTCAGGGCATCCAAGAAAGTCCAGCAAGCGCCAGGACTGTCTCCCACATTTGATTCAGCTGCAGGATCAGGGCACCACCAGTGCAGAGCTTGCTCAGGAATGTCAGCAGGCAGGTGTGAGTGCATCTGCACACACAGTGAGGTGAAGACTTTTGTAGGATGGCCTGGTGTCAAGAAGGGCAGCAAAAAAGCCACTTCTCTCCAAGAAAAACATCAGGGACAGACAGATATTCTGCAAAAGGTATGGGGATTGGACTGGGGATTTGACTGCTGAGGACTAGGGTAAAGTTGTTTTCTCTGATGAACCCCTTTCCCGATTGTTTTGGGCATCTGGAAAAAAACCTTGTCCGGAGAAGAAAAGGTGTGCTACCATCAGTCCTTTGTCATGCCAACAGTAAAGCAACCCGTGTCAATTCATGTGGGGGGGGGGGGGTGCTTCTCAACCAAGGGAGTGGACTCACAATTTTGCCTAAGAACACAGCAATGAATAAATAATGGTACAAAAACATCCTCCTAGAGCAACTTCTCCCAACCATCCATGAAAAGTCTGGTGACGAACAATGCCTTTTCCAGCATGATGGAGCACCTTGCCACAAAGCAAAAGTAATAACTATCTGGCTTGGGGAACAAAGCAGTAAAATTTAGGGTTCATGGACAAGAAACTCCCCAGGCCTTAATCTCATTGAGAACTTGTGGTCAATCCTCAAGAGGTGGGTGAATAAAAAAAACCCACAAATTCTGACAAACGCCAAGCAGTAACTAAGCAAGAATTGGCTACCATCAGTCATGATGTGGCCCAGAAGATGATTGACAGCATGCCAGGTTCTTGAAAAAGAAGGGTCAACACTGCAGATATTGACTCTTTTGAATAAACTTAATGTAATTGTCAAAAAAATCCTTTGACACTAATTATATTTCAGTATACTATAGTAACATCTGACAAAAAGATCTAAAAACACTGAAGCAGCAGACTTTGTGAAAATTAATATTTGTGTAATTCTCAAAACTTTTGGATATGGCTGTACATTTTGGCTTAAATTTATGAAGAAAGATTATTTGTTTGCAAAATGTTATACCAGAAACAAAGAACACACTTTTTTTTTTTTACATTTTCAGTAATTTTATCTTCAGCAAGAAATAAAAAACCCAGCAGTTATTAAATACCACCGAAAGAAAGCTCTAGTTGTGTGAAAAAAAGATAAAAATTTCATATGGTTACAGTGTTGCATGACCGTGCAATCGTCATTCAAAGTGTGGTGGTACTGAAAGATGAAAATTGGCCTGGGCAGGAAGGGGGTGAAAGTATCCAGTATGCCTGTGAAGTAGTTAATTTGTATGATGTATACAACCTACTACAGCAAAACTGACATTTACTTTTACTTTACTTTTTTTACTGTTTGTAAAGGGGTGCAAAAAACAAGAAACAAAATGAGTTGGAACAAATGAAAGCTGGAACACAGCAACTGGGAAGCATAAAAGCAGTAAAGTTTAAAGTTATCACACAAACATGGTCAAATCAAATTGAGCTCACTATACACAGAAAAAAACACACTTCAAAATGATACTGGACTTGTATGAAGATCCCAACTTTTCTTATAAAAGTATTTTGCCAACTTGTTTAGTTGGTCAGCAAGGTTGCCTATCTTGTTAAAGCCCTAAAATAGCTCAGGAGGCAGATTACAGGCTTATCTTAGAGGAAAAAAAAATTTGCATATAAATGTATCTGCCCATATTTCTAGATTTAATTAGCATTTTGACATGTAGTTTTACTAACGGTAGGCTCTGCTTATGCATTCGTTCACTGTAAACTGTGTTTGAATTGACCATGCTTGTGACAGGTTGCTATTAAAGTAAATGGAAAAAAAAAATACTTTAAAAATGCTAGGATGATTTTGTATGGTCATGGCTTACTTTTTTACTTTTTAAAAATCTGTATTTCTGCAATATGAAAGGGGCAAATCTTTGTAGCAAACAGGTAAATGTATATGCTCAGGAAGAAAAAAATCCAGACATAGACAGAAAACACAGTGAGGTTGATTTACTAAAGTCTGGTACGGCTGTGAATGGAAACCAATCAGCTTCCAGGATTTTTTTTTGTCAAAGCTTAATTGAACAAACTGAAGTTAGAAGTTGACTGGCTAAAATTGTCAAAGCTTAATTGGCTACCGTGCACAGCTGCACCAGATTTTGCACTCTCCAGTTTTGGTAAATCAACCCCAGTGATACATATCCATAGTGCCAGAGAAATGTGTAAAGAACATTTTTACCCTCAAGGGAAAGCAGCTGTAATATTAATCGTAATTTCTCTGGGGGGGAATTTCCATTAAACAAACATTTTCTACATTGCATGTTGTCTAAGTACAATTCATTACCAAATCTATTATAAGTAAAATTGAAAAAAAGTGTAAATCCAATTGAAAAGTTTATCCATGATATGTTTAAACTTTCAAATACATTGCAGGATTATGATTAATCTTCTTATACGCATTGTGACTATCTCTATTGTAAATACTAAAGGATTATTTGTGTGTAATATGCTAATAAAATTGACATTTTGAGCTAGAGTTTAAAGCTGACATTACAAATGCATTGATAGAGGCATACAATATCTGTTTTAAGTAACTATTTTTAAATATTATACTAAGTTAAATATTATATGATGTTGGATTCATGGACTTACTATAGTTCTTGGTCACACTACAATCTTCCTGATTAGACTATCATTGAAGTGCCAAAAAGCAGTTAATAGTTAATGCAATGTTGTGTAAAATTAGGGTCAGGGTGTAATAACAGGGTAAAATACAGTTCATGTGATAAGCTTCAGTAGAGATAGTGGATGGATATAAAATTGACATTATAATTAACCATAGAAGCTTGTATATCTATAGATATACAGTACATTTGCACAAACAAATTGTGACAGTTAGAAATACAATAATGTGCTAAAAAGCAAACAAAAGATGTATTTCATTTTGAGAGTACAGAGTAGTCATTATAATAGTATTGTGAGGTTATGGCCTGATCAGAACTTCATTTACAGTAAGAAGTTGACAACTATCAAGTTAGTCATATGTGCTTAAAATATATAAGCTATATCAAACAATTAAATAACAATGTGACTTAAAAATCATAATATTTAATTTATTAAGTACCAGGCAAGAAAAGTTGGTTGCGACCAATGCTAAAGGTTTTGTTTCTAACAAAATGAATCCTTTTATCAACAAAAGGTATTGATGTTTCAATGCCCAGGCCAAATATAGTAGTGTCAGCATTCATGTGTTAACATTTAACATATAGTGTCTCACAAAAGTGAGTACACCCTCACATTTTTGTAAATATTTTATTATATCTTTTCATGTGATAACACTGAAGAAATTACACTTTGCTACAATGTAAAGTAGTGAGTGTACAGCTTGTATAACAGTGTAAATTTGCTGTCCCTATAAAAAATAACTCAACACACAGCCATTAATGTCTGAACCGCTGGCAACAAAAGTGAGTACACTCCTAAGTGGGAATGTCTAAATTGGGCCCAAAGTGTCAATATTTTGTGTGGCCTCCATTATTTTCCAGCGCTGCCTTAACCTTCTTGGGCATGGAGTTCCCCAGAGCTTTACAGGTTGCCACTGAAGTCCTCTTCTACTCCTCCATGACAACATCACAGAGCTTGTGGATGTTAGATACCTTGCGCTCCTCCACCTTCCACTTGAGGATGCCCCACAGATGCTCAATAAGGTTTAGGTCTGGAGACCTGCTTGGCCAGTCCATCACCTTTACCCTTAGCTTCTTTAGCAAGGCAGTGGAGGTTTGTTTGGGGTCGTTATCATGTTGGAATACTGCCCTGCGGCCCAGTCTCTAAAAGGAGGGAATCATGCTCTGTTTCAGTATGTCACAGTACATGTTGACATTTATGGTTCTCATGCAGCCCCAGACCATGACACTCCAACAACCATGCTTGACTGTAGGTGGGATAAACTTGTCTTTGTACTCCTCACCTGGTTGCTGCCACACACGCTTGACACTATCTAAAACAAATAAGTTTATCTTGGTCTCATCAGACCACAGGACATGGTTCCAGTAATCCATGTCCTTAGTCTGCTTGTCTTCAGCAAACTATTTGCGAGCTTTCTTGTGCATCATCTTTAAGAGAGGTTTCTTCTGGGAGGACAGCGATGCAGACCAATTTGATGCAGCGTGCGGCGTATGGTCTGAGCACTGACAGGCGGACCCCCCACTCTTTCAACCTCTGCAGCAATGCTGGCAGCACTCATACGTATATTTCCCAAAGACAATCTCTGGATATGACCCTGAGCACTTGCACTCAACTCCTTTGGTCGACCATGGCGAGGCCTGTTCTGAGTGGAACCTGTCCTGTTAAACCACTGTATGGTCTTGGCCACTCTGTTGCGGCTCAGTTTCAGGGTCTTGGCAATCTTCTTATAGCCTAGGCCATCTTTATGTAGAGCAACAATTCTTTTTTTCAGATCCTCAGAGTTCTTTGGTGCCATGTTGAACTTCCAGTGACCAGTATGAGAAAATGAGAGCGATAACATCAAATTTAACACACCTGCCCAATCTCACCTGAGACCTTGTAACACTAATAAGTCACATGACACGAGGGAGGGAAAATGGCTAATTGGGCCCCATTTGGACATTTTCACTTAGGGGGTACTCACTTTTGTTGCCAGTGGTTTAGACAATAATGGCTGTTGAGTTATTTTGAGGGGACAGCAAATGCACACTGTATACAAGTTGAACATTCACTACTTTACATTGTAGCAAAGTGTCATTTCTTCAGTGTTGTCACATGAAAAGATATAATCAAATATTTACAAAAATGTGAGGGGCATACTCACTTTTGTGAGATACTGTAACTTTAATGCCCCGTACACACGGTCGGACTTTGTTCGGACATTCCGACAACAAAATCCTAGGATTTTTTCCGACGGATGTTGGCTCAAACTTGTCTTGCATACACACGGTCACAAAAAGTTGTCGGAAAATCCGATCATTCTAAACGCGGTGACGTAAAACACGTATGTCGGGACTATAAACGGGGCAGTGGCCAATAGCTTTCATCTCTTTATTTATTCTGAGCATGCGTGGCACTTTGTCCGTCGGATTTGTGTACACACGATCGGAATTTCCGTCAACGGATTTTGTTGTCGGAAAATTTTATCTCCTGCTCTCCAACTTTGTGTGTCGGAAAATCCGATGGAAAATGTCCGATGGAGCCCACACACGGTCGGAATTTCCGACAACACGCTCCGATCGGACATTTTCCATCGGAAAATCCGACCGTGTGTACGGGGCATAAGACTAGTATGCATACCTAAATAATTTGTGCATATTTTTGAAGAACACAAAAGACATTTTTTTTCTAATGCTGTTTAACCACTTCAGCCCTGGAAGATTTTACCCCCTTCCTGACCAGAGCACTTTTTGCGATTCGGCACTGTGTCACTTTAACTGACCATTGCACAGTCATGCGACGTTGCACCCAAACAAAATTGACATCCTTTTTTTCCCACAAATAGAGCTTTCTTTTGGTGGTATTTGATCGCCTCTGCGGTTTTTATTTTTTGCTCTATAAACAAAAAAAAGCCACAATTTTGAAAAAAAACACATTATTTTTTACTTCTTGCTGTAATAAATATCCCCCAAAAATATATAAAAAAACATTTTCCTCAGTTTAGGCCGATATGTATTCTTCAACATATTCCTGGTAAACAAAAATCGCAAAAAAAGCGTATATTGATTGGTTTGTACAAAATTTATAGCGTCTACAAAATAGGGGATAGATTTATAGCATTTTAATTTTTTTATTAGTAATGGTGGCAATCTGCGATTTTTATCAGGACTGCAACATTATGGCGGACAGATCGGACACTTCTGGCACTATTTTGGGACCATTGTCATTTATACAGCGATCAGTGCTATAAAAATGCATTGATTATTGTGTAAATGACACTGGCAGTGAAGGGATTAACCACTAGGGGCGGTGAAGGGGTTAATTGTGTCCTAGGGAGTGATTCTAACTGTGGGGGGGGGCTACACCTCATATGACAGCAATCACTGCTTTCAATGACAGAGGGCAGTGATCCCTGTCCTGTCACTAGGCAGAATGGGGAAATGCTTTGTTTACAAAAGCATCTCCCCATTCTACCTCTCCGTGACACGATCGGGGGCCCCCGCAACACAGCTTCTTAAAGTGGACGTACCTGTATGCCCTTTTGCCTACCAGTGCCATTCTACCAACGTAAATCGACGTGCGCTGGTCGGCAAGCAGTTTAAAAAAAAACAAATTTTTTATAGTATACAGGAAAACTTTTTTTAGTTTTTTTAAATTATTATGTTTTTAATATTGTAAGGTACCATCAGTATGAAACTGATGGAACTGCAGATGCCACTGCAGACTAAGGGTGTCAGTCTTCATCCACAGACCAGGCTAAAGGCTTTTGTTTTTTTCACTAGGGTCTCTAAGATGTGTGTAATCATTAGGGTTGATTTACTAAGACTCGGTTCACAGTGCACTACCTGAAAGTCGCATTACTTACCGTGCTACTTTGCCATATGACTTTCTGGTGATTTGCTAGTTACTTGAGTATGGCTTGATGTGACTTTGAAGTGACTTTTAGGGAATGCCTGTGTAATCCTCCTGTAATATTGGATCCAAATCACATCAATATAGTTGAGGATCCGACCTGGAGGCGACTTTCATTAAAGTCTATGGGCACAAGTCAGATAGAAGTCGCTTTGAAGTAGTACAGGAACCTTTTCTAAAGTTGGAGCAACTTCAGTAGTGCTAATTAAGACAGGTCTCTTTTATTAACATGGGATTTCACATGTCATACAACTTGGGGTCTCACAAGTCAGATCCCATGTTGTGGCAGTGTGAACTGAGCCATAACCTAGAGAGTGCAAAATCTGGTGCAGCTGTGCATAGTAGCCAATCAGCTTCTAACTTCAGCTTATTCAGTTAAGCTTTGACAATTGTAGCCAGTCAGCTTATAACTTCAGCTTGTTCAATTAAGGTTTGACAAAAAAAACCTGGAAGCTGTTTGGTTTCCATGCAGAGCTGCACCAGTTTTTGCCCTCTCCAGTTTTAGTAAATCAACCCCAGTGTGTCATAACTAAGATAGTGATCACATCATTGGAAACCTCTGTCTGGTTCCTGATTGTTAGTGGAAGTACTAGCTGTTAGTGAAAATCAGGACTGAGAGCCAGTAGCTGCACAGTGTCAGCTGCTGGCTCTCAAAATACTGTAGGCAATGTTCTAAATGTACTTTCATCAAAGGAAATTGTGTAAGGGAAGTTTATTTACAGGCTGTGGATAAGAAGCGATAAATATTGTGGCCGTTTTTTTTCTTCTTTTCAGTGCACCCCGCACATGATTACACAACTACTAGGCTTCCTGCCCCTGTAAGTACATTCCTCACAATCTTAACAAGTTGCCTATCCATAGGAGCAAAGAAATCCTCTTCTTTTCTCCTGTGACTTTATCACAGGGGCATCAAAGGTTTTCTCTATGCTAAAGCAAGAAGAGATCCAAGTCTAAATTTTCTGTGATTTTCCTGATCTGTGTTACTGTTCTGAATTAAAGCTATTAGATCAGCACAAGCAAAGCAGATAGAAATCTTAGAAGGGGGTAAATAATGGATTTCCCCAAAATACTTGCATGACATGTCTTTACAGTCCTGATGTAGTGTGTTCTTAGTATTGTTTTTTATCTGATTTTGTCTGACGACTAGGACGGGTGGACTGACTAATGCCTGTGGCTAGTTGCTTTTCTTTGGCAGAATGTAGACTACTGATACTGTACTGATTCAATATAGACATTGGTGTTATAACAGGGCACATACAAGCAGTATCCATGAATTATTAGCAAAGAAACCAGCAGGACACTGCTCCAGGTGAAGTAATTAGGCTTGATAAGACTCCATGCATGGGTGCTAGCCCTGGTTTGCTTCTGAGAAACAGGATTCAAAGAAAGAAATGGCTGCACACCATGCCTAAGCCTGAGTCCAATTATTGAAATGGCAAAGTGCCACACACCAGACAGTAGCAGGTACAGCTGGTTGACGCATTTTACACAAGAATACTGTGCTTATTGTTAACCCTATGAATATGCATAGTATTCTTGTGTGAAACGCGTCAAACCTCTGTACCTGCTACTGTCTGGGGTGTGTCACTTTGCTATTTCAATAAATGGTGTGTAGCCATTTTTTACTTTGAATCCATGAATTATTAACTGAGAGTATGAAGCAAGAGGGTGAGGTGAGCCTTGAACAGAAACAAATACACCTTTGAAACTGAAAAGGGATAAGGGTGAACAAGCAAAATAAATGCACAGGAGCCAAGGGGGAGCTGTAAAAGCAAATGAAAAAAAATACATTGTTAATGTTAATTTTGGATCCAGTATAGGAGGAAATTAATCATAATGCCTCAATTAGAAATAATGTTGATGTTGCACACCAAGATCATGCAAACAATCTGAAAATGTAATCATATCTTATACATACCCTCCATAATTATACCTACGTATTTTTTTTCATATTAATATTGCAATAAAGAAATACAGTTTAAAAAAAAAGGAAGACCAATCATTGAATCACAAAGCTAGGAATGTAACAACACAGACACTTGTGAAACAATGATAAGCATCTAATGGAGATGTTCCTTAAAAAAAGAAGAAAAGACACTCTTACATAAACAGCAAGAGAAAATGGGCAACAGCATACAGGTAGCGATAGAGTGAAGCAGGGCAGAGAGACAGACTGAAGGACAAAAAACATAGCCAACAGAGAGAAAAACATTGAATGTGTGTATAGAAAGGGTATCACAGGAAGAACAAAGTGAGTACATATACAGTTAGCCCAGGACTTCACAACAGACATTTGCTAAAAGCTTTGCTATACAGAATATATCATTTAGTTTCACTATAAGGAGATTTCACAGCTATTTGCTGTAAGTACACTCTAAATACACAAATGCAGTGGTAATTCAAGAGAAACACGTATAGAGTTGAGGCCAAATCTATTATTCTTGTATTATCCAATTATCAGACTAGTATAACACACAGTACAGTTACCTATAACACTTTAAAAGTGTTGTTAACCGTGGTCATGATATAGCAGACGCTAATGTGATACCATTTATCTTTTGTCATTTTAAAGCTTTTGTCAGTGGTGATTTTTTTACACAGTCATAAATTAAAGGATTTAGAATAGCTTTCCAAGCTGTCTTTTGCAAAATATGTTTAACTTCATAAAAATTATGGACATAAAAGAAAACATTTTCAATATGATATATCTGTGTCAAGGCTGAGCTAAAAGTGACACAATGAAAGTGGCATTTCTTAGCCGTTATATATACATATGCGACAATCTGTGTGCAGCGAAAGACAAGACTTATTCAGAGTTTATGGCTGCCAACTTGGGGCCAATGAAGATTAATAAGCAATGCAAGGAAGCGCAATGTGTGTAATATTTCAGCTGGAGATTATAGACAGTAAATGTCGTTACTTGACCTAGAAGTCAGTTACAGCTTCAGACTAGCCATCTGGTTATAATTAAGTTGAGAAAAGACTTAACTTAAAATAAGCTGGAGGCTAAAGACCAAAAACCTGAACTGAAATCATTTGTACAAGGAAATGAGTTTGGCAGTTAGATTTACATGCAAAAATGATTTTCTGTAAAAGATTCTGTATCTAAAAAAAAAGACGTTTTACATTTTTTTTTTATAATTTATAAGGAGTACCAAGAACTCATTTGGAATACATTACTTATCAGATTGCGTAGGTGATATAAAAATGATGCTTGGCCCCCAAGAAACCCTTTGGATGTGTTCTACAGTTTTTGTACATGACACAAGCTAATTCTGGCTACATTTTATCAAATACATGGCCCAAAAACCTCTAATATCCTTTCTTGGCTGTTACATTCTTACACAGTGTTACGTGTTAAGGCATTGCAAGTATACAGTTATGCCTGTTTTATTTGGAGGGTGTATTTACATGAACAGGAACTGTATGTGTGTGCCAGAGTGCCACAGTGGACTTCTAGGATATTTTTAATTAACAGTGGATTTGTGGAGGGAATAATGTTAAAAGGACCAACATGACAATTGTTTTAGGTACCTAACTTATAATTGAAAGTATCTGACTGAATGGTATGGGTAACACTCTGCTTTATTAGGTCTTGCATTTTTAAATTTAGCTCAATACATACTATTTTAAAGGGAAATAATTGTATCTTATTTTTTTTTATTATGCAAGGACTAAACATGTAAAATTGTATAAAATATTGCAGCAGTTATTTCATTTTTATTATATATAACCAACAGGTGGATTTATAGGTTTGCTACTTTACTGCAAAAAACAAACAAACCCTAGTGGAAAATTTAGAAAGCAGTGATTATGACACTTACTAAACATTTACTGCAGCTTAATCTTCTTGGTGTGTGTGTTTTAAATTACAATAATTGAGTCCCCTCCTGCAGTGACTATTTGGTGAATTTCACTTTCACTGCTTTATAAATATGACCCTATTGTTGAAGTTGTGATTTCTGCTTAGAAGACCTATAATGTATTGCAAAACCATTGTGTGTCTTGGGTGCACCCTGTATTGAATATATATTCATAAAATAAAGATTTTATATACCTTAAAACAACATAAATCATCAAATGTATTACAGAATGGCAATAATTTGCAAAAATTAGCCAAACTGGAACAAGAATTAAAAAATAACTTGCTTTAGGACTAAATTATGTTTTTACCAGATTAAGCACCTTAACCATTGTATTACATGTTACAGGCATACCCCACTTTTAAGTACACAATGGGGTTTATTTACTAAAGCTGGAAAGTGCAAAATCAGGCTTACTTCTGCATAGAAACCAATGAGCTTCCATGTTTTATTACCAAAGCATAATTGAACTAGCCGAGGTTTGAAGCTCATTGGTTTCTATGCAGAAGTGCGCCTGATTTTGCACTTTCCAGCTTTAGTAAATAAACCCCATTGCGTACTTAAAAGTGGGGTATGCCTGTATATATCTCTAGTGAGACTAACACATACAGTACACTCCTATGTAGCACAACTCTTAACAATTACTAAGTGCTTAACCGAAGTTAATGAAACTAGAACTTGGAAAATTTGCAAATTGAAACCTAAAACTGCACTTTCATTTGGTCACGCTAATTTTTTATCATTCCTAAAGTGGAGTTCCAGTCTGTACAAAAAAAAAAAAAACTTAAAGTCAGCAACTACAAATACTGTAGCTGCCGACTTTTAATATAAGGACACTTACCTGTCCAGGTATCGCCTGATTCCAGCTCCCCTAGCTGATTCATCGATCGGCTCCGGGTGCAGGTGCTGGCATCTTTACTAAGGGAAACAGGAAGTGAAGCCTTGCGGTTTCACAGCCTGTCTCCTACTGCGCATGTGTGCGAGTCAAGCTAAGCTTTCTGAATGGTCCTGCTGTCTTCTGGGACCTGTGTGTCTCCCATAAGGCAGTGGGGGAAGGAGGAGAGGCAGGAAATTTTGCAGATCGCCGTAAATGTTGTACGGCGATCTTTCCCGAAAGTGGGGGTGGGTACCTGGTTTTGACAGGTATGTGCTCCCCCTCCCCCAAAAGGTGCCAAATGTAGCAGTGGAGGGAGGGAGGGTCCCCTTTTGGGTGGAGCTCCACTTTAAGTACCGGAAAGAAAAAAAATATATATTTTATTTTTTTTAGACCATCTTCATACCTATGCATTGTGGTAACACAAGGTAAAATGTATATTTTATCACAACACAGATTGATGCATGATACTTTGAGGTGGGTTTACTAAACTGGCTGCACTTTGAAAGTGCAGTTGCACTCATTTTCCCCAGAGTGTAGTGAGTGTGGTAAAGCTCTGCTGATTTCCATCATCCTATAATTAGCAAGAAAAAAACATTTTTTTTAACTTACACCTGATTGGGTATTTTTTACAAAGTGAAACTTTACCAAATTCGTAAATCCACTCCAATATGTGTTATCCTGCAATGCTATTAATTTGGAATGGCATCCCAATGCACATAAAGAGCAGCCTGCAATATACCTCCACTGCATCACACAATAACACACATGCCTTACATTGGAGTTCATTGCATAAATAAATGTTGCAGGAATGTTTTTCTTCCATGGCTGTGCATTGATATCTCATTGTAAATAATGGGCTGTTCAATGCAATGCATGTTAACATGCAAAATACTTTATGTTGGCGTGCATTCAGTAACAAGTATTCTACAAGTGTGAAGAGGCTTTTGAAATCAATGCATTGCAAATAATTACTTAATTACTTATTTGAAGTGTAAAATGAATTTCCTATATTTTCCTATATGTTAGCAATAAATATAAGTTAAAACAAATTAAAGTTAAATAAAATAAATAAAAACAAAATAAAACCAATAAAAAATTTAATTTTTAAAGCCCCCAACTAAATGTTCACATACATATAAACATGAATACATGCATTGAGTGCTCCTAAATTTGAAAACCACAATTGTGCCATACATTATAGGTACTGCTGTACACAAGGTGTGAGGGCAATAATTCTATAGCCTTCATTCATGATGATTCCATTTAAACTGATGAAATGCAAACACTTTTAAAGCATCACCAATTGACAATTTGGTGTTTCGTAGTTTGTCATTGTTTCGCATACACACACAATTTTAAGGCTTGACATGTTGAGGTTGTATTAGGTAAATACATACTAATCTTTCGTATTTTAGCAACAAAATAAGCAATATAAACTGTAAACAAGAGATTGATCAACATTTGCACTAATGTTGTGTAACATAAATTGCAAATAGCACTATTTTATTCTCCATGATCTCCTCTTCTTCCAGAAAGTACATAATATTTTGGGGGCTTTAACCTCCCTGACGGTAATCCCGAGTGTGGCTCAGGGTGAATTTTCACTACCAAAATCGGTAACCCGAGCCACACTCGGGATTGCATCACAGGATCCAGGCAAAGTTACTTGCCTTGTCCCCAGGATCCTGTGATGTCTCCCCAATGTGTGTGCAAGCCGTCCTCCGCTCGATTCATCACAGTGCCAGGCTCCGTTCCCTGCGAGCATCGCAACACACGTGGGACAAAGCCCGGCGCCAAATTCAAAAAGTGAAAAACGCATAACACATACAGTACACTGTAATCTTACAGAATACATTACTGTATCAAATCGTTTCACACCCCTTTTGTCCCTAATGCTTTGTCCAGTGCCCTGCAAGCAGTTTTATATTATAATTACTGCTCTTTCTGCCTGGAAACTTGAGAATGTCCATAGCAACCAAAAAGTGTCCCTTTACATCAAAAGCAGTTTTAGACCAGCTAGAAAACAGTGATAATAAATTAGAATCACTTGCAGAATTGAGCGATAGTGATTTGTGGGGATATTAGTCATCAAACACTGAAAGTAACAATAGCAACAATTCTGCAACTGAGCAAATTTTAGTGTTTTTGATTTGATTACATTATTGAATACATTTTATTATTATATTATTATTTGTTATAATTATTTATAGTTATCTATTATATTATAATTTATGATTTCGTGTTTCAAACGTTATCATACCCAGGATGTCTACTAGACTCTTGTTTGGACAGATTTAAGTGTGTTATTACTAAGAATTACAGGCTTACAAGATAAAATGCCAAATTTCTATGCAAAACAATGTACCACTTTCAGCATCAAAAATCTGACATAATCATACCGCCAAAGAGCTATGACTTTTTCTATGTACACAAAAGGCCTATTTCTCGCAAATCTGTGTCAGTGAGCATGTCTCCTTTGCCAATATAATCCATCCACTTCACAGGTGTGGCATATCAAGATGCTGATTAGACAGCATGATTATTGTACAGTTGTGCTTTAGGCTGGCCACAATAAAAGGCCACTCTAAAATGTACAGTTTTACTGTATTGGGGGGGTCAGGGGGGTCCGAAAACCAGTCAGTATCTGGCTGACCATCATTTGCCTCATGCAGTGCAGCGCATCTCCTTCGCATAGACTTGATCAGGTTGTTGATTGGGGCCTGTGGAATGTTGGTCCATTCCTCTTCAATGGCTGTGTGAAGTTTCTGGATATTGGCAGGAACTGGAACACGCTGTCGTATATGCTGATCCAGAGCTTTCCAAGCATTCTCAATGGGTGACATGTCCGGTGAGCATGCTGGCCATGCAAGAACTGGGATGTTCTCAGCTTCCAGGAATTGTGTACAGATCCTTGCAACCTGGTACTGTGCATTATCATGCTGCAACATGAGGTGAGGGTCATGGATGAATGGCACAACAATGGGCCTCAGGATCTCGTCACGGTATCTCTGTGCATTCAAAATGTCATCAATAAAATGCACCTGTGTTCATTGTCCATAGCATATGCTTGCCCATACCATAACCCCACCGCCACCATGGGCAACTTGATCTACAACGTTGACATCAGCAAACCCAGACAAAGCCATACACGCTGTCTGCCATCTGCCATGTACAGTGAAAACGGGATTCATCTGTGAAGAGAACACCTCTCCAAAGTGCCAGACGCCATTGAATGTGAGCATTTGCCCAAACAAGTCAGTTACGAAGACGAACTGCTGTCATGTCGAAACCCAGATGAGGACGATGAGCATGCAGATGAGCTTCGCTGAGATGGTTTCTGACAGTTTGTGCAGAAATTATTTGGTTATGCATACCGATTGTTGCAGCAGCTGTCCAGGTGGCTGGTCTCAGATGATCTTGACGGTGAAGATGCTGGATTTGGAGGTCCTGGGCTCGTGTGATTTACACGTGGCCTATAGTTGTGAGGCCAGTTGGATGTACTGCCAAATTCTCTGAAACACCTTTGGAGACGGCTTGTGGTAGAGAAATGAACATTCAATTCAAGGGCAACATCTCTAATGGACATGCCTGCAGTCAGCATGCCAACTGCATGCTCCCTCAAAACTTGCGACATCTGTGGCATTGTGCTGTGTGATAAAACTGCACATTTTACTGTAGAGTGGCATTTTATTGTGGCCAGCCTAAGGCACACCTGTGCAATAATCATGTTGTCTAATCAGCAAATTGATATGCCACACCTGTGAGGTGGATGGATTATCTTGGCAAAAGAAGTGCTCACTAACACAGATTTAGACAGATTTATGAACAATATTTGAGAGAAATAGGCCTTTTGTGTACGTAGAAAAAGTCAGATCTTTGTGTTCAGCTCATGATAAATAGGGGCAAACATAAAAGTGTTGCATTTATAATTTGGCTCAGTGTATATTCAGGTCTAAAATGTGCATTTTAACATGTGTGCAAAAAGTGGAAAAATGGCTCCTGCAACGAAAGGGTTAAGCCTCATTCTGTATATGGGGCAATTTATTGAAGGTGAAATCTGCTTAAATGAAGTAATGTGAAGTGGAAGCATATTTAAATAAATGTTCTTCTTATTTTAAAACAATAATGTACATGATTGTATTTGTGATGCCTTCTTAGGTTCACTTTGCTGCTCTTCACCTTTAGCAAATCCCACCAATGTAGTCATTTGACTCCACAGCATACATGAATGGGAAATAGGATTTTTTTTTTAATAACCATTTATCTCTGGGGTTTACTAAAGTTGTCTCTTGCATTTTATGTAACATATTTAGATGCATCACTCATACAAATATAACCTAAAATATGTCTCACCAAAAATAGTTTAATGAGGTCAAAAATATTTATACAAATATTTACATGTTTATGATTTGCAGTACTTTTACTTTTTGAATGCTTTTAAATGTGTTAATTGCAAACCCATCTGCTCTGCAGTAGATTGTGTAGTGCATCACATATTTAGTGCCACTGGCATTTTAAATGCTAACAGCAATGTTCCTTAGTTTATTATTTTTTCATTAACCTCATTTGAGATGTTTTATTTGGTTATATCAGTATGTAAAAATACTTAAAGAATAGATGTACCTTCAAGAAAAAAAGCAACGTTTACATATCTAATTGTTAAATGATTGTATACTTTCGATCATGCTAAAAGGTCGTTTTCATGCTGGCACATCCTTTATATCCTCAGTGCTACATTATTTCACTGCATCAATAATTGCAAGATGATAATAATTGGAAGCGGAAAAAAAAAATAATCAAATGATTGCAGGAATTTTTTTTTTTTTAAATTGATGTGCAATATTTAATAAATCATGGCAGCCTAATCTCTGCTATTGAGATCCCTCAGCTTGAGATCTAAGACAGCCTTCAAGAAAAGGCGAGTTGATTTGCTTTTGGTAATAGACTGAGAACTTAACACGTGAATACCTATGGAGACATAAATTGGGCTTAATTTACTAAATAGGTAGATGATATTCACTTAGAAAAATGAATGTACACTTTTCAAACTGTGTATTCACTATGCAAAGTGAATGTTGGTAAATATGGTAAACTCATGTTTACTTTGAATACCCAGTTTTGCGCGTAATTTAAGTAAAACATGATTTTTGCTGGAGTACAAATAGAGAAATATGTAATCAATTTGCTAACCTCACTTATAAATGCAACATTTTAAAATGTACATGGAGCCAGTAGAAGCATGTGACTTAAAAATGCCCCCCTTTTTTTTTTTTAATTGTTTATTTATTAAGTATTTTTCAAGTATACATAAACAGAGTATACATTCACATAGAAACGTCATCAAGAGCAGTATAATCTTAATGAAGGAATATTTTTGTAGCATATTATGCATTTAGGAAAGTAACATAAAGTGTCAAATGATTGTCAGACATTACATACACCATCATGATAAAGAATAAGAGGATTAATTAGTAAAACAATTGAAAAGTTGTGGTCATTGGCATAATTTTACTCATACAGTAGAGTAATCTGTCATTTCACCCCCTTAACTCAAGACTACCTGGGGATTCTCTATGTTATATTCAGAGGAGTCCCAGTTCCCCCATATAGCATCAAATCTAGGGAGGGAATCATCAATTATGGCTGTGATACGTTCCATGCTGCGAATATCTGCGATGGCTGACAAAAAATTGTGTAAAAGTAGGGGGGGTACTAGCTAACCAACATTGGGGTATAACTCGTTTAGCTGCTAATAAAATTAAAACCATCAGTTTCCTGAGGGTTTTTGGTATTTTTGGGAGGGAAAGCCTAGTAAGAGATGTATAGGTTGGTAGGGTACAGGGATATCTAGGACCTTCTCCAAAAGGGCATGAATCTGTGACCAGTATGGACATTCCCAAAATATGTGGAAATGGGTGCCTAAAGATGAACCACATCTGTCATTTCACCCCCTTAACTCAAGACTACCTGGGGATTCTCTATGTTATATTCAGAGGAGTCCCAGTTCCCCCATATAGCATCAAATCTAGGGAGGGAATCATCAATTATGGCTGTGATACGTTCCATCCTGCGAATATCTGCGATGGCTGACAAAAAATTGTGTAAAAGTAGGGGGGGGTACTAGCTAACCAACATTGGGGTATAACTCGTTTAGCTGCTAATAAAATTAAAACCATCAGTTTCCTGAGGGTTTTTGGTATTTTTGGGAGGGAAAGCCTAGTAAGAGATGTATAGGTTGGTAGGGTACAGGGATATCTAGGACCTTCTCCAAAAGGGCATGAATCTGTGACCAGTATGGACATTCCCAAAATATGTGGAAATGGGTGCCTAAAGATGAACCACATCTCCAGCACTGCCCAGAGGTTGTCAGTTTCTGTCTTAATAGAAGTTCCAGGGTCTTGTACCAGAACATCAGTATTTTGTAGGTTGTTTCCTTATGAGTCACACATCTAGATATCTTAGGTGCACTTTCCCAGATATTCTTCCATTCACTTAATAAGATAGGTCTGTTTAAAATGTGGGACCATTTCCGCATATATGTGTGAGTCTGCTCTGTGATGGGGGAGGCAGCATGTAGGATTTTATAAATAGTAGATATGAGGTGAGATTCATAAGGACCTCTGGAGCACTCCATTTCAAATTCAGCAGGTATGGATAGGGTCAGTTGTGGGATTTTGGTGGAAAAAAATGTTTAATTTGTAGGAAAGAATAAAAAAGGTTTTTTGGGATTTTATATTTAGATTGTAGGTCCGAGAAAGTAAGGAGTTTACGTGTCACTGGGTTAACCAGGTGACATAGTTGAAAAATACTAGCTTTTGTCCATGGCAACATGGCGTCGTAAGAAAGGCTATCAGGGATCTCTGGATTAAAAGTGATATTTATTAAAGGAGAGCAAGGAGACGAAAGCGTATATTTACTAGAGCAACTTTTCCATATTGCAAGTGTAAACAACATCAGATTCAAACTACCGTATTTATCGGCGTATAACACGCACTTTTTTCCCTTAAAATCAGGGGAAAATCGTGGGTGCGTGTTATACGCCAATCCCTGCTAATTGTGATCTATCGGCAGCGACCGCCGCCGACATTCACATAGCGTGTAGTTTTAAATATGGCGCCGTGGAGTTCGGAGGGAGCTGAACGAGCGCCGCCGAAATCACAGTGACTGGGCAGAGCCGAGATACACATAGTCGAGTGTTCTCGGCTCTTTCCGGTGCCGCTCACAGTCACGCCCAGTCCCGCCATTGGACCTGTGTTATGTCCATCATAGGGCAGGACTCGGCAGGACTGTGAGCGGCGCCGGAAAGAGCCGAGTACACTCGACTATGTGTATCTCGGCGGCGTTCGTTCAGCTCCGCCGAGTCCCTCCGAACTCCGCGGCGCCATATTTAAAACTACATGCTATGTGTATGTCGGCGGCGATCTGTCCAAGCATGGACACTGGGGGCAAGGCTGCACTGACCACTGGGGCAAGGCTGCACTGACCACTGGGGCAAAGCTGCACTGACCACTGGGGCAAAGCTGCACTGACAAGGCTGCACTGACAAGGCTGCACTGGGGCAAAGCTGCACTGACAAGGCTGCACTGACATGACTGCACTGCAGCAAAGCTGCACTGACAAGGCTGCAATGGACACTGGGGCAAGGCTGCACTGACACTGAAAAGGCTGCAATGACACTAACAAGGCAGCAGATGGACACGATAAGGCTGCATTGATGGGCATTTTAATGTAAGTTTTTTTTCCTTAAACTTCCCTCCTAAAAGTTTTTTTCCTTAAAATTCTCTCCTAAACTTGGGGTGCGTGTTATACGCCGGCGCGTGTTATACGCCGATAAATACGGTAATTTTACGTAATTGAGAGATGAATTTGTCCGAGGATGGCCATAATATGCAACATGGGTGTGCGGGTACTGTAATGGCCATTTCTATTTCAGACCATCTATTAGGGGCGTATCTAGATGTCCAAGAGGTGATGGCTCTTAGATGTGAAGTGTAGTAATACTTAATTATGTCAGGTGCCCCCAAATCTCCATCAGCTCAGGTTGCAAAAAGTACTGTGTTAGCTATCCTGTGGGATTTATGATTCCATATAAAATTTAAGAAATTTTGTTGGATTAGCTTTAATTGGGGCATTGGAATCTTAACTGGAAGGGTCTCAAAGAGATAGAGAAGCTTAGGGAGCACCGACATTTTGAGGACATTTATCCTTCCAAGAAGAGATAAGGGAAGCTTTGTCCATGACTTCAATAATTTGTTAATCTCTATAAACATAGGGGGAAAATTGGCCTGAAAAAGAGTAGAATATGAGGAGGTCAGGTGGACACCGAGGTACTTTAATGAGTGAGGGCACCATCGATACTTGAAATTTTCCTGTAAAGTCGAGAACATAGCTGTTGAGAGGTTAATAGGGAGAGCTTTAGTTTTGGTCGGGTTTATTTTAAAGCCTGAAATATTTCTAAATTGATTTAGGGTTGCATGGAGAGAAGGAAGTGAAATATGGAGGTTTGTCAATGTTAATAGGATATCATCAGCGAATAAGGACAGCTTGTACTCCCGATGTCTCAGTGCCACTCCCCCTATGTCTGGGTGGGAGCAAATAGCTTCGGCTAAAGGTTCCAGACTGAGAATGAAAAGTAAAGGGGACAAGGGGCACCCCTGTCGGGTACCGTTACTTAAGGAGAATGGCAGAGAGACATGGGAAGACAGTTGTACCTAGGAAGTGGGCGTGGAGTAAAGCGCTTTCAGAGCGTATATAAAGGGACCTGAAAATCCATATCTAGCCAAAATAGCGAACATAAATGACCAGTTTAGGCGATCAAATGCCTTCTGGGCATCTAAACTAAGGACTAACGCGGGTCTTTTAGTTTTAGTCAATAGGTCAATAAGATCGATAGTTCTTCTAGTGTTGTCTCCTGCATGTCTAGTGGGAACAAAACCAACCTGGTCCTTATGTATGAGTGAGGGGAAAAGTAGGGATAATCTGTTAGCTAAAATTTTGGTGAAAATTTTATAATCTGAGTTCAAGAGAGCAATGGGGCGATAGTTGTCTGGTAATGATAAGTCTTTGTCCGGTTTCGAAATAACTGTAATAAAGGCGTGGAGAAACTGGGAGTGTGGAACAACCCCTGACATCAGGGAGGTAAATAGGTTTATCACATGGGGCATTAGAACCGATAGGAAGCTTTTAAAGTATGAATAAGGAAGTCCGTCAGGTCCAGGGGATCTGTGGGTCAGAAGTTGGTTTATGACCGCAGTAATCTCTGCAGCAGATATGGGTGCATTATGTCCTAAGCGATCTTCAGGGGAGAGTGTAGGGAGATTTAGAGACGCAATGAAGGTATCAAATTTTTCTTGAGTAAATTCGGAATCTTGGTCAGTAGCCAAGCAGTTATAGAGTTTTTGGTAATAGTCACCAAAGACCTTGGACATGTGTTGGGGGCAATAGGTGGGTTTGCCGTTGGGTTGTAATATAAAATCAGGGATTGGGGCGGCTGGTCTTGGCTTTAATTTATTGACCAACATTCTATGGGGCTTATTAGCAAATTCATAACATTTTTGCTTGGACCAAAGCAAGGATTTAGCAAATGTATTCAGGTCTAGAGACTTCATACGGTTACGCAATGATACCACAGATCTAAGGCGCCCCACTGTGGGAAGGCTGAAAAGGGACCCCTCTGCTTTAGATAGAGCATGTAAAAGTGATGATCTTTGGAGAGCTTGGTCTCGCTTAAGACGAGAACTTGAGGAGATACATTCTCCCCTGAAGAATGCCTTATGAGCCTCCCACAAAGTGGATACCCCAGGAACCGAACCCTCGTTGATTTAAAAAAATTCTGTCAATTTTTTCTGAAGATGGGTATAAATGTCAGGTATTTGAAGAAGGGTCTCATTAAGACGCCACTGAGACATCCTAGATATAGGCTTGGTTATAAGAAGGTCTAGTATTATGGGGGCATGGTCCGACCATGTAATTGTATTAATTTCTGAGTTAACTACATATGACAATAGGGGCGTGGAAACAAAGAAATGGTCCAGTCTCGTATATAACTTGTGGGGGGGAATAAAATGTAAATTGTTTAGCTGTAGGATGTTTCACCCTCCAGGAATCAAAGAGGTTGTGAGCTCTGATAAGTTTTCTAAAAGATGCAGCCAGTTTTTGGACCTGGGGAGGTGGGGTATGTGCAAAAATAGCAAACCTGTCTTTAGTCGGTGACATGCATAAATTAAAATTGCCCCCAATGACCATGAAAGGTTGAGAGAAGGATTGCAGTTTTTCAAAAAATGCCTCAAGAAATCCTATCTGTCCTGTATTGGGTGCATACACGTTGGCAAGGGTAAATGAGATGTTTTTGTGATTACAGCTCAGGACAACAAAGCGGCCCCGGGGGTCTAACTCATTTTGACACGTATAGTAGAATTACGTTTCAGTAATATGGCCACTCCAGCCCTTCCAGAGGGATCGGATGCTATATAAGCGGTGGGAAAATGTTTGGAGGCAAATTTAAAAGAGCCCTCCGCCTTGACATGTGTCTCCTGAACCATGATCACTTCTGCTTTAGATGCCCTAAACTCTTTCAACGCCAGCCAACGTTTGCGGATGGAACCCAAACCTTTAACATTGCATGAAAATATACTTACAGCCATAGCTCAGGTAAGTGAGTAAAGCATACATTACATTTAGAAGGTGGTAAGAATATGTAAACCATGATGTATAAAACGTATCAATAAAAAACTATATGACAGTATTGTGGAACTTTAGAAATATAACTGTATTTTGAATGTGGATCAAAAAAAGATCCTATGTGTGAAGAAAAACTCACCAAAACAAGGAAAAGGAAAACAAAAATAAAACCAAAAATAAAAAAAAACGGGGATCCGGGATAAGACCAAAAAGGATCTCTAGCAAAAAAAAAAAAATATATACCAAATAGGTATTAAGACTGTGGAACATGAGAACCTCAGGAAATCACGGTCTCAATTCAAGACCATGTTAGGGGGGGCATGGCAGCCTACAAGATCAGTCGTGTAGGCCCCCGCCCAATCCGGACAGCTTATAAAAAGGAAAAGAAAAACGGAACCACCGACATGGAGGTTTTGTGTGGAAATGTAGAAAACAGGTACTGTATATGTGCGAGGCACTTCAGGGGTGGAAATTCGGCTCTGAGCCCAAAGTCTTGGAACATATAAGTCAAAAATAAGACCTACGTGCAAAATGGGAATACAAGGATATTTCAAAGATCACTTTCAGGTAGTCCCTTTGGATGGTGTAGCCCTTTGAGGGGTAGCTGGTGTCTTCCGTGACCTCTGGCGTACCGGGGTCCAGATTTTCCCAGGCGTGGACACCTGTCAAGATGGCGAGATTTGTGTCTGCAGGTCTTCATCTGGTATAGGAGGGAGACCTAGGTTCTTGATAAAAGTCTCACATTCCTGCAGGTTTCGCATGGAGTGTTGTGATCCATCTTTGATGATCAACAGTCGGAACGGGAAACCCCAACGATATGGGACTTGGTTTTGTTGCAAGTGAGAGGTGACTGGGCATAAGGCGTGGCGTTTAGCCAAGGTGATGGGTGATAAGTCATTAAAAATTTGAAGCTTTGTGCCTTTAAATTCAACCCTTGATCTGTTTCGAGTAGCAATGGTCAGGGCCTCCTTGCTCTCATAAAAATGGAAGTGGTGATGTCCCTGGGGTTAGCACCGGGAGGAGGTTTGGGAGCCAGTGATCTATGTGCTCTATCAAGGCGCCATTCTATGTCAGGAATATGAGGTACCAACATGACAAAGAGAGCAAGGAGGTAGAGCCGAATTTCTTCATCTGGTATGGATTCAGGGACACCACGAATGCATAGGTTCTGGCGGCATTCTCTATTTTCAAGATCCTCCTGCTGCATTTGTAGCTGTGAGGCTGTATTTTTCAGGCCTGCATTTTCTTCCTCTAGGACATGGATATATTGAACCATGTCATCGAATTTAGTTTCTAAATTATCTGTACATTCACCTAGCTGATCTATTTCACCCCTAAGCTCATGGCTAGCTTATTTACTTCTCTGGTGATGTTATGAGTGATTCTGTGAAGCAGAGCCTGCAGCTTGGTATCTAAAATGTCCACTGTCACGGGTAGTGACATTGTGGGGGAGTTAGGTGGGTGTGAGCGCTGTGGAGGGTCTTCAGTAAACAGAGAGGGGTCGACCAACGGGAAGTTGCCTCCGGAGTACTTGAGGCTGGGGATTGAGGCCTCCGGAGGTATTTCTCCATTGAGTGGGATGCCGGAGCGTGGCCTGTGAATCTTGTCTTGAGTATATGGTTCATTGGTCTCCAATTTTACCCATACATCGTTCAGAGGGTAGCTGTGGGGTTCCCTGGAAGGTTGGCTGTCTCCTGAAGTTTAAAAAAACTGGCGTTGCGGAGCAGGAGATTCTGATTTGCGGGTGGAGGCCAAAGCTTAGATCTCAGATGTCTTCCATATTTGCAAGCTGCGTGTGGGCCTTACAGTTGTCTGTTGTGAAGGTAATTATTTAAGTAGCTGTGGAAGGGTATAGAATTCCCAGAGGTGAGCACCGTTCAGTGAGTATAGAAGTGAGTTGTAATGGATTGAGACAAAGGCAGCCGGGTGTATCTGGAGTCCCAAGATGGCCGCCGACCTCCGTGTGTAGGCCGAAGCCTCGGACTTTCCTATGGGCCAGCCGGCCGTGCAAGATCAGCTTCGTTTGGGCCTAAGGAATCCTTACTGATCACAGCTAATGGGTCAGTGGGCAGACGCTGTCAGGGGTATTAGCTGTGTGAGGGGAGATGTAGAAAGATGTGGCCAAATCAGTAGGCTGCAGGCCTCAGAATGACGCCAGGCTGCGATATGTCGGGGCTCACAACTAGGAATCCCCAGGCAGCTCATCCTCGCTGTAGGCAATGTCCTCCGAAGGTGTGCTGCTGGTAAGCTGAGATGGGGTGTTCGCTCAACCTCCGGATCCCGATGTGCAGGAATGAAGGAGCCGGCAGACCTCAAGATGGCGGCGGGCCTCGAGCCCAGAGACCAGGGAGCTGAGCCGAGATATACACAACCGGGCAGAATCCGCAGCAAAAAAGGCAGCTGTAGCTGTGTTACAAGATGTCCTGAGAGGTATGCTGGAGGTTTAAAAGATCTCCAGGGTGAGAGAGAGGGAGGATTGCAACGGATTTTCGCTGGCTGTGCAGAGCTCAGCACAAGCACGTCTTCTTTGCTCTGTGTCCGGACACGCCCCCCCAAACGCCCCTTTTCATTATATGATATTTTTCAAAGTGACCAGAGGTCAGGGAATTAAAGTAAGAGACTCAGACTGTGGAATAGATTCCTTGTAAATGGCAGCTAAGCAGAATCTTTTTTAAATGCAATTTGTAAATGCATATTAACACATGCATCACAAAGCAGAAAATAAAAACTACAAAACACCAATGGATTGAGCAAATACATAAAAAGAAAAAAAAATTTAAGGTTGAATGAGTTAATACATAAAATGACATGATACATAAAGGAAAAAAAGGCATATATTCTGAAGTCTGTCATTAGCACCAATATAACAGTTTTTGTTTTTCAGAGTCCCTTGTAAGTCATATAAAAGAGCTGACTGTTAAAACACCCTTGTCAGTGTTATGCAGCCTGTGCCAGCCCCTATAAATGAAAGCCTTTTCTGTACAGCTTGGCCTGTTGGCAGAATTGTAAAAATAAAGGTTCTACTGGCTGAATCAGCAGCTAATAAAATATTTTTACAGGGGTAGTTTAGAAAACCTAAACTGCTGTGTTTAATACTAGTAACAGACTGCAACATATATGGCTTTTTTACTTTTTTAAATGCAGAGATACAGTTGAGGCATGATCTTGAGCTACAATGTATGCATGATGTTTCAGATGAACATGTGATTGCATAATGAAAATGCTAATATACTTATCTCCAAACTATCTTACAAATACACATTTGGCATTAATAATGTGCAGCTAGAGAGGCTACCATGTGATTCTGCTCTCTTTCAGCAGTATGGAGCATCAATATGTTAAAAGTCAAATGTTTTACTAACATTTTTATAGAGAATTTTGTGGTACGGTGCATTCTTTCAAAACACATTACTACACTCAGGACTTTTATTTAACCAAGACTGCATATTCTTTTACCTGCTCACCTATATAAAAAAATCCAGTCTCAAATTTTAAATCCCCCTAAATCACTCCTTATTTCTGTGATGTTCCACATTTTAGCAAATGTCCTTTTTAGCCAAATGAAAAATTTTTTCCTGAAGTGGTTTTTACTGTATAGTCACACTTACTAAAATAGAAAGAAAATGTTCTTAAAGGATTGCATTTCAACATCGCTTAGTTACTACATCTCATCCATTTATTGTTATTTTCTACAATTTCAGATTTTGTTATCCCTGTTTCTTTTAATCTCTTTCTTTTTAACACTAGTAAAGTAAACTGTCAAATTATAACTTCTAAAAATAAAGTATTCAACACTTTTAGTTTTGAAGCTGGATCACACAAAGTAAGATAGAGATAATGCGGATATGTCCATTATGTACATCTTTCAGAAGAGGAGACATAATAATCATTTATACATCTATCATTTTTTTTCTGAAATAACTAATTTAAAAACATAATATTAGAGAAAAGTTTAGGAGAATTTTGTGCAACATGAAAAAATACTTGTGACATGTGTCCAATGAATGTGTTATAAATGGACCCCTTGCTTTTGAGCCAATATACCATGAAACCATTATACCATGAAAAGTGTAGGTGCAAAAGGTGTATGTATGACTTAGATAAAGATTAACAATAAACAATCATATCTCAAAAAAAGGTCTTTTAGCTGAAAAAAAGAAAAAGGTATTTTAGCTGCTAGCAATATAGCAATACATTTCTACCTCATAACAAAATATAATACAAATTTGCAGTGCTAAAAAACATATCAGGTGCAGAGAGCTTAGTGATAAATTCTCAAGTGAAACAATAACAAATAAATGTCCAGAAAGATTAACATTTACTAAGATTTATATTCATCCTAAATATCACTATTAAAGTACTTCAAATAACACCAGGAATGCTGTGAATTTTCCTTCACCAAGTGAGCAAAATGTACACTCACCAGACAGGCTGCCAAATTATAAGCAGCACAAATGCTCATTCCACTCCACAGCTGGTTGTCAGCCACTATTCACCCTAGTCTCCAATATTCAAACTGGTTTGCACTGGTTTGAAAGCACTTCTCCTGTGTACTCCACTTCTGGGCTGACATCCACTCATGCACTCATGAAATCACAGAATACAACACACTGTTGTACTGGCTGTCACTACATGGAGGTGTAAAACAGCAAGAAGGTTTGAAATATTGACAGCTGTCATTCTGTCAGTGGTGGTGGTACATCGGAAGGTTCTCCTTTAGTGCAGGGCTCACTGGGGGCACAGCAAATCATAGAGTCTGTGTGCTGTAATAAGCAGATCTTGCCAAGCTCTGGCCAAGGCCATGTTACCTTAAACGGCCTTGATAAATCATGTGACCCCAAACAATGCTCCAACTGAACCTAGGACAGTTCATCTCATCCCTACCAACCACCTGAAATAAATGTAAATACTGAATTAGAGAGAGAAAATAACCATGCCCCTAAATTACTCCATCATAAAGCGCAAGAGAAGCTCTAATTCACGTGACAAATATTTAAGCATTTTTTGGTAGTTTTTGTTGAATGTGAAGTACATTTTTCAGCCTCAAGTAAAAGTCTGATCAAAATAATAAAAAAGGACATATTTAGTACATCTTTGCAATACATGTTGTTAGTTGAGATTGAGTTCTCTCCTGCTGGACTATGGAACACCCCCACTTCTCATATCCATAGCATAGTGTTCTGTAGACCAGACCAGTAAGGGAGAACTTTAGCAGGTATGATAACACTGCTTGGGATTTTGGTGCAACAAATGCAGTATTCATCTCACTATAAGACCTTAGGCATTCACTGATTTTCTGGCAGGATCATCAGTTATTTTTATGTACTTGCAGCATTTGTAAAAGGACAAAACATAGGTAAATGTGCATGTATTGCAGAGATGCACTGAATGTTTTTTTCTTAATTTTTCCCAGAAATATACTTTAGTGCACAAAAATGCTGTTACTGAGATCATGACTTATTTAATCTCAGCCACTATCAGATTCAGACTTTAAGGGGAACACTGATGCTGACTGGTGTCTCCAGTTCTTAAGAAGAAGACTTTTATCCATAAAACCTTAAGAGTTTGAGTAAAAAAATGTTTTGAACTGGCTAAAAATATGAAACTTCTGAGTATTCTATTTTGCTTTGTTTAGCAACCAGAGGAAGTGACTCAGGGTTTAAGTTGAAAGTTGTAGACCTTAGGATCTATTTATGCTTTGTAATTAAATGTCAATTGGTCACTGGCCCTTCAGTCAAATGAAGTAGAACCCTTGTGGAGCTACTCTACCAAAATTTGGAAATGTTATTCCCAGAAAGACCTGCAAAAATATCTGTAATATCTGCTTAAAATGTTGGTTACCTGCCCGTCTCTGTCTTCAATACTTTGGGAGGATGGCATGTTCACACAAATGTTCACAATTTGTATATTTACTGAGGGGGGTAATTATAAAGGTTTTCACACAAAATTCCCACAGCATTCTACCAAGACATAAACATTTTGGATGCGATTGGAAACATCTGTAAATCTTGGGAGAAAGTTGTGGCAAAACATTTAAATATAGACCTCTTAGTTAGTGTATGTTCACTGCATACTCAATCATGTACAAGGGAAAATAATTCAGTAACAATTTACCCAGATCCAACTCTACACTTGTGCTCTGGACTTGTTCATACTTTCAATCAGTGTTTACTATATTTGTATAAAGAAAATAGTGATAGGAAAAAGTTTGGATGGTCCGGTGATGTTTTGCCGTGACAGCTTCAGTTTGGTGGTTTCCTAACCTGCGTCCCATCTCATTCCATCAGTGTTGTAGATCTACCCTGTAAGGTTTTTCATCTTCTCAGTTTGTCAGTCTCGCACCATTGTACTTAAGGACCATCTCAAGGCAAAGGTTATCCTCCTCACATAGTTCCCTCCCACCCACCTTTCAGCCCTCTAGCAGTTTTTATTTTGAGAAAACAACCTTTGGAATGCTTTTATACTCCTTTACTGGTATCACTCCTAGGAGATATGACCACTTAATTTAAAGCTTCACTGGACCAATCACTTCTTCCAGCTGTCACCTAGCTGCTGCTGTCTTCAACGCTGGTCCTCACAGCTGGAGCCAAATAAAGTGGTCATATCACCCAGGCAGTGGGCAAGAAGATATAACGTGACCATAGATTAAGATTGGAAACTGGGGAACATTAGCCTGGGGCAAGCACAGTTGACTAGCTTTTTCATGGTTTCATGTCAAGGACAGATTTGTGTGGACTAAAAAATATAACATGCAAAGTGAGCCATGGTGCTAAACGGTGCCAATGTTAGTGTTTAAATAAAGAACATGGTTTACTATGACATAGCTTTTCACATCTTCCAGGCTCAGCTTCCTTTGCAGTAGGAATGAGCTCAAGGTTTGGTTCAAACATAAGTTTGGACTGAACTTTGGCTGTTTGGACATTATGTATGAACACTGGATTTTTAGCTTCCCATCTGTCAGGGGTTGCTATGGAAGTGGAGGCTGCAAGCAATCTCCAAGTCTTTAACAACCTGTTACATCACCAAGCTCCCTTCATTTAGAGGTAATGAATCCCCTGCCATGTAAACAAGGGGGTGAGCATAGCATGACATCACTGGCCAAATATGACCACATGGCCATATGTGGGTAATATGAAGGTCAATGACATTTAATCTTAATCAACCACATAGAGGGCGGTATCCGAAGGTCCCTTTGCTGGTCCCCAAAGGGCTTATTGGATTTTGGAAGCCTCTTTAACAACAGTCTACCCCTCCATGTTGTGCAAATGGCCTGGTATTTAAAAAAGGAAGACAAATTGTCTACCAAGAAAGTCACATTGTGGAACCCTCGGTTGAGCAGTAAAAAAACATCACAGCTTTATTTGAAATATTGCACATTACAAAAACAAGTGTATATCTTCAACCAAACAAGAATTAAAAACTAGACACGTTGTCTATGATCAGGTCTAGCAGCTGCGCACACTTCCATGCACACGCAAACACTCTACAAGTAGTCTAGGGTATGCTAACTGACATGCAAGTCCAGGGAAAGGAGCAATAAATTACTTCCACAGGTAGTGGGATACAAATACAGTTTGGGCTGTATGCTGACTGATTAAGAATACTCCATGAATGCCCCTGGTCCTGTACTATAGCGAAGGAAAAGGATTGGAGTGTTGCTGCGTGATATTCGGTTGATATTAGCAGATGAGCGTGGAGGAATGCCTAAGTGAGCCCCACTAAGGGTAATAGTATGGAGTAATGAACATTCTCAATTTCTGACATAAAGGCAATTTCAGAAGTACAGATGTTGAATGAAAGCTACTGCTGCTTAACGGTGGATGTGTGCTGATTAGTTAGGATAGGAGCCTGGGTGCATGAGAGGTGGGGCAAAGTCTAAGGGCCAGATATATATATCTATATATACTGTAAATATTTTTTTTTAAACCAGAGTTTATCCCTTTCATGACTAAGCCTATTTTTGAAATGTGGTGTTTACAAGTTAAAATCCGTATTTTTTGCTAGAAAATTACTTAGAGTTCCCAAACATTATATATATTTTTTTAGCAGAGAATCTAGAGAATAAAATGGAGATTGTTGCAATATTTTATATCACACGGTATTTGTGTAGCGGTGTTTTAAACGCAAATTTTTGGAAAAGGGACACTTTCATGAATTTTAAAAAATCCAAACAGTAAAGTTACCCCACTTTTTTGTATAATGTGAAAGATGATGTTATGCTGAGTAAATAGATACCAAAAATGTCACCCTTTATAATTGCACGCACTCGTGGAATGGCGACAAACTACGGTACTTATGAATTTCCATAGGCGACGCTTTAAATTTTTTTTACGGTTACCAAGTTTGAGTTACAGAGGAGGTCTAGGGCTAGAATTATTGCTCTCGCTCTGACGATCGCGGCGATATCTCACATGTGTGATTTGAACACTGTTTACATATGCGGGCGCGACTTCCGTATGCGTTTTCTTCGCTGCGCGAGCTCGCGGGGACAGGGGCACTTTAAAAAAAAATGTTTTTATTTTTTTAATTTTTTTTTATACTTGCAAAAAAAAAACTTTTTTTTTTTTAAATTTTATTGCTGTCACAAGGAATGTAAACATCCCTTGTGACAGTAATAGGTGGTGACAGGTACTCTTTATGGAGGGATCGGGGGTCTAAAAGACCCCCGATCCCTCCTTTGCACTTCACAGTATTCAGATCGCTGAAAACGGCGATTCTGAATCTGTGTATTTTTTGAAATTCGGCGCCATTGGCAGCTGAGTAAACGGGAAGTGACGTCATGACGTCGCTTCCGCGTTTACATTCAGAAGGCTGGAACGAAGCCACCCACAGCTTCGTTCCAGCCCGCCCCCAGCCGCCAAGGCCGGCCGATTGGACACCGGGCTTCCCGATCGCACGGGAGGCCCGGTAAGAGCGGCGGGAGGCGGCGGGAGGGGGGATGTCCCCTCCCGCTCCTCCGTTATAACAGCCAAGCGGCTTTTAGCTGCATCGGTTGTTATACTCGGATAGCCGATCGCCCGCTCTAAACAATGGTACCGGGATGATGCCTGCAGCTGCGGGCATCATGCTGGTATAACCCCGGAAAGCCGAGTACGCAGATGTGCGTACGGTCGGCGGGCAGGGGTTATTGTCACATTAACTTTGTAATCGTACAGACGATTAATGAACAAATAAACTTTTCTCAAAGAGGAGTCATTCTGCTTTTTGAAAGCGTTGTTATTACACCGAGAACAGGGTATGTGTTTTGTGCGGGGAAAGGTAATAAACATTTATATTTTATGCTTTACTCTGTGATTATGTTGAAAAAGAATTATTCCCACATGACTGATATGTGACCCATAGCAGTTACTGTTTATTATTTATAGTATTATTTATTACAGGTACTTAATACCTGTTTCAGTATTACAGGTACTTGTACTTGATACAATTTATGCAGCACTATATATAGATAGATAGATAGATAGATAGATAGATAGATAGATAGATAGATAGATAGATAGATAGATAGATAGATAGATAGATAATATGTGTGTGTATGTGCATCCACATCAGTCCCTGCCCTCAAGGAGCTTACAATCTAAGGTCCCTAACTCGCATTCATATATACACATACTAGGTCCAGTTTAGACAGGAGCCAATTAACCTGCCCGCATGTCTTTAGGAGAAAGGCAGCTAGGAGTTGTGGCTATTAAACTTAACTTTAATATGTATAAACCCAAAGCATACATGTAACTCATTGCATGCCTCTTCTGCAATACCAAACCCTCACCTGCCTGCTCTTCTATTGAATGCACACTGAAATGCATCAGAATGATGACCTGCCGTGCATATGCATGGGATGACATCCTTCTGCCACCAGCGAATAAAGAGGCCAAAAACCCAGCACCCAGAAAAAGCTGGGGAGGAGCTGACAATGGCCAGTGAGGGATTTAACTGCTGCATACCTGAAATGCGGAGGCAGGTATTTTCTTTCAGTTTAGTTCCTCTATAAAATGTTCCCTGTCAAACTGATTTTTTTTTGCTTTTGTACATGTCCTCCAGGGCAGTGCCCTGCTACCCCCAGGACATTTGTTTGACAATCTCTGACCTATAGGCACTGAAAATGGCCATAACTATTTTTTGTTTTGTTTTGGTTTTTATTGGTAATTTTTCAACAATAACACAAGTGAAATACATTATGGTAAGCACACTTTAATACGTTTGGCCATAACTATTTTCGCATATTTGGCTCCCATTGACTTCAGCCCTACCTTGCAGCTCTCAGTATTTGTTTACAGAAGATCTCAGACCTGCAGAAGAAAATTTTTGTTGGAAGACCTTTCTTTGCAAGGTGATGTGATCACAGGTCTGGATGGGGTGTGAGAAGCTTTATAATGTCCAGCTTGTAAACATACTGTGGGTCCCACTCTGATCAATGTCTAAACTGTGACACTAGCTCAGCATGTTGTTGCAAGGTCTTTTTTAAGCAGTTTTTAAATGTGCTTTATTTGCTACAGGATGATGAACAGAGTTAATCTGTGCTAGTTTGTCTTATTAGCCTTGATAATTTCTTTTCTTATCTTTTTCTGCTAGGCCCCAAGTTTCTACTTCATATACTATAAAGCTACATAATACTGCTACAGATCCATTGGGAAATCTAACGAAAGTATTTCTAAAGCTAGATTTCACCAGGTTTAATCATAATTCATTTGAATAGCTTCTTGGGACATTGCATGATTTAAATAAATGCAATATTTGCAACACATTAAATTGCATAAATGGGTATAAGAACCTTTTTCCCCCTGGGAAGAAATAAGGATGCACAATCCAAGGTCAGCAAAACTCACTACTGTATTCTGTAACCCTTTCAAACAAAACAAGATGTTTAATTGTTTGTCTGCATAAATGGCATATACGTACAGTTTTTGTCCTGGGGCTGCTGACACAAATGCTGACAAATTGCTGAAATGACCAGAACAATATCTGGCTTAAAGGCAATTGCAAAATATAGTAATTTATGTAGCTGGATTGTCCAGATCTCTTTTATTTGCTGGACGTTAATAGCTCATTGTTTTCTTAAAGTGACACAAAACAAAATGCTTATCCTTTAAAAATTAACTTATACGCATCCACTATTTAATGGCCCCATAATCGATTTCTCATGAAATTCTTTCCTACTGAGGTTTTTTTGCCTCTGTGTAATGCCCTCTGTGAGCTCCCAAACCTCTCCGTCCATCCTCATTTTAATTTGTTTGGAACAAGCAGTTCACATTAGTTGCAATCATGTAACCACCCTCACTTGCTCACTCCTGAAATGGACTAGGGACTGTGGAAAAAGCCATTAATCCACAATCCTAGTCCATTTTGGCAGCTGGTAAGAGAGGTCATACATACAGTGGAACAATGGAATATGAACATGGCCATCCTTTTTAATAGGAAGCTGGATCACAGCAGAAAAATGGATTTTGTAGATTTAATTTTTGGTGAGATACTCCCAACTGGGAAACCCCTTCTAAAAGGACGCAGACCCTGTAATTTCCCTCATTAGAGCCCTGAAGGTGCAGCAGCTGATTGATAATTATAAAACCACTTACAGATTTATTTTCCACATGGATGCAGACAAACACACAATGATTCCTTCAGAATAACAAGGATAGGAATATGCAACAAAGTTTTTAAAATCCTTGTAAAGTACATAGATCACCCAGTGGAGAATGCTTTTTTCTCAACAAAAGTGGAGTTACTCTTCAAATACATATATTTTTTTTAAACCAGAGTTAGTGAACAAATGCAAAGTTTTCCTAATGAGGAATCATTCTTTAATATCCTTTTTGAAAGTGTTGTTATTATACCTCAACACTCAACAATTTATGTATTTTGGGAGGGAAAGGTTATCAAAATGTATATGTTTTTGGTTTACTCAAAAAAAGAATTATTCACATGTGACTGCTACTGTATGTGGCCCATGGCAGGTACTGGGAGATACACAGCTAATAGTTATGGCTATTAAAATCAACTTAAGTCATGTCTAAACCCAAAACAAAAATGTATCTCATTGCTGCTTACCAGTCAGTAGATGATTTAGTTGCATTGGTTTTCTTTTTAAGGATTTTTTCTTTATTTTCATCTGTGACCTAGTACCATACTTCTTGGCATAAAATGACAACACTCAGTCAGCGTGCTATACATATAGGAGCAGTGTTGTCACCCCAGTATCAGACTATAGAACAACTCCACCCACTTTTTCTCCATGTGGAGGCTCACCGGAAAAAATGACCCCTTACAAAATGTCAGTGTCAAACACACCTTTCCCCAACTGGGTACCATAAAGCAGCCAGGGTAATTACATCTAGTTCTTCATCAGAGGGATCCACTCTTATACATGAACTCTTTAGATTCATCAGTGGTTACCTTCTTCTTTATCACTCTAAGAATCTCACAGTGCCATCCAGTAATATAGATCGGGATTGCATAAAATATTGCTCACAAGGACAGTAAAATATCACTCCAACTCATGCCAATGTGCCTGCTTAGCATACCTAAATGTCCCTTCACCAAGAAGAGGGCATAGCTATTTCACATCAGAAAGAATAAAACAAATAAAATTCAAAGTACTAACAATAATTTACAAAGCCATCCATAACTCTGCCCCAGCTACATCACTAATCTAGTCCCAAAATACAAACCAAGCCACTCTCTTCGGTCATCCCAAGACCTCCTACTCTCTAGTTCTCTTGTCACCTCCTCCCATGCTCGCCTCCAGGATTTCTCCAGAGCTTCTCCCATCCTTTGGAACTCCCTACCCCAATCTGTCAGACTGTCCCCTAATCTATCCATCTTTAGGCGATCCCTGAAAACCCTTCTCTTCAAAGAAGCCTATCCTGCTTCTAGCTAACACTGTTTTACTTCCTCCATCAGCTCATCCCCACAGCTATTACCTTTTGTATCAATTGACCCTTCCTTTTTAGATTGTAAGCTCTAACGAGCAGAGTCCTCTGATTCCTCTTGTACCGAATTGTAATGTAACTGTAATGTCTGCCCTCATGTTGTAAAGCGCTGCTCAAAGTGTTCAAAGAAAGAAAGGTGATATATCCCTTTAAGACCAATGATCACCAATAGTTGATTTACACAGAAGGCTTACCAAACTAAATTGACCCCCTTCATAGAAAGGTAAGTGAAAAATGCTTTGTTGATATTTCCTCAGTCAATCGCCTCTCTTCAGCAGTTACTCCAGCCACAATTCCACAGGAGTGACTACAAACTCTACCATCCACTTTTACAAGTATGTCCCTCTGCTTAGTTTTCTCCTCCGGCAAAAAAAAACACTCCCATAGTGTTAAACCTTTTTAAATCCCCAAACGCTTTATTAAAATTTACTCACATAATATAAAACAAATGGGCTCTTTAGAACAGATAATGATTGGCTTTTCCAGGTTCCCTATGTGATGACGCTACTTCCAGACAATGTGCTTTACTATTATGACTTCCTCAGGATGTGAGGTCATTACCTGAGCACCGACATTTTATCTTTGGTCTTGCCCATACATCAAAGACAAATGAAAAACCTGTTTCATCCCTCCTATTTAGAGCTCCATCTGCCCTCAATGGCTACATATTTTATTATATCCTTTCATGTGACAACACTGAAGAAATGACAATGTAAAGTAGTGAGTGTATGGCTTGTATAACAGTGTAAATTTGCTGTCCCCTCCAAATAACTCAAAACACAGCCATTAATGTCTAAACCCCTGGCAACAAAAGTCAGTACACCCCTAGGTGAATATGTCCAAATTGAGCCCAGTTAGCCATTTTACCTCCCTGGTGTCATGTGACTCATTAGTGTTACAAGCTCTCAGGTGTGAATGGGGAGCAGGTGTGGTAAATTTGGTGTTTTCGCTCTCACTCACTCATACTGGTCACTGGAAGTTAAACATGGCACCTCATGGCAAAGAACTCTCTGAGATCTGAAAAAAAGAATTATTGCTCTACATAAAGATGGCCTAGGCTATAAAAAGATTCCCAAGATCCTGAAACTGAGCTGCTGCACGGTGAACAAGACCATACAGCGGTTTAACAGGTCAGGTTCCACTCAGAACAAGCCTCTCCATGGTCCACCAAAGAAGTTGAGTGCACGTGCTCAGCATCATATCCAGAGGTTGTCTTTGGGAAATAGACATATGAGTGCTGCCAGCATTGCTGCAGAAGTTGAAGGGGTGGGGGTCAGCCTGTCAGTGTTCAGACCATACACTGCACAGTACATCAAATTGGTCAGCATGGCTGTTATCCCAGAAGGAAGCCTAGATGATGGACAAGAAAGCCCACAAATAGTTTGCCGAAGACCAGCAGACTAAGGACATGGATTACTATAAAGATAAGACCAAGATAAATGTATGTGGTTCAGATAGTGTCAAGCGTGTGTAGTGGCAACCAGGTGAGGAGTACAAAGACAAGTGTTCTTGCCTACAGTCAAGCATGGTGGTGCAGCCCAGCGATCTGATCATCTGCATTGGATGTTGTGTATAACATACCCTGACAGTCCCTCTTCGGTGCTCTTGGCCCCTCCCTCCTGTTGAGTGCCCCCACAGCAAGCAGCTTGCTATGGGGGCACCCGAGCCGAGCCACAGCTCCCTGTGTCCATTCAGACACAAAGCCGTGGGCCTGGCCTCACCCCCTTTCTCTCCTCAATGGCACCACACTGCTGTCTCAGCCAATGAGGAGGGCAGTCCAAGACAATCCTACAACTTAATTGGATCTAGATGGGGCTCAGGTAAGTATTAGGGGGGCTGAGGGGGGCTGAGTGGGGCTGCTGCTCACAGAAGGATTTTTATCTTAATGCATAGAAAAAACATTCTGCCTTTACAACCACTTTAAGGTTTACATATACTTTAAGTACACAATAACTTTTCTTAATGAACATTTTCCCTTTAATAAATCAATCCCAATGAGGAAGTTCATGGTCACATCTTTTAAAACTGCCTAAAGAAAAAGTTGTCTTTTCTGCAAACTGATAAGCTGCTATCAAGAGTGAACTGTCTGTTCCTAGACATTTACAAATAAGGGCCAATGTAGCCTCATGGCACATCTACATACAGTATACTGATCCATTTCTGTGTTACAAAGATGAAAAGGGTAAATGCCCAGGACAACTTAGATTTAGATTACCTTGAAAACTGTTAATTCAAAATTAAAAGCCCCTAGACAGTTGTCATTGAAGGCTTTACCCAAACTATTTGTTCTGGTCACAACTCTAAAATGTTGTATTTCCCATCTTTCTGTCTCGGTGACGATGGTCATCAGGACAAAAAAGGTGACTGAATCTATTTCAGTTTAGTTTAAAGTATAAATACAGGTAATAATGGACAATGCTTTCATCTCTAGTAATGTCATTTAGCTCTGCAGCTAAGATCACCAAATTAAAAATAACATAGAAAGTCTTCACTGAATCCTTCTTGACTCCTAATCAAAGCCTGCAGGATTAGGCCTTGCAACAGTGATAATCCCAATACAATACTAGACCACTTACAATTCATAATAATTGTACATTGTCACTGTTTTGTTTGACATAAAACATTTTTTTTTTTTTAATTCAAAAAACATTTTAATACTTCGATTTATAACAGGCTACAGCCAAATACAAACTGAGCAGCATCATGAGACATATTTGTTTTACTGTAGATTAGATATAAAAGAGTCCAAACTGAGATCCTATTTATGAATGGTGCATGTAATAACAAATAAAGGAAAAAGATGTGAAATAATTATGTCCTAAATTAGTATACCAAGATTAGTCCAATGTTAGTTATTTTGGTAGGCCTCAGTCACACTTGTAATTAGGAATTTCTGTAGCCAGAATCAGTAGCTTCCTGGACTCACAGGAGGCTGGGAAACCTGTACGAAGCAATGATAGGCTGACAGGACCCATGGCCATCCACCACTGTTTACGTGTAACAGCACATCCAGGAGTTACCTGCCATTAGTGACAGTTGATTTGGCCCTGGATTTAGACAGATTGCACTCAGGATCGATCATTTGTCCAAGCTGCAACTGTTCACAACCCTCTGTGATTCAAACCTCCAAAATTTTTAGATTCTTGCTGCAAAAATATGCTGATGGCCCTAATTGCAAGTGTAAATGAGGCCCTAATTTTAATTATTATTATTATTATTATTCAGGATTTATATAGCGCCAACAGTTTACGCAGTGCTTTACAATATAAAAGGGAGACAATACAGTTATAATACAATACAATACAATAGGATTAAGAGGGCCCTGCTCAGAAGAGCTTACAATCTAATAGGGTGGGGCAGGTGGTACAAAAGGTTGTAACTGTGGGGAATGAGCTGGATTTGAGGCTGAAATGACAAGTCAGAGTCTAGGATTACACCTAGTACCCTGGCGTGAGGGGAAGGACTGATGGTTGCGTTGTTGATTTTGATGGAAAAGTCATGGAGGGGGACATGGGCGGGGGGGAATATTAATAGCTCTGTTTTAGAGAGATTTAGTTTAAGGAAGTGGTGCGACATCCATGCTGATATGTCAGTTAGTAATTTAGTAATGCGAGAGGAGACTGAAGGAGTGAGGTGAGGAGTAGACAGATAGATTTGGGTGTCATCAGCGTATAAGTGGTATTGGAAGCCATGGGCAGTTATTAAGTGACCAAGGGAGGAGGTGTAGATAGAGAAGAGAAGGGGTCCAAGAACCGAGACTTGGGGGACCCCCACAGAAAGGGGCAATGTAGAGGAGGAGACAGAGTTGTTCGTGACACTGAAGGAGTGCTGTGATAAATAGTCAGAGAACCAGGATAGAGCAGAATCTCGCAGGCCAAGGGAATGTAGTTTATTGAGAAGGAGCGGGTGGTCAACAGTATCAAAGGCCGCAGAGAGGTCAAGTAGTAGGAGTATGGAGTACTAGCTGTTGGTTTTAGCAGTTAGTAAATTGTTAGTGAGTTTTAGTAAGGCAGTTTCCGTGGAGTGCTGAGAGCGAAAGCCAGACTGTAAGGGGTCAAGAGGGTTGTTTTCATTGAGGTAGGAGCTAAGACGGTTGTAGACTAAGCGTTCTAGAAGTTTAGAGGTGAATGGGAGCAATGAGATGGGTCTTAAGTTGTTCAGGTCAGTAGGGTCCAGTGAAGGCTTTTTAAGAATGGGAGTGATCTGTGCATGTTTTAGAGGGGAGGGGAAAATGCCACTAGAGAGGGAGAGATTGAAGATGTGGGTGAGGGAGCATAGGATAGAAGAAGAGGGTGACCGTAGTAGTTGTGAGGGAACAGGATCCAAGGGACAATTGGTTAGGTGGGCATCTGAGAAAATTTTTGTAACCTCTTCCGTAGTAGCCAATTCAAAAGAGGAGAGTGTTGAATGTGCTGCTAGGCAAGGTATGTTGGGTGGGGAAGACGTACATTGCTGAACATGTGTATTGGGTGATATTCAATGTAATACAGAGAAGCTAATAAAATAGTAACTATTGTATCAGATTACGTCTTCATGGTATTTCTTTTTCTTTTATGAAAGCTATAGAAGTCCATATATTTAAAAAAAAAAACAGAACCCATCATGTGTAAAACCCTTACAGCAAAGTGCATACCTTTTTAAAGAAGAGACTGAGTACTTACCTCATTAGGGATGGGCTGACCTTTGGTTGTTAGGATGCTCGGCGAACAACGAACATTATGCGGTGTCTGTGGTAAATTTGAAAGCCGCAGAACCTGTTAAAGTCTATGGGACACTAACATTAAAAACCACAAGTGCTAATTTAAAGGCTTGTATGCAAGTTATTGTCATAAAAAGTGTTTGGGGACCCGGGTCCTGCCCCAGGGGACATGTATCAATGCAAAAAAAAGTTTTAAAATCGTGCATTTTAAATCCATCTCACGCCACCCAACGGACCGAAAAAAGAAAAAAATAGCTGTAACAGCTTCACCTCTATGGGAGGCTCCCGCCGAGTGATGCTTCTTCTTGGTGACAGCTGTTATATAGCTGAGGGCGGGGCCATCCAGAGACCTAAACAGGTGACCGCGCCCCCCCCGACGCCGCGTGATGTCAAAGGAAGGCAGGGTCGCCGGTTTACTGTTCTAAACATGGGAAAACTGCGCCACTTTATAGGCATACTAAGGACACCCCAGGCACGATATTTAAAGGAATATTTAATTTTTAATGTTTCACTTTAAAGTGGATGTAAACCCGAATTTTTTTTTTTTTACCATACTGTAGAGTATAAGATTTCCTATCATTTGAGCCCAGTCTTGCCACACAGAGTTAATCCATCTCTGAGCAATCCTCTTTTATTGTTCAGTGAGAAAAATCTTGACAAACTGAGAAAAAATTTGTCAAATACTCCCCCTTGCTGTGAATGACAGCCTAAGACACAGGCATTATTTTTTAATTCCCTCCCCCACTCCTTTCTTCAGCAGCTCTGCAAGGATTGGCTGTTCCACACCACAGCATGATTTGGCATGCTGAAGTCATGTGGTTACTTTCCTGTCTTTTCACTGGATGTTAGAGATCATAGCAGAAGTTCAGTGTTAGAAATACACAGGAGAAAATGCATATTGACAAGGAGTGTAGAGGTGGGTGGGGAGTCTACTGACATCACGACTCCACCCACCAAGCTCCAGACAACAGACCCACCCACAGAATCTGCAGTTTTTCGGGTCTAATAACAGACAGAGGGGAGACATTTGACAGGTAAAGATACATGCAGGAGGCATGTATATCCTTATAGATATCCCCTATGGCAGTAGTTTAGAAAGGATGATATTGGGTTTACATCCACTTTAAACATTCTTAAAAACACTGCTCCTGAAAAAAAAGCCTTTTAAAACATTTTTTTGCATTGATACATGTCCCGTGGGGCAGGAAACAGGTCCCCAAACACTTTTTATGACAACTTGCATATAAGCCTTTAAAATGAGCAGTTTTGATTTTTCACGTTTGTGTCCCATAGACTTTAACGGTGTTTGTGTGTTCGTCCAAATTTTTTGCCTGTTCGCAAGTTCTGGTGCAAACCGAACCAAACCTCTCTCTGATCTCCATGTCATTACCCCCTCCTGCAGTGATCTTTAGGTCAACAGGAGGAACCAGTGAGACCCCAGTAATCATTATTTAGTTTCCCTGAAGACCTCAGGGGACCATTTCTCTGAAACAGAGCAGTGGTGAGTGGTGTGGGTGACAGAAGAGGTAAGAACATTGCTTCTTCTTTACAGGTATGTGGTGTGCTGCAAGGATTTTATTATGTGACAGGGTCTATTCAAATGTTAAACTCTAGCATTTCTAATTCCCAGAATCTATGCTGAGTTAGTGGGCACCAACTGAATTTGTATCGTGCTGTTTATTATTCAAGCACACAAACTGTGTAATGTGGTTCTGAATAACCCCCAAAATTATGTCACATATAAGTCTTTAATGTTTCATAGACTGATATCTTGTCTCAGTCACTGTTTGCCATACAGTGCATCATCTGAAAGCAAAATATATATTATTTCATGCATAGACATAGTGTTTTACTAATAAAATTATTGAACTAAACAGTACAGCATTTTTTATTATTATTTAACTGGTAGAATATGAATTTAAATGTTTTATTTTTAAAATTACATGTAATATCAATAGGTGGGAATTACCTTAAATTAATATTTTAAGTAGTCACGAGGATGTTAACATATCAGTCATTCTCATTTTTTTTAATACAAGTGTTCAAAACTTCATGTACTTTTGATTTCTTCTAGCTACACTTTTTCTGTGTAGGATGCTTTAACACCACACTTCAAAGGCAAAGAATTATTAATTATTTATAATTAAGCTGCATGGAAGACAGGCTCAATTTACTTTTCATTAGCAATGATATCTGATTACTAAAATTACCTTCAAATGTCATAGCCATTAGCTTCATATATAGAGTATAGAATCAAATGAAGACATTTTTAAATCAGGATGCAATACTTATAATTAAATCTTTGAAAATCAATTAAATGATTTCAGGAAATTTCAGTGATACCTAGAGAAAAATTACTTATATGCTTGTGATGCAATTATTTTACTGAATGCACAATTTAATATCCAGTAACTAGGGATGAGCTGTGGGTTTGAGTCTCAATTACTGCCTTTTTTCTGGCCAGCCAGACTGAGTGACTGGATAAGAATTTGGTATAAATTTGGTGTAACTCCACATGGTACCTGTTTTTGAATTATACTACACCATATACCCTGAAGAAAAAACAAAATTACAAAAAATTAGCATGTGGTCCCCCTCAAAATCTAAATTAGAATCTTATCTTTGATAAAGGTTTGTTATGCAAAAAATAAAACAGAAATAAATTGTGTTGGATACCCCCAAAATCTTTTTTGGGCCCCAATTAAGGCATGCAGCCTAGCTGGCCAGCAAAGAGAGCAAGGGTACAACTCCCCTCCTAAACCATATCAGGTATGGCGACAAAGGCCTCACCCTCATATCTCTGGTCAATTGGGTGCAGGGAGCTTATTGGAAAACCCAAAAACCCAGATAGCTATCCCTCCCCTAAATGAATAAGTACAGGGTACATAGCACTCATTCACAAATAAATAAAAATAAACACAGAGAAACCTTTTAAAAAGTAATTTAAAATAAATAATCCAACATCAATAACCTCAACCAACAATGTAGATCCATCATCAATCATGATGAGCGACACCTCAGCGACCTGTTGACACATCGCCCCATGCCATGATGATCCTCACACACTGCTTCTTCCATAGAAATTGACAGTTCCCCCAACTGACTGCTGAACAAACTGGCCAGGAATATTGGCTGACATCATTGCCCATATGTGGTCATAACCCTATGTGGTCAGTGATGTCACCCAGGATCCCCTCAGTAACATCAATTGTTAACAAACAGAAGCAGGATGTGGAGTTTAACTGTCATTTAGTGACTTTCGTTTTTTTTTAAATATCACTTTTGCAGGAGTCCTATGGATAACCTACTTTACGTGCAGGTTTAAAGCATCTGTCAAGTATGTTATTTAACCACTTCCTGACCGCCCACCGTCGGTTCTTTGAAGAGGAATATCGTTGTTATGGCAACAGCTAGCTGCCATAACTATGGGATCCTCTTCTTCAGTGGGAAGTCCACTTAAAGATAAAAGTGGTCTCTGTGGCAGATTCACTTTTTTCCAGCAGCGGAAGAGGGGTTCCCCTCCCGCCGTGCTCCGGTGCTCTTTGCCGCTTACCAGAGCCATCGGTAGCATCGGTGATTGGATCCTCTCTCTAGCCTGACATAGAGATGTGGAGGGTGAGGGGAAGATGGCCCCAACTCATCTCCATATCATTGCAGGGTGGAAGCAACGTCAAAACATCACTTCTACCCATAGCTCTTAAAGGGCCATTTTTTTTCCAAATGTAAATTTTTTTTTTATTATTGCATTTTAGTGTAAATATGAGATTTGAGGTCTTTTTGACCCCAGATCTCATATTTAAGAGGTCCTGTCAGGCTTTCTTTTCTATTACAAGGGATGTTTACATTCCTTGTAATAGGAATAAAAGTGACACATTTTTTTTTTAAAGAACAGTGTAAAAATAAAAAATAAAAGGTAAAATATATAAGAAAAAAAATGTAAATGCGCCCCATCCCGACGGGGTCGCGTGAAGAAGCGAACGCATACATGAGTAGCGCCCACATATGAAAATGGTGTTTAAACCACACATGTAAGGTATCGCCGCAATTGGTAGAGTGAGAGCAATAATTCTAGCCCTAGGCCTCCTCTGTAACTCAAAACATGCAAAATCTCTATGGAGATTTTTGAGGGTAAAAGTTTGTCACAATTCCATGAGTGGGCGCAATTTTGAAGCGTGACATGTTGGGTATCAATTTACTCAGCATAACATTATCTTTCACAATATTAAAAAATTAGGCTAACTTTACTGTTGTCTTATTTTTTTAGTTTTAAAAAGTGCATTTTTTCCAAAAAAAATGCACTGGTAAGACCGCTGCAGTGTGACAAAGTAGTGCAACAACTGCCATTTTATTCTCTAGGGTGTTAGAAAAAAATATATATAATTTTTAGAGGTTCTAACTAATTTTCTAGCAAACTTTAACTTGTAAACAACAAATCTCAGAAAGAGGCTCGGTCTTTAAGTGGTTAAAGGCACTGAGAATATTTAATGTTTCCATTTAAGCTGTATTAAAAGGCCTATTATCCATTGAAGGTTTTTTTTTCATTGATCTATGTCCCCATTGCAGTGCCCAACTACCTAATTTAGGTGAAGGAGTTGTTATAATATGAGGAGAGTATTTTCACATAGTTTGCATAGTTTAACAAGAAAGAGAGTGATAGTGGCATTAGGGTTAATTTACTAAAGAAGTAGAGACTGTTCACTAGGCAAAAGGAAAGTTTATTTTGCGAAGCAAATGTTAGTAATGAAGGAGAACCTGTGGAAACTTTGAATACACAATCATGTGTGGGGAAAGGTAAAAACCATGATTTTGACTAACACATGATTGGTTGGAATGAACACAGTTTCATTTTATTTACTAAGCTCAGTAAATGTTCATTTTGATTTGATGCATGAGGCAGCAATGAAAAATAACAGAAAAGTTAATGTTTCAATGAAAGAAAAGATGATTCTGTTAAAATTAAATGATGACCATTTCAGCTAAGTCATTGGCATTAACATTGTCTCCTAATATGTGAGATATCTTGATGCAGATACCATAATTATGCATACCAATCTGTAGACAACTTTGCAATTATGCTTTAGGTCATATAATATTCTGCATTCTGTATTAGATAAGGTCTCAAATGTATTCATTTTTTCGGTTATATCTCACTCATATATGATAAAGATGCTGGCACACTCCGCATTCTGGTCAACTGGAAGGATCAGGTTTTGTGTAGTCAACACAGGATCAAGTTGTAAAACATTAAAGAGGCTTTATTTTACAAAGTCTGCATTTTTCAATGATCTTGTCAAAAAAGAAAAAGAAGCTGTAAATCATCATAATGGTATTGCAAAATATAACTATTACCTGGCTACATGAGGTGTTTGCAGTAACCTAGTTTCTAAAATAAGCCATTTAGGAATAGAGGTCAGATATGCATTCTGTAAGCATTGGTGTTTTCACCCTGGTGATCACATAACTAAAAAAAAAGCCCTGGTGTAAGGCTAAATTATACATTAGGAGGCACCTGGTGGAAAATATTAAATGCCCTTCTCTGACTCATTTGCTGCATTTCTGGTGCAGTGATGTTTAAAAGAGAAAAATGGGGTTGGAAAAAAACAGACCTACAGACTCATCTAGATGGTTGCAGCATCAATTTGGTGCTGCGGCTATCCTCTGCTGGCTCTACGCCTGAGAAATGAGCAATGACATGATCGCTGATCGCTCAGTTCTTGTTCCTCACTAAGCAGGAAGCAGTGACTTTTTAGTCACCTACTCTCTGCTCTGCCCCTCCAACCAGGGCCATTACTAGGGGGGGGCAGGGGGGATGTTCCCCTAGGCACCTACTTGAGAGGGGTGCCACCGGCCTAGGAGCCAAATTTAGAGAGCTGCCATGCTGGCACTAGTGCTCACTAGCTTGGGATTTGGGAGTCTGGATTGGGCTGTACTGTCACTGCATTCACAGGGAGCCTAGTTCCCACAGCACTAGCTGCTCAGTGTGAGCCCATACTAATACTGATTGCAGGGGGGAGCTGTGAGATCCAGACTCAAACTAGGGATTCAGCCTAGCCCGGCTACTCAGTGTGAGCCGGCACTGTCTGCCACTGATCGTTAGGAGAGCTGCGGGATCTGGACTCCAGACAGGGATTTAGCCTAGCCCAGCTGCTCAGTGTGAGCCCAACTGTGTACTGCTTATCACAGAGGGGAGCCGAGGCATCCATCCCCAGCCAGGGATTCAGCCTAGCCTGGCTGCTCAGTGAGCCCACAGTGCCTGACAGGGGCACCTGGTCCCATCCTTTTTTTAATGAACACTGTAAGTGATCGGTACTGATCACTCACTGTGTTAATTCATATCTGAAGCATAGTAAAACATGTTTACTGTGCTTTAGTTTGTGAATGAATAGGAAGCCACTCAGCACAGAGCACAGAGAACCTATTCATTCACTGTCCAGTGCATCTTAGGATGCAGAGAAAGGAACTGGGAAATTTCCCCTCTGTACCTTTGTCTGTCTCAAAAGTGAGCTATCAGGGGTCTGTTTAGACCCCTGATATTTCACCAAAGCCCCCCAACAGGGCTGTTAAAAAGTGTAAAAATAATTTTGTTAAAAAATGAATAACTACTGACCCCACCCACTGTCCCCTGACACCAACCTCTGCTCTACTGACACCTCAGCTGCCCCACTGACACCAACCTCTGCCCTACTGACAGTGTCCACACACTGTCCACTGCCCTACTGGCACTGTCCACTGCTTTTTTATTTATTTTTTTCATATTTTATGGGTGCAAGAATGCTTTTGTTTTATTTAACAAAGCATCTTTCTGGCCTTCCCAATGCAATTTGGCCACACTCACTGTTCACCACGGCGTGCTTAGTAGACATGTGCACACTGAAATATTTTGTTTCGAATTTCAGTTTCATGCAAAAAATACATTTAGTTACTCCTGAAATTCATTTGTATTCATTTTTTTTTTCATAAAAAAATGCGTTCATACGACAATCCGAATTAATTAAGGTCAAATCTGTCATTTGAAGGCTTATGGTGTCTGTCGGATGTTCTAAGAAGATTCGACGAAGCAGCTAAACTGTAAGAGGCGATCTTACATTTCTGGTCAAATGCTCCGCCCACAAGCTATAGTAGAATTCTAATGTTTTTTGACTAGTAATAATTATAATTATTAATTATTACTAGTCAAACAACGTTCAAATTCTTCTATAGCCTATGGGCGGAGCATTTGACCATAAATGTCTGCTTGCGATGATCATATGCTCTTAGCTGCTTCGTCGAATCTTCTGTCTCTATAATGTCGAATCTTTTCGCTCTAATCGAATAATAGTTAGGTTAGGCACATTTGACTGCAGGTTCGATAGACACAGATTGCTATTGTCACCGTCATCTCGAATCTTCTATCTATCTATATCCAATTGTTGTCACAACAGTATGAAAATATAATGGATATGAAAATAAATCATTTTTTTATTTCGGATTCTGTGCGTTCGTTATCGTTTTGTTAAAACCAACACAAAAATCCCAGAAATTCGGACAAAAATGCATTTGAACGATAAAGAATGCACTTCTAGTGCTTAGTGTGCCACACTACTACTCTCCTTGAGGCACTCAAAGGTGTCCCAGGTCTTACTATAGTGTATACTCCAAAAAAAAAATTGAACCGCTAAGGTGTTCGGGTTTGGATTTAAGAAACAGTGGCAACCCTATCCACCACACCAGAAGAAAGCACCATATAAATCCATTTATTTGCAAGCCTCACCTCTGCAGCTGATTACAAAAGAAGAGGGCCCAGAAGTGGGTCTTCAATAATTCTCTTCTTCGGCAGTGCCCCTCCAGAGGTGATTGTGTAGGCCTTCACATGACATGTGCAGCAGGTCACAATAACCAAAACTTTGAAATAACATATATTATTATTACCATCCTATGGCTTATTTGTCTATTTATTACATTTGAACTTCTCTATCTGGGCAGGGAGCTGGGGGTGTGAACAGAGAACTTCTCTCTCGGGTGGGGGTGGAGGGAAGGCACCAAACTGAGTCTTTGACCTGGGTAAAACAATGTCTAGCTTCGCCACTGCCTCCAGCGCTCACTGAAACACCGAGCTGTGGAGGGGGCAGGAACAGATGACTCAGGATCTCAGCAATGTGCTGAGAGGCTGAACCAGCTGGTAGTAAGGCATCTGGGTGTATCCTGACAATATTGGCTGAATCTGAATCACAGGAGTACAGAAATAAGTGCACTCCTGTGACCCAGAAGAGAAGTATGGCCAAAAAAGCTTCTTTAATTCATATTAAGAGCTGTGATCCCCCCAAAAAGTATTTTTTTCTTAAACTATTATTAATATACTGTTTTTATTTTTAATTGCCCATAATAATGTGTTAAACATAACAGCACACAAAAAAATAATGTGTGCCGTAATATTTTTGTTTCATTTATGCCATGGTGTTATACAATTATATGAACCATTGGAAGCAGTTTTAGGAGAAAATAAGAATTATTGTTTTATTTTTTAAGCTGTATATTAATTTATGAAGTTATGAAATTATATTGCCATAAATGTCAAATTTCTGTACAGAAAATATTAAATTATGCTGAAAAAGATGCAAGTGATGCATTTGATTCATTGCTATTAATGCCTCATCAAAGATGACTGATCTAATATGCTATCATTAGTCGACCTTTATGTCAAGAAAAAAATATTACTTATTGACTACCAGATTAATGGTTGTGCCTATAACTCCATTTACTCAACATAATATGCTAGAGAACCTAGGCATACTAAAATACAATTTGTTATGAACTCAAATAAAAAAAAAAACAACCTATATCTATATTGCAAGAATTTTAGAAACTTATTACAAGTTTTTATTCTGGACATATTACAAACAACCTTTTTTGGTATAGTAGGAAATCAGCCACACACTTGTGTTAAATTATGAAGCAGCCTATGGGCTCTTTGACACAGGCATTGAAAATAGGTGCTTGGGTTAGCATTTTAATGCTTCCCGAACTCCTATCAATGCCACTCAAAATTTTTACAATAGAGAGTTTATGGAGGTGTTCACACTGCAGTGCTAGCATTGCTTTGCGCTGCTTCGAGGCAAAAATAATGCTGCCTGATGAGTTTGGCAGGCGTTGATGCTTTGCAACTACCTTGATTCACTTCTACTGAAATGCACCACAACCGCACTTTGAACGCACTGTAAACACACCTATGGCATTTACAGTGTGTTTATGGTGCAATTGCAAAGTGTCAAAGGTAATTATTTCCCATTTTAGCCTTGTAAAAAGAGAAAAAAGCAACACACAGAAGTGAATGAAGGCAGTTGCAAAGCAACAATGCCAGCTAAGCTCTGCAGGTGGTGTTATTTTTGCCTTGAAGCAATGCAAAGTAACACTAATGCTGCAGTGTGAACACCTCCATCCGCTCCCTATTGTAACAATTTTGAGTGCCATTGATAGGCATTCAAGAAGCGTTATAAACACAACCCAACTTTTGGTGTGCTACCATTTAAGAATCATTTTTATAAAGTGCTGTCATTGGTAGAAAGCTTGAAATAGAGCAGTACAAAAACAAAACAAAAAAAAGGCTTCTTTGCTGTTTCATTCATGCATCATATAATTTTCATTAAAATTAGTATTGTGTGTATGTGCATTGAGCAGCACAGTGTCAAAGTTATTAGGACTTCCGTCTGGCAGCCCTAGGGTCGTCGGTTAGAATCCCAACCACAGCACAACCTACCTGGAGTTTGCATGTTTTCATGTTTTCCCTGTGCCTGCGTGGATTTTCTCACACACTCCAAAAAAAACATGCTGACTGGCCCTAGTATGTATATATGTGAGTTAAGGACCTTAGATTGTATACTCCTTGAGGACAGGGACTGATACGAATGTACAATATATATGTAAATTGCTGCATAAATGATCAGCACTATATAAGAACCTGTAATAAATAAATACATTTCATACCTACTAATTTCATCCCTACTAAACTTTTTTCAGGCAGGTTTGAAAATCCCAAGCATAAAATTGTGCTAGAATAATGATGCCATAGATACTGTACATGCTTGGCTACTGCTACTGATCACTACCCATCAGTTTAAAGTTAGCGTAGTGTGATAAGGGTAAGATATTTTTAATCAAGTTTGAGCATATCATACTTATCTACAAAAGTTTCCCTTCCTAAAATCCTGTATTTTCCATCTTTGTGGATAGATTCAACTTAAGTACCTTCTTAATAGTTTAACATGTACATACTAATGATATATAAAGGTCACTTGATCAGTATTTTCGCAAACACCTGAAAAAATCTATGCCAAGAAAGATATCTAGTCTACTACTGTTGACCTCTCCTTCTGAAAACAGTGGTTGCCTGACAGTTAGGCTGTTTTGATGGCTTCAGTGTTCTCTTAGGACTTTACAGCATACAGGCATACCTCACTTTTAAGTACGCAATGGGATTTATTTACTAAAGCTGGAAAGTGAAAGCTTAATTGAACAAGCTGGGGTTAGAAGCTCATTGGTTTCTATGCAGAAGTGAGCCTGATTTTGCACTTTCCAGCTTTAGTAAATAAAACCTATTGTGTACTTAAAAGTGGGGTATGCCTGTACTTTTTTGTGTCAGGAGATTTTAAAGCCAGGATCAGCCAGTTAATTCACATTTTATACAAATATCAACAGTGGCAACCTATATATTTTTCTGAGCACAGGTGTCCACTAAGAAGAAAATATATAGTGATCTTACACTGTATATGAATATACAGTATGCATGAAGAGAGCTAGCCCAACTGGTGGATTGGAGCTTACACAGGCCTAGAAGCTTTCTCCCCTATGTGACAGAGCTGAGTGGCCAATCACCAATCACAAAATTAAATGCTCTTCTATACAAAAATAACCAGGGTTTTTATTTCCTGGCCAAAAAGAGGCTCTGGAGCAAGCAAGGGAAAAGAAAGTATGTAGGGGCCATCATTAAAGTGAACCTATTGCTTAAAACATATTGAAAACATTAATTAATTGCATTCATTTAACAGTTTTTATCATCATTATCATTATTTACTCTTAATATTAATAATTAAAAAAGTATACAAAAGCAAATGTTTTACAGATCAGCATTAAATATTATTGTGATTCATATTTTTTATTATTTAGGCAAAACAGAATATTTATGAGCTTTAAGTACTAATTCTTTTATTTCCTCACAACAAAACTTTTTTTTTAAACTTATCAATGTTTAACGGAGTGCTATGCTTCACAGAACTTATTAAATCAACTACTTTTTTTCAATTCCCCAAATAATCTTTAGCTAACCTTGAAAGGAGAGATATGTTTTTGCAAGTGATTGTTACATTAAAACTATATTTAATGCTACAAAATTTCAAAGTATTCCAGTCTTTCAAAATGTATTCATGCATTATATTTATACACTTCATCTAAATATGTATCAAGGTTATATAAATGATGAACTTTAGTGCAAAACATAAAAAATACTGGAGTTAACACATTGCCATTAAATTCCAAATTATTTTTGTGCCTAATATTTAAAAATCTGGAAAACTGGTCTGCAAATAACTGTCATGATAAAACAAAGAATCAAGGATTACTGTTTATTGTTAGCAATTCTTTAAAATATATACTACTACTGATGACGGAAGAATAATAGTGCACCTGAAAATAATACGCCTTAGGTAATAAAAGGTCAGAAGGAGAATAGTCTACTGGAAGTAAAGCGAACTAGAGCTTACAAGGCTGATAGTGATTGATAGAAATATAATTTGTAGTCAATTTGGTCTCTATTTTGAAGGAACAGAAAACTTAATGATTGGAATGGTAAGGGATGATAAATATATGTAATTTTCTCTTTAAGACCCTTAATAACAACTGAGATATATATATATATATATATATATATATATATATATATATATATATATATATATATATATATATATATATAGTATGAATGTGTGATTTTCATAATATTAACCAGCACTACATTTTAAATTAATGGGAGTATTATCTTGCACTTTTTTAAACAAAGGTGAATAGAGAAGAAAGGAAACTAGGCCATGCAGCCATATGATCATTAAAGTGGATGTAAATCCTATCACTTAACTTCTCCTCTTTGCTCCCTTTTGGCTTGCTAAATGAACAATTAAAATATTTATTTTTGTTACATCTGTTTGATAAGTGCAAAAAAATACCCGCTGATTTTGCCAGAAATAATGTAAGCTGATAACTTCCTGAGCTCCCTTTCTCTGCTCAAGGAGGGGTTATGGAGATGGGCAGAGGGGAGCGACAAGAGAAGACATCTGTCTTCTTTGTAATGCATCAGAAACAAAGTAGACAGGGCTGACGAAATACTCTTTTGAATTCATGTTATGTCAGAGAGGAAGATAGGAGCACACTATGAGCTTGATTTAATAAAAGCAAATAGCTTGTTCACTTTGAAAGGGAAATTTCCCTTAGCTTACTGAATAGGTTGATTTACTAATGGCATATGGGCTGTTCACTTTGCAAAGAGAATTTTCAGTTTGCAAGGGAATCTTCCCTTAGCTTAGTGAATGCAAAACAGGAGATTTTTATAGAGTGAACAAAAAAGGCATGGAAATTGCAACTATCTCTTCTTAAAAATTCAAGAACAATCTATAGCAAAATCTGTGAAGACAATAAATAAATAAACAAGAACCTGCCCTTTTCTCAGTAGTACTATTAAACGTGCTCATTGTGATTAACCATATTAAATAATTAAAGGCAGGTTTTAAAACCCTACATGTGGTTTTCAGTGTCATACATAAGTGTAGTATATGTGTTTTCTCTATTCCTATACATCATTGCCTGAAGCTATCCCTGCTGTATTAATTACTCTGTAATATAAAGTGATTTCCAGGTAATAGTTTCACATTGGAGCTGACTGCTGCTTCATCTTCCAATGTTATACTTCTATTATTTCATATTACAGTAAATAAAACAGTAGGGTTGGCTATGGGCAATACTGTACAGGCACTCAGATTAAAAATGCCTGCAAAGAAGAGGGAGCAGGGTGGCGTATTAGAGATGTTTTGCCGAATATCCAGCTGATGTTGGATGTTTTTTCATATCTAGACCACATGAGTAGGACTTGTGTCCCTTGCATAGTTCAATATACTGGAAAAATTTGTTTAGTTAAAGCACATTTCAAACCAGCTGTAAAACAAATAGGTATCATCTTTAAAAGTAAAAAAAGATTCTACACAAAATGTTCCTCTTCTACAACACTGAGTGTGAACTAATTTCATATTACTCACTCTAGAACCAACCAAGGAGCAAACATATTACAGAGCAAATAAATTTAGATATTAACCATCATAATAACTTACTATGACTTAAAACAGTTTAAAATTTCCACTTTATTACAATTACTAATTGATTTCATAATACTATATTGCCTTATCACTTATTCCCAGTTACATTTTGTAAATTTCCCAGTTACATTTTGTGAATTTCCCATATCAGCGTCTTAATAAAAATCATCTAAAGAAAGCTAAATAGATCTTGATAGAGTACATACCATTTGTGAATTTAAGGAATGAGTTTCCTTAAAGTGGATCTTCACTCTCAAATTAAAGTTCCCCCTCTGAAAAAAGGGTTTGGTCCCGCCTCCAATACACATAAATTATCTAGGCAAATGAAGTGTACTGTGCCAGCTGTGCCTCTGGGGATATGTACTGTATATCACATATCTCAGGAGGTCTTAATGTTTTGTTCACAGAGAAGGGGGGCAGGCCTCGGAATGCATCATTGCAAGGTTGAACCTGGTACAGCCGGTGGGCTTCCTGATGATGTCACACACATAACTTTAAATACGTGTCTCTCCTGTTAAAATGTAATAAGAGAATGTTAAAGTGACACTAAACAATATCCTTATTTTCCAAAAATAATCCATACATATTCACTACTTAAAGGGGTTGTAAACCCTCATGGTGTTTTACCTTAATGCATCCTATGCATGTGGACACTCGATGCACAGAAGAGCCACCAGCACCGCTGAGGCACCCGAAAAGAGGAGGACCGGGGCCACTCTGTGCAAAATGAACTGCACAGTGGAGGTAAGTATGACATGTTTGTTATTTTTTAATAAAAAACAAGGGTTTACAACCCCTTTAATGGCCTTGAAATCTATTCTTCATAAAATTGTTTCTTACCATGTTTTTTTGTCTTCTGAAACAGTATAGCCAGGCGGTAATCTGCCCACACAGCCATGTCATTCATTCACAGAGTTCTGTGAATGGATGAACTATAACTATCATCAGCTGCAATGACTGTACTTCTCAATGAACTGTGAGGGTTCTTGTAGTCCATTGAACTGTATCGGAGGTAAAGGCAGACAGTATACTAACAGTCTGCAAGAGACTGACATTGCACCCATGATCAGCAGATGTTTTACAGGTTCCCAATGCTTTACAAGCTCCCAATAAATAAATGCACATTTTTTTACCGGCAAAAAAAATTGCATTTTTTTCTTTCTTCTTCTTCTTTTTTTTTTTTTTAAGGCGAACTTAGCCTTTAATTTGATCCATAGAGAGCTGCAGACTTTTGAATGACATATTATTTAAATGCATAACTAAAGGATCTTTTATCAGTAAATTGTCTTTGTAGGGGTTATTGATATAAACTGTATCATTTTCATGTGACAGTATACAGTGGACTATGTACATTCAAGTAATTCCACTAGCAGTAAAGAGAAGAACAAATGGATGTCCACAAAATGCAGGGTTTTGTGAGAGAAATTCCACTTTTATGGATCCTCTATATAGTAAGAGTTTGCTCTTGTGATTGCATGGTCTAACAAAGATTGTCAATAATTAGCTCTAAGAAAAACCCCACCTATCAGTAAGTGAGACAGTAATGATTGCAGAGGAGGTTGGAATGTATGTGGGTGATTGTCTTAAGTGCAGCTCTCTAATCAATTGCTGTTACTTGCTTAAAACTTGCACTGAAAAATCAAATATTAGAATGAATAGGTGTGATAAGAATTACTGATTCATCCAACGATAAAGCAGTATTTCAAGCAAACAGTAAAATGCCCATTTGAAATACATTTTTCTCAACTACTGTGCCTACCAAATTACTTTTTTCCAATTCCTGGTTCACACATCTCTGCATTGCCTGAAACATAATAGACATAGTTAAACAAAAATATACATCAAAGCATACTAAAGCTTTATTGCTTACCTGCCTACTTATTGGACAAAGGCAGAGGGGTGACGTGACCTATTTGATGGTTCAGTGTGGCAGGGTAAGTTGAAGTATGATACTGGTGAACAGAATTTAAAAATCTTTACTACCGGACGAACACAATGTACATGAAAAATCATCAGAGAAAAAGTATAGTTAGTGAAAAAACCCTAGAGACTCAAATACCCCTTTCTGATAGCATGAGACAATTCAATTATTTAATGTGTTTAAAGGGTTAAAGGGCAAGGTTTCCTTTTAAGCTAGCAAACGATGTGTGTAGAAAAGGTTATGTGACTATTAACAGCTGTAAAATTACCTTCACTCGATTGGTGGCAAAAATATCTTGAGGTGTGCTCCTGTCCTTCAGTTTTATCTGTCTATCTTGAGTGGCAGAGAATCTTCCATTCCAAACCTGCAGGGAAATCTTTGACTCAACTCAGCTAAAAATCCCTTGCAACATTTTTTTCACATAAGCAAGTTGTTGCAAAGTGCTGAGTGCTGAGCAAATAGTACATTTTGGGCTATTTTCCTAAAGCCTAAGTGTTTGTTTCTAATTAGCAAAAAAGAACAGAACTCACATTCAGTGAGGTGTCCCCTTTATGCTGTTGGTTACTGTTTTCATTGACTGTTTTTGCCCCCTCCATATGGAGACTGCTGCTGCAGGGGTTAATACAGCCATTTGACCTGTCATAGGCACTCATCAACGTTGCTGGCTATGCCCGAACTTTACACCCAACTTCTCAATTCATATAGATGTACTATAGCTTCCATATAAATGAAGGATGGGTGGATGAATGAAATGTCTGCCACCTCCATTTATAGATCAATTTTTACTGATGGAAGATATAGTACAGCTTTTCTAAATGGAAGTGAGGGGCGGAAAGGGTCCAGTAGTTGCCTTAACCCCCACAGCATTGGAAGATTACTGCTATGGGGGGGGGGACAGATGACATATATTTAAACTAAAACAACATCTACCAGCAGAGGGGACATATCTCATCAGCTGTAAGTACTAACCTCTGTGCTGATTTTGTTTTCACTAAGTTTAGGCTTTAATCACCCTCCCTACAAAAAAAAACAATTTTGTTTGAATCATGCGCTAACATACAGTCAGTTAGTTTAAATTAAATGTGTAATGTCTACAATTGAATATAAATGTAAGAATCTGTGTCTAATTCCATATGTGTTGTTTTCTTTTACAGGGCAAAACTGTGGTGGTTTAGTCCAGGGTCCTAATGGTACAATCGAAAGTCCAGGATTTCCACACGGGTATCCAAATTATGCAAACTGTACATGGATAATAATCACTGGTGAAAGAAACAGGATACAACTGTCATTTCACATTTTTGCTCTGGAGGAAGATTTTGACATTCTATCAGTATACGATGGACAGCCACAACAAGGAAATTTAAAAGTCAGGTAGGACATCATTATATTTTTCATAAAAATCTGACACTGATGTACGCATAAGTGTTTCAGATCAGACAGCAAACCTTTTGATTGTTTAATACAATAAGGAATGTAGTACCATGTACTTCAAGGAAGTCTACAGCTCATGGAATATATTGCACAAAAATACATATTATTTATTGTGCTTGCAAACATCTTCTATTGTTTTCAATTGCATTTCTGTGCAACTGGAAATTGTTTGCCCCCTGCTATCAAGGCTTTGCAATGTGTGTACCTTTGGTAAAACACACCACATTCTTATGCCCCGTACACACGGTCGGACTTTGTTCGGACATTCCGACAACAAAATCCTAGGATTTTTTCCGACGGATGTTGGCTCAAACTTGTCTTGCATACACGCGGTCACACAAAGTTGTCAGAAAATCCGATCGTTCTAAACGCGGTGACGTAAAACACGTACGTCGGAACTATAAACGGGGCAGTGGCCAATAGCTTTCATCTCTTTATTTATTCTGAGCATGCGTGGCACTTTGTCCGTCGGATTTGTGTACACACGATCGGAATTTCCGACAACAGATTTTGTTGTCGGAAAATTTTATATCCTGCTCTCAAACTTTGTGTGTCGGAAAATCCGATGGAAAATGTGTGATGGAGCCTACACACGGTCGGAATTTCCGACAACAAGGTCCTATCACACATTTTCCGTCGGAAAATCCGACCGTGTGTACGGGGCATTAGACTGCCAACTGTAATACTATTTGGGTCTTTCATATCGGCTGTATTGTTTGATGTATACTTTTTTCTTTAACTATGTATGTACCTCTGTTTGTTTGTACCACTGTACATATTCAATAAATGCAACTGTTAAAAAAAAAAAACATATAGTTTGTAGGTCCACCAGGCGGTGGGGCATCTCCCAAATTTAGTCAGAATTCATTGACCTGTGTATAGTAGTATATACCCAGAATTAAAGAAATCTCAAGGCCCACAGAAGTTTCGTAAGGGATTGTGAAAGGTACTTAAGATTTGCTGATATACTTGACATCTTTACTTTAAGGAGTGTATTTATAAAAAAAAAAAATACTCATGGCAATTCATATTGTGAAACTGCATTTACGTTTGTTTTATGAAAATGGACCAAAGGATGTTGATGTTACAGTCTCACCTTTCCACCTTATCCAATTAGAGAAAGCATTGCATTCACTTAGACAATGCAAAGTGCCTCCTTAATGGTGGCTGTACTGAGCAAATGATCTCCTGTGTTCACTAAGCAGCAGGGTACCCACTTTGCACAGGATCTGGAAGCTAGATGTGACCGCTGTAGTAGCAGCTTCTGCAGAGATCTCACAGGCATGGCAAATCTGTACTTACAAGCTAGACCGATGTAACCATTAAAAAAATCCATACCTAAATTTCAGCTTTATTACCACCTAGTGGCCAAATACAGATACATTCCACCAGTACAGAAATCAGATTAATAAAATGTGTTTTTGCCCCCTTCACCCAGAACAAATGTGCATATACTTTCAATCATTGAATTGCTATTACATTTTTTTAATAAATACACCCTTAACTGTATGTTACAGTTTTTTGATCGTCTACAGAAAACGATACGAGAACATCCTGTTTTGTATAGGAACTTAGCTGAAATTTTGATGACAGTAGCACAGTAATCTTTAAGTATCTTTATGTATTTAAATTTAAACCAAACAGCTCATGAATAAATACAATTGGATGAGAATATTGTGACAATATGCTATATGAGCTTTGATGTGGCCATGGACCATCCTTTTTTCTGAATCCCAAATAATGCCAATTACCTTAGCCTTTAATCTGTAATTCTGTAAGTTTTAAAAGTCATTGTTTCATCAAAGTTTTACAGATATTTTGGCCTTTTTTCCTACTTGAGCATAATTTGGGATATCTGTTGCTTTGGTGTTTTTTTTTCACAATAAATGAAAAATGATACAAACCAAAGGCACAGTGGTGTTCTTTCAGGCTAATTTCAGCAATTGGTTTAAAGCTGGTCTCCAGGTAAATGGCTGAATACATAGAAGAAATACATATGCGAGGCGATTCGTATAAGAGGTGATTTACTTGCCAAAGGGATTTGCCCTACAGGGAAGGAGACCTGAAATTTCTTAACTGCAGGTTCCCTCTGTGACAGAATGGTAACAGAATAAGTAGCACATTGATAAGCTCACCCCTCTGTTAATTGGTTTTATCTTCCTTGCAACATACTTCCTGCACTGTAAAACACCTGAATGGTTTCTTGTGCTGCTCAGATCCCCACTCCCACCCCCATGTGAGCTTGGCTCCAAGAGACTGATAGTTACACAGTTAGGTTGAAAAGACAAAAGTTCATGTTGTTCAAATAACAGAAAAAAACAAATGCCTCAATATACACAATCTTATGCCCACAGTTGGTATAGAGGAAGCCAAAAAACCCCCATAAAAGCCTGATCCACTTTGGTCCGGCAGGTAGGGGAGGATTCCTTCCTTTCTGATCCCCCAGGAGGCAATCAGATATTCCCTGGTGTTATTGCTTAAACATGTTAAAATCCAGATATATTTTTATGCATTTAGGAATGCATATAGCTTTTTTTTTTAAATAATTGGACTGAACTGGCCAGAACTAGTTCTCAAGGGAGGCTACTCCTCATTTTAACAGCTCTTACTGTGAAGAAGCCTTCCCATACATGGAGGTTAAATCTCTTTACCTCCAGACAAAAAGAATACCCCATAACCCTAATATTCTCCCTTAATCACCTCTTCTCAGGAGATAATAAAGTCAGTTCAGCTAATCTTTCCTCATAGCTGAGCACTTCCATGCCTCTTATCAGTTAGGTTGCCTTTATCTCTTTCTCCAGTTCTCCAATATACTTTTAGTACATTGGTGTCAAAAACTGAAATAGATATTCCAGATTACAGTAGGTCTTAATGATTTGTACAGGGGTAAAGTTATGTCTCCTTTTCTTTTGGAGTTTATACCTCTTTTTAATACAAAAATGTATTTTTCTTATTTTAGAAACTGCAGCATGTCATTGCATGCTGTTATGAAGTGTTTGATCTCTCAGAACACCCAGATCCTTCACTGAAGGATGAACCTTTGGGTACACCACTAATACCCGTAGATTATTCAGACTACGAATCATTAATCAATATTTTTTACTTCAGATTTTAGCCAGTTTTTCTATCCAAATAGAATTTTCTGAGCCTATGGACCTACATATTTACCTTTCATATTTACCTTACATATTTGCTGTGTGTGGGGAACTTTGCCAAATCTAAGTGTATGATATCTACAGACAATTATTTGTCTGTAGATATCATAGTAAGTTTCTGCTTACTTCCTCATAAAATAAATCAGATTTGTTCAACAACATCAGCCTTTTTGTAAACCTATGCTTACTATTGCTTATAATCTCTCTCTCTCTCTCTCTCTCTCTCTCTATATATATATATAGATAGATAGATAGATAGATAGATAGATAGATAGATAGATAGATAGATAGATAGATAGATAGATCTCTATCTACATATAGATATATATATCTATATATAGATATATAGATATATATCTATATATAGATATATATAGTTTTTTAAAAAAGCATTTCTGTGTACACTTTTATCAAACTCTCCAGTATCTTCCCATAAGATATCTGGTCCATGTGCGTATTCAACTTTATTTGTCTAGTTTCTGGACTATATCAATTTTGAGTCATTGTAGTTCATTTGGCTATGTCAATGCTATCCTCATTATGTACTTGAGCACCCCCATTTTCATTTGTATATACAGAACTAGAGAAAGTATTTAATAAATTTGACCTCTTTGGGGTCAATTCACAACGCTTTACCGCATGCGATAAGGGTATTATATTACTAATTGGCATACATTATCGCATGCGGTAAGCTAAGTCCAATTCACAAGCAAATAATGATTATGCGGTATTTACCAAATAAAATACCATATAAAAAGCTCTTAAGTCCAATTCACAAATGGGGATCAGGGGTCAAATAGCTGGCTGCTAAGCAGTGGGTTGGGAAGCCGGCCGCTGCATCCTGAACAACCAATGACTCATCAGCTGTCAATGGGCTTCCACACTCACAGCTGATTGCAAAAAAAAGCCAACAGTTAAAAATTATGAAATAAAAAAAACAGCGTGGCCCCCCCTTCAGGGTGTGCCCCCCAACAGCCCCTTCAGGTCTTTTATGGGTTTTAAGGGGAACCCCATGCCAAAAAAAAGCGGCGTAGGTTCCCCCCAAAATTCATATCAGACTGTTATCTGAGCATGCAGCCCTGCAGGTCAGGAAAGGGAGGGGACGAGCAAGCACCCCCCCCTGAACCATACCAGTCTTCATGCTCTCAACATCGGGGCTGGGTGCTTTAAGGCAGGGGGGCTCCGCCCCCCACCCCAAAGCATCCTGTCCCCATGTTGGTGGGGCAAGGGCCTCTTCCTGACAACCCTGGGCTGTGGTTGTCGGGGTCAGCGAGCAGGGGGGCCTTTTAAAATCTGGAAGCCCTATAACAAAGGGACCCCTAAATTCCAGACCCCCTATGTGAATGAGTATGGGGTACATTGTACCCCTACCCATTCACCAACAATAGCAGCATGGTGTTATGAAACACAAGAGACAGTTTTTGACAAGTCCTTTATTAAAAATCATGTCTTTTTCCTCCTGTTTCTTCTCCCTCCGTTTGTTCTTCTCCAGCTATATTTTTCTGGTGGTTCCTTCTTTCTCCAGTGTTTCTTTTCCCTCTTCTCTGTCTGGTGGTTTCTTCTCCCTCCGCTGTCTTCTCCATCTGCTGTCTCTTCTCTCTTTTCTCTCTCCAGTGATGTCTTCTTCATCCACCACTGCCCGCTAAAAATAAAAAACGCGGTGTTTTCCAATACTGGCTGCCTCCATTGTATTGGCTCCTGCTGTCTGCTATTTCTTATATAGCCATTGGGGTGTGGCCATACGGGGATGTCACCCAGAGACCCCACTCCTTGTGATGTCAGGTGATGGCCACGTGATGGCCATGCTCCATTGCTGTATAGGAAATGGCAGAAAGTGGGAGGCGACACATGGTAGGGAGCCAATGTTGGAGGCTGACTGTGTCTTTTATATATAGTGGGCAGTGACGGCAGCAGACGAAGAAGACATCGCCAGAGAGAGAAGATAGTGAAGAAATAGCAGAGGGAGAAGACAGTGGAGGAAGAAGAAACCACCGGAGAGAAAATAGGGAGAAGAAACACCAGAGGAAGTAGACACAATTTTTAATAAAGGACTTGTCAAAAACTGCCTCTTGTCTTTTATTAGTTTTGTATACGTTTTTGGTGAATGAGTAGGGCTAATATGTACCCCGATATCCATTCACATAGGAGGGCGGGATCTGGGGGCCCTCTTGTTAAGCCCTTCACCTGCAGACCCCGACAACCACAGCCCAGGGGTGTTGGGAAGAGGCCCTTGTCCCCATCAACATAGGGACAAGGTATTTTGGGGGAGGGGGACAGAGCCCCCACCCCCCCATGTTCAGGGCATTCGGCCTGGTATGGTTGAGGAGGAGTGGAAGCTTGCTTGTCCCCTCCCTTTCCTGACCTGCCGGGCTGCATGCTTCAATAAAGGTCTGGTATGGATTTTGGTGTGGGGATCCTCTTAAAACCTATACTGGACCCGAAGAGCCTGGTATGGACTGGGGGGACCCTCCGTTTGACAGCTGATGAGTCATTGGTTTTTAAGGATGCGGCAGCCTGCTTCCCGGCTCACTGCTTTAGCAACCATCTCAATGCCGTGAACCACAAATGATTTATTTTATTTAAATGTATTGCCTATAGGAATATGTTTTGCAGTGTGTTTGCTTACAGTTGATTTGAAGCATTCTCATTTATGGTATGTGTTCTTTAACTCTTTGGATGTGCTACATAGGTCCACAGAGTAACACAGAGTAAACCTTTAACCACAAGCTAATGGCTGCAGTAGTGTGTGGGTTTTCTTCAGCCAGCTCCTGGCTTAATGCAGTGGCTCCCCAGCCTCCTGGCTTTCTTAAAATTAAGTGTTTTAATTTTTCCAGTATATGCTTGTTGTTTACAGCTTACATTAAATTAAATTAAATTAAATCATGTTATGGTCACTGGTACTCAGATGTTATTTTATATGAACATTTGTAATAATCTTTTCTGCTCTTGAGATTAACAGGTCCAGCAGAGCATCTTTTCTAGTTAGGGCTTAAAAAACTGTACTATAAAATTGTAATAGGTTTTAAAATGTCTGCCTTGCTACTGTTCTAGCAGCCTCTTTACTCCAGTCAATTCCAGGGTAGTTAAACCCCCCTATTATTTTCACTGCCCAAGCCCTTTTTATTTGTGAAATGAGCTAGGACTCCACATTATTAACACTAGGTGGCCTATAACAAGCAATAATGAAAGGGTAACTCCACTTTTGCAGGGAAAAAACATAGCAAATAAAGAAAGAATAATATAGGGCATATAATTGTGACACCAATCATATTGTGATTGAATGTTATTAAAAATTAAGTTTCCTGTTCAATCTGCAGCCACTGTAATTTTCTGAGAATGCATTGCAATATGGCTACCTGGAGTTGTTCTGTACACAGAGTGAGTACTGACCGCTCCCCAGAAACATCCTTTCCTGCTTGTGTGATTGGCTCACCAACTTTCCCAGAAGTCTGCCTAAAATACAGGTCAGATTCCAGGCATCTCCTGCAACAAAAATGTCATTTTTGGAGAGATACTTTCAATAGGAACACATCTAAAGGGATGCAGGCCCAGCTGATTTCCTCATTAGTACTCTGCATCTGCACAGCTGACAGTTAATTATGAAACCACTCCCATTAGACTCACTCAGAACAGAGGCACAAAGAAACACACAGGGATTTCTTCAGAATAACAAAATGTAGGAATCTGCAACAAAGTTTGTTATAATCCTTGCAATGTACATAGATTACCCAGAGGGAAATGTTTTTTTCTCAACAAAAGTGGAGTTATGCTTAAACTTTGAAGTATGCACACATATGCTGTTCCATCCATAATGCTTCACCGTCAGTCTCCATCAACAAAGTCCTCTTCCACACTTGCTTTGAGATCACTTCTCACACAGAGACAGACTCCACCAAGTTTTTTTTTTAACCTGTGTCTCTGAAAGAGAGCAGAGCCAAGAATATTAATAGCCCAGTTGTGTGAGGAATGAAGCCAAGATTCAGTAATACCAATTAAAGCATAGTTCTCTTCGTGAACCAAAGCTGTGATAATAATTCTCCACTAAATTACTTCCTGTGCTCATTCTCACATAGATAATACCATATCCTCTAAATCTGGGTATACATGTACTTAACATCAACCATTGCAGCAGGAACCTGACAAATTTCAGTACATGTATGCCTATGTCTGTTCAAAAGAAGCTGGCTTCTAATGACCGATTTCTGTTGTATAGTCATGCCAGAACACCAGCAGTCAATTAGCATTTGCAGCCAACTGCCGCAGCACTGATCTGTGTATTCTGATGGGGGGATGAGTCCCTCCTGTTAGAATGCAATAGAACAGCAGGGGAAATCCCTGTATAAAAAATGCTTTTGTTGATGCATGAATCTGTGCAGTATATAGCCTGCTAGTAGGAAGTATGATTTTCACTCTGTTGGCAGTGATGTGTGCAGTAATAGCACAACTTGCCTCTGAGACCTCTTTTTTATCTCTCTATTGTTTGTCCAATTGTTTTGTAATATACTTAGCTGGCTGGTTGATCAAAAAAAAATAATATTCTATGGCCAGCTTAAGCTCCATGTCCCCACGTGACAGTGTTTAGTGGCTTGGTGAATTAGCCACTCAGGAGCTGACCATTACATCATGGGAAAAAGAGGAGTGGGTCATGTAGTCTCATATATAAGAACAAAAAGGGGGGTATTTGCGCTAACCACCAAAGTACTATCCAAAGTGAAAAAAAAAAGATATATATATATATATATATATATATATATATATATATATATATATATATGCACAGGTGATGTGACTGTGTATACAGATAACGTGATTAAATGCTGCACCTCTATAGGTTAAATACTGAAAAACTAAAACAGATCAAAAAGAAGAAAAAAGTACACAAAATAACCACTACAAATAGTGAAAAAAATTGATATAAACCGAATCTCAATAAAGTATAAAAAAAATATATATTAAAAAATTATAACATATGAAAAAGTATCAATAAATATGTGTATCAAAACATATAAAGAAAAAGTCCATATACTATGTGAAAAATAAATAAATGAACCCAAAGTCCTGAAAAGAAACTCCAAAATTAAAAAATAAAAAGTCCTTCAATAAATCTCCAGAAAGCAGGGCACATAATCCTCACTTCAGCCATCTGAGATGCGGTGCACGATGTATAAATACAAACTGCTTACTAGATAAGTTGGATCTCAAATGATAGAGATCAAAAGCGCCTGTGCATTAGCCTGCCGGCAGGTGAACTTGCGATGGTTGGATAGCAGGGAGATATCCACCCGTTATCAAGGAACCAGCAAAGAAAAACTTCACTCCCAGGACACTCTTATGAGAGCAAAGATCATAAGCAGGACCCTCCTAAAACTGGCCTTGGATTGATCAAAAATCTGCTGGTTCAGCAGCGACCCCGAATTTTGATCCATCTGTAGGCCATTCCCACTCCAGAAAAGTTGATCCAATAATCTGCAAGTGAAAAACAAAAAATCCTGTGCCATGTTTTGTTTTTCACTTGCAGATTATTAGATCAACTTCTCTGGAGTGGGAATGGCCTACAGTTGGATCAAAATTCAGTGTTACTGCTGAACCAGCAGATTTTTGATCAATCCATGGCCAGTTTTAGGAGGGGCCTGCTTATGATCCTTGCTCTCATAAGAGTGTCCTGGGAGTGAAGCTTTTCTTTGCTGGTTCCTTGATAACGGGTGGATATCTCCCTGCTGTTTAACCATCGCAAGTTCACCTGCTGGCAGGCTAATGCACAGGAGCTTTTGATCTCTATCATTTGAGATCCAACTTATCTGGTAAGCAGTTTGTATTTATACATCGTGCACCGCATCTCAGATGGCTGAAGTGAGGATTATGTGCCCTGCTTTCTGGAGATTTATTGAAGGACTTTTTATTTTTTAATTCTGAAGTTTTTTTCAGGACTTTGGGTTCATTTATTTATTTTTCACATAGTATATGGACTTTTTCTTTATATGTTTTGATACACATATTTATCGATACTTTTTCATATGTTATAATTTTTGTATATATATTTTTTTTATATACTTTATTGAGATTTGGTTTATATCAGTTTTTTCACTATTTGTAGTGGTTATTTTGTGCACTTTTTTTTCTTCTTTTTCATATAGTCTCATACACCTGTAAATATCTGGTATTTCATAGCGCTATGAATAGGAAAAGTAGCAGTTTTGCCTTTACCTCTGCTTGAAGATTCACAAATTAACACATGGGCAAAATATTTTGAATAACCTATATACAGTTATGCACATGCTGTTTCACAAAATATCCATATTATTTGAATGAGTTATGAGTTATGAGTTTATGCTGGGCAAGCTTAAAAGTGTCTATTATTTTGCATGCTAGCACACAGCTCTAAGGCGCAAAATGTTTTATGTTTAAACAAATATTGGAGGCTGAATATAAAACATGTTACTGTGCATACATTAACATATATTAAAGTGCCCATATCTTAATAAAATAATCCACTGAGGAACAATATCAATGAGCTCTGGGTAAAGCATGTCATTAAAATGCAAGGAATGACTTTCAACATTGATGAATTGTTGTAGAAAGAAAGAAAAATACAGGCGATATTATTATATGAAATAGATTTTTCATGAACACTTGCAACTTATGCTGACACCAATTTTGCCAAGTTCAGCAAAGGGGGCAAATTACCAATTTAAGTATGGTAATACTGATATCATCCAGGCACCACCTGTGTTTATCTTGATAAACAATGGTACTTTCAGTCACTGTAAGGTGTCTACATTTCCCAATGCTGTCCATTTACAAGCATTAGGGTCAATTCACTAAACCATAACACATTTTTTTTTTCATAAGTGACCTACGTTCCCTTTTTTTAATAAAAAAAAACGTTTTTAGGGCCCATTTACATGATAAGTTTGCAGTAGCACTCATGTTTTTGCAACATGCTACAACATATGGTACATGTATTGACGAAATATAGTGTCAGTCATTCTAAATAGCACCTTAGTGCACCTTGCTAATGGATGTGCATTACAGTATGGTGCCAGAAATAGTACATTCACCTTTGTTGGTGCAGTTTGGTGCATTAAGGAGCATATTAATATGCTGCCTTAGCACACTGTAGATAAACACATGGTGTGACGTGTGTTAACGCACCATAACAGTGTGATTGGGCAGATTCATGAAGTTTTAAATAGTTAAATAACTGTTGAGAAAAATAATCATTACATGCTACCCAATGTTTATTTATGAGAATTTGATGAAAAAATTATTGTAAGATAAAATAACAAGTATGTTACAAAGACCCTTTCATTGAATCTGGTTTATTTAAGTCTCCTATTTGGATCACACAATATGTTTTTATGGTTGCAGTTCTATCAGGCAAAAGGTTTTTGTCCCTCCAAAAAGGGAAAAGAATATTTCCCATTGACTTCCATCCTGAGAAGATGCTGTGATCATCAGTTTAATCAGAAAGCTGCAAGCTGCAATTTTCAGATAAAAGATTGCAGACATGAAAAGCACTTGTTTGACATTGTTCTTCTTTTGCACTAAGTTGGAAGCACAGTGGGACAGATTTATGTAAACTAGAGCAAGAGTAGAACGGTTGCCTATAAAAATTAATCTAGCTTCAGCTTTTAAAAATTAAAAAAAAAACCAATGAATCCAGAGCAACATCTCCACTTTTTCTTAAATTTTTGTCAGTTTGGCATCAATGTATTATTATTCTGACCATTTTATTATACACTAAATTCTATAGTGTAAAATATTATCTTCTTTTTGTACAGTAAAGGTTTATATCCCTAATCTGTAAACCACTGTCATGTTTTGCAATGTTTTATAAGGATGCATAAAAGCCCTAGTCTATGAAGAAATTACAATATAATGTCCCTGTCACAGTCATACAGGTACAAACTGGCACAAAGTCAAGCCAATGACAAGAAAATACATTTAATCAACTGGTGTATTCTTGTAAAGAACCTTTAACATATAAAGGAAGTCAATGTGAGTTAGTTATACTTCATGAATTTTTATTGTAATAATTATTATGTTGAAAGACATCTTATACAGCAATACTTATTAAAACAATTCTAAATCTAAATGTGTTGCTTATTAGTAAAATCTTGTAAAGATTTATGTATATATATATGTGTAAAATATGTGTTAAAAAAAAAAATAAATATATATATATATATATATATATATATATATATATATATATATATATATATATATATATATATATATATATATATATATATATACACACACACACTATATTACCAAAAGTATTGGGATGTCTGCCTTTACACGCACATGAACTTTAATGACATCCCAGTCTTAGTCCGTAGGGTTCAATATTGAGTTGGCTCACCCTTTGCAACTATAACAGCTTAAAATCTTCTGGGAAGGCTGTCCACAAAGTTTAGGAGTGTGTCTATGGGAATATTTGACCATTCTTCCAGAAGTGCATTTGTGAGGTCAGGCACTGATGTGGACGAGAAGGCCTGGCCTGCACAGAGTTCTGACCTCAACCGAATAGAACACCAGGACTTCTTATCTACATCAGTGCCTGACCTCACAGAAGTGCATTTGTGAGGTCAGGCACTGATGTAGATAAGAAGGCCTGGCTCACAGTCTCCACTTTAATTCATCCCAAAGGTGTTCTATCAGGTTAAGGTCAGGACTCTGTGCAGGCCAATCAAGTTCCTCCACCCCAAACTCACTCATCCATGTCTTTATGGATCTTGCTTTGTGTACTGGTGTGTAATAATGTTGGAACAGGAAGGGGCCATCCCCAAACTGTTCCCACAAAGTTGGGAGCATGAAATTGTCCAAAATTTGTTGGTATGCTGACGCCTTAAGAATTCCCTTCACTGGAACTAAGGGGCCATGCCCAACCCCTAAAAAACAACCCTACACTATTATCCCACCTCCACCAAATAATTTGGATGAGTGCACAAAGAAAGGTCAATAAAGACATGGATTAGTTTGGGGTGGAAGAACTTGACTGGTCTGCACAGAGTCCTGACCTCAATCTGATAAAACACCTTTGTAATGAGTTAGAGCTCTGACTGCGAGCCAGGCCTTCTCATCCACATCAGTGCCTGACCTCACAAATGCGCTTCTGTAAGAATGGTCAAACATTCCCATAGAGACACTACTAAACCTTTTGGACAACCTTCTCAGAAGAGTTGAAGCTGTTACAGCTACAAAGGGTGGGTCAACTCAATGTTAAACCCTACAGACTAAGACTGGGATGCCATTAAAGTTCATATGTGTGTGTAAAGGCAGGTGTCCCAATGCTTTTGGTAAAATATATCATTTTTTTATTTTTTTATAACATGTCCAATATATCCTGGACTTAACAAAATTTAACTCCCAATTGAAGTATCAACAAGCTTAGTCAACTCATTGAAGTCAAACACAGTAAAACAGGAAGTTCTTACATTCTTAATGAGTGCCGTTCCAGTACTCCTAAATCAATCTATCTCTGTCAGTCATCTGCAGCTGCTGCTTTCTGAGTAAGAGCAGCAGTCTTTTTGCAGCTGTCCAACATCTCCCCCTCTACTGAGTCAGAGCTAAAGCTCTCCAGTTAGCAAAGCTGAGTTCCTTCTTGATTGGGATCCAAGCATGTGCTGTGCGTTCTCCATTTAGAGCTTGTTATTTATGCTTTGGAGTAGCAACTCCAACTGTTTTTGTTGACATTAAACCATTTCTACTGAAAAATGCATATGATTTTTCATTATCTTATTTTTTTCAAACATTACAAGCAATTCAAGAAAGAATTATACATTGTTAGATTTTGTATTGATGGATGGATTATTTACTGTATAGATTTTAGTATTTCCTGCATTACTTTTAGGAAAGATCCTGAAAAATTATGTATATTTTGTTCTTCTTCATGTGATTATTCTTGAAGCCTGGAGACTCTTGGGAAAACTTATATAATTACTCTCTGCAAAGGTGTTAAAAATATTACAGAATAACAGGCAAATCACCAGAACTATAACATGAGATGTAAACAACCTGGATTCCTGCCAAACAGATGCATAATCTTGCATGACAGTGTAGGCAATTGAATGAGATCCTGAATGGGAGCTTCAAGGAAACTGCAACTGGAATATATCCAAGTACTTAAGATGCTTAGACACGTATCAGTAAGGTCTGTAATGGGTATAGGTTCATTGTTTTGCTAAGAATGATAAAGATCTCGCACAGGAAATGAAAACATTGATGCTCTTGGTGATATAAAGTAAATACACTTCCCTTGCTCGTTGAGTGGTGGTTTAATTTGATAATGATAGCATAAATGTGTACTTTTTCCCAAGAAAAAGTAAGAAACAGGATTTTTTTTACCAGAAAATGTCAGGTGTGAAAGTACATCAATCCATATTAAAGAATCATATGTCAGCCCATTGGAGTCAGGCTAGTAGAAGATAAGTTTGGATTAGTTAATATGGGTTACTACACTTTACAATCTATTCTTAGCCTTAATGAATAATCTTTAAAATGTGTCTAGCACATTTTAGGTTACCCAGTTATAGCCTTTAGTTTAACATAGGTACAAGACACATACACTTACTTACATAATCAGTTTTGGGATTAAAACATATATATTTTTATCATGTAATTTAAAATATTTGAACTGTAAAAAATGTATAGTAAGTAAACCAACTAAATAATCCTTATTGGGGAGTATAATTTTCTATCTTACATACGTTCCAATCCTAATATCAGGTAGACACCTAGTCTATTCAATGTAATCATCCTCCCCCTTAATTAATAAACACGTGAATCACGAGGAAGGTTAAAAATGATCCATTCAATTGTTTTTGCTCTTATCCTGTCTAAATGTATCGGTATACAAAAAACATTGTATTACGTTCTCTTACGCTCAGCATTGTTTGCAGGATTTTAGACTACAGAATAAAGATAAATATATGCATTTACATATTTTTTTTCTTGCTGCGTACATTGTCTCTTGTTAAAGTGTAACTCCCAGTTCAAACTCTTGCAGGAAATATACAGATTTCCAACAAAAGTGAGGATTATGTACAAATCTCTAAAAGCCACCTGTATGAAATAGCACAGGATTAGGTGAGCATTGGAAAAGAGTCTGCGAGAAATCCATTGAGATGTATTGTTTTTTTTTTTTTCTCATTCTGCTCTTGTTACAAACATCATCATCATCAAGTTTCAGCTACTTTTTTTCAGAAATATTAAATCATATTTTTTGTGCCCCCTCAAACAAGGTTGAGGTAAATGCAGATGGGACACTAATTATTCTAAAACTAGTTTCGAGGTGTAGCTGGGATATTGCTAACAATGTCCTGACAATATAGATGACAGGGATCATGTTCAAGTTTTTTGTCTGCATACTGGTGAGTGAACAAAGGAGCAAACCCATGTCAGACACATATCAGTACATTTTTCCTGTCAGTGGCCATTTCTTCTTTCCATTCTGCTACAATGCAAGGCTACATTATGTGTGCTTAAAGTGAACCTGTGGCCAATTTAAGGAAATTACATTTTTATGTTTCTAAAAAGCAGTAAATGGCGTTTGAAACAAGCCCTCACTGACCTGTGTAGCTACAGGTACTGTGGAGCAAATTATTCGCAAGGTTTGAAGCTGAAGCATGACCTACATCATTGTAAATTTTTATCAATACCATAAATAACAAAAAATAGAAAATGGTGGGGCAAAAAACTCACCATGGCATTAGTTGTGTAAAAAAATTATACAAAGATTACAATATACCATAAACTGATTACAATTTCTGATACAAAACTCAATCATTTCTGAAAGCAATGTACAGTCCCCGTGCATCCAACTGCTAAGAGCATGCTCTTGAATTTAAATTATAGCTTTTTTATGTGGCCATGTTCTTCAGAATTCTGGGGGAGATTTACTAAAACTGTAGAGTGCAAAATCTGGTGCAGCTGCATATGGTAGCCAACCAGCTTCTAACTTAAGCTTGTTCAATTAAGCTTCGACAATTAAGCTTCGACAAAAAAAAAACTGGAAGCTGATTGGTTTCTATGCAGAGCTGCACCAGATTTTGCACTCTCCTGTTTTAGTAAATCAAGCCCTCCGTGTTTTCTGTTTTGTCAGTATTTGGCCCTTTTGAATGATGTTTGTCAGTATTTGGCTGCTGTTTAATTATGTAGACCTACAATAGACTAGGTATATTAATACTGTAAAATAGGAAGCCTGGAAGCAAGTCTGTAGCTTGATTTAAGTTCTTTTTCCTTACTTTTTTTTTGTCCCATGAAAGCTGCAGTCTGACTAGTTCTTATTCATAACACAGACACTTTAATTTCAGACACTTTTAATGAACAGAACCAGTAAATGCTGATATAGATTTTATGTGTCTATGGGATAATATGAGAGTAGAAATCTGGGCGGTACAACGGAAATAAATCTGTCTCTAATTACAATAATTTTGTTTCCATTGCCAAATTGCCTTACAAATAGGATAAATATGACCTGTACAGATGATTGCCAACAAATTCATTTTTCCATCTTTTGTTTGTTTTACAAACTGGCAAAACATTAGTCCAGTTTTTATGGATCGCTAGGACATGAGGCAAATAGCTATGATAAAAAGACAAAAGAAGACAAAAATGAAGTAGGTGTGAAATGCAATATTGTTCCCAAGAGGAAATGTAATATCTAATAAAAATACAATGTGATAAACACAAAGCACAGTTCAACATACAAGTTAATAATCAGTGAATAAAAGCTGATGACAATACTCTACAATACAGTTGCAAGGCATTCAAAATCAAACAACAAAATGGAAATAATAAATATGATGGAGAACTGAGATCACTCAGTGTTTGTTTTGTATTAGTATTATAGGTATTAGTAATATACATATAACTTTTTTTTTGGATCAGCTTGTAATAACTTCACCTTTTTCATGTAGCTTGCATCTACTTTACCTATATAATGTATAAGGCATCATAATCACTGCTCTTCTCCTCCCTGCTTTGTAGTATGAGATTCACTATAGCATTGAGGATTTTTACCAATCCTGTCAGACAGATAACTAGTGGAAGGTTAATACATTTTTCACTATCTGCATTGAAGGTCAGATAGGACATAGTGGCTACTTTCAGCTAAGCTGGGTTTAAATTTCATTCATTTTTTCTCAACCAACCTTACGGTCTCTTTATATGGACTATCAATATACTGTATGTGCAGACAGTTGAAAACCCAGCCATGATAAATGTAAGCCTATTTGCATTGTTTTTTTCACTAGTAGAGAGTAATGTGTTGCTGCTTGCTAAGAGCAATACAACATTGTGACAGTACTCTTCATACCAAAAGTCTGAAAACATTGACATAGTACCCTCAGAGCTTCTTTGATCTCTTTTTAAATCCTTCTTCCTTCCAGACAATTAGTCACAGAATGCTCTTATGCCAAGTATCAAGCTAGAGTTGTCTGAAGGTTTATGAAATCTGATAATTAAATTGCGTACGCTAAAAGATCATAGCCTAGACCAGCGTTCCTCAATCCTTTCCTTAGGGACCACTAATAGATCATATTTTCCAGACTTCCAGGCACTTGTACCTTTGTGTTAATTAATCACAGTTTAAGAGAAGCACTCTAATAATTTTTTCTATGATTAACATGAAGAGAATTGTAAAAAAAAGATGACCCGTCAGTGGTCCCTAGAGATACATTTGAGAAACAGTGGCTTAGACAACAGTGGCTGATGTCCTTGGTTTAATATGTTATTTACCTTATTAGATAGGTGTGAAAAAAATCTCGCTACCACCACTGTATAGGCGTAGAATTTACATCAGGGAAGTGTGAAACAGAAATTTGATTTAGAATCCAAATTTAGATGAGGAAGTTAATTTACATGATACAAGTTAGCCTTACAAGTTATCATTAAGTGGAATACCTGGTGATAACATCCATAAACATAAACATGTGCAAAGGTTTGAATATTTTTTATTCTTTTTTCCATAGGGCCCTTTCACACGGGTTGTCCGATCAGGTCTGTCTGTCAGTTTTTCAAGAGGACCTGATCGGACGCTCCATTCACCCCTTTGGGGCAGCAGATGTCAACGGTGACATGTTCGCAGACACACGCTGCTATCCGATCTGATCTTGTCTGCCAACTTCAGACGGATGGTGGTCCTATTTTCCATCCGTCTGGCGGATCGGATGAAAATGGACAGGTGGTTTAGCCCCATCCCGATCCCTCTTAACTGGCTGCAGTGGGAGCCAATCGCTCCTGCTGCTGTGTCCAAGTCATTGGGAAAGGAGAGAGCCAGAAGAGCAGCCACTCTTGTGCACATTGTTGAACTGAGATTGGGCTCAGGTAGGTATTGGGGGGGGGGCATGCATGAGGGTAAAAGCCTTAAGCCTTTAGAAATACTTTAAATACATTTAATTCTTAATATTATGAAAAATGTATTTACCAAAACAGCAAAATACAAACACAGATTAAACATTGATGTTACTGATATGCAAAATCAAAAGTTTACAGCTAAGCACTCTTTTCTATTTCTGATGATATATGTAGAGAAAGATTGCACATGACTATAACAGGTAGGGCTAAGGTGGTTTGACATGCGGGCTGTGACCTCTGAGAATTACTTCTCTATGCTGTATGGGAAAAAAGATAGTGAAAGCGAGTAGAGGACTAACTTGGTCCCAGAGGACAGAGTTGCGCAGAATTTTATTTTACTGGTTATGTACTGATGATCTGCTTTAGGGACGGTTCACACCACGAATCATGCAGGAATCCGCTGTGCGTACCTGTGCGATTCATATGCGATCTGGGTGCAGTGTGGTTTAAACCCATTCATTTGAATGAGCTGAAATTACACCAGACCATACCAAAAGTAGTGCATGCACTACTTTAAAAAAAAACTCACAGCAACCAGATTGCATGATATTACTATACTATGCAATCCAGTGCAGGCAAACACATTGCTTTTGGGGTGTTCCCGCCTGCCATGTAGCAAAATGAAGGCCTGAAAGTGGTTGTATTATCCTGACTGGACGTCATATGATGTCCAGCAGGATAAGCCGATAGTGCCCGCCTTTGTGGGCACGCAGCATGGCAATCGGTGGTGTGGTGTCAGTCTGACACACCGCATCTCCTATTGAGGTAAATAGCCTCTTAAGTAGGCTCTTTACCTTGTGATTAGCTTTGTCCAATCACAGCTGATCACAGTCTAAACAGGGAAAACCGGCTTTTCCTCCACTCACACTGACAGATGTGAATAGAGGAAAGCCGATCTGCTGCTCTCCTGATGGGGGGGTCTGCACCGATAATCAGTGCATTGATTATCAGTGCAAACCCATCGAGAATGCCTACTGGAGACTACCAGGGATGCCCACTGGAGACCACTAGGTGAGCCCACCAGGGATGCCAATCAGTACCAATAAGTGCCCATTAGGATGCCACTCTGTGACCATCAGTGATTGCCTGTAAGAGCCTCCTGATCAGTGCTGCCTATCAGTGCCATCTATCAGTGTTGCCCAACAGTGTTGCCTATAAGTGCCCACCAGTGCCACCCATGAGTGCAACCTATGAGTACCCATCAGTGCCCTCTATCAGTGCTCATCAGTGCCACCTATCAGTGCCCATAAGTGCAGCCTAGGAGTGCCCATCAGTGCCACCTATCGGTGCCCATCAGTGCTGCATATCAGTGTCCACCAATGCTGCTTATCAGTGTCCATCAGTGCTGCATATAAGTGCCTCTTCATCAGTGCCACCTCATCAGTGCCAATCAGTGCTGCCCTATCAGTGCCCATCAGTGAAGCAGAAAACATACTTATTTACAAAGTTTTGTAACAGAAACAAAGAAACTTTTTTTTTCAGAATTTTCTGTCTTTTTTTATTTGTAGCGCAAAAAATAAAAACCCCAGTTTTGATCAAATAGCACCAAAAGAAAGCTCTATTTGCGAGGAAAAAAAATATCAATTTTGTTTGGGTACAGTATTACAATTGTCATTCAAAATGCGACAGCGTGGAAGCTGAAAATTTGACTGGGCAGGAAGGGGGTGAAAGTGCCCAGTATTGAAATGGTTAAATTAATACTGACACCTGCTGAAGATCACAAGTGTAGTGCATTTTGAACGCGGTGCAGAAAATGTGCACAAAACATGGGTTTCAACTCATTCTGCTGTGATTGAGTCCTTAAGACCCCTTTCACACTGGAGCGTTTTGCAGGCACTATAGAGTTAAAAATAGCGCCTGCAAACCGCCCTAAAACAGCTGCTCCATTCACTCCAGTATGAAAGCCCGAGGGCTTTCACACTGGAGCGGTGCACTGGCAGGGCATCAGAAAAAGTTCTGCCATCAGCTTCTTTGGAGCAGTGAAGGAGCAGTGAACTCACCGCTCCTCCACCACTGCTCCCCATTGAAATCAATGGGGCAGCGCTGTGATACTGCTGGCAAAACGCCACTCCGGCGGTGTATTGCGGGCAGATTTAACACCTTTTTGGCTGCTAGCGGGGGGGGTTAAAACTGCCCCGCTAGCGGCTGAATAGCACCGCTAAAACGTTGGTAAAGCGCCACTTTACCGCTGACACCAGTGGTGGCACAGTGTGAAAGGGGTCTTAAGCTTACTAATTCATATTTTTCAATTGCTTCTTAAACATTGGCAATGGAAAGATAACCTAGAATTTTTGTAATTTAATGTAATTTTCTAAGACAAACTTAGCTGGTAATTGTAATGCCGCGTACACACGACCGTTTTTGCCGTCAGAATAAACTCTGAAGGTTTCTTCCATGGAATTCTGACTGAATTCCACTCAAGCTGTCTTGCATACACACGGTCACACCAAATTCCGACCGTCCAGAACGAGGTGACGTACAACACGTATGAGGGGACTAGAAAATGGAAGTTCAATAGCCAGTAGCCAATAGCTTCTGTCTCGTACTTGCTTCAGAGCATGCGTAATTTTTGGTGCTTAGGAACAGCATTCAAATGAGTGATTTTTCTGATAGTAATATGTTTGCTTATATAAACTGGAGATAATTCATGTTGAACTTTTAAGCTTAAAAGTGGCACTGATAAGAGCTACCTGAATCTGCCTCATGTGTTAGTAAAACTACCAAAATTGGTGGCAAGGCTTTTTGAATTGAGTGCAGGACAATTTAAAGGGCCACAAAACCAGAAAGGTTTTATTGATTTCCTTCTGGCATTTCCAAGGTGGCCTGAAAAACATTGGGTGACTCTCCCTAGCATAGATTTTTATTGTTTGTGGACCAGTGGGAAGACAGTAAGACATAGGAAGAACAGAAATCCCACCAATTAATCTGTGAGAATAGAACATATTGTCTGTGAAGAAATTATCACGGCAAAGTTTATAATGAAACAGCTCAACTATCCTGAAATGAAAAAATAATACACTTCATTCCTGGTATGAGTAAGTTTTGGGTGCAGTGAAAATAGCATCTCTAAAGGGAGACAACCAAGGAAACGACCTCCGCTAACAAGTGCTCCATTTAAGTCACAGTTAAGGGAAGTTGATACGGTGACTGAAACTGTTTCATACTGGAGTCATTTACCACATAGTTGTGCTAAGCCTCTGTGCTAATTTATATTTAAAAAACAAAGAGTTATATTTAGACATTCAAAAACAATTATAGTGTTGTTTCTAGTTACATATTTAAATTCCCTATTTTTTTTAATTGTTTCAGCAAACATTTTCAGTACATGGAATATACTTTTATACTATGCTAAAAAAAACAACAAAAAAGACTTGTACACACTAGCACACAAAGGAGAACAATAAGTTAATGTCCTCAAATTTTTCAAAGCTCTCCCTGGAGTACAAAAAGTGCATTGAGTCAAAAAATAAATACTACAGATAAGGTAGACACTACCCTACATTAAGCAAAATATGACCGTTTTAGAGTTTTTTTTAATGTGAACTGTGAGATTAGATGCAAACCCTAGCTGGCTGGTTTGCAAAAGCAATCTACATCATAAACAGTTACCATTTTTGCAAGAAATACTTTTTCATCTCTTGTTTTATCTTAGTGTTGCTGATCTCTTTCCACCCACCTCCTGTCTGTATGCCTGCATTCCAAAGATGTCTACATGACATTTCTGAGGGTGGATTTCTTAATGGTAACAACAGTGGACCATACTTGGTTAAAGTGCGAAGAACTAGCCACTTGTAGCCCTCAACAGAAGCCCATGGGAAAACGTAACAACACAGAAGCACAACTGAAGACAGGGATAGAGCATTATCACCTGTAAAACTTTTGAAAAGAGGTTAGGTTGTGGACAAAATTGATGCAAAGTAATTGTAAGTTCTAGGGTTCTTAATATCAGTTAGACTGTCACACTAAATGCTTCCACTATTCGGCCTGACTTTGCTGCCAGTTGGAATATAAATGTTGGAACTAAAATAGGCCCCAAATGTATTGCCTCCATAAATACTTAGTTTATAATATTGGGGAACAAAAAACACAGTGCTTTGTAAAGAGGAAGAATTGTTGATTTATCTCTTGAATGTCTGCTCTTAATGCATGACAGTCATTTGATAGCTTTTCTTAATAATACACTAAAACTTTCATCACTGGAGGAATCACCTATAGAGCCATTCCACTATCCCATCTGGGTCAGTCAGACCGCATTTCTTTATTCCTTATTCCAGCATATATTCCTATCAGGCAGAAATTAATCTAGATCCGCACCCAAATTCTTAATGATTAAAACGTATATATCAATATCATATAAAAATATGTAAAAATTTAGTAAGAAATTAAAAATAATAATGAATCACTGAACAAAGAGGTAGTACATAATACACCCAGGTGTCCAAGTAATCCTGAATCAAAAGTGACCGAAACAAAGTAAATTTTATCAAAATACAATTGTAGATCAACTATTGGAGATATGGAGTGTATATGGGCCCTCCACTCAATGAGAATAAACTAAACCTGGGGGTGTGAGCCTGATTTATAAGACTTCCCAAATAATATACAATAAAAAATAGTACATTTATGATGGTAAAAACTGACTAAAAATTACTAATAAAACAGTTCAAATCAAGTTCAATGTTCATTCCTCTAGGGAATAAAATCTTGAGGAGAAAAATCCATCGGGTTTCCCTCTGTGAGAGATCCCTAACCCGATTGGAGCCTCTCCAGGACTGATGAACCACATCTAAGCCACAAAATTGTAACAGACTTAGGTATTGGTTGTGTTTCTCCTTGAAATGGAGAGACACACTGTGATATTGGAAACCTTTTTTTAATTTGCTAAGTGCTCAGCAATCCGCACCTTTATTAGTCTCTTGGTGCGTCCCACATAGAACAATCCGCACGGACACCACAAGAGATAAACTACAAAGGAGGAATTACACATGATGAATTCTCTAATCTTAAACGATTCATCCTCAACATTAGTGATTTTGGGTCATAGAGGGTCATACCTCTATTAATCACCTGCACCGTTTTACAACACCTTGCCGGGTAGCCAACCCAATGATTAAGTCCCACTGATGAAACCTGTCGGGGCGTGGCTACACGGCAATCCTACACGTGTGTTAGAGGAAGGAGTGACGGGTTATGGAGCGGGGGTCAGTGGAGGAACGTCTGCTGTGAACGGGTGAGACGATCGCCAGCATCCATACTCCCTGGGTCCGCCGTGGCCGTTCGTTGTGTTTTCATTACTACCGCATGTTGTGCTGTGATGTTTCCTGAATGCTGTGAAGTGATTTGCCTACTGTTTTTATCTTGAATGTGAGTGCATTAGTGTTTCAGTTTTGATTTAATTTTTAAAAGGTACTACACTATTGGAGCATTTTTTTCATCTTATATGTGGAATCACTACCTCAAGGAGAGTGTTCGGTTTACATAGCAGTGGATATCTATGGTCGCATGTTAACCCCCATGAGAGTGGGTTGAGGCTCTTTTCGGCCAAACACGAGAGTGGGAGGCCTTAATAGCTGGTGAGTTTGAACTTCACGTCACCGAGGTGTGGTGGATTTTTGAATCACAGCATAGCGGGTTGGAGACACCCTCACTTTTGGAATTTTTTCCTCATTCCTTCACAGTTTATTTTGACTGTTTTTCACTTATTCTATTCATCTACAATATTTTTTTCTAGTTTATTAATTCATATATATTATATGTTTTTTTAGTATTCATTTTTTCAGCCCAGTTTTTAGTGCTGGTACTAATATACCAGTTTCACACAACTGTCATGGGGTGTAATTATTATTTATAGTTCACTTATTTTACATTTCAGTCATATTGTTTGTCTGATCATTCTTGTTTATTCATTCACTTGTGTTATAGTGTCACATTATATCAAGTTGTTTATATATCTTTTATGCTATAGTAATAGGGGATGTCAATTTGTTTGTTCACTTTAAACACATCCTATACATATAGCCTCTGTGATTCAGTGCACTTCCAGCTCGCTCTACGTCATCAGGGTGTGTGCTAGTGCCTTTCTTACTCCCACAGTGAGTGGGGATAGTGCCACTATTCATCTTTACCATTTAGGAGTGGATTCAGCTCACATATTTTAAATTTAAAGTGGCAGCTCCAATTGGGTCGTCTTTTATTCGGTCAATCGCAGAGGTGGTAGTACGGGTTTGGGCGGTGTTTACCTGTTTACCTACAATTTAGATCACTATAATCTGCTGTTGTTCCGGCATGTTTAAAATCAGCTACTATTATTCCAATTCCAAAAAAGTCAACTGTGGGAAGTTTAGACGTTTATAGACCAATAGCACTGACCTCAGTACTAATTAAGTGCTTTGAGAGGTTGGTCTTGATATATATTAAAACTAGATTACTGGGTAGTTTATATCCTTATCAGTTGGCGTATAGGGCAAATAGAAGCACAGAAGATGCGATAATTTTTGCGCTGCATGGGGCACTTAGTCATCTGGAGCTCCATAAGGATGTTGTTTATAGATTACAGTTCTACCTTTAATACCATCATTCCAGATTGAGTGGTTGAAAATGTGCAAAAATTGGATTTGCCGTCCTTTATTTGTTTTTGGATAAGGAATTTTTTGGTCCATCACTCACAGATGGTAAAAATGGGATAAGTTTGTTTCTTCCAAGCGAGAAATAAGTACTTGAGCACCGCAGGGTTGTGTGTTAAGTCCATTTCTCTATGCGCTCTACACATACGACTGCATCCCCTATTGTGAGACCAATAGTATAGTTACGTTTGCCGATGACACTACTGTAATCGGTTGTATCACTGGAGACCATGAGGAGCAATACAGGAGAGAGATTGATAGGATAGCGGAATGGTGTACAGCTAATAACCTGATCCTAAACACAGGGAAAACAAAGGAACTGATTGTAGATTTCAGAAGGAACAGACCTGAACCAGCACCACATTTTATTAAAGGCGTGTGAGTGTGGAGCGGGTCTCTAACTTTAAGTTTTTGGGAACATGCATTTCTGAAATCTTATCATGGACAATCAACGTTAAAGCCATTAAAGAAATCGCAACAGCGTTTATATTTTTTTGTGACTCCTTAGGAAGAATGGCTTGGGAAGGAAGGTACTAGAGACCTTCTATCACTCTTCCATTGAGTGTACATTAACATATCGTATTTTAGTTTGGTATCCTAGTTGTACGCAGGCAGATAAAGCTATAAAGAGAGTGGTTCAAACAGCACAGAAAATTGTAGTGTGTGAACTTGTTTCTCTAGAAGAAATATATGAGGCCCATTGCCTTTGTAGAGCAGGAAAAATAGTGAGAGACTAGACTCATCCTGGTTGTCATTTCTTTGAATTATTGCCATCTGGGAGACGTTTTAGGGTGATTAAAACAAGGACAAATAGATTTAAAGAGAGCTTCTTTTCCAGGGCTATTAAAGTGGTTGTAAACCCACTTTGAAAAAAAAAAATAACACCTGCAAGACAAAGGCATAATGAGCTAGCATACATAGCATACTAGCTCATTATGTAATACTCAACCTGAGATCGAAGCCCTCGCTGCGGTGCCCGTACACAGCACCGGCTGGCGACATCACTCTTGGGGGTTACTTCCGGGTATCGTGGCTCTGGCGCTGTGATTGGCCGGAGCCGCAATGACGTCACTCCCGCGCATGCACACGGGAGCCACCGGTAATGGCACACTCACTGAAGCAACGGCACATACGTGCTGTTGATTCAATTTGCTTCAGTGCACATGTGCTAATGACACAGACACATGCAGGGAACAGGGGATATCTCCTAAACCATGCAGGTTTAGGAGATATCCAGGGTAGCTACAGGTAAGCCTTATTATAGGCTTACCTGTAGCAAAAAGTGATCTGTTTAAGGCTATCAATGCAGGAATGAAATGAAAGCGGTCACATAATCTTATTTTATTGTCTTATTTAGTTTTTAATATGAGGACACTGTTTATACTTTTATAATATGGGGACACTTTTTTTTGGTATAATTAAATCCTGTGTGGTAAATTCATGGTTGACAATTGTGATGTATGAATAATGTGTGGAGTAGAAATGTAATTTCATTGTGAATTTGTTTTCTACAATGACAATAAATCCTATCTATCTTGACTTACTAAAACTGTGCAAAATCTAGTACAGCTGTACATGGTAGCTAATCAGCTTCTAAATGCAGCTTGTTCAATTAAGCTTTAAAAAAAAAAACTGGAAACTGATTGGTTTCTGTGTAGAGCTGCACCAGATTTTGCACGCTCTGGTTTTAGTAAATCAACCCCAGTGCATACCTTCCTCATACTTTTTGCTTCACAATATGTATTTACTGGTCTTGTAAATGTGTAATAAGGTATCAGTCAGCTCTACATTGTGTCAGTCTGCTGTACATTGCTTTTGTTTTATTTTACTTGCGGCAGGCTCATTTTAGATTAGAAGTCCTTACTACCTTGCCAAAAACATTTTTATGGCTTTTGTTTTCATTTTTATAGGAAAGCAAATAAATTGATTTATGCTTTTATCATTAGCTGGGATAAGAATGTCAGTTACACTAATCCGTGTGTAATGCCTGTGAGCTTTCTGCTCTCTGCTCTGTTACATGTTTCCTGTTCTCTGACTGGGGTAATAATATCCTGTAAATTCAGACTTCTATGTATGAATTCAGACTTTGTCAAGAATTTTAGTAACACATTGTGCTAATACTATACTGTATCACTTAGTACATAATGCATTCTGAGCATGTCAAATGGGGCATATGAGTCAAGGTAGTGGCAGAATTTAAGTGCTTGGGTTTTCAGTTTGATGTTCACAAAGATGCAATGGGGTGGATTCACTAAAGGCAAGTAGATTGTGTACTTTGCAGGTACAGTTGCATTCATTTTCCCCAGAGCATAGTAAATGTGGTAAAGATCTGCTGATTTCTATCATCCAATGATGTGCAAGCAAAAACACTGTTTTTTATTTTCCTTGCACCTGATTAGGTATTCTTTACAAAGTGAGGCTACGCCACATTTATATCTACTAAAGAAATGAGTGTGCAACTGCACTTGCAGGGTGCACAGCCTTTAAAGCAATGTTTGTTTTAAAATACAGTACTGTTACATAATATATATCTATCATAGTTACATAGTTGGTAAGGTTGAATAAACGCAATAGTACATCCAGTTCAACCTGTGTGGGCATTTGTTCTGTAGATAATCATTTCCCATGTCCCTGTATATTGTGTTCGCTAAGATGCACATCCAAGAGTCTTTTAAAACTATCAATGTTTTTTGCTGAGACCACAAATTGTGGAAGAGAGTTCCAAAGCCTTACCATCCTGACAGTGAAAAAGCCCCTATGCAGCTAAAGGTTAAACCGCTTCTCCTCCAATCTCATTGTGTGACCCTATGTATTCTTACACTCCCTGAGATGGAATCATTTTCCACCTATGCTGGGATCACCATTGAGATATTTGTATATCAAAGAATCAAAGAGATATTGGGATATTATTTCACCACTTCTATTTTTCAGCACATCTATGTCGAGAGGTGGCACTGGGTGGTTGTCAGAGTCCTGTTCTCCAACATCCCTGTCTTTCAGAATGGAGTGCAGTGCAGGGAGGATTACAATAAAATTTTTACTGCTGTGACCACTACGCTTTGCTTCATGGCTGCAGCAAGAAATAAACCTCCAGGACTTGCAAAAGCACACTGCTGCATTGCAGCCTGTGGATGTTGTGATGTCACTGGCCAAGGCTCCACTCTATGTGTTTCGTCACAACACAGACCTCATCGGGGGGATTGAAGCTTTCTCCCATTTACTTTAACACACTAAGTGCAAGATTTGTTATGTTTATAGTACTATATTTTATTGCAAAATAGAATTTGTACCACTAATAAACTCATAGGTTACATATATTTCTGGAACTGCCCATAGAAGCCATTGAAAGTTTTACACATAGAGGTAATGTAATGAGGCAAACCTGGATATGTTATGCAAAAAACTATCATATTCCTTGATCTTTTGAAATAGTCTGGATTGGTTGCTCTGGGTTTAGGCTCTACGTTGCATTTGTTTAAATCAACCCCACTGTCTGGTAAGCAACTTTTCTATCAGGCTAAAGACTATTACACAATGCTTTAATTTTTTACTGTCTGTAGACTCGGTTTTTGAAATTGCATAATAAAGTGTCATAAAAAATCCCCAGAACTAAACATGACTGGACAGGGAAACATAAAAACACAAGGATCTGCAAATAGTCTCAAGTTAAAAATGGCAATACAGTTTTAGTGTCCATGTAATAGATCAGTGTAGAATCTCTAAAACTAAAACATATTGCCCAATGCTTCTATAAAGCAAATAGGCTGCTCACTTTGCAAGTGAAGTTGCTCATTGCAATGGAATTTTCCCCAGAACGTCACCACATTTTTCCCCAGAAGCTCTGCTGACTTCCATCATCCAATTATGTACAAGCAAAAATGCATTTTTTTTCCTTGTATTAGTTATACAGTACTTTGCAAAGTTAAGCTTTATCACGTTCACTAAGGCTCTTTTTACACTGCTCGGACATGAAAGTCGCGCAACTTTGCCAGGTGCTTCGGTGCGAATTTGGTGACTTTGACGCGACTTTGACGTGACTTAGAAGCAAGCAACTTCAAATTAAGATGAGGTTCCCACTTGGATTAAATTCTATGGGTTGAAATCAGAGGGCTTTCATAGGGAACCACTGATTTTTACATGTCATGCGACATGTACTCTTAAGATCGGATCGCATGTCACACCAGTGTGAACTGGCTTTAGATCTGGGGCAAATTCCTTTGCAATGTGCAACTTACCATGCAAGGTTAACATCCTATTTAGTAAATCAACCTATGTCTAAATATAAAAGGCAATGACAGACATAAGGGTACTACCAGTTAGTACTACCAGTTCAGTTAATTATTCAATGACCATTTTTTTATTGTGTGGCTATGCCTGGAGCTTTTGGAATGTAATTTGCATGTATGTCTGCTGTTTCTAAACACAACACAAGTTCTGCACAAACTTGCCAACGTTCTTGCTCTTACAACCAGACAGATTTGAGAAGAGAGTAACTCTAATAAGCCAGCTTTATCCAGACTGGAAAACAATTGTCACGACTACAGGTAGTGGCAGGCATCTTGGGTTGACTGTTCTCACATGGGTTATGACTTCAAACTGGTGTTGATGGTGTCTGGATGCTCTCTTGCTTCTAAACGTTCACATGCGTGAACGGCCAATATCAAAGTGATTATTTCTTTTTTACATAATAAGTTTAAGTTTAATAAGTGATTATTACTGTAAAGTTCTTTGGGACTGGATTGTCCCCTCACACCCAATTACAACCTAAAGCTTATGGCTAGCTAATGGAAAAAAACATAGTGAGAGAAATACAGGGGCTTTCATTGTGACCTCCTTTTAAGATCACTAGTTATTAGATTACAAGTTTTCTGGCAGTCTCTACCTTAAATACTGAATCTGACAGGTATGCAGATGTGAAAGTCAAAACTTCTGATCTATATACTTATTCCAGATTAGTGTCTCAGAATGAATTAAAACAGTTGGACAGCCATGTAACTAGCATTTTCAGAAAATAGGCCATCAATGACTACCTCCATATTCTATTACTACATGCAGAGACTCTGCATGTACACGATTATTACACCACTCCAAGTTAAAAATAAAATAGAGATGTTTATTCTTATTAAATGTTTCCCTCAATTGATATTTATGGTAGATTTAACTTGTTAATGCTGTCAACAGTTCAAGGTCTTCTGTAAGATTCTTGGAAACAGAAGAGGGTCAGAATAAACACTCTATTTGCTTTTTGACAAAGGCAATGATTTCTTTTTAACTACTATCTGTTATTTGTTGCTTCAGTTCCCAAGAGTTGTCCTTCATTGTCAGCCATTTTGCTAACAGCATGCGCGGGGGAACCACGGTTGTGGCATGCCACTCTGCATTCTGCAGCATACTGTGTGGCCATGGATGCAGATCTTCACTGTGCATGTGCCGTTGACATCATCAGCCATTGCCAATGCAAATGTCTCCTAAATGGTTTACTACCAATTTAATTACAATAAGCCTCCATAAAACAATTGCAAGTTTATATAATATTGGGCTGTTTGTAGATGTTACATGTTTCTAAATACTATAATAATAATAGTTTGAACATGAATTAAAAAAAACTAAAATAGCACATACTGTAATGAAACAAAAATGCAAAATTTGATGTCACTTAATAGATGAATCAGCTAACATTGTATAACAATGAAAAGGTATGTCAGTTTTAAATCAGCTAATCTGTGAATAAAAATATAATATTCAGTTTCACCTACTGAGTGATGTAAAGGTTTCAACCTAGGAACAGGTTATTTCTTCCTGCCGAATAGTCTAGAGACCTTTAGAGAATTATAATGTTCACTATGTTAAACGGCTATTGCTGAGGATCAAATACAGTTTGAGTTAGTGACAATCTCTCAAGTACTCTAAAATATTGGAAGCTGTAAAAAGTAGTCTTCCAGTAAATTATACATCCATTAAGTTTCATCAAAGGTAGTAATGCAAAGAAGTCTGGTACAAATGGTAATGCACTGTACTATGAAATTCATAATGTCTTTTAGTCAAAAATAACACAGTGTGCTGTGTATCCCACAATTGCTATAATGCATTAAGAATTGTCATTTTTTGCTGTGTTTAGTTCCAAAGGAAAATTTCACAAACTCCACATAAAAGGTAACTGCACAAAATGCCAATTCTATTTTATTAACCTTTTTGAAAGTTCACCGTGCCACTAACAACCATACATATGTTGAATTCAAAAAGATACACTCATCTTCTTCACATTGTATTCACATTGATAAGCATTCCTTCTTAGCAGCCGAGGAATCTTTCCTTATTGCATGTCATAATAACTTTTGATCATGGTCAACGATATAGCATGGTTTTCATTGATGTCCAATGCTCCTAAAGCAGGATGGTCAATGATACCAAATTATTCATTGTATCAGGTTTAGGAGATCAGTTACTTCTCTTCTATGTCATCCTAGTTTTTTAGGAGTAGATAGTTGTAAAATAAAAATATAAAACTGTGCTTTTGTTGAAAATTGATAAAACCTATGTTATTGCTTCACAAGCAATTTTTAATTCAGTGTTAATAAAAGTTTTCATTTCAATCTGCAGCTTTGCTTTTTTTTTTTTTTTTTAATTGTGTAAAAATTAAAATATTGCTTCCTTATAATATGGCATTGTGGAGGCGCTGCACATTTGGTGTTCTGAATGCTATCAAAGAAACTTATTATTTCTTTTTGTAATAAGTTTGCAGTTTTTCTAAGATGTTCTACAGGGCCTCATTCATACTTATGTGATGTGCAAATGTGGGAGATATTGAATGCTGTAAAGCATGAAAACATGTATGTTCTAGCAGGTTTGTTGCGGTGCCAATCATTGTTATTGGAGCCCCAAATGCACCAGCCATTGCATGTGTGCTAAATCACACCATAACACATGGTAACAATGAAAACAAATATCTGCACTTCTTTTGTGATTGTTGTGCATAGGCTTGCACAAAAACTTGCATCAAAACTCAGGCGTACTGTTGCACCTGCAGAGGTGTGAACTGAGCCTAAGGCTTATCTCTTGTAATATGTAATATTTAATAAAGACAAACCTTCCACATCTTGGTTCATCTTTCAATGGAATTCAAACTTTTCACTCCAATAATGCCCCATTTTTACTTTTAGTAAGTGTAAGCAGCAAAGAAGCTTTGCGGCAAATATTGTCAGTTCTACATATTGTAATATCTCACAATCTGACATGACCTAATCGTATGCCATCTCACAATGCTCTTGAATTTTTTAATTAATGTAGCATTGTCATTATTGCTTGTATGGCATGATATTGTATATCTACTGATATCACAACATGACCAGTCAAAATTGCTTTAATGACAGCAAAACTAACTGCATATATAACATGTAGTAGTTTAAAGCATTTGTTAACCCCCCAAAAATTGGATCCTGCTCCTTTAAAGCATGTTATACAGCAAAGTGCTTGTGTTGTGTCACTTGGCCCCTTGTATCACCTGAAATACCTGGTCGATCCTGCCAGTTTCTGCCCTCCCCTCTGTAAACTGACCATGGCTCATCATGGCTGCTGAGCCTGACACCCTGGTCAGTTTACGTGCCTCTGTCACCCGCAGCTCTCCTGTCCTCCTATGTGCTCCTTTGTCGTCCTCCCCCCTCGCCTCCCTGCCTGTCTGCCCCTATGTCATTGCCTGCCCCCGCAATTCCTCATGCTCTTATAACTGTTTTAAAGTTTATATAATCATGCTGGTTCTCTAATGCCAGCTGCTCTTGTCTCTGTGTTTTATTGTAAATTGCCTAGTTTACCGGGTTTCAGAGCGGCTCCCCGTGATCATGTGATCGGCTGACTCTCTTTCTCTCTCTCCTCTCCTCCTCGTGTCCTGGCTGACTTCAGTGGGGGAATCTCGGCCCCACCCTCTGCATCTGTCAGCCGAACAGAGGAGACAGCCGGCCGGTGTTTTTATTGCAAGGAGCCACTCTGAAACCCAGTAAACAAGGCATTTTTTAAATAAAACACACAGACAGGAGCAGCTGTCATTAGGGAACCAGAAGGATTATGAAAAGTGGTATAAATGGGTTAACAACCACTTTAAGTAAAAGAATGTGGAACAAACCAGTCATACTTTGTGATATGCTAGGCATTCTGTTACCATACCAGATTTTTGTTCTAAAACCAGCTTACCTGGCGGATCGGAAAGCCCGAAAACTGATCTGACACTGGCTGTGGCTGGAAACAGAGATGAGCGAAGTAAAGATGGCCTCCACTCATCTCTCTGCCCTAGGAGAAGCAGAGAAACGTGATGTCACTCCCTGGTTCCAGCCACATGTAAACAAAGCCATTTTTTTAAGCAAAAGATCAATACTTTTTTTTTATTTTTTGCTTTTAATGGTGGAGGAGAGATTTGGTGTCTTTTAGACCCAATATCTCTCCATAAAGAGGACCTGTCATGCTGTATTGTTTTTGCAAGAGATGTTTACTTTTTTTTTTAAAGGGACAGTGTAAAAAAAAAAGATAACTATAAAAAAATATATTTAAAGCACCCTCATCCCCACATGGTGGATGCATACATAGGTCATGCCCACATATCATATTTTAACAGTGTTCGCACCACACATGTGAGGTATTGGCGTGAAGTCTGAGTGAGTGCTTTAATTTTAGCACTAGACCTGCTCTGTAACTCTAAACTAGTAGATAAAGAAAATGTTGCGCTGTCAAAATTGTTATATAGTGATAAAATCTTTCCTCAACATAATGATATCAGAGGGTATAAATCATTAAAGTCCATCGTATGATTCAGAAGACATTATATGAATGTTAACGAGAGAGTGTTCAAACGCCAGCAAATCCTTAGGTGAAAAAAGGGTGGTGTCCAATTCCAATGTTCCAGTTAACGACAGGTGAACCACCTTGTGCTCCTCAAGGGATAAATAAGACAAAAATATCTTACCAGATATTATGACCTTTCAAGGCCTATATATGTGTTAATGACCCCTCACTTCAGGTGTAAACCAGCTTAACTGATCTGCCTGTTAAGAGACGCCAGTAATGCATATAACGGTAGGACCCTCTCACCAATCATGCAGTATGCCAGAAAGAAGAGGAAACAAACTCATTGTGCAGCGTTCAGTTAAAAGCACAATAGTTTAATAGCAGATCTACTTACAGCAAAGATTAGTTGCACAGTCATATCGGAAAAACATCAGTCAAACACTCTCCACAAGTGCTAAGACACCGCTATTCCTTGCCTTGCCTGATGTACATTTCGTTCAATAGAACATCTTCTGTGAGGCAGTAGGGGCTATTCTAAACTGGTGACCTGTATACATTTTTAAAGCATTGCCTATGTAGATGTTCAAGTATCGTAGTTTGGTTGCATTCCACAAGCGCATGCAAATTGAAAGCATGACATGTTAGGTATCTATTTACTTGGCGTAACATTATCTTTGATATTATGCAAAGAAATTGGGTTATACATTATATTTTTGTTTGTTTGTTTTAATTCATCAAAGTGTATATTTTTTTTAAAATAGCACTTAAAAAACTGCTTCGCAAAAACAGTGTGACATAGAAAATTGCAACAACCGCATTTAATTTTATTTATTCTCTCTCTCTCTCTCTCTCTCTCTCTCTCTCTCTCTCTCTCTCTCTCTCTCTCTCTCTCTCTCTCTCTATATATATATATATAGTTTACATACCCCAGTTCTTAATACTGTGTATCGCCCCCTTTAACATCAATGACAGCTTGAAGTCTTTTGTGATATTTGTGGATGAGGCTCGTTATCTTCTCAGATGGTAAAGCTGCCCATTCCTCTTGGCAAAAATCCCCCAGTTCCTGTAAGTTTTTGGGCTGTCTTGCATGAACTGCACGTTTGAGATCTCCCCAGAGTGGCTCAATGATATTGAGGTCAGGAGACTGAGATGGCTACTCCAGAACCTTCTATTTTTTCTGCTGTAGTCAATGGCAGGTCGACTTGGCCTTGTGTTTTGGATCAGTTGGAATGTCCAGGTACGTCCCATGTGCAGCTTCCTGGCTGATGAATGCAAATGTTCCTCCAGTATTTTTTGATAACATACTGCATCTTGCCATCAAATTTGACCAAATTTCCTGTGCCTTTGTAGCTCACAAATCCCCAAAACACCAAAACATCAGCCATCCACCTCCATGTTTCCCAGTAGGAATGGTGTACCTTTCATCATAGGCCTTGTTGACACCTCTCCACATGGAGTGTATATGGTTGTGGCCAAAAAGCTCAATTTTGGTCTCATCACTCCAAATTACTTTGTGCCAGAAGGTTTGAGGCTTGTCTCTGTGCCTCTGTTTGGCGTATTGTAAGTGGGATACTTTGTGGCATTTGTGGTAATGGCTTTCTTCTGGTGACTCGACCATGCAGCCCATCTTTTTTCAAGTGCCTCTTTATTGTGCATCTTGAAGCAGCCACACCACATGTTTTCAGAGAGTCCTGTATTTCACCTGACGTTATTTGTGGGTTTTTCTTTGCATTCCTAACAATTTTCCTGGCAGTTGTGACTGAAATGTTAGTTGGTCTACCTGACCGTGGTTTGATTTCAACAGAACTTTTCCACTTCTTAATGAGTTTGAACACTGCTGATTGGCATTCTCAATTCCTTGGATATCTTTTTATATCCCTTTCCTGTTTTATACAGTTCAACTACCTTTTCTTGCAGATCCTTGGACAATAATTTTGCTTTCCCCATGATTCAGAATCAAGAAATGTCAGTGCAGCACTGGATGAAAGATGCAAGAGTCTGTCAGGAGTCCAGAAACGTATTGACCTTTTATATACACACACTAATTACAAGTAAAAGATCACAGGTGAGGATGGTTACCTTTAATAGCCATTCAAACCGTGTGCATGTTATCGGGCCAAAATCACCAGGGTATGTAAACTTTTGATCAGGGTCATTTGGATAGTTTCTGTTGTGATTATGATTTAAAAAGAGTGGCAACAAAAGTGAGTACACCCCTAAGTGAATATGTCTAAACTGGGCCAATTAGTCATTTTCCCTCCCCAATGTCATGTGACTCGTTAGAGTGTTACAAGGTCTCATGTATGAATTTGGTGTTATCGCTCTCTCTCATATTGGTCACTGGATGTTCAACATGGCACCTCATGGCAAAGAACTCTGAGGATCTGAAAAAAAACTGTTGCTCTACATAAAAATGGCCTGGGATATAAGAAGATTGCCAAGACCCTAAAACTGAGCTGCAGCATGGTGACCAAGACCATAAAGCAGTTTAACAAGACAGGTTCCACTCAGAACAGGCCTTGCCATGGTCAACCAAAGAAGTTGAGTGCACATGCTCAGCGTCATATCCAGAGGCTGTCTTCGGGAAATAGCCGTATGAGTGCTGCCAGCATTGCTGCAGAGGTTGAAGGGTTGGGGGGTCAGCCTGTCAGTGCTCAGACCATACGCTGCACACTGCATCAAATTGGTCTGCTTGGCTGTCGTCCCAGAAGGAAGCCTCTTCTAAAGATGATGCACAAGAAAGCCTGCAAACAGTTTGCTGAAAACAAGCAGACTAAGGACATGGATTACTGGAACCATGTCCTGTGGTCTATTGAGACCAAGATAAATTTATTTGGTTCAGATGGTGTCAAGCGTGTGTGCAGGCAGCCAGGTGAGGTGTACAAAGACAAGTGTGGTGGGAGTGTCATGGTTTGGGGCTGCATGAGTGCTGCCGGCACTGGAGAGCTACAGTTCATTGAGGGAACCATGAATGCCAACATGTACTGTGACATACTGAATCAGAGCATGATCCCCTCCCTTCAGACACTGGGCTGCAGGCCAGTATTCCAACATAACAACCCCAAACACACCTCCAAGATGACCACTGCCTTGCTAAAGAAGCTGAGGGTAAAGGTGATGGACTGGCCAAGCATGTCTCCAGACCTAAACCCTATTGAGCATCTGTGGGGCATCCTCAAATGGGAGTTGGAGGAGCGCAAGGTCTCTAACATCCACCAGCTCCAGGATGTCATCATGGAGGAATGGAAGAGGACTCCAGTGGTAACCTGTGAAGCTCTGGTGAACTCCATGCCCAAGAAAGTTAAGGCAGTACTGGAAAATAATGGTGGCCACACGAAATATTGACACTTTGGACATTTTCACTTAGGGGTGTACTCACTTTTGTTGCCAGTGGTTTAGACATTAATGGCTATATGTTGAGTTACTTTGAGGGGGCAGCAAATTTACACTGTTATACACTGTTACACATATATATTATTATTATTATTATTATAATGTTTGGGGTTTCTAAGTAATTTTCTAGAAAAAAATACAGATTTTTACTTGTAGACAAGTGTCAGAAAAGTGCTTAATTGGATACCTGAATAACTAATAAAATCTTCTTACCATTATTCCTCTTTGTCATCAGGTAATTAACTCTAAAATGTGCAGTAACGAGACTGCATAAAGTAAGTGACTTTCCCTGAATCGAAAAATATCCTCTTATATAACTATTTTTACAATGTGTTATGTATAATGGAGCTTCAACATACTCTTACCAACTAAACTCTTATCTTCATTTTGCCCCAAGAGCCTGTAAATTTTATGATATGAGCTTTCGAACTCCAAATTTTTATCACTCAACATTAAATAAATTATCCCTGGCTTACGTCATTATAGTATAATTTTCTATTTTGGTTTTAATTACACTTAATGAACAGTTATGTGAAAAACGGTACTACAGTAAACATGTTTCCTTCTTTTTCATGAAGGGACACATGATTCAGAGACAAATGGATTATACTGCAGCCTCCCAGCATGTCTTTCAGCATGTCTTTGTTAGTGTAGGACGATAGATATCTTTTCTCTGCTGAGAAAGATGTATAATTTTTTCTAGTCTTTTTTCTCAAATAGAATTATCGTTTATTCATTTTTTTTTTACTTCCCTTAGTATTTTTAAAGTTCCTTCTAATAACCAAAACATTCACATAGTGATCTGATTGTGAGAAATAATGTGCCACAGGTGTGCAGTAATAATCTTTCTTATGTTATTTTATGTAATGTCTTTCCTGTTTCACTAATATTAGATCCTTATTGCATTTTTGAAATTTACTTATGCAGCCACCACATCTAAGAATTGCTAAGCAGTAATATAAGAAATGTTCTGTTTTCTGTTTTGGGTTTAATAAGTGCTGCACATACACACTCCACACTCTGCTTGCTCGTTTCAGCATGAGGTAGCATCCTGGAATTGTTGAATATTTGGTAATTTCCACACTGTTATAAGCTAGGAAGTTTACCTCCTGCGAAGTCTATCATCGCACATGGAAGGCAAACTTCATGTGGTGCAAGGAGCAAAATTTTAACCCTGTGGGATGAATTATGATGTTTTACAGTCAGCTTATCCTGGCCCTTGTTATCTTATTTCATAGACTACTAGTTTCCCATTCCTTGTTTAAGACTTTTGTACAGGTTGTCTCTTATATAGCTACTCATTTGCACCTCCTGTGAGTCCAATTGAATTGATTTTGGTTTTGTTGTCACTTCAAAAACCACATTTTAATCCTATCAGGGATATCCCTCTTTCTACCCTTACTTAAAATGAAAATATATAGAGTAATAAAAATCTGTTGAAGGTCCAAAAAATTTCTATTGTATTCAAAGTTTTAAAAAAGCTTTACTTAATTTACATATTAACTAATTTGGTAAATAAAGTGGAATTTTGGAGTACCATGTAAATATTAACTTTAATGACTAGCTGACACATTTTTCGGCTTTAAGGCATTTATATACCTATACAAGGGTATTACACAGAGACCTTATATAATGTTAAATATAATGAACTAGTGGCCTTCATAGAGGCGATATGCTAGAGGGGGTTAAATGGAGGCAACCAAGGCCCCCCTCCCCTAGGGTCTACCTGTTAAGACTCCTTTTATGGTTAGGTCATGATATATGCTTTATAGGCTGCTCCTAGTTCCTTTCTGGGCTTGCTTTAATGGCAAGTTGATTTTTCCCTTTTTATTTTTTCTCTGTTCTCTCATATATTGTACATGTCCTTACGAAGCCTATATTTTTACTTTTATGGAAATGTTTGATGTGACATGTTATTTTGGCTTAAATAAAGAATATATATAGATATATAGATCTATATCTATATATCTATATATATATATATATATATATATATATATATATATATATATATATATATATATATATATATATATATATATATATATATATATATATAGATATATAGATATAGATATATATATATCTATATATAGATATATAGATAGATATAGATATAGATCTATATCTATCTATATATCTATATCTATATAGATATATATATATATATATATAGATATATATATATATATATATAGATATATATATATATATCTATATATATATATATATATATCTATAGATATAGATATAGATATAGATATATATATATATATATATATATATATATATATATATATATATAGATAGATAGATAGATAGATAGATAGATAGATAGATAGATAGATAGATAGATATAGATCTATATCTATATAGATATATATATAGATAGATATATAGATAGATATAGATCTATCTATATATCTATATATATCTATATATATATATAGATATATATATATATATATATGTATTAAAAAAAAATAATAATCAACATTTTTTTAGTTGTTAAAGAGTCATATTCGGTACCATTTTTCTTAGGTAGTCGGAAAAAGAGTGCAATAGCAGATTATAATACTACAAAATCTCCATAGTATATGGATATGGGTTTAACCCCTGCCTTTGTTTATCTCAATCACTAGTTCTATACTGTGGAGAAGATTCTTTTGTTGTTTTTGTGGTATTATATAGGCCTCCCCCACCAATTTGGAAGAAATATGGACCTTATAGAGTTCTGATGTTTTGGGTTTTTGTTTTAACAGCAGATTATAGTAGCTTCAGAAATCTTAGTGAATACTTGAAGGTGAAATGTTCAGAAGACAAAAAGCTGCATGTTATTTTTTATATAATATGTGTAGGGAAGTCAGTTCAGATGCTAGTAAAAATGGGTTTTAGATACAGTATAAGGAGATTATATTCAAATCCATAAAGCTAATTAATGAAAGATATAGTTGTGAAGAAGAGATGGCAGTAATATCCAGCAAGAAAAAGGCTTTCCCCTGACTTCTAAGAATGACTCTTGCAATGAATTAAAGAGCAACTCCAAATAAAAGCTTTTAGTGGCTGCTGGCTAAAATAAGAAAAAAAAACCCTATTTTTCGAAGAGTCGTTGTTTCTGCATATTTTTGAAGACATTTTGTTTTGTAATTGTGAGATAAAAGATTTACTTTTTTAAGGTAAAAAATATATCCTTTTTTGCCACTTTAAATATATGCTGTGCATACAGCTTGAGCTACCTATCCACAGGCCTAAGAACTGCCACATGAAGGCTTCTGGCATGCTTCTAAATATATAAACACAGTCTGTCATAAATGTCATAAAAGTTTATCTATATATATCATCCTTTGGAGCATCCTGGCACACAAAAATACTTATTACCTAATAATTTATTAATACTTACCCAAGTGTAACAAGTCAAACTGCTTACCGGATATCAGACTCTCAGTTTATAGAGTGGTCACAAAGGCTCATAGATATAACATTGATATCTTTCCAAGAAGCTGAGATTCCAGGGCTTAATCGATCACCAAATGATGTCAATTGTGACAAAACATGTAAGATGGCACCTACAACGTATGACCTTAGCGTGCTGGACGCTGCAGCCATCTTCTTGGTTTGAGACAAGCGCTTGTACTACAATATAAATGTGAGTTTACTATCTTAATAAAAAATGCTTTTACTGAATTTATTACACCATGGAGGCTTCTTTATTTTTATGAGGCTATATCTGCCCAATGCCTTTTGATTTGTGCTGGCCAATTGGTCTCTGATATCTGGCAAGCGGTTTTGCTTGTTGGGTGCCGAGTGCTATTTTCCATTACTTTTGAAGCTGGTGTCAGGCTTTCATCTTTATATGGACCCATTAGCTTGAAACATCATCTTATCAGATTACTTATGGACTTTATACCATACTTTTTTAAGCGCTGCATATTCAGATTTTTTGTTATCATTTTAGTGCGCAGGGGAAGGAAAGGGTTTTTTGAGAGGGTTTTTTGGGGGGAATTGTCACTCTTCTTGCAGTCTTTTCCTTTTTAATGGGCAAGCGTTTTAATGATCAAGTGTTAACTTCTGGATTTGTACCTATTTCTTTTAAACCTGTGAATATTTGACAATGAATGGGCACAGCAATGGGGAAAGTAATAGCAGTGGACATTCAAGTAGCCACTCAGATGATGAATCAGGTTCTGGCTCAGAGTCCTCATCTGGCAGCAATAGAGATGAAAGCAGTAGCCAGTCTGGGAGCAGTGACTCTGATAGTGGAATCTGGAAGCCAGTCTGACTTTGAATCGCTTGTTTACATAGCAGCTTTCACCACTATGTCAGATCCTGTGAGATCAGCACAGCAATGGTGCATTCAATGCTCATAGGAGTGGAACCCTATTGTCAACTGTGCATGTGCCAATTGTAGGGTTCCCTCCTTGACAATATAATGTCAGCTACCTGCTGATCTGGCTGAGTTGCTTCACTGGGGAGAGGCTGCATTGTCATACATTGAGACATTTCACTGCAGAGAAAACTGCATGGGCTCAGCCTAGGCTGAGGCAGAAGAGGCATCCACCGTGGACATTGTGCCAGTGGAATGCAGCTGGGTGAGAGCCTTTACTGCCTCTGCATTGCCAATCCCCATGACCTGCATCGTGCAGGACTGATCTGTCAAACTGACAGCTCAGTCCTTCAGATTACACTGGGAGAGCATGGCTCTCTACGTATAACCATTTGCTGTGAGCTGTCAGCTATGATGATTACAAATGCTACAGGAGAGGCCTACAGGATAAATCATGGAATAAATTCGTTAAACCTAAACATATTTTAACCCCAAAATCTGTTGTTAAAATTCTATTTAATGCTTACTATTTTATTAACCACCTCAATCCACTTCTATAGCTTTTTTTGTCTTTTTTTTGTAGTGACAAATGACAGCGCTCAGGGTGGGAGGGGAGTGTGCATATTAGCATCATCTGCCAGAGGACCTTGTCCCAGCACTGGGTAGACTGTTACAGTTAAACATTATGTGTTAAGATAACAAAGTAATACTAATTTGCAGACAGAAAACTTACTTGTAATGGTTGCTGTACATATTGGGAATGCTTACATTTCAGTTCATATAAAATTATTTTTTTGCTTGCATTCCTTAATTTGAATGAGATGGTATTTTAGATTTTAAATAACTACCAACAGTATGAAAAGTTCTTTCACACTAAATAAGTTCTCCAGTAATTCAGCCTGTATGTCTCCTACAGGTACAGGCCTACCATGACTAATGGTAAATCCAGACTGTATTCAATGATACCCTTTACTGTACAGATAAAAAAGAAATTACATCATAATAAAAATTGTAATGTTACAAATCATATTTAAAATTATATAGGTGCCAATTTGTAAAAATAAAGTGTTTATTAGAACAACAGGTACATATTTCTGTATTGCAGAATCAAAATTTCCAGTGCCCTAGTTATGTTATAAAAATAGTTTGCTTTATTTGGTTTTGCTTTAAAAGAGGATTTGTTAAATGGGAGATACCTTGTTTAAAATGGAGAAAAAAGGTTTAGTGTGCTGTAGAAAAGAATCCCTGTAATCCTTTATAGTTTTCCAGTCATGTTGATTGGAATATATAGTATAGTAGGAGATTTAGACTGAAGGAGAGAACATACTTCTTTAAGACTGACACCCAAAAAACATGACAATCATTTTTTAGAACACTTTGTTACAGAAATTTGAAACTATTGTAATTATACATTTTAGTACACCATTGGGATTTATTTTTCACATTTAGAACTATTGTTGTTTAATCAAAGCGTCTTTCATATTCTTGCATTGATTGACTGTTGAAGCAATCCAGTGTGTTCTGAGAACCTCTTTAACATTAGTTAATGGAGAATACTAATCAAAGAGATCGATGGAAAATAGGTTCAAATGTTCATTTGTATATTGTGCCCTCTAAGTGTTTTGCAAAGAAACAGTTCAGTTTTTTTTTTTAATCAAATAATTAACAGAGGCTAAGCTGATTAGTAAATCACAAGTGAGAAGAAAATACTATGTAGTGAATGAATGTTTGTGTGGGTGTTTAGTGATCTGTGAGTTATGGCATTGTTTCTCTTAAACTTCATTGTCATGCAGATTTTTATTCTAGCATGACGCAATACACTCCCCTAAACACTATTTCATAGTACATAACATTTACCAGGCAATGCAATTTTAATATATGTATGGTTCTATTTGAACAGCTTTTACACTTGCCCCACATTTATGTTTCTCCATTCTGCTTTCTGTTAGTTTCTGCAAATCAATAGCAAATGTGGATGAAAAATATGAAAAACATGTGCAACATAACTACTACTGCCTTGTACAGAGAGCACTAATAAGGTGAAGGTGCAGGCTGGAGGGAGTAAACCAACAGCCAGTCAGAATTCAGAGGGTGCTCCACTGCTGGACAATTATAGTGAAAGGGACATCATGACCACATGCAACTGCTGAAGCCAAGTCTGGGGAACAGAGAGCAGCTGTGTGGCAACTGCAGGTAGACAATGACAGGTGGAATAGGAGTGTGAGATGTTCCTAACATCACCTAGCTCTAGTATGTTCTGCAAATCTTCTTTCACTCTTTTTGATTCAGTAAGACAACTAAAAGGATGGATACAACATTTTCTCTGTGTTGACAACAAAATAGTTTTTTGTCATTAGATAACTTTCTTGTGCAGCCTTCAATTGTGCATTAAGCTAGAAAACAATCCACCACCTAAAATATATATATATTTTTTAAATGTGAGTTATTTGAACAGATATGCCAGTGTAGTAGCCTATTGTGTGGATCTGCTCCCTTCACAAAGCAACTTCAAAATACAATTCTCACACCCTGTACCTACTGCTGAGTGTAGAGGGTTAATGGTGCTTGCCTTGGTTGGGTCCCTACCTTTCAGCAAGCTGAACATTACAGTAATGTGCTAGGAATTGGCCTCTCTGGGCCATTAAATCTGCCCATATTTGCCCTCCCTGCTCCAGCTGTGCTCAGTTTTGGCCACCCTGGGCCACTCGAACTGCATGTGTGTTGAGCTCCGGCAGGAAGGATGGTGATAAGGGGCCAGAGTTTTTTGTGGGGAGGCCCCCTAGCAGCTTCATATATAATGGGAGGATGTGAACCATTTAAAACAAGTGGAGCACTGGTGTCTACTATAACATGGATATAGAACTGCATAAAGGAAAAATTTAGTAAAATCTTCCTGAAGATTACACTTTAAGTTAATACTTTGATATTTGTTATTTCTTTCTTTACACAAAACTGATATTTCAGATGAAGGTACACTCAAATATATTGACTCAAACACCATCTTCTTGTGTGCTGGTATATGCTATTTCAAGAAAAAGAATTGCATAGTGGTGTTTTTGAAAAATCTTTAGGAAGGTGAACTTACACCTTAATTATGGAAATCTAGAAAATTAAGATGTAGCTCTACCCCTGTGAGAGTAGCTTATTGTACCTGTACCCCACTGGTTGCCCCGACCTTGCAAGTCCTCTGACACCTCTGACATCCTGGGTTCAGACATTTTTGGTGATAACCAAGATAATTGGACACACACACAATTTAAGTGAAACAGTTGAGCTTTGTTTGCTGATGTGTTAGAAACATTAGATTCTAGCAACATAAACTTAGCCCTTGATAAAGTTTTATTATGGCAAGTGATACCAATGATATAAAACAGTAGAACAGAAACAGTACCTGATTGCAGGATATAAAGATTACTAACACAGTACACCATTTAGTTGGAAACCTATGTGAAAAGGCAGAAGGGCAGAGGAATGACCTTTCTTATGTCAACCACTCGCTTCTGTACCTCAACACCACAGGCCCATAAAGACAGAAGGATATAACACTGTACTTAATTTGATGTGAATAATTAAACCTTTGAATATTTAAATGCACTCAATTAGCAAAAAGAGTCCTGGGTGAAAATACATGCCCTTATGGCACTAACTGCTTTTTCCATTTGTGAGGGGGGGAATATGTTGTATTCCCTCAGAGGAAAGAAAACCTTTTGTCTTCAGCTAGCTCTTTAGTGATGCAATTATCACTGGCAATCATGAAGTGAAGTAGCCTGATGAGGACTTAACAGTGTGTTGCAAAGTATATGTGTGGTGTTCTGTGGAAAAGGAACCCTGTTGCAGCACCAGGTCCTACAAGCTTATAACAAGACAATGATGTCTGCATGCAGTATTTCATATTGTATCTGAATAGGAAAGTGCCCGCTCACCAGTCCCAATGATTCTGGGTATTGGAAAGTAGCATGGGGCTCCATGGTAGGTCTCTGTAGGGATAGTGCGGCCCTGTGGCACACCATGCTGCAGCTTGGCTGGATCTGGCGTGGACGTATTAAGAGCAACCTCCAGGCTGTGACTCAGGCGCAGCTCACACTGACACAGAGTCCCTTGCTTGCAGTTCCAGGCCGAGTCCCAAGAGAGTGATCTCACCCTCACACAGGCTTTTTATCACCTCTGTTAGCACCCTGTTCTCCTTCCCCAGCCAGCTGGTATTTGTAGTCCAAAACAGTTTGTAGATCTTAGTCACTCTACCTTCAGGTCTACCTTAAAGTCTATGGGACACGAACATAAATAATCAAAAGTGCTAATTTTAAAGGCTTATATGCAAGTTATTGGCATAAAAGGTGTTTGGGGACCTGGGTCCTGCCTCAGGGGACATGTATCAGTGCAAAAAAAAGTTTTAAAAACGTCTGTTTTTTTCAGGCCCTTCAGGTCTGGTATGAATATTAAGGGGAACCCTGCACCAAAATTAAAAAAAAATGCATGGGGGTCCCCCCAAATTCCATACCAGGCCCTTCAGGTCTGGTATGGATTTTAAGGGGAACCCTGCACCAACATTTTTTACAAAATGGCATAGGGGTCCCCCAAAAATCCATGCCAGACCCTTATCTGAGCACGCAACCTGGCAGGCCACAGGAAAAGAGGGGGGATGAGAGCGCCCCCTCCTGAACCGTACCAGGCCACATGCCCTCAACATGGGAAGGGTGCTTTGGGGTAGCCCCCCGAAGCACCTTGTGCCCATGTTGATGGGGACAAGGGCCTCATCCCCACAACCTTGCACAGTGGTTGTGGGGGTCTGCGGGCGACCCCCACGCAATTTTTTTTTAAATCTTGGTTCGGGGTTCCCCTTAATATTCATACCAGACCCAAAAAGGCTGGTAATGGACTGTGGGGGAATCCCATGCTATTTTTTTTCAATGACTTTTATGTGTATTGCCGGGACTGACAATTCATTGTAGCCGCGAGTACATTTAAATGGCTTTTTTTCCATTAGAAATGTCATTTTGTGCAGGGACTGTTGTAAACACGGGAAACATGCGCTACTTTACAAGCATACTATAGACAACTCCCAGGTACGAAATTTAAAGGAGTATTTCACTTTTATTGTTTCACTTTAAGCATTATTAAAATCACTGCTTCCGAAAAAACGTCAGTTTTTAAAACTTTTTTTTGCATTGATACATGTCCCCTGGGGCAGGACCCAGGTCCCCAAACACTTTTTATGACAATACCATGCATATAAGCCTTTAAAATTAGCACTTTTGAGTTCTCCCATAGACTTTTAAAGGGTGTTCCGCGGCGTTTGAATTTGCCGCGAACACCCCAAATTGTTTGCTATTTGGCGAACAGGCGTACACCCGACGTTCGAGTTGAACTTACGTTCGACTCGAACATCGGGCTCATCCCTACTCCTGACAATGCAGGTAATATTAGCCAGCTCCTGGCTACAACGATATGGTAAATCTGGTAATACTAGTATATAAATTAGCACCAATAACCAAATAAGCTTGAACTACACACATATCCCTGACTGGAATGAATTCATATGTTTTAAATGCCTTTGGGAATGTACAGGGAAGTGTAGAAGATAAACTGTTATTACAAAGGGCTGCGATCAGTAATTCTATAGATCATGACATGCAAATATGAAGACAGGTTTTGTCACAAGCTAAATGGCTCTTGCCAGCTATAATAATTCAGATGAGCGCTTGCAGTAAGCTATCTGTAAGCCACAAACTGAATAATATTACAGGTTGTCAGTAAATCTTGTCATTTTTAGTGACAAGTCATAGGGTCAGCTTGAAAATCTTCAGAAAAGGCTTTTAAGTGCCTCGTAGGAGTGTGACATTTCAGTGTCTGATTTGTCAGGTATTAAGTTATACCTTGCTGAAATGCTGAATGCAAATATGTATGTGGTTCCATTGTTTATTCATAGATATTGATAATACAGATTGACATTTTGCAACAGCAAACAGCTATAAATATTTTATATACTGTGTCATATCTACTAATCTGACATGATAAAAACAAACCTGTCTGACCTTTAAACTGCCTTTTATGTTGAGAACCAGGCAGCATGAGAATTTCTCTCAGTAGAGGGTGGGCTGTTCTCCAACAGACATGGCCTTTCAGTGTAAGACCCTCCAAAAGTCTTTCAAGCGGTAGTAAACATCCCAGCAAAACAATTGCATCATGTACTAGTTTGCATCGCATACTAGCACATTATGAAATACTTGCCTTAAAATGAAGCCCTCCAGTGGCATGCTGTCACCATTGGCAGGGCTTCCTTCTTCACCTGGTCTTCCTTCTGGGTTCCTTTGTTCCAGCCATCTGATTGGCTGAGCTGTGATTACATCAGCGGGAGTAATGGACCGCTGCACAGAGCTCTGAAGGGATGGCATGGGTATGCTGTCCTCTCACAGTGCATGCGCCGGTGACATCGCCAACTGCATGCAGTGTGAATATCTCCTAAACAGTGCAAGCTTAGGAGATATTCGCTGTACCTACAGGTAAGCCTTATTATAGGCTTATGTGTAGGTACAAGTTAAAAAAACAGAGTTTACTTCTACTTTTTGTTCATTGATCCTCTTGTTCTGCATACTTGCATTATGTTTTAGCACCATTTGAGTCCCAAACACTATTAGAAAAAGGCACTAAGACATTGGCTATCCATACTAGTGTGATTTTAGAACAGCCCCATGAAATAAGAAATTCTGTCAGGTTCCTGCTGACAAGTATACTGGAACTGCCAGCTGTCTGTTATTTAACAATAAGCCTAGGAGCTGCAATGCTCAGCTCCAGAGCTTTGGCTCTTGCTGCACAGTATTCAGGAGCACTTGTAGCAGATCACTGTAAACACAACGCTACATCATTGTGTTTACATTGGAAGTGATGTTATGTTACGAGTAACATCACAGAAATTTCTCTGAGTACAGAGGCTGGGAGAGAGCTGTTGCAGTTCAGTCCGGTGTCTTGCTGAAGCGATAGATCAGGAAGTTCCAGCCTTATAATGCGCTGGACAGTTGCTAGGGGTATAAGTGGGGAAACTAAGTCTCCAATCCAGAAACTCAAGTTATATATAGGAGACCCACTGGGGTCAGAAGGATTTCAATCCACTGCCAAAGGATGAGGAAGCTCTCTCTTACTTAAGGTTGTATACCATTCTTAATGCACCTGATATTGCAGAATGACTTTAGAGGTCTGATAGAAAAATGGACCATAGAATTGTATTTCTTTCACCAGACAGCCTTGAACCTTAGAACCCTCGGAATGTTTCAAATTTGTTTACAGTTATCTCCATCCGTGTTTGTGATTACCTATTTGATAAGTGATATGCTTGTAATTATTGCTGCAGTGCAACTTTCCTATTTAATGTATCTCTTGTGCTTTCAGTTTTCTATTACACATCCTTGTCTACACAGAACCTGGTTTGCAAATTCACTCTTTTTTGTAAACACCTAGGTGGTATTTGTCCCCCCCAAGCATGTTTGCTGGGCATCTGACCATATAAAGCTTATTGCTTTCCTTTTTTGGGAACACAGAAATTTGACTGGTCGGTCACTGATACTTGGAAGAAAGACTGCTACTTAGGATATATTACATATCTGGGAAAAGAATGGGACCCTCTATCCCTATTAATCTATGTTTGCTACACCTGCAGAACCCACTTTGCATATGTTTCACTGTTCAGTTTACTTGTTACTGCAGTTTGTATTCATTGTATTCTTATACACTTTTTTACAAATGTATCAACTTGTTACACTCAAATTTGTTTCCTACCAGGGATTCTGGGGTTTATGGGGTGAAGAGGGTACCACAGGCTGTGATAAATACACTGTTTCCTCTAGTTTAGATGACTGTAAAGTTTGGTAAATGGCTGCCTCTTGGCCCTGGAACTCCCACACCACTGCTGGAGCTATGGCTTTATTGACCATTTCCATTTCCTCCTGATTGCAGGTTTAAGGTTTCTACATGCTAGATATACCTTAGCAGAATGTTGTATGTTGTGACAGCTGACAGTTATACTTCTGCTACTCTTGCATGGGGAGGTTACTTCAGTGAGTTCTATCTATGACTTCTTAATTTTGTGCACACTTGCATGATACGTCCATATGTGCAAATGCAGTGGCCTGTTGTGTGGGCCCACACCAACAGCAAAACAACTTCAAAATACTATTCTCACACGCTATGCTTACTACTGGGAGGGGGGTGGGGAATAGTGAAGGAATTGGTTGGGTCCCAACCTTTTCCTCTCTGAGTCTTTCTTATTTTTTTTTTTTTAGATCATGGTGTTCTATGGTTGGGTGCAGTTGCAGCTCATGATTACTACCTCTAGGTCTCTAATATTATATCTGATTATATCTGATTTGCTGAATTGATACATGTATTTCCTCCTCACATTTAGAGTGCTGACATTTAAAATAAAACTTTTTGATTTCTAATTTTCTCACATTGGTGGCTACCTTACTTTTTGAGTTTCTATACATATGTTGACCTTACCATATGTTGCTAAGTTATGCTGTTAAGAGTTGAACAAACATGCTTACATGGCCAGTCTTTACTCCCGAACCAACTACATGCCCACCCCACCTAACCCTAGGGGATGATTTGATCTGATAGGGCCTTTCCACCAATACTTGAATAGCTATGCACTTATCTTTATTCTTAAAATGGTATGTTTTGTGTGATTGTTCTTCCTTTTTCACTCGTTTACTCATTCACTCTTCCTTCTCTTAACCTACTCTGTTCCCCTGCCCCATTCCTCCACTTCTATCTTTCCTTCCTATTTTTCCCTTCTCCTACCCTACCTTTTTCCCCAGAGTCAGCTCAGTTGTCCCATTTTAATATGCAATACTTTTAACTAGGGAGGAACTTGATGTTCGGGTCGTTCATAGGGTGTTTACCTGTTGGCCAAAGAGCGAACATTATGGGACGTTTGTGGCAAATTCAAGCACCCCGTAAAGTACTGTGAAATCGCAGTGCATTGCTGTATGATGATTGGCCAAAGCATGCACCAACCTGCATGCTTTGGCCAATCACAGCGCACTCTGCTAAGAGATCGATCATTGGCCAAAGGCAGGGTGCCTTTGGCCAATCATGGCTCAGGGGGACTAAGTCCATGCCCCATACTATAAAGGCTGCATAAACTGCAGCTTCTACTACACTTCTGGTAGTGTACAGTATAAAATACAGTGCGGCCGTTGTAGTTTCTAATACAGTGCAGGCGGTGTACACAGTATCTAATACAGTGTGTACAGTTTCTACTACTTTGCTGGTGGTGTACACAGTATCTAATACAGTGAGTACGGTTTCTACTACACTTCTGGTGGTGTACACAGTACACAATACAGTACAGCCGTAGTACAGTTTCTAATACAGTGCAGGCGGTGTACACAGTATCTAATACAGTGTGTACAGTTTCTAATACACTTCTGGTGGTGTACACAGTACACAATACAGTGCAGCCATAATACAGTTTCTAATACAGTGCAGGCAGTGTACACAGTATCTAATACAGTGTGTACAGTTTCTACTACACTTCTGGTGGTGTACACAGTACACAATACAGTGCAGCCATAATACAGTTTCTAATACAGTGCAGGCAGTGTACACAGTATCTAATACAGTGTGTACAGTTTCTAATGCACTTCAGGCAGTGTACACAGTATCTAATACAGTATAGTGTGGTGTTAGGAAAACAAAAAATACATCATGTCCGCAAGGCCAACAAGGAGAGGCAGACGCTTACAGGCCACTAAAAGGGGGCAAGCAGCTTCTGTGTCTACAGTCAACAGTGCTGGTCATGGACATGGTGCATCCTCTGCTGGTGGCCGTGGGGCACGCTTGTCCTTTTTTTCTGCTGCTGGCCATGTTATTGAGCCAGAACATGCAGAAGCATTGGTGGAGTGAATAACAAAGCCATCCTCATCCTCCTCATCCTCTGTCACCCAGGCTCAGAGTAGTCTGCCTTCTAACGCAGCTGCCAAAGTGGCCTTTTCCACCGGCTCCTTGTCCAGTCACACCTTCCATAGCCCCACCATCATGCACGGAGGAGTCCCCAGAATTATTCGACCACAGTGTTGGGTACATGCAGCTGGAGGATGCGCAGCGATTTGAAGGCTCTGATGTTGGTTCCTAGGTTGAGGAAGGGAGTAATGTGAGCATAGAGAGAGGGGCTGCCCAAGAAGGACAAGAAACTGGCAGTCATGTTCCCCCAGCTGCAGCATACTGCCAAGTTTGCTCCAGTTATGAGGAGGTTGGGGATGGTGAGGTCACTGACTGTATTTGGGTGCCTGAGAAAAGAGAGGAGGAGGAGGCAGGATGTTCTCTAGGGGGCAGGTTAAGGGCAGCCACCCTATTGCATCACACCGCAGAGCTCTGCAGGTGCAGGGTGCTGCTGACTCCCCACTGACTTTTAAAAGTTCCTTGGTGTGGGCCTTTTTCGACACATATGCAGCAGATTGCAGTTGCTGTTTGCAACCTATGTCTTAAGCAGATCAAGCGTGGCCAGGACAGCAGACGGTTGGGCACCACATGCTTGACCAGACATATGACAACCTGCCATGCAAAAGCAGACTTCTCCTTGCTCCTCATCTGGGATCTCCAACCCTACTATACCTCCAGTCCTCTCAAAAACCTGCACTGAGAGGAATGAAGTTATAGCAATAGGTGTCCCAGATACTTGCAGCCAATCTGCTAGCAGTACATCACCATCTGATTTTAGCAGGAAAATTTCCCTACCCCAGTTGCTGAACCATTAAAAAAAATTTGGTCCCAGTCATCCACATACTCAGTGTCTAAATGCTAGCTTGGCCAAATTGCTAGCACTGCAACTGCTGCCTTTTCAACTGGTAGACTCTGCCCCCTTTCGTGGATTTGTGGAATGTGCTGTACCTCAGTGGCAGGTTCCAAAACACCATTTCTTTTCATGGAAGATCATTCTGGCTCTCTACCGGCATGTGGAAGGCAATGTTTTGGCCTCGTTGGACAGGGTGGACTGCAGTAAGGTTCATATTACCACTGACTCATGATCCAGAAGGCATGGGCAGGGATGTTACCTTTCCTTCACGGCGCACTGGGTAACTCTGCTGGCAGCTGGGAAGGATGCAGGACAGGGTTCAATGTTGTTGGAGCTTGTTCCACCACCACGCCTCCAAAATACTAGTGGTGATTCTGCCACAGATCTCTACTTCACCCTCTCCTCTTCTTCTTCCTCTATGGCCTCTTCTGCAGATTTGTCCTCTGAATCAGCGGTGCTCTGTAAGTGTTCAAGGGGCTACCCAAACAGTTAGCCACACTGGGGCAGAGATTCTGTCAGCTCTGCAGGAGCAGGCTCATAGGTGGTTGATGCCATGCCAGCTTCATCCAGGAATGGTTGTATGTGACAATGGCACCAACCTTCTCTCCGCTCTTCAACAGGGACACTTGACCCATGTTCCATGTTTGGTGGTGCAGCGGTTCTTGAGCAGGTACCCAGGCTTACAGGATCTCCTGAGGCAGGCCAGAAAAGTCTGTGGTCATTTCCGCCTGTCATACAATGCCAGTGCTCGGCTGGCTGACATTCAAAGGGAATGCAACCTGCCCACCAACTGCCTCATTTGTGACATGCCCACCAGGTAGAACCTAACGTTAGCAATGCTGCAGCGGCTGCACACACAGCAGAGGGCCATCAATGAGTACTTTCCCTCTAGTCTTCCTGTTGGAGCACACACTTCATGGAATCATAGACAGGGCACTTGAGGCAGAACAGCAGGAGGAAGAACCTCGCAAGTCCCCCTTTATCCAGATAGCATTCCTGCAGGCCCGCCAAACACACAGGAAGAAGAGGAGGAGGAGGATTGTGTCAGCATGGATGTAGAGGATAACACTCAGCAGCAGTCTTCAAAGGATGGTTTTCAGTCCCCAGAAACCCAAGGAGTTGTACGTGGCTGGAAGGAGGTAGATACAGATCATGTGATCTTTTGTGATGCAGAGGATTCAGAATCGAATGCCTCTGTAAACTTACACTGCATGGCCTCCCTGATTCTGCAAAGCCTGTGAAAGGACCCTAGGATCTGTTGTATCAAGGAGAGGGATCATTACTGGCTGGCGACCCTTCATGATCCACGTTACAAGGGTAAGGTTGCAGAACTGGCTTTGCAGAGGGACAGAGGATGAAACATCTTCAGGAGGCCTTGAAGAAAGGTTTGTGCAACGCATTTCCAGACCCTGGGAGGTTATAATTTCCTGGTGCTGGACAACGTGTTGCTGAGGCTTCGTTCAGTCAGAGGAAGAGCGGTGGCGAAGGTGGCTGGCTAATCGATGCCTTTAAACAATTTTTCAGTCCCCAGCGCCAAGATCTGATTGGTTCAAGCAACCATCGCCAGCGTCTGCATTACATGGTGCAAGAATATCTAGGGGCAAGAACAGACATGGAGACCTTTCCAACAGAGCATCCACTGGGTGACTGGGTCTTGAGGATGGACCACTGGCCAGAACTTGCTCAATATGCAATTGAACTACTGGCCTGTCCTGCTGGAGGATTTGTAATGGATCAAAGAGTGCGCCTTTCTACAGACTCGGTTGATAGGCTCACATTCATAAAAATGAATCAGACTTTGATCAGCAGCTATCAAGCACCTGATGCTGATATAACTGATTGAATTTGCTATGGATGTGGGATCCCTTGAAGACTGTCTATGTTGACTATCCTATTCCTCCACAATCTTGATGATGCTAGCTTCTAACAATATTTTTGAATTAGGGAACCACCACCACCACCCAAGGCCCAATTTTTCTGCCCCTGTTTAACAGGGGTATGTAAATACAATTCTTGATATAGGAAGAAAGGTTTGCTCGGGCCTGCAGCACACCGCTCAGCGCCAAATGGATAAATTAATGTCCAAAGATAAGAGAGCAGAACTATAGAATGGAGGAGGTATAGACACTCAGTTTCTACACTAAATGTTCACAAAAAACAGCAGCCGTTTAAAAAGACATAAAATTACAAAGTAATAGTATATATAAACAATAAGTAAACATAAACTACAAACAGCACTATTGTTGAGCAAAAACATATAATTAAAATCATGCGGCCAACTGCGCACATAAGTGTGATAACACAGAGAGGTAAAAAGTCTGTGAAGTGATCAGGAAAATGTCCATAGGTGATAATAAAGCTGAATCACAGTGTGCGCCTTCCACCGGTCAGTAGGACTTCACCATGTGTTAACACTCTCCCCCTAGGGGGTCAAACTCACCAAATATGTAAGTTTTAAAAGCCTCCAAGAGAAAAGGGTCTCCTTAGCACATCTCTCTCAGTACCACTCCAGGGGGTTCAGGGGGGGGTCACAACTCCAAACAGATAAATGCCAAAGAAAAAAAGTATGCACATAGCGTAATTCTGTTTATTAAGATGAACCCCACAATCTTCACAAACCACCCCTCAACCAATATACGTACAAAATAAAAGCAGTCAATCAAGCAAAAAAGGAGTATTGCGTGTCACCGTTCAGAAGATCCAGCCGGCTCCGTATCCAGGGGAACAGATCACTTCCTGGTTTGTGGAACAGGCTGAGGTGGAACGCATACCTCACTTCCGGCGTCGTGTAAGCCAGTTTTAAATTACATTTTCTCTTTTAGATATGTCATTTTTCCGTGGCACTGTTATAAACATGGGAAAAATGCGCTACTTTACGGGCATACTAAGAACACCCCCCCAGCCACAATATTTAAAGGAATATTTTATTTTTATTGTTTCACTTTAAGCATTATTAAAATCACTGCTCCCGAAAAAATGGCCATTTTTAAATCTTTTATTGCATTGATACATGTCCCCTGGGGCAGGACCCGGGTCCCCAAACACTTTTTATGGCAATAACTTGCATATAAGCCTTTAAAATTAGCACTTTTGTTTTTTCATGCTCGTGTCCCATAGACTTTAATGGTGTTTGGGTGTTCGAATAACTTTTTTGTCTGTTCGCATGTTCTGCTGCAAACCAAACCGGAGGGTGTTTGGCTCATCCCTACTCTTAACCTTAAATATGGCTTTAATAGAGTTAAAGTGTTTTAGACATGTGCACAGTGGAAAAATGTGTTTTGTTTTGGATAGAGTCATCATGTTACTAATTCTGTTTTGTTGATTTGTTTTAGAATTCACTTTATTATGTTTAATTTTGTTTCGTTTATTAATTTTCTAACGAATTCCAAATTTTCGGAACAATTTGAATTTGGATCGGTCAAAAAATGATGGACCGATTCAAATTCTGTGTGAAGAATAGCTGATTGTTAAGGATCAAGCTGGGAAGCCTGCATCCTTAACAACTGATATGTCATCAGCTGTCAGCGGGCTTCCCTGCTGAGATCTGAAGTGTAAACAAAAGAATGCCGGCAATAGCACATTCAGAAGAAAACAGCACGGGGTCCCCCCAATCTATACTAGGGCCTTAAACTGATAAATCATCAGCTGTCAGCTGTTAACAATGGGGCCCCTAGATCCCAGCCCCCCCTGTGTGAATAAGTATGGGGTACATAGTACCCCTACCCATTCACCAAAAAAAAGTGAAAAAAAGACAGTACATGAGTTTTTGACAAGTCCTTTATTAAAGAATCAAAAATAAAAAAACAATGTCCCCGGTGTAGATCCATCATCAATCATGACACCTGCTGCACCGTCGGACCCTGAAAAAAGAAAAAAAAACCTCTGGCTTCGTTGAAGGCTCCCTGCCAATTGCCTGCTCCTCTGCCTGACATTCCTAAATAGCTAAGGGGTGGAGTCACCCAATGACGTCAGTGGGTGAACCCACCCCCTTGTGATGTCACCAACCGGGGCATGCTGGGTTGATGACAGGGCAGTGTCACCTATTGATGTCATCGGGTGACCCTGCCACTTAGTTATTCAAGAAATGTCAGGCAGAGGACCAGGCAGTCGGCAGGGAGCCTTCGACGAGGCCAGAGGTTTTTTTACTTTTTTTGGGTCAGACAGTGTGGCGGGCATCGTGATTGATGATGGATCTACACCAAGGGGGACATTGTTTTTTATTTTTGATCTTTTAATAAATGACTTGTCAAAAACTTGTGTACTGTCTTTTTTCACTTTTTTTACACCATTTTGGTATTCCCTTACATAGAATAAACTCAGGCCCCTGGAACTGAACAGTATAGCCCTATACTGTTCAGTTCCAGGGGCCTAAGTTTATCCTATGGGTGAGTTCCCGCCTGGGTGAGTCTGTTATACATATTCTTCCCTTTCATTTATTGTATAGCCAGGCTTGCATTTGGAATGTTACGTGTACTATGTATCCCTCAGATAAATTTTAGGACCATCTACTTACTCAGCATCTCCCGTCTTGACCATTTTGTTGTTTTGCCTGGATAGTTCAATTGTGTATTGGCTGTGACTAGGGATGAGCCGAACACCCCCCTGTTCGGTTCGCACCAGAACATGCGAACAGGAAAAAAGTTCGTTCGAACATGCGAACACCGTTAAAGTCTATGGGACACGAACATGAATAATCAAAAGTGCTAATTTTAAAGGCTTATATGAAAGTTATTGTCATAAAAAGTGTTTGGGGACCTGGGTCCTGCCCCAGGGGACATGGATCAATGCAAAAAAAAGTTTTAAAAACGGCCGTTTTTTCAGGAGCAGTGATTTTAATAATGCTTAAAGTCAAACAATAAAAGTGTAATATCCCTTTAAATTTCGTACCTGGGGGGTGTCTATAGTATGCCTGTAAAGGGGCGCATGTTTCCTGTGTTTAGAACAGTCTGACAGCAAAATGACATTTTGAAGGAAAAAACTCATTTAAAACTACTCGCGGCTATTGCATTGCCGACAATACACATAGAAGTTCATTGATAAAAACGGCATGGGAATTCCCCAAAGGGGAACCCCGAACCAAAATTAAAAAAAAAAAATGACGTGGGAGTCCTCCTAAATTCCATACCAGGCCCTTCAGGTCTGGTATGGATATTAAGGGGAACCCCGGCCAAAATTTAAAAAAAAAAATGATGTGGGGTTCCCCCTAAATTCCATACCAGACCCTTCAGGTCTGGTATGGATTTTAAGGGGAACCCCGCGCCAAAAAAAAAAAAAAAAAAGGCGTGGGGTCCCCCCAAAAATCCATACCAGACCCTTATCCGAGCACGCAACCTGGCAGGCCGCAGGAAAAGAGGGGGGGACGAGAGTGCGGCCCCCCCTCCCTCCTGAACCGTACCAGGCCACATGCCCTCAACATTGGGAGGGTGCTTTGGGGTAGCCCCCCAAAACACCTTGTCCCCATGTTGATGAGGACAAGGGCCTCATCCCCACAACCCTGGCCGGTGGTTGTGGGGGTCTGCGGGCGGGGGGCTTATCGGAATCTGGAAGCCCCCTTTAACAAGGTGACCCCCAGATCCCGGCCCCCCCCCTGTGTGAAATGGTAAGGGGGTACATAAGTACCCCTACCATTTCACGAAGAAAGTGTCAAAAATGTTAAAAATGACAAGAGACAGTTTTTGACAATTCCTTTATTTAAATGCTTCTTCTTTCTTCTATCTTCCTTCATCTTCTGGTTCTTCTGGTTCTTCTGGCTCTTCTGGTTCTTCCTCCGGCGTTCTCGTCCAGCATCTCCTCCGCAGCGTCTTCTGTCTTCTTCTCCTCGGGCCGCTCCGCACCTATGGCATGGGGGGGAGGCTCCCGCTCTTCTCTTCTTCTTTTCTTCTCTTCTTCTCTTCTTCTTTTCTTCTTTTCTTCTCCGGGCCGCTCCGCAATCCATGCTGGCATGGAGGGAGGCTCCCGCTGTGTGACGGCGCTCCTCGTCTGACAGTTCTTAAATAACGGGGGGGCGGGGCCACCCGGTGACCCCGCCCCCTCTGACGCACGGTGACTTGACGGGACTTCCCTGTGGCATTCCCCGTGACGTCACAGGGAAGTCCCGTCAAGTCACCGTGCGTCAGAGGTGACCCCGCCCCCCCCGTTATTTAAGAACTGTCAGACGAGGAGCGCCGTCACACAGCGGGAGCCTCCCTCCATGCCAGCATGGATTGCGGAGCGGCCCGGAGAAGAAAAGAAGAAAAGAAGAAGAGAAGAAGAGAAGAAAAGAAGAAGAGAAGAGCGGGAGCCTCCCCCCCATGCCATGGGTGCGGAGCGGCCCGAGGAGAAGAAGATAGAAGACGCCGCGGAGGAGATGCTGGACGAGAACGCCGGAGGAAGAACCAGAAGAGCCAGAAGAACCAGAATAACCAGAAGATGAAGGAAGATAGAAGAAAGAAGAAGCATTTAAATAAAGGAATTGTCAAAAACTGTCTCTTGTCATTTTTAACATTTTTGACACTTTCTTCGTGAAATGGTAGGGGTACTTCTGTACCCCCTTACCATTTCACACAGGGGGGGGGCCGGGATCTGGGGGTCACCTTGTTAAAGGGGGCTTCCAGATTCCGATAAGCCCTCCGCCCGCAGACCCCCACAACCACCGGCCAGGGTTGTGGGGATGAGGCCCTTGTCCTCATCAACATGGGGACAAGGTGTTTTGGGGGGCTACCCCAAAGCACCCTCCCAATGTTGAGGGCATGTGGCCTGGTACGGTTCAGGAGGGAGGGGGGGCCGCACTCTCGTCCCCCCCTCTTTTCCTGCGGCCTGCCAGGTTGCGTGCTCGGATAAGGGTCTGGTATGGATTTTTGGGGGGACCCCACGCCTTTTTTTTTTTTTTTTTTGGCGCAGGGTTCCCCTTAAAATCCATACCAGACCTGAAGGGTCTGGTATGGAATTTAGGGGGAACCCCACGTCATTTTTTTTTTAAATTTTGGCCGGGGTTCCCCTTAATATCCATACCAGACCTGAAGGGCCTGGTATGGAATTTAGGGGGACTCCCACGTCATTTTTTTTTTTTAATTTTGGTTCGGGGTTCCCCTTTGGGGAATTCCCATGCCGTTTTTATCAATGAACTTCTATGTGTATTGTCGGCAATGCAATAGCCGCGAGTAGTTTTAAATGAGTTTTTTCCTTCAAAATGTCATTTTGCTGTCAGACTGTTCTAAACACAGGAAACATGCGCCCCTTTACAGGCACACTATAGACACCCCCCAGGTACGAAATTTAAAGGGATATTACACTTTTATTGATTGACTTTAAGCATTATTAAAATCACTGCTCCTGAAAAAACGGCCGTTTTTAAAACTTTTTTTTGCATTGATCCATGTCCCCTGGGGCAGGACCCAGGTCCCCAAACACTTTTTATGACAATAACTTGCATATTAGCCTTTAAAATTAGCACTTTTGATTTCTCCCATAGACTTTTAAAGGGTGTTCCGCGGCATTCGAATTTGCCGCGAACACCCCAAATTGTTCGCTGTTCGGTGAACTTGCGAACAGCCAATGTTCGAGTCGAACATGAGTTCGACTCGAACTCGAAGCTCATCCCTAGCTGTGACCATACATTGTAAGCCTAGTTCTTTAACCACTTTAATGCCCCGTACACACGGTCGGATTTTCCGACGGAAAATGTGTGATAGGACCTTGTTGTCGGAAATTCCGACCATGTGTAGGCTCCATCACACATTTTCCATCGGATTTTCCGACACACAAAGTTTGAGAGCAGGATATAAAATTTTCCGACAACAAAATCCGTTGTCGGAAATTCCGATCGTGTGTACACAAATCCGACTGACAAAGTGCCACGCATGCTCAGAATAAATAAAAAGATGAAAGCTATTGGCCACTGCCCCGTTTATAGTCCAGACGTACGTGTTTTACGTCACCGCGTTTAGAACGATCGGATTTTCCGACAACTTTGTGTGACCGTGTGTATGCAAGACAAGTTTGAGCCAACATCCGTCGGAAAAAATCCTAGGATTTTGTTGTCGGAATATCCAAACAAAGTCCGACCGTGTGTACGGGGCATAAGACTGGACCTATTCTTCAAACTTGTTTACAAGTTAAAATCATTTTTTTTTTGCTAGAAAAAGAACCCCAAACATCATATATTTTTTTAACACCCTAGCCTTGCCAATTAAAGGGGACGTACAGGTACGGCCCATTTGCCCACTGCTGCAATTGTGCTAACGTATATCGGCGTGCAGCGGTCAGCAAGTAGTTAACCAATTCAGCCCCGGAAGGATGTACCCACTTCCTGACCAGGCCATTTTTTGTGATACGGCACTGTGTCGCTTTAACTGACAATTGCACGGCCATGCAACACTGTAACAAAACAAAATTTATGTCCTTTTTTTCCCACAAATAGAGATTTCTTTTGGTAGTATTTGATCATCGCTTCGTTTTTGTTTGTTTTTTTGGCTTATAAACAAAAAAAGCAACAATTTTGAAAAAAACACAATATTTTGTACTTTCTGCTATAATATATATCCCCCTCCCAAAAATATCTTCATCAGATCTGTCTCCTCTCTCCTGACAGAACGGAGATCTGTCTTTTTACATTTCTGTCTCTCTCAGGAGGAATCATGGGTGCCCGGCGGACACATGCATCAGCTCCTACGTCATGCGGCGGGTGCACGCGCATGGCCCCTATACCTCTTAAAGCTACGGTGATTTGTGTAGGGGAGCCAACCTGCCGTCGTATTATGGCTGTGGCTCGTCAGCAAGTAGTTAAGCATTATTAAAATCACTGCTCCTTTAAAAACTATCTTTTTCAACAGTTTTTTTTTTGCATTCGTATACATTCCCCAGGGCCCATACCCTTTTTACTGCCAATAACTTACATATAAGCCTTAAAAATGGGGACTTTTGATTTTTCAAGTTCGGGTCCCATACACTTTAATAGGGTTTAAGGTTGGGCTTCGAAAGTTTGCGATGTTCAAGAGTTCTGGCACAAACCAAACTGGGTGGTGTTTGGCCCTTCTCTATTATTGACACAGGCTTGTGGTAAAAGCTCTTCAGGTAACTAAAAAATTATCCTCCACTCCTACCCACTGCTAGACCAGTCCTCACAGTGTTTTCTTCCCCACACTCCAGTGGTCTAGGGTCTTGACATCATCAATACCAATGCAGGGTCAATAGCCCTGTGTTAGATGTGTTGATGCATAGGGACAGTGAACCTAGGGGTGCACTCTCTGCCAGGGGAGCGAGGTTGGGCTTTAAGCTACTGTAGTTAACTCACAGATAAGGATCTCAGGCACAATTATAACTTAAAACTATAGCCCTTTCGAAGATTCCATTGAAGCAATGAATTTTAGTTATAGTCACCTCATTGAGTCTATTTGAGTTGCTGCTGATTTTGGTCAAAAGCTTGAGGAAAACAGACTTTTTTGTCAGGGGTCCAAAATAATTTAAATTATAGTGGCACATACAAGCTGCTACTTTCCTATTGTAAACCAAAGTGCTCATGACACTCTTTCCCAAGATTCCAACTGCACTGATATAGTCTCTGTGGACCTAAATATTTATTGAGACTTTACTGACATTGAGAGCTTCACAATAATCATTTTGAATACTATTAATGACCATTAAGTGTTAACTACAGCTGCTTTTCTCTTGCCTGGTAAAAGAGCTGGGCAAACGTCCAGTGTGCATGAGACCTTAGACTAAAAAAAAAATTACTGTCATAAAAAAAGAAAAAGTAAATATTAAAACAACAGGGTCATCGCCATTTTTTTTTTAAATATGGAAATTGTAAAAAGAGAAATGGCTGAGGTGAAAAAGAGCTGATAACTAATTTGGAAAAGGATTGTAAAAGCAGAAATATGAATCTCTGCCATAGAAGATCGAATTACCCACTATGAAAGTGTACTCACAAAATTGCAAAATGAGAATGCCTGGTTAATAGACAAAGTTAATGATCTGGAAAACAGATCAAGATAGAATAACATCAGACTAGTTGGTCTAGTGGGCAGGAAATTGTAGGAATCCATCGCCATTACTCTACCTAAGCAACTGGCCATAAAAAAGGAAATATCCAAATTGAAAAAATCTACTGAATAGGCCATTCAAAAAAAAATCCTAGGATGGTTATTTTTAAAGTAGTAAACTATTAGGAGAAATTGTAAATATTTGCTGCCTATAGGATGCATTTAACAGTAATTTTTGATGGGTCAAGATTATTATTATTTTAAGAATACACTGTTGAAGTGATAAACAAAATAATCAATTTGCTTCATTTTGTAAATGCCTGGCAGAGGGGAATACACAAATTTCCTCTATTATACACAGATACATTGTACTTTATAACTGGGGGGGGGGGCGCTTTCTCTGATGATGCAACATTATTGCAAGACTTCCTGAACCAAGCTAAGCTTTAGTGGTTCTGGGAATAACAGAGAAATTATTTTGAAGGAAAAATTGGGAGATTACATTTATATGTGTAAATTGGAATATGAGTTGTATTCATTCACCTATAAAAAGACATAGAACATTAAGCTAAGCATTATGGATTAGGGCTAACATTCTGTTTTTTTTACAGGAAATGCATCTTCTGAATCTCTCCAGAATGCAGTAAGCTCAAAAGAGGTTTTGGCAGGACAGAGTTTTTATATCTCTGCTTATCAAACAAGAGAGAAGTAGCAATTTTGATTTGAAAAGGGCTATTAATTAAAGTAAAAGTTATTATAAACAAAGAAGGTAGAGAAATAAAGAAAAACTTGATAGAAAAAAAGGGTAGGATATGTTGTGTAATTTATACATCCAAGGAACAGAAGTGAGCATTTTATTCTCATTAGTCCAGAAGATAAGGACTCTAGAGAAACAAAATTTAACTTTATTTGGAAACTTTATTTTAGTTCAACCTATTATAGGAAAATGGAAAAGGCTCATTCCAAACAGAGGCAGAGTATAATGAAAAGTGAGGCAGCAATTACAAAAGATTATCATCCAACTAGATTATTTGATTCAAGGAGGACTCATGTGAACAAGGTAGATTTCATATGCCACTTAAATTCTAAAGAAGAATTACCTTTTGGTATTGTTCTCTTTTTTTTTTTGAGATGATATGTGGGTGATTACAGGACCTTGCATAATTAAGCACCATAGTTTAGGTTATCCTTAAAGCTGAGTTCCGCCAATTTTTTTTTTTTAAATGTCAGCAGCTACAAATACTGCAGCTGCTGACTTTTAAAATAAGGACACTTACCTGTCCAGGGCGCCCGCGATGTCGGCACCCAAAGTTGATCTATCCCTTGGCTGTCGGGTGCTGCCTCTGCCATCCTTGGTAAGGAAATCGGGAAGTGAAGCCTTGCGGGTCACTTCCTGGTATCCTTCTGCGTATGCGCGACTCGCACTATCCCACTGGTCCCTGCTGTGTTCTGGGACCCGTGTGTATCCCAGAAGACAATTGGGGGGAAGTGGTGTAGATACCCGCGGATGGTTCGGGTATCTATGCCTGTAAGTGGGAGCAAAATACCTGTATTAGACAGGTATCTGCTCCCCCCTCCCCCCTGAAAGCTGCCAAATGTGACACCGGAGGGGGGGAGGAACCGGAAAAGCAAAAGTTCCATTATTGGGTGGAGCTCCGCTTTAAATCAAGATGCATGGAAAAAAAAGAGAAAATAATTAAATATACCTAGGACCTAATTAGACTAAGTACTCCATAATACAGTGAGGGGTGCTACCATAGGTTAAATGTACTCCATTCCACTCATTACCCTGTAGTCCTATGGAGGTCTGGCTATGCCCCAATGAGGTGCACAATATACATTATACTAGGCATTTCTTCTTCTGTCTGAAGAAGCAAAGCTCATCTGTGAAGTGAATTACAGATATAACCACCATCCATGTGTGAATATTTTGGTGCAATCTGTGATAGATTGCTGATAGATGTATTGTATATCTCAGAGTGTAAGACCCCACCAGAAGGTGTTCTGTAATATGTGTGCTGACAAAATGCCTTTTAACTTTGCGATTATGTTTTCTATATGAATATTATACATAAACAGTTTAGGATTTTAGTTGTATTTTAGTTGATTGACTATATATTTGCCTTAGATACCACAAAATGCAATTTTAGACAGTTTATGAGAATAAAGGTACATGAGTTTGCTAAGGATTAAAAATAAGCTTCAGGTTTGTTCTGAACTTTGCCTGTTCAGAGCCAAACCTCTGTTTGCTGCTGAAGAGAAACATTTAACAGCAGTATTAATATCACTGTTAAATGTGGCAGCTTCCTTTGTGCGGATAGTTAGGAAACCCATGTCCTAATAACCAGTAACATATCTCCACCTGGCCCATTCAACTGTCAGCTGGGAATCCACAGCTGACAGCTGAATGTAAACAAATTGGGATATTGTAAAAAAAATTATGGCGTGCCCCGCCAAAAAAAATAATTTATACCAGACCGAAAGGTCTTGGAACCTGGATTTTAGAGGGATCCCATGCAAAAAAAGGTGCCCCCTCACATCAAATTCCAGACCCTTTTTTGAGCATGTAGCATGGCAGGCCAGGCAAAGAGTGTGACCCACCCCCCCATCTAAACCATACCAGGCCACATGTCCCAACATGGGAAGGGTACCTAGCTATGACGTTAATGCAGACAAGGGCTTCTTTCCCGAAACCCTGACCCTGTATTTCTGTGGGGGTATGGAGCCAGAGGGGCTTAGCAGATATATACCAGCTCCCTCTATGTGAATTAATAAGTAACTTTCTTCCATGCCCTTATTCTAGAATTATTTTTCTTTTTAGCTTGTACTTATTACATGCATCAATAGTGGTTTTGTGAAATTTACAGACATTATGTTCGCTAAAAAGATTTTGGGACTTTTACTTGATGCAAAATCCAGTTTATGAACATGCTAATTTAAAATGAGACTTATGTCTAATAGACTAATTACTAACGAGACCTTGTGAAAAATTTCTAAATGTAGAATGTGGTGTCTTTAGTAAGGGAAAAATTAGGGCGTGAAAATTGGTTGAACCTTTCAGTGGAGTCTTTTTCAAGCACTGGCCAACATTGGCCTTCTTTTGCATGTAAGCTAATGTCAGTTCCTTGTGAAACACTTACTGTCCTATCAGAGACTGCCAAAATACTGGTCTTATTGTGAAAACTTTGCAATCCCCAACTGTAATAAACACACACAATGAACCACATACATGTACAAACAAACCACAAAAAAGTTCAGGTCAATGCAAAAAAATAATGGGCCTCTGGATTTAGTGTGTTTTACTACTATACATCATCTAAACAATTCCACCATATGTGACTAATACAGAATATAATTCCCTGGCAAACATATATGGTCCTAATAAAAACCCCATTAGATATTTAATAGGTGCTATAACGGAGTTCAAGAAATGGAATTTAAGAAAGGAGGGGCAATTATGATGGGGGATTTCAATTACTGCTTAGAACCAAATACGGACACTACGTCGCATGTACAGGAGACTGGAATGGCAGTGAGGAATACATTAAAAAAGAAAATGCACCAATGCCAACTGGTAGATGCGTGGAGGACGCAACATATCAAGGCAAGGGATTACACATTCCACTCCCCTGTACATGGGACGTATTCCAGAATAGATTTCTTTTTGATTGAGCATAGGCTGCTGGAGATAACGGCTAACACAAATATTGAAATAACAACCTTTTCGGACCACGCGCCGGTGACACTACAATTAAAGATGGGGAGGCCCAAAAAAGGAGTTACAGTTGGAGACTAAATGAAGAACTGCTACATGATAAAGTAACAGAAGAGTGAATAATGGAGGAATTAGAACAGCTTTTTAGGATCAACAATATGGAAAGAAGCCACAATTTGGGAAGCACATAAGGCTTATATCAGAGGTATCTTGATAATGGTCGGTTCAGAAAGGAAAAATAGGACTAAGGAGAATAAAAGAGCCCTAACTAAAGAAATATACGATTTAGAACAGCAACATAAGATAACAAGAGAGGGGGATCTGCTATTAAAACTTAGCCGAAAAAAGAGAGGCTATGAGAGATTTAATAGAGCAGGAAACGCGAACGACCTATAATTTAATCAAGAAAGAAAGGTACCAATGGGGTAATAAGCCCGGGAAAAATCTGGCGAGGGTACTGAAAAGAAAACAAAACAGCCAATTATATAGAGAGGATACAAACAAGTACAGGGGAACTGGTATACAAAACGGTTGAAATTGCTAAGACCTTTCAAGATGACTATGGGAGACTTTATTCAATCAATAAGAACGATACAATAGAAGAGGTAGAACGGAAACAGGAGAAAATAAAGGCCTTTTTTAAAGGACATCTGCCTAAATAAAATCCCAGAAGATAAACTCAGCTATTTAGAGGCCCCTATAACAGAAGAGGAGATAATAAAAAGAATCACCGGTCGGAAAGAGTCCTGGCCCTGATGGCCTGATGACACTGTATTACAAAAAAATCAAAGAAATATTAATTCCTAAATTGTGTTCCTATATGAACGGGATTGGAGACAAATGGGAGATGCGAAAGGAGGCATTGGAGGCCATAATAACTATCATTCCGAAAGAGGGACCGTACACTTGGCTCCAGTTATAGACCTATTTCACTCCTAAATACCGATACCAAAGTATTCACGAAGGTAATTGCAGGGATGAAGAAAACAATAATGACTGACATAATACATGAAGATCAGGTAGGTTTTGTATCAGGAAGAGAGGGGAGGGATAATGGAATCAGAACACTCCTTGCAGTACAGAAAATTAAAAATAGTAAGGCCCCTGGACTACTCCTGTATCGATGCTGAAAAAGCATTTGACAGGGTATACTGGGGATTTATTCAGAGTAAAAGCATTATACATCCCACCTACAGCGAGGGTAAAAGTAAACAGGGCAGCCTCGGGACCATTTGAACTGCTCAATGGCACCAGACAGGGGTGCCCATTATCTCCCCTATTGTTTGTTGTTGCGTTAGAACCCCTCTTAAAGGGGATAAGACAAAACCTGGATATAAAGTGGATAAAGGTAGGGGAAGAGGATCATAAAATAGCGGCCTACGCGGACAAAATTTTATTTTTTATAACTAGCCCCAGGATAACCCTCCCAAACTTAATGAAATCCCTAAAAGAGTATGGAGAGATATCTAACTTTAAGATGAACTCGGCCAAATCAGAAACCCTAACTATAATACATTAAATACAGAGGAGCTCTCTTATCAAAAGGATTTTCCATTTGCCTGGGGGAAAAAAGAACTGAAGTACATAGGTGTCAAGATAACAACATCTATTGAGACATTATATCAAGTAAATTTTCTCCCATTATTGAATGATATTAAAGCAGAACTGAATAGAATTACAACAGGACAGTTATCTTGAGGGGGGAAGAATTAATATATCAAAATGGTAATCATACCTAAAATAATATACAAGATGCAAATGCTCCCAATCCCATTACCACAGGCTTACTTTAAAATATTACAAACAAAGTTTCTAAGGTTTATTTTGGAGAGGGAAAAAAGCACGTATTAGTTTGGCACAGTTTATAAAGGAAAAGGCACGAGGAGGATGGGGGCACGGGATTTAATAAATTATTATAATACAACAATTTTAGCACGAATAATAGAATAGGCAAAAAATAAGGAAAAGAAATGGGTAAAAATGGAAAGCACAATTAGTAAAGTCACACTGGGGAAGATAATTTGGATCCCTGCACAATATGGGGAACTTAGTAAAGACACACATAGTATCATACGTAATGCATTAAAAATATGTGACAACTTACACAAAAGGGAGAAATGGGATTACAACTTGCCCCAGATCCCACTGGTTTACACAAAATATTTTATACCAGGTATTAAGACAATGTTTGGTAATTGGATTACACAGAAGGAAGCACAACTGAAAGACATAATGATACAAGATAAAATGTGCACTTACCAGGAATTCAAAAACAAAAGTGAATTTATGGTGATTGATATATGGCAGTATAACCAATTCCATATGACCCTCTAGAGAAAATGTGTGTAGAAAAAAGTAGGAAGAGGGTGATCTCTAAGATCTATCAAATATTGATTGACCTAAAAGGATCGGAGATACCGCCATACATCGAGAAATGTGAAAAGGAACTGGGAACACAGGTGAAAGATGTGGAGATCAGACAACTACTGAGGCAGGTTCATTCTACATCAATAAACAGCAACATGCTAGAGCTAAACTATAAATGCTTGGCTAGATGGTATATGACCCCTGACAAAGCATACAAATTCCAAACTGAAATAACACAGTACTGCTGGCAGGGGTGTAAAGAAATTTGGACTATGGCCCACATATGGTGGCTATGTCCTAAAATTAAAATATACTGCGAGAAGATTAGGCAAATGATAATAGAGATTACTAACATAGACAAAAATCATCAGCAAACTATGAAAAATATACTTTTATTCCTAAAGAATTAAATCTTTTTTTTTTTTAACATTTAAAAACTCAACACCTCTCCTGTTTGTACTATTTTTTTTTTTAAATTACCAAATACATATTCCTTTTGTATGAGTCAATTGACACTGTCGCCTTATGAGTTTATGTGAAATCTCCATTAACAACTGTATAATCTTGTAATTATGAATGCATTTCATTTAGAGTTGTATCAATGTAGGTGTGTAATATAGCTTTCCAGATGTCCCTGTTATACAGATGATTTGGTGCCTAAGCTCGTTTATCTAAACAATGGGACCCAAACCTCTTTGTTCTCTAAATATTCACTTCAAGGGATCCCTCATTTAAATATGCAATGAAGGTGGCCAGCCCATCCTCAATACTTAACTTCCCTGAAAATGTCATGTACCTACAAGTTAAGTTTCCCACTGTAAATAGTCTGTGCGAAGGATTTGCATTAAAGGGGGCTGACTTATGCAAAGTATAGGGATTGAAGATTTAGCCAATCCTTAACCATGAATAGGGAGGCCCAGCAATCAGAGCCATGCCATGCCAACCAATGAGGCACCGGCCTATACTGATATACACAGATTAGACGGGAGGGGAGAGAACACTCGCTATGGAAGGGTAGTTACCAGAATGGAGTCCTCGTGAGTGCAGTAGCATGGTAACTATGGAATATCTAACTGGTACTTGTATCTAAATGTTTGTCTTATGTCTTATCCCTCACATTGTTTGTATTTAGGTTTTGAGTAGTATACTCTGTATTCCTTCAGTTAACCTATGATTGTTCCTATTCCTGTACAATAGGTTGCTGTGTATTAGTTGAGACCTTCTTACTGCTTACCAATACATTTTTATTATTGTGTTAAACTTTCACTCATGGTCAAATAACTCTCATTTAACCCAAATCATATCTGAGAGATATTAAATCTCCAATATAACTGACATATAACATGTAACAAAATATATATATTTTTTTAATACCATTTGGTGGGAAACAGAAATTTTAGCAATGGTTGAAGTGAAACATCAAATATTCAAAGTCGCATTAAAAAACATGCCTGAGGATGCCATGATCCTAACTGTGAAGTGGTGCATCTGTGTGATGTATATAATAACCTACTGTAGCAAAACTTACATTTACAAAGAAAAAATGTTAAATTACCAGCAAAATGACAACTCCCAGCCACTTCTTCTTTCTGTTTATAAACAAATCATCCTTGGAATTTATTCATCTATACCAGACCCTTATGCTGAATCAAGGTTTGGTATAGATGTTAAGGAGGGACCACCACAAAAAGATGACTTGTGGTCCTCGCTGTTTCATACCAGGTCCTACAGATCTGGTATGAATTGGAACAAGGACCCCACAAACCCCTCCAAAAAATACGGCATGAGGTCTCCCCAAAAATCCACACCAACCCTTCATGCAGCCTGGCAGACAAGAAAACGAGGAATTAGCATGTGCCACATTCCCTTTTGAACCATACCACAGCACATGGCTTTAAGATGGGGGTGTACTTTGCCAGGGAGGCTTCCTGACAAAGCACTTTTCCCCATGTTGATGGGGACCAAGGCCTCTTCCCTACAAGCCTGGCAAAGTGGTTGTGGGGGCCTGCAGGTGGAGCTTATTGGACTCTGGAAGCCCCCTTTAACAATAAGGTGCCCCCCAGATACTGGTCTCCTCTTGTGAATGAGTAAGGGATGCATAGTAAAGTGAAAATAAAAACAGACACAGTTTTTGACCTTTAGTTGAAAAAATAAATAAAATAAACTCTTACAATGTACATTGATTATCAATTATATCATCCAGTAATGCAGATTGATTCTCCTCAGTCATGATACCTGACGCTAACCACCCTGAGGACAGCATGGTGGATGACAACTGATATACAAAAAGGGGTAGGGTCTCCCAGGTGACATACTTGCATCTACCAGTGTCCTTAACAATGTCTGATACTGGGAAACTGTCATGTATACACTATACACTCTTTTTTAATCAACTTTAAATTCCATTGTATTATCAGAATCTGGAAAAAATACTTTTTTCTCTAAGTCTGGGCCTTTTGGGTCTTTTTTCATATTCTCTTTTGCTGAAAATCTTTCCATATTCAAGATGTTTTCTGCATGGGGTCCATTGCTGTCCATTCCCAGGCTTTTCATCACTAGTTGATAAATCAACATTTGCCACTGGGATCATGTCATTATCAGAGATAACAAAAGAAGCTTTGATACTTCTTTTCTTGGCCACAGAATATCCTTGTCCTCTAAATCTTCAATATTTTTCTCCTTTAAAAGCATCCTGAATTCCATTAAACTAACACTACCTGCATTTTCTAAATGGCACTATTCACTCAATGACAGGTTCTGAACAGTAATTTTGTCTGAGTCACACTGTAACAAATCTTGTCAGGGAAGAACTTACTGTAAATTCTGTTATCTAGTAATATGTTTGTATGAGTTAAACCAAAAAAAGCTATAGGTTTATTTCTTTCATATCCATAGCAACCAATCCCTGCTGATTTGACTGTGGGTAATCTGAAATCTGTGTTTTACTAAGGATTATTACACCTTTAAATATAAAAAATTGTGTTTTTTTTTTTTATTATTTATCCTTAAGTTGCACCTTTGCCATTGCTGAATGTCTTCTGAAAATATTAGTTGCCTGGCTGTCCTGCTAAGGCCTTACTTTCAATATCCAGAATAAACATGGATATAAAGATTTATAGGAATTTTATTTTCTGTATGGTTGTTCTAGGTCTGTAACTCAATTGTATTGAGACTAGACACCGCCAGTATTTTCAAAACTACCAAATGACATGAAAACATAGTAAGGTGCCTGGCTTATTTTAAAGTACCCTTATTGCCTCTTCTAGCCCTGATGGCCATGCTTCCAAGGCCACACAGTGCATTATAGTTTTAAAAAAATTGCCCAATGAAATTTACACATACATTTAAAGGGACCTAATCTAACCTCATCCCTTTATCCTTATCCTTAGCCCTCTGTGTTCCCAGGGCTGTAAGACACACTGTAAGACATTTTCAAAATGGTATAGGCTGTGCAGACCCTGAGCAGGTAAAATTTTAGTTTTGTATGCTTTAAGGTATGGCAGTTATATAATGATTACCATTGCCAGGTTTAGGGGGAGCATTATTTTTTTTAAGAAACACATAAATTCTGCTTTATTATCCGAATCTGTGGATGATTCCACATGGGGTCTAACCACAGTCTCTTCATTACTAGTTATTAAATAAAAAATTGTCACTGGATGCATGTCATCAGAATTATCAGGAATGACAAAGGAAGCTTTGCTACTTCCTTCTTTGGTCACGGAATATCTTCAACCTCTAAATACTTCAATATTTTTCTCCTTAACCCCTTCCCGCCCGCCGGCCCTCAAATGATGGCTGGGCAGCGCGGCTCTCGTTCTGGGTGGAAGTCATATGACGGCTGCCCAGAACAATCGCTCTCGCGCTCCACCAGGGGCATTCAGCGTGGCAAACACAGGCGCGCCGTGTTGCTAGGACATGGTGTGGCCCCGATCTGTGTAAAGAGCCACGGCCGCAGCTCTTTAACCATGTGATTGGCTGTGTCCAATCACAGCCGGTCACATGTAAACACAGAGATGTCGGTAATCGGCGCTCCTTGCCTCACACTAACAGAGTGTGAGGAGAGGATAGCTGATCAGCAGCATCTCCTCACAGAGGACATCTAGGGATGTAATCAGGGCACTGATCATCAGTGCCCTAATTTCAATTAAGTGCCACCAGTGCCAGAACTGTGTGCCTACCACTGCTAGCAATCTGTGCCCACAATTGCCACCAATCAATGCCCACAAGTGCCAGCAATCAGTGGCCATTAGTGATGCCAGTCAGTGCTAGCCATCACTGCTGCTCATCAATGCCACCCATCAATGCCCATTAGTGCCACCTATCCACGCCACCTATCTGTGTCCACCAGTGCCGCCTATCTGTGCTCAGTGCTACATATCAGTGCCACCTCATCAGTGCCCATAAGTGCCACCTCATCAGTGCCCATAAGTGCAGCCTATCAGTGCCCATAAGTGCTGCCTCATCAGCGCCCAACAGTGAAGGAGAAAAATTAATTATTTACAAAATTCACTGACAGAAACTAAGAAAACCTTTTTTTTCAACATTTTTGGTCTTTTTTTAGGAAAAAATAAAAAACCCAGCAGTGATTAAATGACATAAAAAGAAAGCTCTATTTGTGTGAAGAAAATGATAAAAATGTCACATGGTTACAGTGTGGCATGACAGCGCAATTGTCATTCAAAGTGTGACAGCGCTGAAAGCTGAAAAATCGCCTGGGCAGGAAGGGGGTGTAAGTGCCTTGTATTGACGTGGTTAAAAAGCAAGCTTGATTTAATCAAAAAAAAACTAAAACACTACCTGCCTTTTCTGAATGGCACTATTTAGTCAATGACAGGTTTTGAACAGTAATTTTGTCTGAGTCACAGCATAACAAATCTTTTTAGAGCAGAAAATACAGTAAATTCTGTTAGCTAATAACATGTTTATATGAGCTAAGCCAGAAAAAAATGCAGCACAAATATATAGGTGTATATTACATATATACACAGCAACTAATCACAAATCATCCCTTTGCTGATTAGGGATGAGCTTGTATTTATTTATCCGAACGCCGGGCCTTTTACTCTTTTGGAGCCAAATGTCATATATAGTAACAGTATTTATACCAATACTATCTATAACAGCTTCCTGTCAATGGTTGCAATGGTTCTTAGTAACCACTGATGTGAGGTATCTCTGGCCATGTAAACAAAAAGGTGGGGGTATCTCCATAATCAATAATTGTTCAAATATGGCCACATAGTTCAGGATGGGGGGCTGCCCACTCATCCTTCCTTTTCCTGGCCAGCCAGGCTGCATGCTTAGATAAGGGTCTTGTACAAATTTTTAAGGGTGACCCCATGTTTCTTTCATGTTTTTTTATGGACGGGGCTCCCCTTAAAATGAATACCAGATTGAAAGGTTCTGGTGTGAAATTTGGGGGGCTACATCTTTTATTTTTTGGGGTCCCCCTTGACATCCATTCTAGAGCTCCATCAAGGATAAGGGTCTGATATATATTCTTTAAGCTCCCACAATTTTTTTTGTGTGGGAGTCCCCCTTTAACATCTATACCAGACCCTCATCTAGGATAAGGGTCTGGTATGGATGAAAGGAATCCCCAGCCACTTTGTTTACAAAAAAAGTGGTCAAAGCTGTAATTTGCAGGCAATTTAAATGGCATTTAATCTCTTTGTAAATGTCAGTTTTGCTACAGTAGAATGTATACATCGTACAGATGTGCAACTTCACAAGCAGACTTATGCCGCATACAGATGATCGGACATTCCGACAACAAAATCCTGGATCTATTTCCACATATTCACACAAATGTTGTCAGAAATTCTGATTGCCAAGAACGCAGTGACATATGACGAGCCGAGAAAAATTAAGTTCAATAGCCAGTGCGGCTCTTCTGCTTGATTCCGAGCATGTGTGGAATTTTGTGCGTCCGAATTGTGTACACATGATCGGAATTTATGACAGCGGATTTTGTTGTCAGAAAATTTGAGATCCATCCCACAAATTTTTGTTGTCGGAAATTCCAACAACAAATGTCCAGTGGAGCCTACACATGGTCAGAATTTCCGACAAAAAGCTCACATCAAACATTAGTTGTCAGAAATTTCGACCGTGTGTATGCGGCATAAGGGTATTCCCCAGGCATGATATTTGAAGGAATTTTGAATTTTTTACTTTGGCCCTTAAAGCATTACTACTTTTTTTGTTACATGTTCCCTAGGACAGTGGCCAGCCTCCCATGCAATTTGTTTGGCATTCCCTTGACTGTTATCCTAGAAAATAGCTATTATTTTTTTTTCACATTGACTTTAATCTGATTCAGATTTGGCACCTGAACCTTAAGGCCCTACAAGAAAATTGGAAGTAAAATTTTGTCTGACGTATACTGCTTTCGACAGCTGATTTCAGATTTTTCGTACGACAAAAGCTGAATGTGCAGACTATAAAATTTTAATCGCACGTGAACACAAAGTCCAATTTCGTTCAATCAGTACGGTTTTCGTCCAAAAAAAATCGTAAGAACAGGACTTGCTCAGAAACGAAAGAATACATACAATACTTTTTAACACATTACGTCAAAAGCACAAAAACACAAGGTAAGTATAGTAGCAAGTCCTAGTTGCAATCTCGAAACACCCAATACGAGGACAATATGCGACCGGTCTAAACTATGTGGCATGTTCACCAATGCCAGGAGCATGGCAGACAAGATGGGTGAACTAGAGATACTGTTGTACGAGGAGGATTTGGATTTTGTGGGAATTTCAGAGACCTGGTTCAAAAGCTCTCATGATTGGCTGGCAAACATTCAAGGGTATACCCTTTACCGCAAGGATAGAAAGGGTAAAAAAGGGGGTTGGGTATGCCTATATATCAAGAATAATGTACAAGTGAATGTGAGAGATGACATCACTGAGGGAGCTAGGGAGGAGGTGGAATCCTTATGGGTAGAGCTCCAAAGGGATGAAGCTAAGGGGAAAATAATGTCTTGCAGTACAATTTTATGGTTCAGATGGTAGACTCACCAACTAGAAATTAAACATTACTGGATCTACTGATTACCAACAATACAGACCTGATCACGGATGTTGAAATACTGGGCAATTTAGGTAACAGCGATCACAGGTCAATTAGTTTCAGTATAAATCACACAAATAGGAAACATAAAGGGAATACAAAGACACTGAATTTCAAAAGAGCCAACTTCCCTAAACTACAAACCTTGCTAAAAGGCATACATTGGGATAAAATATTAGGAACAAAGAATATGGAGGAGAGATGGGTTTGCTTTAAGAGCATATTAAATAAGGGCATTAGCCAATGTATCCCATTGGGTAATACATTTAAAAGAGCAAACAAAAGTCCTGGATGGCTTAACTCCAATGTAAAAATGCATATAAAAGCAAAGGAGAAGGCTTTCAAAAAAAACAAGATTGAGGGATCATCCTCAGCATTCAGTCTTTATAAAAAAATGCAACAAGAAATGTAAGGGTGCAATTAGGGCGGCTAAGATAGAACATGAAAGACACATAGCGGAGGAGAGCAAAAAAAATCCCAAGAAATTCTTTAAGTATGTAAACAGTAAAAAAGGGAGGACAGACCATATTGGCCCCATAAAGAATGAGGAAGGACATCTGGTTACAAAGGATGGGGAGATGGTGAACGTATTGAATTTATTCTTCTCCTCAGTCTTCACGAGGGAATTGGGGGGCTTCAGTTACCAAAACTGCAGTGTTTATCCTCATGACACAACACAGGAAGCACCTCCATGGTTAACAAAGGACAGAATTAAAATTAGACTTGAGAAACTTAACATTAATAAAGCACCGGGACCAGATGGCTTGCATCCGAGGGTACTTAGAGAACTCAGTCAAGTGATTGCCAGACTGTTGTTCCTAATTTTTACTGACAGTCTACTGACTGGAATGGTACAAGCTGATTGGAAAAAAGCCAATGTAGCACCAATATTTAAAAAGGGCCCAAAATAAATCCCTGGGAATTACAGACCATTTAGCCTAACATTAAAAGTATGTAAACTCTTGGAGGGGATGATAAGGGACTATATACAAGATTTTAGTAATGAGAACGGTATCATTAGCAGTAATCAGCATGGATTCATGAAGAATCGTTCTTGCCAAACAAATCTACTAACCTTCTATGAGGAGGTGAGTTGCCATCTAGATAAAGGAAGGCCCGTAGATGTGGTGTATCTGAATTTTGCAAAAACATTTGACACATTTCCCCATAAACGTTTACTGTACAAATTAAGGTCCATTGGCATGGACCATAGGGTGAGTACATGGACTGAAAACTGGCTACAAGGGCGAGTTCAGAGGGTGGTGATAAATGGGGAGCACTCCGATTGGTCAGGGTGGGTAGTGGGGTTCCCCAGGGTTCTGTGCTGGGACCAATCCTATTTAATTTGTTCATAAATGACCTGGAGGATGGGATAAACAGTTCAATCTCTGCATTTGCAGACGATACGAAGCTAAGCAGGGCAATAACTTCTCCGCAGGATGTGGAAACCCTGCAAGAAGATCTGAACAAATTAATGGGGTCGGCAACTACATGGCAAATGAGGTTCAATGTAGAAAAATGTAAAATAATGCATTTGGTTGGCAAAAATATGAATGCAATCTATACACTAGGGGAAGAACCTCTGGGGGAATCTAGGATGGAAAAGGACCTGGGGGTCCTAGTAGATGATAGGCTCAGCAATGGCAAGCAATGCCAAGCTGCTGCTAACAAAGCATACAGAATATTGGCATGCATTAAAAAGGGAATCAACTCCAGAGATAAAACGATAATTCTCCCACTCTACAAGACTCTGGTCAGGCCGCACCTAGAGTATGCTGTCCAGTTCTGGGCACCAGTCCTCAGGAACGATGTACTGGAAATGAAGCGAGTACAAAGAAGGGCAACAAAACTAATAAAGGATCTGGAGGATCTTAGTTATGAGGATAGGTTGCAAGCACTGAACTTATTCTGTCTGGAGAAGAGACGCTTGAGAGGGGATATGATTTCAATATACAAATACCGTACTGGTGATCCTACAATAGAAATAAAACTTTTTCGCAGAAGAGAGTTTAACAAGACTCGTGGCCACTCATTAAAATTAGAAGAAAAGAGGTTTAACCTTAAACTACGTAGAGGGTTCTTTACTGTGAGAGCGGCAAGGATGTGGAATTCCCTCCCACAGGCGCTGGTCTCAGCGGGGAGCATCGATAGCTTCAAGAAACTATTAGATAAGCACCTGATTGACCACATCTGAAGTTGAATTCGTACGAGAATTTTCGTGTGGTGAGTAACCTCTTAACTTTCAATATAAGACTAACATGCAACAAAAAATGGACGAATATTAGTCCGAAAATCTGATTGTGTGTACGAGGCTTTAGCAATGTTTGCTGAACCTGCCTTAAACTGAATCAAGGTATGCTTGGCTCATCTTTATTGCTTCTAGAATGGTATGAATTTTAAGGGGAAATTACATGCAAAATATAAAAATTCCTATCTGAGCATGCATGCAGTTGGCCTGTAATGAGCAGATGAGCATGCACTCAACCCCTTCTTGAATCATACCAAGTCACATACACTCAACTTGTGTGTGGGGGTACTTTGCCACCTTGTTCAAGCTCCGACTTCAGAAACACTGTAGTCATAATAAAATTGCCATTGAGACTTTTCACTGGGAAGGAATTTGATTTAATAAACCAGTTGCTGTGCATTTTGTTAAGTCTGTAGCCAAAATAAGCCAAAAGATATGGTTATTGAGCATGTCCAAGTGTCGAATGAAAGGGGAGGGGGTACAGGGACAGGTTCCTGTTAGGGAGGCCTTTTGGACAGATCAAATGAATACTGTGCATCTTTATGGTCAATATGATGTAACTTTTTCCCTTAGTTGTTTTTTTCAGATTTGCATTGACTGGTGTGGTTCCCTTCCTGTTCAGTATTCTACTCTGTGTATCAGATATGTGTTAAAATCTCCCTGTAGTGGTTATGGTATTAACAGGTATGCTGTTCCTTGTTATATTTCTGGTATATTAAATCTTTTTCTTTCTGTTGTACCTAATTGGAACCCTCAGGATGGTGTGGGGGCACATTTTTTGTACATATTCAGAATTGCGTATTTTGGACTTTGACATTTGCATTCCCAAATGTTTCTCCATAACCACAAGAGGAGTGCTCTTTTAACATAGTTTAATAATTTATTCCTATGGTGAGTTTAAAGTGATACTAAAGTCTTGTTTTTTCCTTAATAATAACAAACATGTTATACTTACCTGCTCTGTGCAGTGGTTTTGCACAGAGAAGCCCAGCACCTGCTTTTCTCGGGTCCCTCGCCGGCTCTCCTGCCGAGTGCCCCCACAGCAACCAGCTTGCTATGGGGCACCCAAACCCAAGCGGCTTGGCCCTGCCACCTCTCTCTCCTCATTGGCTCACTGACTTTGATTGACAGCAGCGGGAGCCAATGGCACCCCGCTGCTGTCTCAACCAATGAGGAGGCAGAGTCCCAGACAGCCAAGACTCTTGTGCAACATCTCTGGATTCAGATGGGGCTCCTGTAAATATTAGGAGGGCTGAGGGGGACTGCTGCACACAGAAGTTTTTTTTTTATCTTAATGCATAAAATGTATTAAGATAAAAAAAAAACTTCTGACTTTAGAACCCCTTTAAGCACCATGAACACGTCCTAATTGTCTCCTTTTGTGCTGGAGTGCCCCTGTTCTATTTATCATTATGTTTTTGCTTACTGTACATTTTGCATATTTAAGTTGGTTTTCACTGCCTTTAGAATTCAGCCTTTGGACTATTGTGGGTGGTTCCTGAACAGTCCCTGCTCAGTCTGTCAATTTAGTGGAGAGTGCTGGGGAACAGTGTGGTGAGGCATAATATTATGCATTATAGGTTTGTTTGTTACTGTTACCACAGTGAGCTCTTAAGCCCTTCCTGGAATCTTCTTTTTTCTCACCCCAACCTCTTATAATAGGTTCTATGGGAGCATGCTCAGTTTGGCTAAGAGGCTTATCTGATGATGCACTTTATGTTGGGCTCTGATGTGGTTCCTGTTTTAGCCCCATATTGTGGTTAAGCCATATCAAGAGTTTCCAGGGGGTTTCCAGGGAGTTTCCATAGTGATGAATACACAATAATTCTATTTAAGCTTTATACAATGATCTATTTAGTGCTTTTATAGTGTTTTTGCTTCAGTTACCTTTTGGCATTTGTGTTTTTGCACACCTATTTATTGTTCACTGATTGTATTATACAGTATACACACAAGTTGAATTGTGGGCTGTCTGTAAGTGTTTCTATAGATGGGGGATGTTATTGGGTATTGATGTTTATACAATCTGTGTTTGCTGTCTGGTTACTGTCTGGTTACTGGTTACTGTGAGGAAGTGGGCCCTAGTAGCCTTGAAATACCACTTCTTTCTGCTGGTGACATTAACATGTCCGACTTCTGTCTATTTATCTGAACATGGTGTTCAGGTGATATCTTCTATTTGGACTTTGGTAGCATCTGACAATTTACCACAGCAACCTCCTATGACTGGGTCTCATTGCTGTGTGGAAAGTGCTGGATTATTTATATTTATTTCATTTTCTCCTCAATGGGGACACAAAAAAAATAACAAAAAAAAACAAAAAATGACAGTTATATCCCTTGCCCACTCTGTCTAAAACATATAAATGTTTTTGCTGGAAGTCTAGAATCGATAATACGTATCCAAAAGTTGCAGTGTAGCACAGAAAAGTTTTGCCTGCATAAAGTAATGATGTTCCTAGATAAACATTTTTTCCTCTTGGAACAAGTCATAAAGACTCCCTCCTAATTAATAATTCATCCTGCTCAGATGCGGACTCTGGAAAGCAAATAAATCCAAAATGAATAGAAGGTTTTCAACAATAGTGTTGCTCTAATATGTCTCTGTGTGATTCCCAGGCAGTTCAGCACAAAAGGTCAAAATTCAGATGGTGTCAAATATGAACCCCATGTCAGCCAATAGGGAAACAATCCCAGTGTTTCTTTCTTGGACCTCTGGAGGGCAACTACAGCAGCCAAATGTAAAAAATTGCATGGCAAGTCCACCACATTTATGAGGAACATGTTACTATTAATAAAAATAGAGGAAAATGTTTACAGTGGCAGGGAGGGGCTATTTTATTCAGTTTGGGCAACATAGGAGAGGTGCAAATTCTTCAATTTATTATGGTGTCTATACAGATTGTTATGGAAATACTAAGGGCTCATTCAGTCAGATGATCAATCTGTTTTTTAATAACATAATTTCACACAATTTTGAACAATGTTAACAACAGCCCAAAACATTTGTAAAGAAATTTCAATCAAATTACCCGGCTTTCCTCTTTTCTTTCTAGCAAGAGCCTTAACGGTACCAGTTTAGCTAACTGTATTAGCTTTACATTGATCTGCTCCCTAACACCTTAATTTAACACTGTCAGTGGGAAAAGAGTTTTCCAGTTATAGCGAGAAGGACAGCAAGCTAAAAGCATACATGCACCAGTGACCAAAATTTAGAGCTTCAGCCCTCTGGGTCAGTGGGTTAAAAAGTCACATGTCAGGGTAACAAAAACGTTGTATATTGCCCTTGGGTATATATGGGTATCATTTTTCTATTAGCCTGGCCTTGATACCACATTTGGACAGCAGCACAAACAAGCTTTAAAAGCCATCTAGAAGACCCTTGAAGGTGTCTTCCAAAATTAAAAAAAAAGAAATTACCATTTTTAAAGTTTTAAATTTGAGTGTTAACATTTTGCATTGTTTGACTTATTTTTAATTTATTTCATTATCCATCTATATATTTATTGATTGATGCTGTTTTGTGGGAAGTAGGAGAGAGTGAAAAGGCTATGCCAGATAAGTCTAGGTTGTTGCTCAAATTGGTATAGCAAATTCTGATAGCCAGAAACAGACTTGCATACACTTTTTCAATAGGACAGTGCAAAGTAGAATAATAGTACACCAAGTGCCTTAAGCTTATGCAGTTATTTTTCTATTTATTTTTGGACTTATCTGTTCATTAAATATATATATATATATATATATTGGTCCTTTTATATCTTTTTGCTAAATAATGATTTCTGTATTTACAAGTTCTGTATGAGGTATGTTATAGATCATCATCATGATCAATATGTTTTAATCTTAACATAATATTTTATTCTTTATGCATTTCTGCTATGATACACATAGTTAAATTATTTAGAATGTATTTTTGTGCTGAGAAAATTGTAATTCATGATAATTTACAGATGTTAAAAACATATATATTATGATGCAGATTTGACTAAATGAGTGCTGCAGCTGTTACATTCTCAAACATAACTTTGTTAAATAAAGAGAATATGAATGTGGACCCTGTATTATGCACCTGTGAGCCTTTCCTTCCAGCTGCACTCTTGCCTCTAGTGTACCATCAACATATATGCATATGCAAACAATACATAACATTATAAGATACAGTATAACACTTGAATACAAAGTAGAAGCTAAGTTTTACACTTTAAAAAGGCTTTTTCTTTTCATTTTGTTATCCTACTGGGTCTTGTTTTTGTTTAAGCCAGTGAGAGTGACGCTGGTGGAGAAAACCAGATGGTCACTTTGAGTCCAGTCATTCCTGGTTCATGGGAAATATCTGAGCGTGTATGACCATTTGTAACTTGATGGTCAACATCTTCTGGTAAGAGGCCCCTTTATGTGGTGTCACTTGGTGGTGGAAGTACACTCTTGTAACAGGAAGTGGGAATGTGGAGATACCCAGATTTGTCTCATGGATGGTCACAGTGTTATTAATTATCACAGACTTTAACTGGGGCTTTGTCTACACCTTTTATGATTTATATTTTCACAATTCGTGATTTTGTCATCTTTATCACTGATTTAATCACTTGTGCACATTAAATTTGCATTATTGTGTTTTAAAAACAATTTCTGATATTTGTTTTTTTGGACTTAGCGTTGATTTACCACAATTTTCATGCTTGCTTTTAGTATCATGATTGCTGAGAAGCTGCTTTTTGCTTTTTACACATGTCCAGATATGATTTTATTCATTTTATTTAAATATGTAACAGTATATTTTTTTTATTCTTTTCAGTGATTTTTGAAAGCACCGACAGCTATAAATTAAAATTGTTTTATATAGCTGGCACACAGACCCCTCAAAAGGTCCCCCAAACCACAGGGCAGTCTGTTGTATTTTAAAATAGAAAATAGTGTGGCACTCTAAAAATATATACATAAACTAATATAAGTGTATAAAAGTTTATACTCTAGTGTTACTCTAGTGAATACCTTAATTAAAAATGACAACAATCCTCACTGTAATTACAAGTATTTGAGTAAAAAAATGTGCAATTATGTGATAGTACACATTGTGTAACTTCCGACTTGTACAGTCTGCCACCTTCAGTTTCCTTCCAAGTGTGCTCACCTCCATAGTTGGACCCCTGTTTCCAGATGGTCAAAATCAGCATATACTCCTCCAAGGGATGAGTATCCACACTCCTCTCCCATTTAATACCTCTCCAAATTAATAGAAATACAAAAGGATCATAGTGCTTTCCATTTAAAAACAGTTTATGAAAATCCTCAGAATATGTTCAGGGGAAGATAAACAACCCCTGTGGTCAATCCTCTCAGTGGGTCATCCCACACAGTGTGATGATGTCACTGCCCAGAAGCCTAGTCTTATGCATTATGTCCCTCTGGACATTGTTAGAGCTTTGCAGAATGTGCAGGTGTTCCAAAATACCTGCACTTTAACAGCATTGTTAGCATAGATTATTGTAAGCTATATCAAGTTCTTGGTAAATCTATAGCCAGGTAAAAATAAGTTTGGACTTGCATAGAAAAAGGACCCAGTAGGCTAACAAATTAAAACAAGCCTCTGGGAGGAAGTATCTAATGTGTGAGACAGAGCTTGGGGGCAGTGACACCATCACACTGTGTGGGATGACCTGTGAAGAAGATTTGCCAATTTGTTTATCTTTCAATGCACATAGTCTGAGGATATGAATTTCACGTATGTCTCATACTGTGAAGTGCTATACAGGCTTTTTAATGTGAGTATTTTTTAATGGTTTTTAATAAACCTTTTTTGAAATGGGAATCACTATAAACCTTTTTGTGTGTTTTTTTTTTTAGTTGGAGCAGTATTATGTGGGGGAGAAGTTTAGATACTTAACCCTTGGAGAAGTATATTGTATGCTGATTTTGACCACCTGGAAAAAGGGGTCCAACAATGGATGTGAGTGCACACCCAAAAAAGGCACTAAAGGTGGAAGATTGCACAAGTTGGAAGTTACATAGGGGTGTTGTGGATGTGAAATAATAACACAAGTTCAAATGGGAAATATGGATAATTAAAATTATTGTGGTCTATCACATATTTGCACTTTTTGAACGCATATGTTTATATTTATAATGTGAATTGCTATCATTTTAATTTAAGGTATTCACTAAAGCAAAGAAGGTTTTTTTAATTATTATTATATGGGATTTATATAGCGTTGACAGTTTACACAGCGCTTTACAACATTAGGGCAGACAGTACAATTACAATACAATTCAATACAGGAGGAATCAGAGAGCTCTGCTTGCTAGAGCTTTCAATCTAGGAGGGAGGGTCTATACAAAAGGGTAATAGCTGTGGGAGATGAGCTAAAGGAGAACATAGTGCAGTTGTTAGATGGAGGCAGGATAGGCTACTCTTAAGAGGAAGGTTTTCAGGGATCTCCTAAAAGTGGATAAATGTGGAAACAGTCTGACAGATTGGGCTAGTGAATTCCAGAGGATGGGCAAGGCTCGGGAGAAGTCCTGGAGGCGGATATGGGAGGAGGTGATGAGGGAGCTAGAGAGCAGGAGATCTTGGGAGGAACAAAGAGGGCAATTAGGTTGGTATTTTGAGAATAGGCTAGTGATGTAGCTGGGGCAGAGTTGTGGATGGCTTTGTAAATAATTGTTAGTATTTTTAATTTAATTCATTGGGCGAGTGGCAGCCAATGGAGGGATTGGCAGAGAGGGGTAGCAGACACTGAGCGGTTTGTAAGGTGGATGAGTCTGGCAGCAGCATTTATGATGGACTGAAGGGGGGATAGTCTATTTAAAGGTAAGCCAATGAGGAGGGAGTTGCAGTAGTCAAGGCGAGAGATTACCAGGGAGTGTATCAGGACCTTTGTGGTTTCATTGGTTAGAAAGGGACGTAGTTTAGAGATGTTGCGGAGATTGAGGCGGTAAGCTTTGGAAAGTGATTGGATGTGGGGCTGAAAGGAGAGTTCAGAGTCCAGGATAACTCTGGATTTTTACACTTTATACACTTATATTAGTTTATGTATATATTATTGGAGCACTGCACTGTTTACTATGTCATTATTAGGTGGTGTGTGAATCACATTCTGTGCTAGCTTGATCCTTAAACACAGGAAGGTGTCCTTACTGTGCAAGCCTTGTTTTTTTTATTCTGCTGTATTTTGGAAACCTATGGAGGGGTTTGTGTGTTATTTTTTTAAAGAAGCCAGCAATTTCAATTCTATAATTATTTTTCTTTGTCAATGTCACTTTTTTGGACATTCTTTGAGAGAATGAGAAAAAAATATGTCCCCATCTTGAGTCTGGCATTAATTTTAGGAGAGATCATACAAAAAAAAATATGTAAGCCAATGTTCCAGTTGCTGAGGATAAAAAAAATGGTGCATGTCTGATTTTTGGTCTGTTGCTGTCCATTATTGTTAGAGCTGTTGCCTTAATGAAGTCATTTGTTAATTTGTTCATTTTGCTAATTTATTAGCATAATATTTATATATGTGAAGAAGGTTGGTGCTGTCGGGGTTGCATGAGTTGGAATTATTGAGAGCGAAATAAAAATTTGAGGTGGAAATTCAAATGACTTTTTTGGGGGAAATTTTGTAAAACATTAGGTTGACAACCCCATTGAGAACCCACATGGGTTTGCTTTAGGCACTATATAAAATGCTTACCTTTTAATTGCTAGCGTTATGCATTTTCAGATAGTCAGTCATTAGAAAATTTGCCTCAGGCTGCAGTACTTTATATTCTAAAATTAAGTTGATGTGTACACACAAGTGGGTGTATGAAATAACAATATAATATCATTCTTCATACTGACATCACTGGTCTGTTTTTAATTATGATTAAAAATACAGTATATCATACCCTGTAAAAAGTAACACTTAAAGCAGTAGAGCATATTTACAGATTCTATGGCAGATGCTAGTGTCCATTATTTTTGTAGTGGGAAAAAAGATATATCTATCTTGCTGTAATTATGGGCAATCAGAACATTAAGAAAAAAGCCAGACTAATATGACATTAATTAAGGGCCATGTAAATGTATTTCATGTGGGAGTACAGTGACCCCAACTTGTTATACTGAATTCAATTTTTGATATATTGCACAGAGCATGTAGTAATTAAAAAAAGTAATGCATTTAATAGGTAATTTACTCCTAATAAGTTTCATGCTATCATTTACCATATAGAAAAATCTGATTAAATCAAGATCAGGCAATTTGGTTGCCCCGTGCCCCTATAATGCTTCTGTTGTCAAATTTGATGTTGACATACTCCACAGTGTCTGCAGCTGCAGGTGTCAACAAAGATTTGTTTTAAAGCTCATTTTCTGCTTGTTAAGAATGTGTTAATTTGTTAATGTACATAGCCAGGTAAAAGGCAACATTTCATGTTTTACCTTTCACAGGGTGTAAAGAGGTTTCTTGTTGCAGTTTACACATTTTTGCATTGTATAATTAGTTTATTATTTTAAAAATGACAGGGTCTTAAAAATTTGTGATGAAATAGTTTAGGTATTAAGACAGATTAGGTTCAGGTGTTGATGATTAAAACAGGCACATCTAAGTTTTCAGACATCAGGGATAAAGCTGTCCACATAGAGCATCCTCTGCATCGCCACCGCCATCATCCCTTTCATGCTGCGCTCCACGAGCACTTCAAGCCTGACTTTCAAGATCACACTACTGCATGGTAGTCTTCCCGGTCATGATTACAGACTGACAGTGGTGAGAGCCAGCGCTGCGGAGGACGTCATATGTGGACAGCTTTACCCCGGATGCCTGCATACTTAGATCTGCCTGTTTTAATCATCAACCATGTGAGTTGCTAAATGTTATATCTTCATTAAATGTAACCATATTGCGACACTGGGAGGCACCTCTCTTCTTTTTTATACTCAGTTGTGACATGACATTACTCGTATATCAAGACATCAAATCAAAATTTATAAAAACATTTTGCTCGTCTTTTAAAACACTCGCAGACCAAATTTCTCTCAACCCAAAGCTTTACTCTATTTATATAATTAGTATGGATGTATTAAGTTATTCTATCACTAGTTGGAGCTATATAGAAAATAGGATTTGAGTAACGGAAAGGATGACTCAGCCAAACATTAAAGAATGGGTTATGGTGGTTCACCACTAGATGGTATCAAGCAGGAAGTAGGGCTGCAGTCTGACCAAGTTAACCCTTGAGCTGTCAGCTGGACTCTATAAGAGATGGTGAGCCGTGGGTTTCTCCCTGCTCTGTGAAGCCTTTGTTTATTTATATCCTGTGAGTAGATCATTTTGTGTCATTAAAGGCATCAGTTGTTTGTAAATAGAGAGCACCATTTGTCCTATTCTTTGTATCCTTTTTTTGTCCATTAATATATTTTGTGGCGTGGACCTGTCAAAGTAAAGAATTTTGATCTGTCAGAGAGTTTAGCGATTTCCAACTCTAAGTGCCGGTTCACACCAGTGCATGGTGCAAGATCGCATGTGATTCGCACCGCACTGCAGTGCAAATCACATGTGATGCACGTGTGATGTGATTTCAGTCATACATATAGTATGGCTGAATTTGCATCACATTCGGACCAAACTCACACAGGACCTTTTTTTTGGTCCGCACCAGAATTAGATTGCATATGGCAGTGTGAACTGCCTTGCCAGTCGGATGTAATGCGGGAACCCGCAGTGGATTTGCAGAGTTCCCACATTGCACAAGTGTGAGCTGGCACTTAAAGGGGAAAAGGCTCGGCATGACCTTTTAGAATTTAAAGGTCTGTCTTAAAAGGTGGTGGTTGGAATCTACAAACATGCATGGTGGAAATCACTGAACTGATCTTCAGTTTTAAATTATGTCACTGTATGAATTTTTAATTTCACAGTTTTAATATTAATTTTTTCATCACAATTTTTTTTTACTTTATCATGGACCTCTGCTCATTTTTTAATAATTTTTTTATAATTCATTAGATCTTTATATTGTAATGTATTGGTTCTTTTTAATTAATTACTCATTAATACAAATACACTTTGTAATTTAGCTCAGCACATTAGGTGAACACAAATTGCTACCTTAGATTGTATTTGAGCAACATTTTTGGGGTTATAAGGAAGGTGTTTTGACTGTGTTTTGTTATTATAGTGCAGTGCTTTTTCTTTTCTCACTTATGGTTACTGTCCACTAGGGATGAGCCGAACACCCCCCTGTTCGGTTCGCACCAGAACATGCGAACAGGAAAAAAGTTCGCTCGAACACGTGAATACCGTTAAAGTCTATGGGACACGAACATGAATAATCAAAAGTGCTAATTTTAAAGGCTTATATGCAAGTTATTGTCATAAAAAGTGTTTGGGGACCCGGGTCCTGCCCCAGGGGACATGGATCAATGCAAAAAAAAGTTTTAAAAATGGCCGTTTTTTCAGGAGCAGTGATTTTAATAATGCTTAAAGTCAAACAATAAAAGTGTAATATCCCTTTAAATTTCGTACCTGGGGGGTGTCTATAGTATGCCTGTAAAGGGGCGCATGTTTCCCGTGTTTAGAACAGTCTGACAGCAAAATGACATTTGGAAGGAAAAAACCCATTTAAAACTACCCGCGGCTATTGCATTGCCGACAATACACATAGAAGTTCATTGATAAAAATGGCATGGGAATTCCCTACAGGGAAACCCCGAACCAAAATTAAAAAAAAAAAATGACGTGGGAGTCCCCCTAAATTCCATACCAGGCCCTTCAGGTCTGGAATGGATATTAAGGGGAACTCCGGCCAAAATTTAAAAAAAAAAATGACGTGGGGTTCCCCCTAAATTCCATACCAGACCCTTCAGGTCTGGTATGGATTTTAAGGGGAACCTCGCGCCAAAAAAAAAAAAAAAAAACGGCGTGGGGTCCCCCCAAAAATCCATACCATACCCTTATCCAAGCACACAACCTGGCAGGCTGCAGGAAAAGAGGGGGGACGAGAGTGCGGCCCCCCCCTCCTGAACCGTACCAGGCCACATGCCCTCAACATTGGGAGGGTGCTTTGGGGTAGCCCCCCAAAACACCTTGTCCCCATGTTGATGAGGACAAGGGCCTCATCCCCACAACCCTGGCCGGTGGTTGTGGGGGTCTGCGGGCAGGAAGCTTATCGGAATCTGGAAGCCCCCTTTAACAAGGGGACCCCCAGATCCCGGCCCCCCCTGTGTGAAATGGTAAGGGGGTACTTACCCCTACCATTTCACTAAAAAACTGTCAAAAATGTTAAAAATGACAAGAGACAGTTTTTGACAATTCCTTTATTTAAATGCTTCTTTCTTCTATCTTCCTTCATCTTCTTCTTCTTCTGGCTCTTCTGGTTCTTCCTCTGGCGTTCTCGTCCATCATCTCCTCCGCGGCGTCTTCTATCTTCTTCTCCTCAGGCCGCTCCGCACCCATGGCATGGGGGGAGGCTCCCGCTCTTCTCTTCATCTTCTTCTTCATTCTCTTCTTCTCTTCTTCATTTTCTTCTCCGGGCCGCTCCGCACCCATGCTGGCATGGAGGGAGGCTCCCGCTGTGTGACGGCGTCTCATTGTCTGATGGTTCTCAAATAATGCCAGCATGGGTGCGGAGCGGCCCGGAGAAGAAAATGAAGAAGAGAAGAAGAGAAGAAGGAAGAAGAGAAGAGAATGAAGAAGAAGATGAAGAGAAGAGCGGGAGCCTCCCCCCATGCCATGGGTGCGGAGCGGCCCGAGGAGAAGAAGGTAGAAGACGCCGCGGAGGAGATGCTGGACGAGAACGCCGGAGGAAGAACCAGAAGAGCCAGAAGAACCAGAAGAAGAAGAAGATGAAGGAAGATAGAAGAAAGAAGAAGCATTTAAATAAAGGAATTGTCAAAAACTGTCTCTTGTCATTTTTAACATTTTTGACAGTTTTTTAGTGAAATGGTAGGGGTAAGTACCCCCTTACCATTTCACACGGGGGGGCCGGGATCTGGGGGTCCCCTTGTTAAAGGGGGCTTCCAGATTCCGATAAGCCCCCCGCCCGTAGACCCCCACAACCAACGGCCAGGGTTGTGGGGATGAGGCCCTTGTCCTCATCAACATGGTGACAAGGTGTTTTGGGGGGCTACCCCAAAGCACCCTCCCAATGTTGAGGGCATGTGGCCTGGTACGGTTCAGGAGGGGGGGCCGCACTCTCGTCCCCCCCTCTTTTCCTGCGGCCTGCCAGGTTGCATGCTCGGATAAGGGTCTGGTATGGAATTTAGGGGGAACCCCACGTCATTTTTTTTTAAAATTTTGGCCGGGGTTCCCCTTACTATCCATACCAGACCTGAAGGGCCTGGTATGGAATTTAGGGGGACTCCCACGTCATTTTTTTAAAAAATTTTGGTTCGGGGTTTCCCTGTGGGGAATTCCCATGCCATTTTTATCAATGAACTTCTATGTGTATTGTCGGCAATGCAATAGCCGCGGGTAGTTTTAAATGGGTTTTTTCCTTCCAAATGTCATTTTGCTGTCAGACTGTTCTAAACACGGGAAACATGCACCCCTTTACAGGCATACTATAGACACCCCCCAGGTACGAAATTTAAAGGGATATTACACTTTTATTGTTTGACTTTAAGCATTATTAAAATCACTGCTCCTGAAAAAACAGCCGTTTTTAAAACTTTTTTTTGCATTGATACATGTCCCCTGGGGCAGGACCCGGGTCCCCAAACACTTTTTATGACAATAACTTGCATATAAGCCTTTAAAATTAGCACTTTTGATTTCTCCCATAGACTTTTAAAGGGTGTTCTGCGGCATTCGAATTTGCCACGAACACCCCAAATTGTTCGCTGTTCGGCGAACTTGCGAACAGCTAATGTTCGAGTCGTACATGAGTTTGACTCGAACTCGAAGCTCATCCCTACTGTTCACCATTAAGAGACATAGCCAGTATGGTGCCTAGCAGCTTTAGTTCATTTACATTTCTCCAGTATAAGCTCAAGTTTGTATAATAGTTTGTACAACCAAACATACAAATTAATTTAGTCTTGCTTTCAATACTGTTTATCAGCACTACTTTTTCTGTGACAGAAAGAATATTGCCTGTCATTTGTATTACATAAAACATACAGAAGTTTGAATGTGTTAATAGTATGTGTGGTAAGTCTTTTTTCATCAAGAAAAATATATTAAATGGTTTTATTTAAATTTGATGTACTTACATGTAACTGAACCTAATTATAGTTTGAAAATGTGTATAATGAATATTAAATCCTATGTACAAATCGTTATCTAAAGGAGGATATGATAATTGCTAACAGGGTAAATCATGATTATAAATGAACAGTATAAAAGGCATTTACATTGCCTCATTCTTCTAAAAATATAAGCTGTTTCTATTTAAAGATAAACAATAAAGATAAAATAATAGATATACAGTATGTATGACTTTCATGTCACGAAGGATGTATCAGCAGTACAGTGGTACCATGAAATACGAGCATAATAAATTCCAGAAGAATGCTTGTAATCCAAAGCACTCGTATATCAAAGTGAGTTTCCCCATAAGAGTCAATGGAAACTCAGATAATTCTTTCCACAGTAACTTCTATTGTATGGAGTACTGCATGTGGCCAGAGGTGGGGACTCCGGAGACGCTCGGAAAACACTCAGAGACACTCGGAGGGGCTTGGAGTGTTTCCAAGTGTCTCAGAGCAGCACCACCGGCACCACCGAACCTCTGGCCAAATGCGGTACTGCACACCCCAGAGGCTATGTGAAAGTGGAAACTCCTGCGCTGTCGAGGGGGGGGGCTATGCTAAAAGGACACTGCTGCAACACCTAAGTACTGATCCAAGGCAGGACAAATGGGACAAATGCCATCCTGACAACAGGCAACAGCACTGTGTGCTATCCTTTGTATTGATGGGCTTTGAAAAAATGGCCGCCGGGCAGCCATTAACATTAGAGCGGGCTTCGGGAAAATGGCCGCCGTGCGCCCATTACAAGGGGACGATATATAAGCATTGGCTTTCTATCCCGTGTTATCCTCTGAAGAAGTCACGTGACGTGACGTTATGCATTAGGATTGGAGCACGGGACGCTGCCATAGACAAACAACAGGAGACGAGCTCAGCGCTCGTAGTTACTACACACTGCAGCATTGTTTTAAATGTAAGTTGATTGGACTTGTTTTATTAAATAAATATACCTTTTATATGGGATCACGCTATGTGCGTCTCTTTCCCCCTCACACTGTACATCACTACTCTACCTGACGAACACTGAGGAGAGAGGCACGGGGACATATTCCAGTTTCCAGGCACGGGGACAGATTCCAGATTGGTGACACTCCTGGAGGCATACGAGCTCGGGGCTCGTGGATTGATGCCCACACTCACTTCATGAAAGTGAGTGCAACCTCCCCTGTGTGTGTCTTGCCCCCCCTCCACTGTGGTCGTTGAAGAGTTATTTTACATGCTGTATACTTTTTATTTTTTATATTTCGCTTGGCATGTTCATCATTGTCACTGCCTGTATACACGGAACGTCTACACCTGCGGGTCATTTGCAACACAGGCTGTACACCTTACAGCTGTAAGGTAAGCGGCTTGCAAACACGGAGGTGTCCTCACTGAAGATCCCCCCTCCCTTCACGATTGGACTTGTTTTGTGTTTCTCATCACGTGTTTTTGCTTTTTGGACTGGATGATAGAACTAATATTCATGTTTGTCCTAGGGATTTGTCACTTGTAGTTCACCAGGATCTGGCACGTTTTTGCTAATGGGGCACTAGCCCACATATATTTTTCTTGCATTATATATATATATATATATATATATATATATATATATATATATATATATATATATTTTTTTTTGCATTGTGTCATTATTCACCCTATTTGTGTTGGTATATGCATTTCAAGCAGTCACTGTTTCACGATTACCAATATATATTAGGCTTTGTCTGCCCGCAACATGTCATGTTGATCAGCTACGTTGCACTGCACTGCATTCCCACCATGTTCTTTTAGCATGTAGGATCTATTCATGCATTGGCCCGTTTCTGCTTTTTTAGTTCACTTTGCCACTTTAGTCATCTTTGTAGCTTCCCTCCCCCCCCCTTCATCACAGCGCAACTACCATCTTCCCCCACTTTTACACCCCAGAGGCTAGAATCCTGCTCCTTTTGCGAGACAACACTCGCAAGCCGAGCCAGGATTTTTAAAAATAATAGCTTGTATTGCGAAACACTCGTTAACCGTTACTTGCAATCTGAGGTATTACTGTATATCAATGTATTATATACCCCTTATATCTGAACTGTTTTTTAAAGTATCATAAACATAAAATCTGCATTCTTGATTAAGAGCCTCCAGGCTCCCTGTCATAGAGCTCATCTCCTTAGGCCTTAGCTACCTGCAAGAAAAGGTAGGAGAAGATAAAATATAAGTCCCTATATAATCCTCACCTGGATGATGCCCCCCACCATAGTGCCCAAAATTGATCTCCATACCCTACTCTGGCTCCACAAATACAGAAAGAGAAGGAGATAAAGAGAAGGAGATAATACTTCCCCTCACAAAAATAAGGGGCATCCTCTGGTCCCCTCAGATGCAGATCCAGGAGGAAAGAGAAGGGCACAATGGCTGTCTTCTCCTTACATCTTCTGCCAAACCTTCCCATCAAGTTTCCACTGACATCATGACATCACCCTAGAAACCAAATAAGTGGCTTTGCCACACTACCAATGCGGACAAGAAGTGATGCAACATAAACCAGAGGTGCTAAGATGTCGATAAGCAAGAATCCTCAGGGCAATGGACATCTAGAGGAAGATACTTGCATTTGCCCTTTGAACTGTCTTTATTTACTACTTACATTTAGGGCGTGTGATCTGGTGGGCTTCAATTGGGTGTGGTGGGAGGGGGGAACACTAGTCCCCTCCTTGGTTTGTCGATCTGCATGCTTGGATGAGGGCTTGGTATGGATTTTGGGAGAGATTGCTTTTTTTTGTTTTTTTTATGCATGGGATTCACCCTAAAATCCATAACATACCCTTTTTGTGTTGTTTTTTGCATGTAGTCCCCCCTGACATTCATACCAGACCCTCATTAAGGATAAGGGCCTGTTATATGTTTTTATGGAGCGCCCCACACAGTTTTCACCTTTACCATTACCCTTAAAGGATAAGTTCGCCTCTTGAAAAATGTTACATGTTCCACCCAAATTTAGGTCGGAACATGTAATATATTTCAGCAGCTGCAGCCTCTCCCCCCTCCCCCAGTGACAGGGGGCGGGCATCTTCTACGGGTGCCTGCTGTCACTGTTTGAAAATAACATGGCCATGCAGGGCTCCGTCATTTATTCACAGTTCTCTGTGAATGGAAAACTACCAGTTTCAATGAACTAACATGGCCTTGTTGAGCACTCTGGTAGTTCATTGTCTTTTCCTGTCAGTGTGTATCTGCTTTCCCATATAGGGCATGGGCAGACAGATACACTGAAAAGTCTGCAGTCCTGCATGGCACCCGCAATCTACTGATCGTGGGTGAAATGCTTTCCAGGCTCCAAGTAAAAAAAATAATAAATGCACATTTTTTTACAGGCAAAAAGATGTGCATTTATTTATTTTTTTAAGGGTGAACTTATCCTTTAAACGTCTATACCAGACCCTCATCTATAATAAGGGGACAGGTACAGATGAAGGGAATACTTTTACGATTATTTACAAACTGAAGTACTGTAAGCAGGCAGGATCTGTCATTTACCAGCAATTTAAACAGCATTTTTTCCTTTGTAAATGTCCACTTTGCTGTAGTAGATTGTATACATCATACCGAAGTGCCACTTGGCAAGCAAGATAGGGATATCCTCCACGCATTATTGACAATCCTTTTCCCATTAGAAAATAGTCATTGCTGATTTCTAAGATTTGGGTATCAATTGACTTTAATATGATTTGGATTCGGCACCTGAACTTCAGGAAACTTCTTCAAACCTGCCCTGAATTAAAACAAAGGTTTGTTCAGCTCATCGCTAGTCAGAACCTCTAGGATTGGGCCGCAAGGGATGTTTTTGGGAGGCTGCTACAGGTACATGCACTTTGTATATGTACAACTAAGACTAATTGTCATTTCAAGAAAATAAAGTGACTCATACCAAAAATATAATACAATGATATTTGCTAAAAGCATTTCATTTCAAAGACAATTACAGCATGTTGCATTCACAATTTTTTGGAGAATATGCCTTTTTTTTGTTTTACTAATATTAAGAACTAACACTATTTTCCTATAGCTACTAATCAGATACAAGGCTGTTATAAAAACTGGATATAATTGGTGGATATTGGAACATTATTCCAGTTATTGTCATGGGTTGCAGTAGACGTGGCACCTATAGTAGAACATGGCACATATAGTAAAGTTTATGTAAACCCAATAACCCAAAAGTTGTGTAAAAGGCTCTCTTTTTACTTTGTAAAAGTGGTTGTACAAGTGCTCTCTTTAATGCCTTTATAATATTTTCTGCCTGTAGTAGAACATGGCAAAGATAGTAAAGTTTATGTAAACCCAATAACCCAAAAGTTGTGTAAATACCTTTCTTTTTACTTTGTAAAAGTAGTGCAAGTGCTCTCTTTAAGCCCTTTCTAATAGGGTGACTAGTAGCTCCCAATTCTGCAGAATGGTGGTCTCTGGTTCATCCAATCAATAACAGTCTATGTTCCCTGACAGCCTTTCTGACTACTTAGCAGCTGAGACAGAGACTACCCATGAACGTAACTGCCCCTTTTGCTTGACATCTTGGCTTGTTACACATAATGGCAAAAAAAAAGAATTTGCAGGATTGGCATGATCAGCAGGTAGGAGCTGTCACTCATAAAAACAAGCACTGCTGTATTAGTTCAAGTGGCAGCTTATATCATATATGTCATTATTTTACTTGCCTATAGTTATACCCCAAAACTTTTTTTCACCCCTCAGGATTTTCCCAGTGGAGACAGCTGACAGGCACATGAATTGTTAAAGAAAAAGTACCAAATCATAATGTGCAAGCATTGGCAGAATCAAACATAATTTCAAGCAGCTGGGAGATGTGTATGCTGGAATGTCAAGGCAGGCAGAAAACGGGCAGTGAGGATATCCAAGGACATGCCAGGGTCAAACCAGAAAAAAATAAAGGATTATCAAACAAAACATTGGATTTGTCAGGAAGCAACTAGTACACTTTAACTCAAACACGGATGCAAACTGAAATGATGAGATGAGATAAGATGAGTTACTTTATAATGGTTTTCAGTCACCAAGCTGTGTTTCAATGATATCTCCATTAAAAAAAAGGTTCATAAAAGTATTACAGGGCAGAAGACCAATACTTTTTTCAAGTGCAGGCATCACACATAATCTGTAAGTGTAGCACAATATACAGAATATTAACCTCTCAGTCACAGTACATCCCCTGACAATACATTCACCTTTTTGACATAATAACAGCCTAGGGAAAGTCACTTAACTTGAAACCAATGACAGATGTTTAATGATACAGGTACAACCTTTGTTGTTGTATATTGTGACATGTATATTGTGGCATGTCAGGGATGATGTATTAAATATTATATAATATTAACCTACATCAACATTTTAGTATGTACCATCAAGAGTAAGATTTGGTTTTGTGCAAAAATGTATGTGGAATTGGGCCCATAGCTTTTGCTAAACTAACAGCAATTAAGCTTAAATGTTCAGTCTTTGCCTACAGTTCTTTGCCTACAATTTTGTATTGTTTTTGATGCATTATTCAACAGTTCAATTCAAGTTGATAAGTCTAAAATGCCAATAGGGTACCTTGAAAGGGTAAAAACCTGTAGTTTGTTGATTGTCAGCAGTGGCACCAATCCTGATCTATATTATAGTATTATTATACCATAATCATTAAACATGCACATGTTTTCACAAGATCTTTCAATACTAGCTATTCTAGAGCGTAGGCAATGCATCAACATTAACGTTAAATTAAAAAGAACATGAAAATCTCCTAACAAAAAAAAAACATTAGAACAATAAAAAAAATTACAAAGTTAAACAAGAAAAGTTCTTTTTAGAAAAAAACTGAAGAGAAAACATGCTTTTTGTTGTTTTAATTTGTTTTGTGCCACTTAAAGTACAAAAGGATTCTGTAGCAGTAGTCAAAATCATATTAGCACCAAGATACCCACTGAGAATCTATTACCTTGACTTGATGCACTTGATATTTTGCTAATCACTATGTAAAAATGTTGAGATTAATTTTGTTGGTTAACTTGGTTGTATAATTTAAAGTTATTCTGAAGGCAGAAGGTTTTTTTTTTTTATCTTAATGCATTCTATGCATTAAAATAAATAACCTTCAGTGTGCAGCAGCCCCCTTACCTCCCCTAATACTTACCTGAGCCCCTCTCGATCCAGCGATGTGCACGACTGCCTTGGCCGCTGAGACTCTCCCTCCTGATTGGCTGAGACACAGCAGGGGTGCCATTTATTGGGATTTTATTTGATAGACCAAAACAAAGTGGCATATAATTGTTAAGTGGAAGGAAAATGATAAATGGTTTTACATTTTTTTTCAAATAAATATCTGAAAGTTTGGTGAGAATTTGTATTCAGCCCCCCAGAGTCAAAACTATGTAGAACCACCTTTCACTGCAAGTGAAACCACCATTACAGCTGCAAGTCTTTTGGGGTATGTCTCTACCAGCTTTGCACACCTAGAAAGTGAATTCTTTGCCCATTTTTCTTTGCAAAATAGCTCAAGCTCTGTCAGACTGGATGGAGAGCGTCTGTGAGCAGCAATTTTCAAGTCTTGCCACAGATTCTCAATTGGGTTTAGGTCTGAACTTTGACTGGGCCATTCTAACACATGAATATGTGTCAATTCTGATCAGCTTCCCCCATCCCCACAACCTGATGCTGCCACCACCATGTTTCATGGTGGGGGTGGTGTGTTCAGGGTGATTGAACCTACGTCTGGATGGGCACTCTTTCCTCCAGATCTCGGCTCCTCCAGTGTTTCATGCTTTGTAGAATCTTCCTTAACAAGTATGTTAAGTTTGACATTTGTCGGTGTAATTGCAGAAATAAGAAGAAAGAAAAAAGTCCAAAAACATAACATTTTAGGTAATTTTTCAACTTTTTGTTAACCATAACAAGTCTCATAGGGAGATACTTCTCCAAGTGGGATCAGTGGGTTATACCCGTGTGCAGCTGTCTGCTGCTCAAGTGAATCGAGGGGTGAGTTCAAGCCTAACGGCTGTTCCGGGTCCCCTCTTAAGGGACACATATTAACTCCTGCTTAGTAGTTGTAGTTATATATGTGATTTGGCTTTTCTTTGTTTAACTGTTTTCCATTCAGGAGTGGGCACATGCTTGTTGGCGTTGTTGTCATTACTGGGGTCAGGAAGGATTTTCCAATCTGTCAGTAAGGAGATGCCTTTTTCCAGAGAGTCCACAACGTATGATTGGTCATTTTTTTGTGATGGTGATTTTGGTAGGGTAGCCCCATCTGTATGTTATGGTTTCTGAGGACTTTAGTGATTGTGTTCAAGTTTTTCCTCTTTTGCAAAGTATGTTGAGAAAGATCTGCATAAAATTGCAGATTTTGGGAAGGGATTAGATCATGTTTGCGCATCACCAGCATTTGTTGTTCTTTAACATGATAGAACTGGAGCTCCAGAATTATGCTTCCATCTGGCTCTGCTGCAGGCCACGCCCCCCAAATGCAATGTTTTTTAATGTGAAGTACAATAAATAAAGTTATGTAAATAAATCCACAGGTCCAGTATCTCATAAGCAATCATCAAGTTATACAGCTGAGGTTCCATGAACACTAGGCAGCTGAAAAAATACAAAGCATCTGGCAGAAAAAGAGTTTATGGGCATATACTTTTATAAGCATTTTTTCCAAAACAGTAGCCTCTGGTCATTTTTCACTATAATCAATGTACACTTGAAAATGGCGAACGCTCCTAAATACTACATTTATGAACGTTTATGCCCATCAAGCATTTTTTCTGCCCAAAAGCTCCTCTGAAAATGCAATTCAGATTTTTTTTTTGTCTGAAAACGCTTCTCTGCAAATATGCCTGTAGACTCCCTAATGTGCATGAACAAATAGAATAAAACAGAGCTGCTTATAAAGTCTGAAGAAAAAAAACAAGCCAAAAGCCTGTATAAGCAGCATTTTTTATGACCAGTGTGCACGGATCCCAATATATTCATAGCACTTTGAAACTGAAAATAGTATATTGAAGGAAGATAGGAAACACAGGTATAATTCATTGCACATTCAATGTACAGAAATAAAACAAATGGCTAAGCCTATTTGTTCCAAGGACCTATTATTTGCATTAATTTTGGAATATAATAAATATAATTCTGATTTTGAAAGGGATGCTTGTGAATTTACTAGGTAAGGATTTTAAAGTCAACTCTATCCAAAGATATTTTAACTCTGAGAGTGTTCTCATTTGACTACATTGGTGAGATTATAGTTTGTGTACCTACCATCTGCCAAGAAGCCATAACAAATTTGTTACTAAGGTATTACTATCACACACCAAGGTGTAGAATCCCTATGTCATGCAGAAGCTGCCTGCCCAATATTCAGTTTTTATACATTTACACTATTACTGCAATATTGGGTTACAATAATAATATAAATTATAAAGGGTTACAGTAACTGTGAGGTGCCATATCTTAACATCCACAAATAGGGAATGGATGTTACCAAAGGGGACATGCTATTTTTAAGGTACCATATAAATAATTTAAAAAGGCATAAAGATGAAATTTTACCCAAGTTTATTTCAATATATGTAATATAAAAAGCTGCTCGCATAGATTTAAGAACATATAGAAGAAAAAGTTCTAACAGAGGATTTATAACTCTATAATCCTTTTCCACTATGGGTTCATAAAGCAGATAATGGTAAGTATAAGATTAGGCATGGAATCTTCAATTCAGAATTTAAATGATGTCAAAACGCAATGGGGTTGATTTACTAAAACTGAAGAGTGCACCATCTGGTGTAGCTCTGCATAAAAAACAATTAGCTGCCAATTTTTTATTTTTTTTTGTCAAAGCTTAAAGTGGAAGTAAAGGCAAAACCTAACTAACTCTAAACCTACTCCCTCCTCCCATTTTAAACCTAGTCTATCTAGCTCTGTAAAGAAAAGACTTCTATACTTACCTGTTTTGAAACAGCTCCAAACTGGTCTCCAGCGGCATACTCTGTGCGCAGAAGAAAGCCAACAATGGCTGGCAAATGCCTGGGAAGTGATGTTACCCATGGATTTACTATGGGCCTTCCATTGTCTGCTGTATCTCCTACACACTGAAGCCGCCACTGATGGCTCAGCCTGGGACCAGATCGGAGCCTCTGCCAAATAAATAAGTACAACAATCTTTTCTGTACGGGGCTAGATAGATTAAGCTTGGGTTAAATTAGGCAATGTGGGTGGGAGTAGGTTTAGAGTTAAGTTTTGCCTTTACTTCCACTTTAATTAAAGAAGCCGAAGTTAGAAGCTGATTGGCTACAATGCAGAGCTGCACCAGATTTTGCACTCTTCAGTTTTAGTAAATCAACCCCAATGTGTTTGCAACAGCTAGCTGCTTTAGTATGAGTAAAGTATGGAGGCATGAAGAAGTCCACAACACAAACAATACAAGAAAACAAACAATATAGGCAATCACAGTATTCAATAACAATTTCCATTAAAATAACAAGGAAAACTGGTTTAATAAGTGAATGTCCAAAATCAAGTTCAAAATATCTACCATGGCAATATTAGAAGCCTAATTTAAGTGTGGCATTCTGGGGAAGGTTTACCATGTGACAGGTGCGAGCTTACACAGCCATAAAAGGATTAAAAAAATCAGCGCATGTATAGCACATAAAGCCACCATGTAGTATAATAAGCAGTGATGGTTAAAGTTATTCAATTGTAGTGGCAGGTCACTGGACCTTTAAGACAGGTGCTAAGATGTACTGGCCCTTTAAGACAAATGCTTAACTGCACTACAGTATTTTATAGAAAACAGCATGCTGGGACTCCTTGGTTCTCCCTACTGGGAGATGAGGCTGGTGCTTTTACCACACCCAGTCCTCCTTTTTTGAGTCTGCATGTTTTTTTTTCTTCAATCCCTCACTTTTCCATTCCTCTAAAATTGGGCAGGGATGGTCAGGTATCTTTTGTTCCTGGGGCACATTTGGGGACATTGGTTGTCACCTGAATATGGGTACCAACCTGTAATACCCTTTCATTGCTAGGCCATTTTGTAAGGTTTCAACTCTATAATAGTTTGACTGACAATTACTCTGTCATGCAACACTATATCCAAATGAACTTTATATCAGTTTTTTGAGACAAGTACACATTTTCTTTTAATAACAAATCACTATTTATTTAATAATAAATAAATAAATACACAATTTTACTATAAAAAGAAAAAAGACCAAACATCTTGGGGAAAAAAACACTTTTCCCTTACTTTCTGTTAAAATGAAAATGCCAGAATAGTATGAAATTACCCTTTTTTGGAAATTAAGAAACCTGCTGGTGCCGATGGAGTTAAACACAGAGCTTGGGAATGGTACACAAGATCCATGAAATGTACAGCTCATATACAATGTAAGGAGTAAGTGAAGGGGTTACTATACTCATCACATACAGTGGCATGATAGAGATGAAAGAGATAATGTTCAGATGGACAGGATAAGGGAGGCAAAGTTTTAACATACAGGTCATTAGGGACAGTACTGGATATAGCATGTGTAGAAGAGGAGGGGGCAAGAACTGGTTAAAAAAAGATTCTTGTGTTACTGCAACAGAATGAATAAATGTGCAGCTGCTGATCTGTTCATTCTGTCTCCATTTATAAGTACTGATCTCTCTCCTTCCTCTGCTGTAAGTGGAAGAGGGGGGATCAGCACTGTAAATAGTACAATGTGATCACTGTGATGATCAATCACATTGATTGCATAGTATCCAGCCCATCGTACTTCCTGGGTACAGTGTATCAGTGTTCCCAGCTGTTTAATGACAGCTAAGAGTACAACGATCAGCCGCCAGATCATCTGTCCAATGAATCTATATCCAGTGTCAATCCTAAATGGCACTGGGTAAATAAGGGCCACCAATCTGCTGTTGAAAAACATAGATTGGTACGTAAGTTGTTATGGACACCCACATGGCATGTGACATCACCCACTGATTGGTTATATATCTTTTTGATATTTAGATACTGATGCTAATATTGCACTTGCTTGCCCATATAGTAACGAGTTAAGTGCTCTAACTAAACGGCTAGTGACTGTGTATGCCACTCCTAATCAAGATCTGATTTTTTACATCCTTTTATGACTGTTTAAGCTTGTATTTGTTATATTCTCGTGAGTTTTCTCTGGACTGGAGTGGATATTTATGTAATTTTTCCTCCTCTTTTTTCTGTCCTGTTGGTGTTCCCTGATGGCTGTCGGCTCTCTTGATTGCTCCAGTGGTCCAAACTGTGGGTGGGGGGCATGATACCTGGGGTGACGTTGTGAGCCCCGTCTGGAATGGCACACTTGAATTATACTCCAAATACTGCTGCCGTTAGTCATTATGGACTTGATTTTGCATATTTACTTATTAATCCAGTATTCCTTGTTATTTTTAACCACTTAAGGACCAAGCCTCTTTCTGAGATTTGTTGTTTACAAGTTAAAAACAGGTTTGTTTGCTAGAAAATTACTTAGAACCCCCAAACATTATACATTTTAAAGTCAACTCCATCCAAAGATATTTTAGCTCTGAGAGTGTTCTCACTTGAATACATTGGTGAGATTATAGTTTGTGTACACTTTGTTCCCATCACTGTACCTGAAATTTGTAAGAAGAATTCTATTGTGATATGAGGGTTGGTTAGCTCAAGGGTGATGAGCGATTTTAAAGTGAGTCCACGTCAGTCTGAACTGAACTTTAAATGCATGGCAGCCCACTTTTATTAAACAAAATTAAAGTTCCATCCAAAGTTGCCCACAAAGGGGTTTTAACTTCACAAAGCAAATAACTGGAAAATACAGTTTTGCCAGTAGTACAACTGTTCTCTTTGGTCTCCCAAAACACAGGTTCTTCAAGCTCACTCAGCCTATTATCACAGCACGTCACTGTATGGGTCTACTCCTGTCCTCCAGATAGGATTCTCCCAGCACCCAAGGTTCCCTCACATTTCTAAGCAACACAGGACTCGCACCGGCCCCCTCTGTGGACTCACTATTCACTTTAGCTTTCTTGGTCTCTCCAGACCCTCATACTGTAGCTGAACTGACTTTCCCAATCCTGTGGGCAAGAAGCCCTCCCAACATAGGGTCTCGTCTCTCGAGAAGGTCGTCCTTCCTGGCTGGAGCACCGCTATCTCTATACACAGGCTGTGTGTCTGATTGGCAGCAACTGTCCTGAGATACTTTCAAATCTAGTTTATAACCACCCTACACACCTGTGCACTCACACAGGCTACAGGCATCTAACAAAGCCAATAAACAGGATTAAAAGTTCTGTTCCACGTAAGTCACTTTGGAACCTTCAAACTCTATGCCCTGATCTGGGATTGAAAAACTCTGACAAAACTTACAACAGCGTTTTCTCCACTCACAATAAACACCCTAGAGCTTCGCATTAAACCTTACTGTGAATGCTGTGCCATGTCCACCTAAATTTACATAGTGGCAGGGCCTAACACTGTCACATCTGTAAAAAGCAAAGTAATTAAGTGTTTTTACAACTTCCAACATCTGGAGAGTAAGTTCATTCCAAGAAGCAATTTAATTTGGTTCTGTTCTCAAAAATGTTTTACCGGCTGTAGCCCCAATATGTGTGGTATGTTCGTATAGGGCACCTCCACATCATATGTTGCTATTAGGCATGGGACTAGCACCCCTCCCTCTGGTTTGCAGCAGATCTCCCAAACAGGGGAAATGTTCTAACCCGAATGGTGAACCCCATTGAAGTCGATGGGAGCTGAACAGGAAAAAGTGCCCATTTTGAAGGCTTATATGCTTATATACTTATAACTTATATATTATACGTAATTGGCGTATGGGTACTGCCCTGTGGGATAATAAAAAAAAAAAAAAAAAAATATATATATATATATATATATATATATATATATATATATATATATATATATATACAATTGTTTTTTCAACAGTGATTTTAATTATACTTAAAGTGCAACCATAAAAATGAAAAATTCCTTTAAATATAGTGCCTAGGGGGGTCCCCTTAATGTGTCTGTAAAGTGACGCATCTGGAGCATAAAACATCCTGCAACAAAAATTACATTTTTAAAGAAAAAAATCGAGTCAAATCCCATTTAAAATGACTTGTGGCTACAATTGCCAGCACCCGGCTATTAAAGAAATAAAGAAAAAAATGACGTAGGGCCCCCCTCAAAAGCCATACCAGATCCTTATCTGGAGCATGCAGCCTGGCAGGTCAGGAAAGGGGGGAACGAGTGAGTGCCCTCCCTTCTGAACCCAAAGCATCTTGTCCCCAAACAAATGGCCAAACAGGTAAATGTTTGGCCTGAACTCAGGCCGAACCGCTCGCCCATCCCTACTTACAAACTCAAAAAATATTTTGACTGCTGATACAATATGAAATCATAATTTCTTAGTGAAAAAACTCTGAATGCCTGGTTCTAGATGTTCCCTGCTCTTCTCCTCCGTATAAAAGGTCCAAAAAGTAGACAAAAAAAATGAAGCTGGTCATATGTCTGTTTATGTACTTGGTGAAGTTATTGGACTTCCTTTCTTTTTACTGAAAGTTTGTGACTTTTTAAGTTTCACCGCATGTTCTTTATATCTCACTGTAAATAAGTAGAATGTTTTCTTCTTTAAAGATTTTTGTCACCTAAGGTCACACAAAAGACTTTCATAATCCATATTAAAACTGAAATGCACTTTATGTCAATATGCCATTAAACTTCTTTGCACTGTGTTATTGAATACACAGAATAATTGACAGGCATAATTAGATCTACAGTAGCTTGTATATCTGATTTTACTGAATAAAACCCCATGAAAGCTGATCAAGGTGTCTTTTAAAGTATAAAATAGTTCAAATGAAATTGGTTTGCCTTTGATTACTTACTGAATTAGGATGCATTCATAGAATAGCTGAATAAGTAAGAGAAGACATACTTACTGCCCAAAGTGATTTTAAAAGCCCCATGAGATTGCTTTATGGGAGTAACAATTGCATACAGTGGGCCCCGGGCTTGTTTAGGCTGTAGGGGATATATATCTTGATTTATATTTTATTGTATATGATTTTTAAACATCAGTGCATAGCTGAACAAAATGCTTGCTATACAAAGAGAAGAAAATAGAGGCAGGAAAGGAAGATGGTGACAGACAAGACCACACTCCCTTGAGTTGAAATAATAAAAAATGAATTAACTTAAAATGTGATACAGATGAAACATCCATTATTGCACTGTTTTGCATGACAAGGCAAATGATATTATGAGAGATATACTTGGTAATGATTACAGTATCTGAATATGACAAGAATTGTCCGATGGGGCTAGCTAGTGAGGGAAATCTCTGCAAGTCGAAAATTGAAACCTAAATTGAATTGAAAGTACAGTACGATTTCAGCAGTAAGAGAGAACTAAAATGGATCAATGATACAATATTAGCAATTTTGCAGCTTTGCAGGGTTTATGGTGCAATGTAACACATTCTAGCACATATGCTGCAACCATTGGATGCAAATAATATTATCAGCATTAAATCTGAACTACCGGAAGATAAATACACATATTAAATGCATATTAGAGAGCTGTTTAACCTGAAAAATGTTTTGTATTTCTACTCACCTGCCATACAGCACAGCCTGGCAGATGACAACACTTTCTTCATTACAGGTAAAATCTGTTCATGTACACACACAGGCTGCAGACTGGAAAGAGCAAGAGCAGCAGAGACTGATTAGGTGATCCCTTTGCTTTCACCTTCTGTCTACATGTTCCTTTCTAACAAAAACAAATGTGCATGCAGCACACCTGATTGGTTTCCAATCCTGTTCCTCCCTCGGCCTGTATTAGCACTGCTAAATAAAGGATTGCAAAAATCTCATGGCTCTTACACTAGCTGAATTTAAAAAAAATGTTGATATATTAATTTATTTATTTATTTTTTAATAGCTGTATTACTTGTGTCTTTTATTTCTGCCTAGACTGTGGTTTACAGTATAGGAACAGTCATATTTGGTTGTTATATATAAAGGTTGCATGTCATGCTTAATACAAAACAGCCAAGGATAGCAATGTGAAAGCTACTGTTACTGACCTGTTATTGAAGGCACATGCTCCAGGGCTATTTTCCCTCTTCTTGCTTACTCTTTACTAAAGTGTGATTCACTAATCTGCAATAAGAATCCAGACTCTGAACTGTTAGGCCACCTGTAATATACATGTTTGCTCCATGTCAGTAATTCAACAAGTATTTTGGCAAAGATGAAAATTACTATGCATACATCCTCAGAACTTACACTTTCAAAAAACAAGTCATCCATGAAAGTTGCTAGATTCCTTTTAGAATTACTTTCTAGTGATTATACTATACCCTAACACTAAATAAATTGTAGCTTACAAGATCTCCTTAAAAAAATGGTTATTGAAATTAAATCTCTATTTAATGATACTGTGGGATATTTTTGAGTAGGTTCTATAAGATAATATGAAATGGAAAAAATAATGTCCAATATATCAAACATGAATAGTTGTTGCGCAATTAATTTCCTATCGCTATTCAAAATCCACTTCAGTTTTGTCTGTGAAAATTCTCATTTATGGAGGTTATGGTACTTCTAGTAGTAGTGAATCACATTCAACTGGACTTGTTTTGTAATGTTGAAGGTAACTTGGAATTTTTGTAGGCATACTTTTAGGAGCTTGACAAGGATTAGATTTATGGGCAAAATGTACATGTATTTTCATCTGTGTCTGTGATCTAATCACCTAGGTGCATGGACTGATATTTCATTAATCTTGGGGACTGAAAGGGAAGAATCCTAAATTTGCAGATGAATACTTTTGTCAAATCAGAGTACATATAGCATGTTCATTTTGAGTTTATTCACTGCACATCAGTAATTACCTGTGCTTAGGGAATATGGAGGATTCGTAGAAGAATGTCAGGAATGGTGGTCACCATACTTCTAATAGCACTGTTTTTTTTTTTAAGAGTACTGAACTTTGCACTGGAAATTGAAGTAAAGTCAGAATCCCTCATTAGAAGTGAAAATCAAAATACCTTGTTGTTAGATTTCACAAGATGACTGTGATTACCATCCCAACCTCCCTTCGCTGTTCAACCCCCAGTCACCAAAGCAATCTTGCAAACATTTTGGTGCTCAACTTACTGACTTATTACACCCACCATCATGACAAAGAAATCCCATTCCATCACATGTGCATGAGTCATGCAGCATTAAAGTGGGTTCTTCTTCTGGGGAACTGGATATGAGTTTATCCCTCAGCAAAGTGCGGGGCAGGTTCAAGCACTGCAATGATTTTGACAAGGATTTTGAAACACTACACAGACCTTACACAGACCTTAAAGGAAACCTCTGTGCCAGACTTTCTAAGTAGTTGACCATCATGAACAGATTGAGCTCCCATGTGGGATGAAGTTTATTGGGTTATTTCAGTTTCTGTTTAACTCCTGCTAATAATTGCTTTCACATAAAAGACAAGTTGTTTATTTTACATAGAGAGAAACAAAGCCTTCACCCCTCATCCGATCCCCAAGAGGATGTGGGTGATTGTGGGGAAACACTTATTGAAGTATGAAAACTTTGGGGGCCCCCAAATATCTGCTCTTTATAGAGGAATGTGTACAAGGAACATGAGTACACTTTAGTACTTGTTCCACAATACATGTCAACAACAAATAGACATCAACAACTGAAAAAGTCTTTTAACAAAAACTCAATAATAAAAAAAATGTCCCACAATGTAAATCCATCATCAATCACAGCATTCAATGAGGTGGTTCCAGAATCAAACGTGATGACTCATCAAAAATGACAGATCATTGGCTCACTGCTGTATGTAAACCAACGACCCCACCCAGAATCCCTGGCTTGTTTGCTTACAAATAGGGATGGGTGAATGGTTTGGCCCGAGCATAAGTTCAGGCCGAACAATATGTGGTGTTGGGGGGAAATTCAAAAGCCGCCGGAACACTGTTAAAGTCTATGGGACACTAACATGAAAAATCAAAAGTGCTAATTTTAAAGGCTTATATGCAAGTTATTGTCATAAAAAGTGTTTCGGGACCTGGGTCCTGCCCCAGGGGACATGTATCAGTGCAAAAATCTTTTTTAAAAATGTCAATTTTTACGGGAGCAGAGATTTTTTTAATGCTTAAAGTGAAACAATAAAACAAAAAATTCCTTTAAATATCATGCCTGAGGGTTGTCTATAGTATGCCTGTAAAGTGGCACATTTTTCCTGTGTTTAGAACAGTACCAAAACAAAATGACATTTCTAAAGGAACAGTGGTCATTTAAAACTGATGGCGGCTGTAATGAATTGTTGGGTCTCGGCAATATAGATAAAACGCATTGAAAAAAATGGCATGGGTTCCCCCCAGCCCATTACTAGGCCTTTTGGGTCTGGTATAAATATTAAGGGGAACCCTGAACCAAAAATTTAAAAAAAATTGATTGGGGGTCCCCCCAAAATCCATGAAGGCCCATCAGGTCTGGTATGGATCTTAAGGTGAACCCTGCACCGAAATTTAAAAAAATGGCATGGGGGTCCCTCAAAATCCATACCAGACCCTTATCCAAGCACGTAACCTGGCAGGCCGTAGGAAAAGAGGGGGACGAGAGAGCACCCCCCTCCTGAACTGTACCAGGCCACATGCCCTCAACAGGGAGAGGGTGCTATGGGGTCTGACCCCAAAGCACCTTGTCCCCATGCTGATGGGGACAAGGGCCTCATCCCCACAACCCTTGCCCGGTAGTTGTGGGGGTATGCGGGCGGGAGGCTTATCGGAATCTGGAAGCCCCCTTCCACAAGGTGACCCCCAGATCCCACCCTCCTATGTGAATTGATAACATGGTACATTGTACCCCTACCATTTCATAAAAAGTGTCAAAAATTATAAAAAAGACAAGAGACAGCTTGGGACAAGTCTTTTATTAAAATATTTAAAAAAGTCCCGCAATGTAAATCCACGCCACCCGACGGGCTGAAAAAAAAAGCCGCAACAGTTCCGCCTTCAAGGGAGGCTCTCGCCGACTGATGTTTCTTCTGGGTGACAGCTGTTATATAGCTGAGGGCGGGGCCACCTGGTGATGTAAACAGGTGACCCCGCCCCCTCTGACGCCATGGGAATTTGTATAACAGCTGTCACCCAGAAGAAACGTCACTCAGTGGGAGCCTCCCATGTCAGACCCCAAAGTACCCTCCACATGTTGAGGGCATGTGGAGTGGTACGTTTCAGGAGGAGGGGTGCTCTCTCTTCCCCCCTCTTTTCCTGCATCCTGCCAGGTTGTGTGCTAGGATAAGGGTCTGGTATGGATTTTGGGGGGACCCCTACGCCATTTTTTTTAAATGTTGGTGTGGGGTTCCCCTTAATTTCCATATCAGACTTGAACGGCCTGGTATGGATTTTGGTGGGACCCCCACACAATTTTTTTTTCATTTTGGTTCGGGGTTCCCCTTATTATTCATACCAGACCCAAAGGGCCTGGTAATGGACTGGGGGGAACCCATGCCCTTTTTTAAAATGAGTTTATCTATATTGCCGAGACGCTACCATTCATTACATCTGCGATCAGTTTTAAATGACATTTTTTCCTTTAGAAATGTCATTTTTCTGTGGTACTGTTCTAAACACGGGGGAAATGCGCTACTTTACAGGCATACTATAGACACACCCCAGGCATGATATTTAAAGGAATATTTAATTTGTATTGTTTCACTTTAAGCATTAAAAAAATCACTGCTCCCAAAAAATGGACATTTTAAAAAAAAAATTTGCATTGATACTTGTCCCCTGGGGCAGGACCCAAGTCCCCAAACACTTTTTATGACAATAACTTGCATATAAGCCTTACAATGAGCACTTGATTTTTCATGATCGTGTCCCATAGACTTTAACGGTGTTCATGTGTTCTTCTGAACTTTTTGCCTGTTTGGATGTTCTGATGCGAGCCGAACCAGGGGGTGTTCGGCTCATCCTTACTTACAAATAGGGATGAGCCGAACACCCCCCTGTTCGGTTCGCACCAGAACATGCGAACAGGAAAAAAGTTCGTTCGAACACGCGAACACCGTTAAAGTCTATGGGACACGAACATGAATAATCAAAAGTGCTAAATTTAAAGGCTAATATGCAAGTTATTGTCATAAAAAGTGTTTGGGGACCTGGGTCCTGCCCCAGGGGACATGGATCAATGCAAAAAAAAGTTTTAAAAACGGCCGTGTTTTCAGGAGCAGTGATTTTAATAATGCTTAAAGTCAAACAATAAAAGTGTAATATCCCTTTAAATTTCGTACCTGGGGGGTGTCTATAGTATGCCTGTAAAGGGGCGCATGTTTCCTGTGTTTAGAACAGTCTGACAGCAAAATGACATTTTGAAGGAAAAAACTCATTTAAAACTACCCGCGGCTATTGCATTGCCGACAATACACATAGAAGTTCATTGATAAAAAAGGCATGGGAATTCCCCAAAGGGGAACCCCGAACCAAAATTAAAAAAAAAAAAAATGACGTGGGAGTCCCCCTAAATTCCATACCAGGCCCTTCAGGTCTGGTATGGATATTAAGGGGAACCCCGGCCAAAATTTAAAAAAAAAATGATGTGGGGTTCCCCCTAAATTCCATACCAGACCCTTATCCGAGCACGCAACCTGGCAGGCCGCAGGAAAAGAGGGGGGGACGAGAGTGCGCCCCCCCCCTCCTGAACCGTACCAGGCCACATGCCCTCAACATTGGGAGGGTGCTTTGGGGTAGCCCCCCAAAACACCTTGTCCCCATGTTGATGAGGACAAGGGCCTCATCCCCACAACCCTGGCCGGTGGTTGTGGGGGTCTGCGGGCGGGGGGCTTATCGGAATCTGGAAGCCCCCTTTAACAAGGGGACCCCCAGATCCCGGCCCCCCCCTGTGTGAAATGGTAAGGGGGTACAAAAGTACCCCTACCATTTCACTAAAAAACTGTCAAAAATGTTAAAAATGACAAAAGACAGTTTTTGACAATTCCTTTATTTAAATACTTCTTCTTTCTTCTATCTTCCTTCATCTTCTGGTTCTTCTGGCTCTTCTGGTTCTTCCTCCGGCGTTCTCATCCAGCATCTCCTCCGCGGCGTCTTCTATCTTCTTCTCCTCGGGCCGCTCCGCACCCATGGCATGGGGGGAGGCTCCCACTCTTCTCTTCTTCTTCATCTTCTTCTCTTCTTCTCTTCTTCATTTTCTTCTCCGGGCCGCTCCGCATCCATGCTGGCATGAAGGGAGGCTCCCGCTGTGTGACGGCGCTCCTCGTCTGACAGTTCTTAAATAACGGGGGCGGGGCCACCCGGTGACCCCGCCCCCTCTGACACACGGGACATGACGGGACTTCCCTGTGGCATTCCCCGTGACGTCACAGGGAAGTCCCATCAAGTCACCGTGCGTCAGAGGGGGGCGGGGTCACCGGGTGGCCCCGCCCCTCGTTATTTAAGAACTGTCAGACGAGGAGCGCCGTCACACAGCGGGAGCCTCCCGCCATGCTAGCATGTGTGAGGAGCGGCCCGGAGAAGAAAATGAAGAAGAGAAGAAAAGAAGAAGAGAAGAAGAAGAAGAGAAGAGCGGGAGCCTCCCCCCATGCCATGGGTGCGGAGCAGCCAGAGGAGAAGAAGATAGAAGACGCCGCGGAGGAGATGCTGGACGAGAACGCCGGAAGAAGAACCAGAAGAGCCAGAAGAACCAGAAGAACCAGAAGATGAAGGAAGATAGAAGAAAGAAGAAGTATTTAAATAAAGGAATTGTCAAAAACTGTCTCTTGTCATTTTTAACATTTTTGACAGTTTTTTAGTGAAATGGTAGGGGGGGGCGGGATCTGGGGGTCCCCTTGTTAAAGGGGGCTTCCAGATTCCGATAAGTCCCCCGCCCGCAGACCCCCACAACCACCGGCCAGGGTTGTGGGGATGAGGCCCTTGTCCTCATCAACATGGGGACAAGGTGTTTTGGGGGCTACCCCAAAGCACCCTCCCAATGTTGAGGGCATGTGGCCTGGTACGGTTCAGGAGGGGGGGGCGCACTCTCGTCCCCCCCTCTTTTCCTGCGGCCTGCCAGGTTGCGTGCTCGGATAAGGGTCTGGTATGGATTTTTGGGGGGACCCCACGCTGTTTTTTTTTTTTTTTTTTGGCGCGGGGTTCCCCTTAAAATCCATACCAGACCTGAAGGGTCTGGTATGGAATTTAGGGGGAACCCCACGTCATTTTTTTTTTTAAATTTTGGCCGGGGTTCCCCTTAATATCCATACTAGACCTGAAGGGCCTGGTATGGAATTTAGGGGGACTCCCACGTCATTTTTTTTTTTTTTTAATTTTGGTTCGGGGTTCCCCTTTGGGGAATTCCCATGCCGTTTTTATCAATGAACTTCTATGTGTATTGTCGGCAATGCAATAGCCGCGGGTAGTTTTAAATGAGTTTTTTCCTTCAAAATGTCATTTTGCTGTCAGACTGTTCTAAACACAGGAAACATGCGCCCCTTTACAGGCATACTATAGACACCCCCCAGGTACGAAATTTAAAGGGATATTACACTTTTATTGTTTGACTGAAGCATTATTAAAATCACTGCTCCTGAAAAAACGGCCGTTTTTAAAACTTTTTTTTGCATTGATCCATGTCCCCTGGGGCAGGACCCGGGTCCCCAAACACTTTTTATGACAATAACTTGCATATTAGCCTTTAAAATTAGCACTTTTGATTTCTCCCATGGACTTTTAAAGGGTGTTCCGCGGCATTCGAATTTGCCGCGAACACCCCAAATTGTTCGCTGTTCGGCGAACTTGCGAACAGCCAATGTTCGAGTCGAACATGAGTTCGACTCGAACTCGAAGCTCATCCCTACTTACAAACAGAATCTGGCCTGGGATCTATCATTTCACATTCACAAGGTGAAAAAGTAAGTTAATAAAAATTCCATAAATTAGTAAACCTTGTCTCACAATGAAAAACAATCATCAAGCAGGTCATTCAGTGATGTTGCTCCAATATCAAGCATAATGACCCTTATCAAAAATGAAAGATCTCCGGGTGTGTGATGTTGGTAAAGATCCAACCAGGATCTTTCTTTGGTTTGTTTACTAACAGAAGCTAACCAGGGATCATTTTAATGACAATGTTGCTACTGCTTCTAAATGCCAGATCCCTGGCCTTTTTGTTTACAAAGAGTAGCTGAAGATTTGTGCCAGATAACTGTCCAATTTTGATCAGTTTTTTAGTGGCTTATAAAATTGTGAAAAGGCTGGATTTGAGTCAAACTCATGCTCGACCTGAACCAGCATCTCATCCCTTATAACTAGCCATCAAATTATTCTATGATTCAAGGTAAGTGATCTCTCCATAAAATAATGAAAAGAAAATGTGCAATGTATGCATCATATTTTGTGACAGTAGGTGCTTTAGTTGAGTTGCTAGGTTTTCTTCCATTAAGTGTTTTCCTTTCTTGCAAAGTATTTTCTCACTTGGTGACATAGAGGATTAAAGAAGAGAACATATCTCAGCAACAAACAGCGAGCTGGGACTTTGGTCAGTGCCCTAGCAAACATCACTTTAGCTGGCAGGATGCATTGCAACTTTGCAAGGTATCAGCAGGAATTGTTGAATAGACGTTATAGTAACAGCCAGCTAGAATAAAAACCCAAACATATCTTTTGTGTTTTCTAAGCTCTATTGCCATTAAGAACAGTGATAAATGAACAGAGTTCTTTTTCGCAGTCCTGTTTTGTAAAAGTGATTAAACTGTCTGCAGCACAGCCTACAGATTTGTAGTCTTCATAATAACAATTGAAATTTCAGTCCAAGAAAGCATTGATTTACTGCTGATATAATAATGCTGTGTTAATAAGACAACATTTTGTCAGAATAGCTAGAGTAATCATAACTGATTATTTGCTACATTTTATCCAACTGTCAAAATGCACAATATTTTGTATTTAAAGTAAAACTATGGTCAAATGAAAAACCACATATACAATATGATGCAGCCAGTCAACAGTAATAATGCAGCATTTATTTATCTGAGTTCTCCTTGTAACACAGTTTTACTAGACTTTGATCCTACCAGTAGTTCTGTTGGTTTTAATTTTTTCAGCAGGGTGATATAGCTGTTCACTTTGCAGCCAAGATCATTGCCAGATTATCACCATGTGAGAATACAGTTATAGATGGACTTTAAGTAAACAATGGGCAAATTGTGAAAGTAGAAATTAATTCATGTAGTTAATATGATCATTACAGGCAAGGTTGCCAATAGACTGGTACAGGCAATACTCCTATACCAACCCCCCATGGGGTCAACAGGGGGAGCCAAGCCTAACAGCTGTACAGCTATTCAGCATTCGTATTTTAGGTGCTTCAACATGTGGTGCTGGAAGAGGCATCTACATGTCTCTAGATGTCACTATTTATAAAAGTGAGGCTTTTGGCTCAGTGTATGGAAGCCAGGGGTAAAACGTAGATGTTATATTTTCTGATGGTTGTGGTAAAAACCCTTGTGCACCAGTAATGCCGGGTACACATGAGCAGACTTCCCAGTAGACTTGGTCCGGCAGACAATTCGATTGTGTGTGGGCTCCAGCAGACTTTTTTCCCAAAACTCCGACGGACCTAGAAATAAAACATATTTCAAATGTTTCCGATGGACTCGAGTCCGGTCGAAAAATCTGCTCGTCTGTATGCTAGTCCGACGGACTAAAACCGACGCTAGGGCAGCTATTGGCTACTGGCTATCAACTTCCTTATTTTAGTCTGGTCGTACATCATCACGAACAAATCCATCAGACTTTGGTGTGATCGTGTGTAGGCAAGTCCGTTTGTTAGGAAAATCTGTCGGAAGTCAGCCAAAAGTCCGTCGGATAGACCGCCGGACCAATTCGGTCGAAAAGTTTGCTCGTGTGTACGTGGAATTATAGGACACTTTTCAGATAATTGAAGGTTTTCCCTGGGATAATTGGCAGCTGAACAATATAAGAGATGAATGGTAATGTAAGCAGGTGTCTCATAGGCTGGTGTTCTCCATTGTGTTTCAGCATTGGATGGGTGTGGAGGGCACACTTTTAGGTAGGCTGCATGAGGCCCACTGATTTCTAAGGGCAGTGATTACAGGTACTAAATTACATTTACAGAGTTGAAAGGGATTCACTTATCAGAGAAGAAGAATATGACTAGCAAAACAGGAACTTAATTTAGAAATAGTTTTGAAATGTACAGTATATGAAAATGTTATTGTTTCTGCATAAGAAAAAAAATGTAACTTTTTTTTTTTTTTTTTCTGTTAAGCAATTTGTTAATTTTACTTTTTAAGACCAGGTCATTGTATTAAATTCACAACACCTACATATCTGTACTGCATTTCTTTTTTTCCATTTATATGACAGTACGGAATATTTTAGCAAAACAACTATCAATGGGGGTTTGTTTATCACAGAAATCTACTGCTGATCATGTAATATCAATTGGCTAAACTTGTTATTGAGCATCTTTTGCCATTTGCTCAATTTTGTTTACCAAGCAAACAATATGTTCAAATCCACATGCACTGTTTAGACCCAGCATGCTATCAAATTAAATAGTTACTATATGTTTCTATGAGGAACAGGCAATGTTATGATTTTAAAGTGAGCCTGTCTGGAAAACCAATGTGTATTAAAGTAGATGTAAACCCTACCTGAATGACATTTGGTTTTCTGAAGTACTGTACATCATTAAAATAAAATAGTTTCTTTATTGCACATTTGCCAGATTATAATGCTACCTATAGGAAGTTGGGACATTGGCAAACTAAAAGCATTAAGCCAGCCCCCATATAACTCCACCTCTAACTGTCATAGCTCAGTTTTTTGCTAGTGTCCTAAGAGTTTGGGCATCTCTTCTTTGGCTCCAAAAAACAAGTCTAAATCCTAACTATGTATTTCCTAACCTTTTGATTCCTTCAGTAACTTCAATCAATACTTTGAAAATGCTACTTGAGCTAGTCTCTACACAGCAGCATCTGGATCGGTGTATCCTCAGCAACGGCTTTGGAGGCTGTATCTAACCCTGCTGGACTGTAAGAATATGGGGCTGGAATGTGACCCTTTGAGAACTGGACTCTGCATTGTAGCACTTTCCAGACCTTTGGGTGCTATGTTAGTCACAGATTACTATCTGGGTCCAGAGCCATGTCACAGCTTTTGGTGTGACCTAGTCCTTGGTTACTTACTTAGCGAGTAAGGCTGGTTGGTCTAAAGCATCAGGAGATGCCCCAGTTTTGTGCTGCTGTGCACATTTTTAAATCTACTGCCAACCCCTGGTTTTACTGTGGTAAGGGTTAAGGTTGAGGGACTTGAATGCTGATGTTATTAGTTAGATGGAATGTTGTGTCATCAGATTCCTCACAGTCTACTCCTGAAGAGGCTATTTCTGAGTAAACTCCTTTATAACCTGGTTGATACAGTAAACACTTCTCTGCATTTAGAGAATCAGCTTTCTGTTTAGGTCTAGGGTATTTTAAACCTCTTACAGCTGCAAAGACCACCCCACAACATCCAGTATTTAGAACATCTCTCAACAAGAATTGGCACCAACCTATAGGATTCTGGGCTGCTCCTGATAATGTGATAGAACTTTTTACCTTTTTAAGATTCTTGCCAAATGGTCTCTACCTACTGTAGACACTCCAGTGATCCATCTTAACAAGCAGAAAACCATGGCATTCTCATCTTTTGAGATTTCACAGACAGACCTATTACTTTCTGAAGTAGTTTAAATTAACTAGAGTGGCTCTCTGTCCTGTACTATTACTGTTGCAGTAACTTTGATTTCTTTTTTTTTTCTCTTTCTTTCTAATCTTTATTTCTTTAACTATCTCTGTGTATCATCTGAGGCTTCTCACTTTACTGGGGTATATAGTTGGGGTTTACATCCACATTAAGAGTTCCCTTCACTGGAACTAAGGGGCCAAGCCCAACCCCTGAAAAACATTTCCTCGCCATAATCCCCCCCACCAAATGATTTGAACCAATGCACAAAGCAAGGTCCACAAAGACATGGATGAGCGAGTCCGAGGTGGAGCGGTGGTATTTTTTTTAGGGGGGTGGCAAACAGTGCAAAGCCAGACACACCCCCTCCCGGTCACGTCACCGTTGGTTGGGTCACACATCCGCCGCAACATATATAACTCCAGTGGCAGGTCTCTTCCCTCCTCCTCCTCCCGGTGGCCTGCTAGCTTCCCTTGCATCTCCTCTCATCTCCAATAGGAGGTGTCCAATAGGATCACCTGTACCTTCAGCCAATCGGGTAACAGGTCTCAGACCAGCTTCCTGGTTGGCCAGGAGGAGGGTCAGTGTTATAATAGCAAATATTCATTCGCTATGTAACACGCCTGGGTGGACTTACCCTATTTTGAAGCCGATAAGAGCCTCTGGCTCTAATCACGTGCTTCAAAAAAACACCCCCATTGGAATTTATGTGTCCGGCATCCTGCAAGGGGCCGGATGCATGGACAGGAGGGGGTGGCGCTGGGCGGTGCTGGATAGGGGGGATGGCGCCTGTGTGCTCTTAATGGATGGGCCATCCCTGGGTTGGAGGAACCCGACCGGCCCGCACAGAGTCCCAACCCCAACTTTGATTTCTAAAATCCCCCTTCACTAGATCAAAGCCTAATTTCCTGGAACATTTGGAACAATATGTGGTTCAGCTATGATGGATTCCTACAAGCATCTAAGTTTTTGTCTCAGATGGGGCCGATGTCTCTTCTTATGCATGGGTCATTTTGCCTAAGTGCCTGGGAAACAAAGATTATGCCCAAGGAACTTCCTTTTTTGAACTTTACCTCTTTAGCTCCGGAAGGTCCCCACCCCTTCATGACCAGGCCATTTTTTGTGATACAGCACTGTGCTACTTTAATTGACAATTGCGCAGTTATGCAACACTGTACCCAAATAAAATGTATTTCCTTTTTTTCCCACAAATAGAGCTTTCTTTTGGTGGTATTTGATCACCTCTGCATTTTAATTTTTTCTCTATAAACAAAAAAAGACTAAAGACTTTGAAAAAAAAACAATATTTTTTTACTTTCTGCTTTAAAACAAATCCAATAAAAAAAATCAAATGCCTTCATCAATTTAGGCCAATATGTATTCTGCTACATCTTTTTGGTTAAAAAAATGCCAATAAGCGTATATTGATGGGTTTGTGCAAAAAAATTATAGCGTCTACAAACTATGGGATAGATTTATTGAATTTTTATTTTTCGATCAGTGATTTTTAGCAGGACTGTGACATTGCGGTGGACAAATCTAACACTAAGTAACACTTTTTTGGGGACCACTGACACCAATACATAGATCAGTGCTAAAAAAGCACTGTCCTTCCCACATTAGAGTACTTCAGGTACAATCAGATGACTAACTGCCCTCTTCGTAATACTCAACTACCTAGATCTATACATAATCTAGCTTGGAAACACCTTTCTGGGGACACAGTCTCCTCCAAAGGCATTACATTGTACTACAACCTCCTGCAAGACATACTAACATTTCACAAACCCCTCCAGTTTTAGAATGGGAGGTGGAGCTAGGGCACCCTTTTACTGATTCCCAGGGTGACAATCCAGGCTCCTTTTAAAGCCACATGCTCCACCAACCTCTGGGATCTTACCATCAAGATTAACCTGCACTGGTATTTCACCCCAAATATCTTGCACAAATTTGACCCTTCCAACTATGTTGGAGGAACTGTGAGGAACCTGGACACCTATCCCACCTCCTATGATCATGCAGCATTAGCATCCTTCTGAGATGACATCTCTCACCTACTCTCGGAAATTTTCTGAATGCCCATAAATCTCACACTTGAGTTAGCCCTCCTAAATATTGGAATTGACAACATCTCATCGGAAAACCAATACCTCTGTACACATGTGTTAATGGCCACTAGACTGGTAATAACACACCACTGGAGAACATCTGATACCCCCTCTAGATCTGAGGTAGTCAATTTAGCACACACCCACTGTTTGTATGAACGCATGTTTGCATCCAGCCAAGATGGACTAGCTAAAATTGACCAAAACTGGACTTCCTGGTTCACCTAGGTTACTAGAACTAATCCTAACCTTTCATAAAGGTTGACTCTTTACTTTGGTTTTTATAATATGCTTTATCGTGTATAGTTTGGTAAGCACATAAATACTGGTTGTTATTATTATCTATACTATGTTGCTTTGTCATTTGAAGGTAAGCTATATTTATCTTTACCCAACTCTGTGACATGTAACCTCAAACTTCCGAAATCAATGCAAGAGACTACAATAATAGTCATTTTAAAACCAGATTAAGATCCATTAAACCGGAGTCTTATCCTCATATCTCTCTCCTTACCTCAGATGTTAAGATCTTAGCTAGGGTTCTCGCAAATAGGTTATCTAGATATATTAACACCTTGATATATAAGGGCCAAACTGGGTTTATCCCAACAACTGCAGCTGGAACAAATATTCGTAGACTAAAATACTTAACTATGCAACTACCTATGGATAATGGAGGCACAAGTGCCGTTCTATGTCTGGATGCCCAGAAGTCCTTTGACATGGTGGAATGTGAATATTTATGGATGGTATTCACCACCTTTGGTATTGGGCTGGGATTCTTGGCCTGGATAAGACTGCTGTATAACGATCCTAAGACAAGGTTAAGAATCAACAATACCAGAGTTTGGGCAATTTTCGGGCTTTTAGATTAACTGGGAGAAATCAATATTGATGACATTAGGTGATTTAAAATATCCTTTGCCAGATCAATTATCCCAAATACAAGTTAAGCACTCAAATATTTGGGGATTCAGATACCTAGGAATTATAAGGACTATATTGAGCTGAACCTTAAGCCACTATTGCTTAAATTCAAGGATAAGTGTCTGAGCTGATGTAAACTTCCACTGACAGTGATGGGCAGAGCGAACCTTGTTAAAATGATCTGGACCCTGCAGCTGCTCTATGTTCTCCATAATTCTTCCATGTGGATTACATCATACTGGTTTAGGAAGGTGGATTCATATTAATAACATATGTTATGGAGATGCCCCAAGCTCCATTGGTATTGGAAGGGGGTAATTGAGACCATTAACAGCTTGTGCGGAATAAAATTACCGGTAGAACCAGGTATATGCCTGTTAAATATAATAGACGAATCTAGGATTCCGGGTGTAATTTATACTTCAGTATTAAGAAGCCTTTCTTTGGCACGCAAGTTAATAGCACAAAAATGTATATCAATATACCCCTTAATAATATTAGAATGGAGAACACAAATAAAGGAAAATCTGATAAGAGAAATATATTTTTCTACATAGAGGCTGCCCAGGGAAATTCAGGAATATTTGAAAAAGGTGGTTTGAGATCTGTGAATCTGATATGGAAAGAGATATATAATATAGGAAAGGATGCCAAGAAAAATGGATTGATCAGGGGGAGGAAGAGGATTCAACTTTATAAAAATGTTAATTTTTTTTTTTTTTATGTCATTTTTGTGGTTCTTCTTGTACTTGGGATGTATGTATGTATTGGTTGATGTTATCATTTTGTATAAAAACAACAATAAAGAGATATTTAATTGAAAAATAAAAATGCTTTGACTGGAAGAAGACAGAGATCTGTGTTCCTGCCTAGCAGAAACACAAGATCTCCATCTTCCCCTCTGACAGAACGGCGATCTGCCTTGTTTACATAGGCAGACCACCGTCCTGCCTCTCTCTCAGCTGATTGACTCCCGCTGTTTCCAATCACAGCGGGAGCGTGTCGCCGGCAGCGGACCCGGAGAAAAAAGACGTGCAGGTAAGTGAGTTTGCGCTGAAGGGCCGCCTCGCCACAGTATATATGTGTGGGCTGGTCTGGAAGTGGTTAAGGGAAATTGACTTTTCACTAATATTATTAGTGATGTGACTGGTGGTTGGAGTGTGTGCTTGCCTCAAAACAGACAGATTTGTGGATGTGGCAGAGAAAACATAACCTTCATCCACTACAGCAGTAATACTTAAGTAATAAACGGAAGACAGAGGCTACCTTTCACTCAAGACACAAGCCTAAAGTCTTCATCCCCTCTGCTCAGCTTTCTGTGTGAAGGTGTGCTCCCAGATCTGAAAATGTGTGTGGGGGGTTAAATTCATCCTCCTAAGACCATGGTAGTTTACCTCCCTGCTATTTGGATACTCAGGCTTATTTGTGTAGCCTCCACTTTAGACCTTTCAATAACTGCCTTTAGCTGCCCCTCTTCTGCTCTGTGGTATAACTGCACTCCGTTGTGCACTTTCCCTAGTGTATTTGGATTCCCAGCACCCTGGGATTGCTACTTCCTGCTCTAGTAGAAACCTATCCTTAGGGATGATATTCCACTCAAAGAACTCCTACAGAGGATTCCTGTTCCCTCATAGGTAGTTACACCCCTTGTTGTGATTCATTCCTCTCAGCCCTATTTCTCTCCTAACGGACTTAGTAACCTATAAGGTCAACAGGGAAAAGTCCCTATGGCATCCCTCCCTAGGACCTGACTCTTCTGTGTCCTCCAACAGTTTTGGACCATGTTCATAGCGCTGGTTCTCATGTTCACCCTAGTGCTTTCTCCTGGCATCCCCATTGTGGAAAAACTTAGGAAACCTTTCCAGTTTCCTGGATTCTTACAGTTTGTACAATCAAGAGGGTTCTTTTTTCCTGCAAACCCTATCCAGATATGATTTTCCAACTATCTAACACTAGTAATGTTGGGAACTTTGACCATTGCATTAAATGTAGCAGATTTTTCCCTGTTTACCTCTTTTTGGGTTTTGGGGATTATTGCAGAATTCCCATTTAGTATGGTCCCCCATTCTCATGCAGTCCCATTTACTAACTGGAATCTAGACAAGGCACTAAACTGGTCTCTTAAGACCAAGAAGCCCCAAACTATATTTGCCAGACCCTGGCCGAGGAGGGGATAGTCCAATGGTCAGCAAGCAGGACACACTTTTACCCTGTTACAAATTTGCCCTGAGGGGTAGTGTAAGTCCAGAGGCCTTTTGGAACCTGGGAGATGGGTCCACATTCTGTGGTCAAGCTGTGGTCTTCTGAGAAAGTCTTCACGATGTCCTTGAGCGTGAAGTGGTTAATAGTAAATACTGTATCTGTTCTATGAGGAGCACCAGGTTGATTCTCAGCGTCCTCCCATTGGTTGTGGTAATTTCCATATTTGACTTGGCCTTTTTTTCATCTAGCCTTGATTCAGGTGTTTATTCCTTCAGATACTCTTTTGTAATATCCACGTCTGTGGGATCTCTCAGTGGCTGTTGGCACATTTGGACTGCTTTTAGATGTCCTGTCTGTTTAACAATTCCTAACTTCCCATGTACACAATAAAAAAAAAATAGTATTTCTGTATTTACCATAAAATCTTTTTCTTGAAATCCATTGAGGGTTCACAGGTCCCTTTCCTTTATATTATTGTCTTTTTGCATTGCCTGCTCACAAAACTGAAGCATGATAGTTAGATGTGAGGTTATACAGGGCTGGCTTACCATTTTTATTCGCCAGTGTCCCAACTGCCTGTAGGCGATATAAACTGACTGTTTAAAAATTCATGTGTCCCTCAATGGACTTAAATAATAATTAAAAAAACAGTAAGTACAAAAATCTTGTTTTTTTTTCATCCTTTCTTGCACCTCATTTTCTATGCCAAGTTTCCTGATGGTGACCACAGTGGACCATTCCTAAATATTGTATATTAAAACAACCATTTGTAGTCTCTATCAATAACACTTTGGACTAATCACAGTGTTCACAGATGTAAACTATGGCTTTATTTACAAACATCCAGCCCTCCTCTACCCCTCACAGTGAAGAATCACGGGAAAGAGAAGAAGAGAAAGGCAACAACAGGCAAAGACAAAGTAAATATTTATTGAAAGTTGGGTTTTAGAGTACCACAGACCATCAATGATTATGGGATTGCTTTTTCTTTAAAGTGGAAAATTTCAAGTGCCACTCCCCACCAACAATTTAGGGATTTTCTTTCTAAAGGTGGTAGGTTTAAAGTGTGGGGAGGGGACAAAGCTACTAAGTAACTTTTCTACTAAGTGTAATGCTTTTCAGTGAGTTCAGTGCCATGTAGCCACATCCACTCTTGCCTGAACATTTTTGATTTAATAAAAATCTATGCAAATAGATAAAAAAATGTTAAAAAATTAAGGGTAAATGTAAGCAATTCCATATTAGTGGCATTTTTCCCATATAAATTTGAATCTAAAAACAAACAAACAGTGGTTATTAAATACTACTAAAAGAATTTTATTTGGGTACGCTATTGCATGACCAAGTATATGTCAGTCAAACTACTACTGTTTTAAAAGCTGAAACATGGCCTGGAAAGGAAGGGGGTGTTACATGCTGGTATTACGGTGTTTAAAGGAAGCTACAAATTTAAATATAGTGGAAATTACTTGTGAAAAACACTTTGAAGTCTATATGAGATTAAATTGTGATTGGGATTACATATTCTTTATCCAAAGTAATTGGTACAGTGCAGGTATATTTGCTATGAAAAAATGTGAAAGGTTTAAATTCTAATGGACTTTGGGGATAGGGATGAGCCAAACACCCCCCGGTTTGGTTCGCACCAGAACCTGCGAATGGACCGAAAGTTTGCGCAAATTTTGGAACCCCATTAAAGTCTATGGGACTCGAACGTTCGGAATCAAAAAGTGCTAATTTTAAAGGCTAATATGCAAGTTATTGACCTAAAAAGGGTTTGGGGACCCAGGTCCTGCCCCAGGGTACATGTATCAATGCAAAAAAAGTTTTAAAAATGGTCATTTTTTTTCGGGAACAGTGATTTTAATGATGCTTAAAGTGAAAAAAAAGTGAAATATTCCTTTAAATATCCTACCTGGGGGGTGTCTATAGCATGCCTGTATGCCTGTGTTTCCCGTGCTTAGAACACTCCCTGCACAAAATGACATTTTTAAAGGAATAAAGGTCATTTAAAACTGCTTGCGGCTTTAACATCGGGTCCCGGCAGTATGGATGAAAATCAGTGAGACAAACGGCATGGGTACCCCCCCAGTCCATTACCAGGCCCTTTGGGTCTTGTATGGATATTAAGGGGAACCCCACACCCAAATTAAAAAAAGGAAAGGTGTGGGGCCCCCAAGCCCTATATACGCTGAACAGCAGTATACAGGCGGTGCAAACAAGACAGGGATTGTAGGTTTGTTTTTAAGTAGAATCTGTTTGTAATTTTGAACTGATACATTTTTAAAGTGTAGCTCCAGCCAAAAAATCTATTTTTAAGCTTTTTAGAAAACATAGGGAAGGGTTATCACCCCTGTAACATTTGTTTTGCTGTCTGTGCACTTCTTCAGAAGATTTCACCTCACTTTCTGTCCCAATGACAAATGTTTTTTGAAAATTTGGGCTTTTTAGTGAAACAAGGAGTAGTGATAAAGCATCAGTGAAGAGGAGACACATTTTTCCCATATTAACTCTTACAGGAGAGAATTTCCCTTCCTAGGGGTAGATTTCATCTCACTTCCTGTTGTCTCCTTCCGTTTGCAAGTAGGAGTCGTTTGTAAGGTGGATGTTTGAAAGTAGGGGCCTGCCCTATATACTCTGCAGAAATTGGGGCCTTAGGTGTTGGTGTTGTTACAACACTGTAAGCCCTCACAATTACTCTTGGTGGGTGCAGGAACAGGCCCTGCTGTGAAATATTAGATCAAGAATTGTAATTACATGCCATTGTTGAACAGTGGTAGAAAAATTGGGCCTTTGGTGGTGGTGGTGGTATTGCCACAACACTGTAAGCCCTCACAGTTACTCTTGGTGGGCGCAGGAATGGGCCCTGCTGTGAAATATTAGATCAAGAATTGTAATTACATGCCCCTGTTGAACAGGGGCAGAAGAATTGGACACAACACTGCAACCCTTCACAGATGCTATAGTTGGAGCACAGGAATGAGCCCTGCTGCAAAGTATTGCAGCAAAAATTGTAACTATACGCCCCTGTTAAACAGGGGCTGAAAATTTTGGGCTTGGGCACTGGTGCTGGTGCCACAACACTGCAACCCCTCACAGATACTCTAGTTGGAGCACAGAAATGAGCCCTGCTGCAAGGTATTGCATCAGAAATTGTAATTACACGCCCCTGTTAAACAGGGGCAGAAAAATTGGGCCTTGGCCACTGGTGGCGGTGCCCAGAACCAAAAATGTTCTTACAAGCTATCAGCATGAAAATTGAGGAGGAAGAGGATTGTGACTCAGCATAACAGGATAGTCACTTAGCATCAGCATAGGCAGTCTTGAAGGGATCTCACATTAAAAAAAAATCTATTGGTTACATCAGCATCAGGTGCTTGGTAGCTGGTGATTCAAGACTGGTTCATTTTTATGAAGGTCAGCCGATCAACCGATTCGGTGGACAGGCGCACCCTGTGATCGGTTACAAAACCTCCAGCAGCACTGAATGTGCGTTCCGAAAGAACGCTGGATGCAGGACAGGCCAGTAGCTCAATTGCATACTCTGCAAGCTCTGGCCAGTGATCCATCCTCAAGACCCAGGCTTTGCAGGATCAGAGAGGCCATGCAGCGTAGGTTTGCTGGGGCATTCGGTCCAGAGTCCTCTGGGTCACTAAGGATGACATGATCCGCAGCCACCTCATACCAGCCATGTACAAGTCCATGGGTTTCTTCAGACTGTAAATGATCCCTTGAAGACTGCTGCTGATGCTTAGTGCCAGGCTCCACCTCCATGCTGACACAATCCTCCTCCTCCTGTGTGATCGGCGAGCATGCAGGAACACTGCCTGGATAAAGGGAGCCTTGAGAGGTAAGGAAGTCCTCCTCTTCATCCCTCTGTTCTGCCTCAGGTGCCCTGTCCATTATTCCACACAGCGTGTGCTCCAACAGGTGGACAAGAGGGACAGTGTCACTGATGCATGCACTGTCACTGCTCACCATCCTCGTGGCCTCCTCAAATGGTGACAGGACAGTGCATGCATCCTTGATCATAGCCCACTGGCGTGGGCAAAAAACTAAGCTCCCCTGACCCTGTCCTGGTGCCATAGTCGCATAGGTACTCATTGATGGCCCTCTGCTGCATGTGCAGCTGCTGCAGCATGGCCAACATTAAGTTCCACCTGGTGGGCATGTCACAGATTAGCAGGTTCTTGGGCAGGTTAAATTTCTTTTGGAGGTCAGCCAGCCAAGCACTGGCATTGTATGACCTGTGGAAATGCACACAGACTTTCCTGGTCTGCCTCAGGACATCCTGTAAGTCCGGGTACCTGCCCAAAAACTGCTGCAGCAACAAGTTAAGGACATGAGCCAAACAGGGCACATGGGTCAGTTGTCCCTGTCCGAGGGTGGAGAGGAGGTTGGTGCCATTGTCGCAAACCACCATACCTGGCTTAAGCTGGCGTGGTGTCAACCACCTCTAAACCTGCCCCTGCAGAGCTGACAGAATCTCTGCCCCAGTGTGGCTCCTGTCCCCCAAGCACACCAGCTCAAACACTGCATGGCATCTTTTTGCCTGCGTGCTTGCGTAGACCCTTGAATGCCTACAAAGCACTGCTGGTTCCAAGGACAAATCAGCAAAGGAAGAGGCCATGGAGGAAGAAGAAGAGGAGGGGGTGAAGGAGAGAGGTGTGGCAGAATCCCCACTAGTAGAATTTTGGAGGCGTGGTGGGGGAGCAACCTCCAACACTACTGTACCCTGTCCTGCATCCTTCTCAGCTGCCAGAAGAGTCACCCAGTGCACGGTGAAAGATGGGTAACGTCCCTGTCCATGCCTGCTGGACCATGAGTCAGCGGTAATATGCTCCTTACCGCTGACTGCCCTGTCCAGCGAGGCCAAGACATTGCCTTCCACATGCCGGAAGAGAGCCGGAATCGCTTTCTGTGAGAAAAAGTAGTGCTTGGGAACCTGCCACTGAGGAACCGCACATTCCACAAACTCACGGAAGGGGGCAGAGTCTACCAACTGAAAAGGCAGCAGTTGAAGTGCCAGCAATTTAGCCAAGCTAGCATTCAACCACTGGGCATGTGGATGGCTGGGAGCAAACTTCTTTTGGTGGTGCAGCAGCTGGGGCAGGGAAATTTGCCTGGTACAATCCGACATTGGTGTACCGATAGCAGGTTGCCCGCAAGTACTTGGCTGTGACACACCTAATTCTACACCTTCATTCCTCTCAGTGCAGGTTTCAGAGAGGACTGAAGGTATAGTGGGGTTGGAGATCCCAGCTGATGAGGAGCAAGGAGAGGTCCGCTTTGTTTTTTGGTGTGGGTCTTTTAGGTACGCTTGCCAACTAACTGCATGGCAGGTTGACATATATCTGGTCAAGCATGTGGTGCCCAAGCGGGCGATGTTTTGGCCACACGAGATACATTTGAGACATATGTTGCAAATAGCAGCAGTGGGATCTGATGCACTTGTCTCAAAAAAGGCTCACACCAAAGAACTTTTGGAATAACACACAGAGACAGCAGCGCCCTACACATGCGGAGCTCTGCGGTGTGATGCTGTCGGTGTGCTGCCCTTAAGCTGGCCCCTGGAGGGCATCCTGCCTCATTGGAGATGTGCCTCCTCCTCCTCTCTCCTATCAGGCACCCACATGGAGTCAGTGACTCCCTCATCATACCCTGGCTCCCCATCACTGGAGCAAAGCTGGCAGTATGCTGCAGCTGGGGGAACAGGACTGCCATATTGCTGTCCTTCTTGGGCACCCCCTCTCTCTGGGCTCACGTTACTGCCTTCCTCTAGCAGGGTACCATCATTGGGAGCCTTCAAAACACTGGGCATCCTCCTGAAGCATGTACCCAACACTGTGGTCAAACAGTTCAGGGGACTCCTCAGGAGGACATGGTGGGGCTAGGGAAGGATTGACTGATGCCATTGAGCCGAGGGAAGAGGCCACATTGGCAGCTGCTTTGCCAGACAAAATACCCTGAGCATGGGTTAGAGAAGATGAGGGGGATGAGGACGGCTTGGTCATCCACTCTACCAAGTCTTCCGCATGTTGCTGCCGAAAAAAAGGACACGTGCTGATGGGGATGCACCGTCTCCACGACCAGCAGTGTTGCCTCTAGACACAGAGTCTGCTTGCCCTCTTTTATTGGCTTGTGACTATCTGCCTCTCCTTGTTGGCCTTCCAGACATACTAATGGCCTGCAGTGAGATGTAGCTGCACAAAGCTGGGATGTGTATATATATATATGTGTATATATATATATATATATATATATACTGATACTGCAGCTAGCAGAATCAACTGCCTGCCTGTAGTATTATTAGTATGAGAACACCAGCAATTGTTTTCAGGTAGCTGTAGGTGCACACTGTGCAGAGGACACAGAACACTAACTGTAAATACTGCAGCTGCCTGCCTGTGGTATTAATAGGATCAGAACAATAGCAATTGTCTTCAGGTAGCTTTAGGTGCACACTGTGCAGAGGATACAGTACACTAACTGTAAATTCTGCAGCTGCCTGCCTGTGGTATTAATAAGATCAGAACAACAGCAATTGTCTTCAGGTAGCTTTAGGTGCACACTGTGCAGAGGACACAGTACCCTAACTGTAAATACTGTAGCTGCCTGCCTGTGGTACTAATAGGATCAGAAGAACACCAGCAATTTTCTTCAGGTAGATTTAGGTGCACACTGTGCAGAGGACACAGTACACTAACTGCTGTAAATACTGCAGCTGCCTGCCTGTGGTACTAATAGGATCAGAAGAACACCAGCAATTGTCTTCAGGTAGCTTTAGGTGCACACTGTGCAGAGGATACAGTACACTTACTGTAAATACTGCAGCTGCCTGCCTGTGGTATTAATAGGATCAGAACAACAGCAATTGTCTTCAGGTAGATTTAGGTGCACACTGTGCAGAGGACACAGTACACTAACTGTAAATACTGTAGCTGCCTGCCTGTGGTACTAATAGGATCAGTAGAACACCACCAATTTTCTTCAGGTAGCTATAGATGCACACTGTGCAGAGGACACAGTACACTAACTGTAAATACTTTAGCTGCCTGCCTGTGGTACTAATAGGATCAGAAGAACACCAGCAATTTTCTTCAGGTAGCTTTAGGTGCACACTGTGCAGAGAATACAGTACACTAACTGTAAATACTGCAGCTGCCTGCCTGTGGTATTAATAAGATCAGAACAACAGCAATTGTCTTCAGGTAGCTTTAGGTGCACACTGTGCAGAGGACACAGTACCCTAACTGTAAATACTGTAGCTGCCTGCCTGTGGTACTAATAGGATCAGAAGAACACCAGCAATTTTCTTCAGGTAGATTTAGGTGCACACTGTGCAGAGGACACAGTACACTAACTGCTGTAAATACTGCAGCTGCCTGCCTGTGGTACTAATAGGATCAGAAGAACACCAGCAATTGTCTTCAGGTAGCTTTAGGTGCACACTGTGCAGAGGATACAGTACACTTACTGTAAATACTGCAACTGCCTGCCTGTGATATTAATAGGATCAGAACAACAGCAATTGTCTTCAGGTAGCTTTAGGTGCACACTGTGCAGAGGACACAGTACACTAACTGTAAATACTGTAGCTGCCTGCCTGTGGTACTAATAGGATCAGAAGAACACCAGCAATTTTCTTCAGGTAGCTTTAGGTGCACACTGTGCAGAGGACACAGTACACTAACTGTAAATACTGCAGCTGCCTGCCTGTGGTACTAATAGGGTCAGAAGAACACCAGCAATTGTCTTCAGGTAACTTTAGGTGCACACTGTGCAGAGGACACAGTACATTAACTGTAAATACTGTAGCTGCCTGCCTGTGGTACTAAGAGGATCAGAAGAACACCACCAATTTTCTTCAGGTAGCTTTAGGTGCACATTGTGCAGAGGACACAGTACACTAACTGTAAATACTGTAGCTGCCTGCCTGTGTTACTAATAGGATCAGAAGAATGCCACCAATTTTCTGCAGGTAGCTTTAGGTGCACACTGTGCAAAGGACACAGTACACTAACTGTAAATACTGTAAAAACACCTGCCTGCCTGTCAGTAGGAAGAGAATAACAGGAACGGATCTAGCTAAACTGATTACAGTATATATATATACACAATACGCTGTAAGTGCAGCTAACTGACTCGCCTGCCTACTCTAGATAACTTAAATCAAATGACACTGTCTCTCTGTCTATCTCTCTCCGCCGCAACACACTACACAAGGCCGCCACACAGACAACCTTATATAGTGTGAGACGTGTACTAAACCCCCTGAGCCATAATTGGCTCTGTACAGACGGCGCTGTGATTGGCCAAGCATGCGGGTCATAGTGCATGCTTGGCCAATCATCAGCCAGCAATGCACTGCAATGCTGCAGTGAATTATGGGTCATGACACAACACTCAAATTTGGCTCGAATGGCCATAACGTTCGCAATCCGACGAACGGTCGAACAGGCGATGTTCGAGTCAAACATGGGTTCGACTCAAACTCGAAGCTCATCCCTAGCTGGGGATGGTAGAAGATATGAAAAAACAACTCAGAAAATTGGCGCTATAAGTTCCAGTAACAATGTCCAGCTTAGTATCCTTAATTATTTTTGTTTTTGGAAATTCATTTGTGACAGCCAGCATAACTTTTGGCTTTCCAAGGTCAGTAAAAAGGAAATGATAGAGCGTAAAAACAAAAGAAGAGAGGGAAGTGCATCTATCCAGTGCAGTAAATATCTTTGGCAAGGTTAAAAAACATTGCATCCTGACAGTCCAGGTACTTTGTGCATGGCCAGACTGGAGGGAGAAAAACTAACACTGGGAGCATTGCCATTTCCTCTTAGCTGAGAGGAAGTGGGAGGTAGATGGTCTAGTCAAGCTCCAGTCACTGTGCATGTGCCATCTTAGCCCCATTGACGGCAACCCAGAGATGGAGGAGGTGGACTACATTTACATCTTACCACACCGCTGGTCCTGGTGTTAGTTTTTTCCTCTGGTGTGGCCTTCTACAAAGAGCTTTGATTGTAAATGTGAGTGGAACTGCTATATTGTTTTTTTTAGTTTTAATAAAGTGATTTACTGCAACAGGTAGATGTGCATCCCTCTCTCCTTTGATAGTGGAGGATAGATTGTTTTTTATACATGTTTGCATATTGCCTATGACAAGATATTTAAAACAAGAGAAAGGTTAATGAGATTAGGATGGATAAACTGGATCAACCAATATTATTGTGATTCAAATGCTTGAAAATTGCTAAAAAATATATTAAAATGCCAAGTATACAGTATGTATAAAAATAAAAAAACTCATCTTTATTCATTAATATCTATTTACCTGTACGTGTTCAGCTGTGAGAAACATTTGTGAAACCTTAGATTTCCGCATAAATTGTTCCTAAAATGTGATATGACTTATCTAGGTCATAACAACAGTCTTATTTAACAAACAAATACAACATTTTACATTGGTACATCTTTATAAACAAATGGTTTAAACAATGAAGGTCATAGGTGGTAAATGCATGTTAAAGTGATACTAAAGTCTTGTTTTTTTTCTTTGTGTCTAAAAATAACAAACATTTTATAGTTACCTGTTCTGTGCAGTGGATTTGCACAGAGCAGCCTGGATCATCCTCTTCTCAGGTCCCTCTTCGGCTCTCCTGGCCCCTCCCCGCTGATGAGTGCCCCAACAGAAAGCAGCTTTCTATGGAGGCACCCAAACCGAGGCACAGCTCTGTGTGTCCATTAAGACATGGACCCCCTGCTAGGCCCACTCCCTCTCACTCCTTATTGGCTGACTGACTTTGATTGACAGCAGTGGGAGCCAATGGCGCTCCACTTCTGTCTCAGCCAATGAGGAGGAGAGTCTCGGCAGCCGAGTCTCTCCTGCAACATTGCTGAATATAGAGGGATCTCAGGTAAGTATTGGGAGGGCTGAGTGGGGCTGCTGCCCACAGAAGGTTTTTTATTTTCATTGATAGAATGCATGAAGATAAAAAACCTTCTGCCTTTACAATCACTTTTATGTCTAGGTTAATGACAAAGTTAAGGAATATGGACTGTTGATGCTGGCATCACGCATTTATACAGCACCACAAAGGTGGGCCTTCTCCAGAGGTACCACAAACCTGTATATGTGCACCAGCGGTTGTACTGGAACTACGTTCACAGCATGAAGACCTAGTCACTGACAGCTCCGTGTCTTATACCAACAACCATCTCCCAATCACACAATCACTATGATAGTCTGTGATTGGCTATCATGGTGATAACTGAGTAAAACCCATCCTTGTACTCTATTGTCTATATGGAGAGAAAAACACACAGTATAATTTTCTCCTAGCCAGAGGATACAATGTTAAAAAAAAAAGACAACATGGCTAAATCAGAATTTGATGTCAGTCAGGGTCAAAGGTCAGAGTCAGTGAGATTTTTTATTGTATGATGACTTCTGGGTGCCTGTGACTGATGGTGCAGCAAAAAAACATGTGGCTTCTGGGAACCATTCATGCAACTGGGAAGAAGCTTGTGGGAGTGAGGAAAAAAGCAAGTACAACTACTTTTTCTGTTTTCACTAGATAAAAAACCCTTGCAGTGTCGAGGGAGCTCCACTGCAAGTGCCAGTCTTTATTTTTGCAAGAGCTCACTTTTAATAACTTCAAAAATGATTTTCAATATTTTTTCATCTGCCTCTTTCGTTTGAAATAATACCTTGTGGTCCTGTAATGAAGGTTCTTGTTCAGGCACCTCCACCTTTAGGGTGACAGTTTTCAGTCAAGGTAATATTGGAGACTAGGGATGGGCCAACAGTTTTTGCCAAGTTAATATTGGAGATTAGGGATGGGCCAAACATCCCCCGATTCGGTTTGCACCAGAACATCTCGAACAGGCAAAAAGTTCTAGCTAACATGCAAACTCTATTAATGACATGACGTCAGAAGGGGGCGGGGTCAGTCACTGGGTGGCCCCACACTTGCCTATATAAGAGCTGTCCAAGCGAAGAGAGAGCAGACAGCGGGAGGCCTACCATGGAGGTGGAGCATTTTCAATTTTTGCTATTTTTTGGGTCAGCCGGGTGGTGTGATTGACGGTGGATTTACATAGTGGGACACTTTTTAAATTTTTTTCTTTTTTAATAAAGGATTTTGCTGAATGGGTAGGGGTACGATGTACCTGATACCCATTTACATGGGGGCGGCGGTGGCATCTGGGGGCCCCCTTGTTAAAGGGGGCTTCCAGATTCCTATAAGCCCCCCGCTCGCAGACTCCAACAACCACTGGCCAAAGTTGTCGGGAAGAGGCCCTTGTCCCCATCAACATGGGGACAAGGTGCTTTGGGGGCACCCCAAAGCACCCTCCCCATGTTGAGGGCAAGCAGCCTGGTATAGTTCAAGAGGGAGGGGGGTGCTTGCTTGTCCCCCCTTTTCTGGCCTGCCAGGCTGCATGCTCAGATAAGGGTCTGGTATGGATTTTGGGGGGACTCCACAACATTTAAAAAAAAAAAAAATGGTGTGGAGTTACCCTTAAAATCCATACCAGACCAAAAGGGCCTGGTATTGATTTGGGGAGACCCCATACCATTTTTTTCTTAACCTCCCTGGTGGTATGATTATGGATTTTAGGTACTGAAAGCGGTACAATTTTTTTGCATGGAAATTTGGCATTTTATATTGTAGGCCTGTAATTCTTAGGAATAACTCACTTAAATCTGTCCAAAGCAGAGTCTAGTAGACATCCCAGGTATGATAAAGTTTGAAACACAAAATCATAAATTATAATATAATAAATAATTATAAATAATAACAAATAATATATAATAATAATAATAATAATAATAATAATAATAATACATTTTATTCAATACATTTTAGTCAATAATATAATCAAATCAAAAACACTGACATTTTTTTGGGCCAAACAAGGGTGCAATATTACTAGTCATATTGCTTCAATAAACATCTCAGGTATGATAAATTTTGAAACATGGGGCTGTCCAACGTCACAATCAGGACAATAGAACCTGGTTTCTTTTCAGATTTTCCTTCCAGTGTCATTACGCTTTGAGCAACAAACTATGCACATCTGCCTTTTTTTCAGTTGGTGCGATGTGGTCCATAAAGTGACGACCAGTCAGGCATTCCGGGTTGACACCAGCAGCACGACGTTAGGCTCTGTTTGCAGCCGTTGGTGTTTGGTGGTTCAGAAAGATACGTTCTGCAACTTTCCAAACAAAGTCCGCATAAACCACAGGCTTGTCACACTTTTTTTTTTTTTTTTTTTTAGTAGAATGAAGGCATTCCATAGGCATTGTTCAAGAAGATGCCTGAAGATCTTCTTATAATACTTTTTTGTTGTTTTCTCATGGCTGGATAAAATGTTATTGCCTGGTCGGCTCTGTCAACACCTCCCATGGTGTTGTTGTAGTCTATAACCACTTGTGGTTTCATGATGTCTTTGCCACCTTTTGTGTGTACCATGACAGAGGAGGTATTGTGGATTGTACTCATTAGGCACACATCTTTTTTGTCACGCCACCGCAGTGCCATCATTTTGCCTTTCTGCCAGGCAACCATTTCTCCCGTCTTGAGCTTCTTATTGCCAAAGGTTGGTAGCATGTCACACCGGTTAGCCCTAACGGTTCCATAGGCATCCGTTTTGTTTTGTAGAAGGAAATCAGAGTTCAGGAGATATGTAAAAATTGTCTGTAGTTACACAATAGCCCTGATTCAGCAATGGCTCAATCAATGAAAGAACTGAAGAGGTTGCCATTCCATAATGACTGTATTTTGTGGTGAAATTTGGTTCCTTTACCGGTGTATAGGACAGAATTCCAAATATAACCAGTGCTCGATTCACATAGCATGAAAGATTTTACACCAAACCATGCCCTCTTTGACTATGTATTGTATCCAGCTGAGCCTTCCCTTGTAAGTCATTAGACTTTCGTCTATGCTGATGTCTCTATCTGGCACATAGCTCTGTTGGAAATTTTTCATAATCATCTGATATACCTCCCAAATCTTCTTGAGTTTGGGTGCTGGATGAGTCATTTTGTCAAATGCTTAATTATTTTCAAAGTGCAAATATTTCATTTTCAGGGAAAATTTGTACAAAGATATGACCGTGCCAAAGAATGGAGTGGCTAGTAGTTTATTGGTCGTCCAATACCACTTCTGCAGGGGTTTCCCCACCACTCCCTGAAGAATTATAAGGCTCAGAAATTTCCAGATGTCATCTTTGGTTACTGGTTCCCACTTTCTGCTCCTTGAAAACCTCTGATGTGTAGCAGCTTCTTGCACCTGGTACCGGTTTGTCTCTGTAACTATTTTTTTAATAACCTCATCAGTCAAAAATAGTTGGAGGTATGCCAAGGGGTTGTCATCTTCAACATCCACTTTGATACCAGGTGCTCCAGTAAATGGGAATCTTGGGGGCGCTACGTGATCCGTAACGCAGTCAATAGAGCACATCACTGAGGTCAGTCACAGGATCGTTGCAAAAATCACTTTCTGTGTCTGATGACAAACTTCCCCACGAATTGCTATCACTCAATTCTGCAAGTGATTCTGTATTGCTATTATTATTATTATTATACAGGATTTATATAGCGCCAACAGTTTACATAGCACTTTACAACTTGAGGGTAGACAGTACAAATACAATACACTTTAATACAGTAGGAATCAGAGGGCCCTGCTCCTTAGAGCTTACAATCTAAGAGGGAAGGTCAAGAGATACAAGCGGTAATAACTGTGGGTGATGTGCTGATTGAGAAGATAAATGTACAGTTGTTAGGTGGGGGCCAGATAGGCTTCTCTAAAGAGATGAGTTTTCAGGGATCGTCTGAAAGTGGATAAAGTAGGAGAAATTGCTATCACTGTTTTCCAGCATGTCATAAACCGCTTTTGAGGTAGAGGTGTGCTTTTTTGATGCCATGGTCGTTCTCCAGTTTCCAGCATAAAAAAGAGGATACCATCCAAGTAGGTCATATAGGTTGCCACCATCCCTAATACAAGGAAATAAGGATAACCCCTCAAAAAATTGGTGGGACTTTGAAGGCAACAAAGTAGTAAAAAACAATTTTATTAGTACAAATATACAAATATACAAAAATCTAATACAGTTCACATATGACAATGGAGAATAAAAAGTATGAATATACTGATGTAGAATTCGAATGTATATTCGTGTAGTCTTCCACCTGGGCCTACGCGTTTCAGGACTAAATAGGGAGTCCCTTCATCAAGGGCAACTTGTAGGAAGAATCACACTGCATAATAGGATGTAAATTAGAATAACTAGGAATCATATGTATTAAACAAATTGCTTGTCCATCAGAAATGCCCCGAAAAGCCAAAGGGGAATCGGGCATATGGCTGGCCCCGCCTTATCCACACTGGTCCCCCCGTATGACGCCAAAGGAACGAAGCTCAGCAGGGGTTGGCACTATCTTAGCTGGAACACAAATTAGATAGAACCCAAAGGGGTATCTAAAAACAGTGGAAGAAAACCAAATGGGCTAGTATCTATCTGCATGAAAGATAAAACATATAGTAACAACCAACACAGTGTGGACACAGAGCCACATATCCGCCATGTGGATCCGTGTCCAAGCGGAACATAAAAGTAAGTTAATATACATGGCTTACCCCAATAGTGGCACAAAGCCTAGGTTAACAGGACAGATAAAGTAGGAACCCAAGAATCCAAAGGAGAAACAGAGGACCCCTATGCACACAGACAACTCTTTGAGTAGGTCAAATTGCACATTTGGAATAACAAATTGATTCCCACTACCAACACCACTCTGCTCCAATGGACCCTCCGGATGAAGCTAGGGCATAAAAATTGACTCCACGGGAGACAAGAGAGAAAGTCTCATAGTGTATTATATTTAATAACATTTAAAAGCAATGACAAAGTAGTAGGTTGCACTCACATGTAAAAGTGCCTGCCTGGCACTAGGGAAAACAGCTTGTGCGGATATGGCTGGTTCCTAACGCAGTAGCTTGCATTCCGCTTCCTGACATTTCTTGAAGATGCCATTTACGGCAAAACATATGTCGGAGCGGAGGATTCATCACTTGCGGGTCCTGATTTGTCACCCCAAACCAGGCTTTACCCCTAGGAGCGAGACCAACACCAAAGACAAATCAATAAAGCTCTATTTTTTTTAAGAGCGATATGTAGATAAATGTTTTATAAAGTTCAAATGTGGGACCCACTGAAATGTATTTAATAATATATTTAAACTGAATTCACATACCCTTGGATATTGACTTATATGTCCTACGTGTGGTGAGAAAGAAAGGATAGAGGAAATCTGTAGTAGCCCATATAATGTTTCCAAAAAAGAAAGAGATGGTATTTTCTAATCAAAATATTTAACTTCTGTTCAACCACAATAATATAAATTCAACAGGACTAGGGGGAAAAAAGTCTGAAACAGAGATTGGATACATTATACAGTATAAATTACCATTGACTATAATATAAGATGCCCAGAGTCTCCCAGCATTCAGGTATGCTGGCTGGATTGGAATTAACATACCTCATCAGGACGGCTGTTAAAATGGCAGCCATTTCCACCCCCACATGAACCCTGTCAAATGCAGAGAAAATTGCAGATATAGGTATGGTAATGCTAACATGCAGCCACCCCACACAAAACGGTGCACATCGTGTATGCTTAGCACAGTGTCAGTGACAGCTGGCCTCCACCCAGTACATTAACCCCTGGCTATGGTGAAAGCAGCATAGTGTTGCCATGTTACCAAGCATGCACAGCCACCCCATTCAAGTAGGCTTGTGCCACAGATGATTGGTACAGCAAAAGCCATGAGACCTCCCCTAAGGAAATATCACAGATCTGGAGAATCCAGTAGGCTGACAAGTCATCTCTGGGGAAGGGTGCAGAATACATTCAGCTACTGAAATGAATATGTTTTCTGTTGTAATCTTTACTGTTCAATACGCCAGAGCGCTTTCACAGTTAGAGAGGTTATTATTATTATACAGGATTTATATAACGCTAACCATTTGCACTGCATATTACAATGTGAGGGCAGACAGTACAGTTACAATACAATTCAATACAGGAGGAATCAGAGGGCCCTGTTTATTAGAGCTTATACGCTAAAAAGAAGAGTCAAGTGATACCAAATATAATAAATGTGGGGGATGAGCTGATGGAGAAAATAAAAGTGCAGTTGTTAGGTGGAGGCAGGATAGGCTTCTCTGAAGAGAAAAGTAGTCACAGATCGCCTTAAAGTGGATAGAGTAGGAGGTAGTGGGACAGATTGGGATAGGGAATTCCAAAGGAAGGGAGAGGCTCGGGAGAAATCCTGGTGGCGAGCATGGAAAGAGATGACAAGGGAACTACAGAGCAGGAGGTCTTCGGAGAAATTAGAACAATTTGGTTGGTATTTTGACACTAGGCTAGTGATGTAGCTGGGGGCCAAATTGTGGATGGCTTTGTAAGTTATTGTTCGTACTTTGATTTATTTCCCTAGCTGAGTGGCAGCCAATGAAGGGACCAAGGAGGAGGGACCAAGAGGGCATGGTTGTAAAGAATAATATCAAGCCATAATTTAGGTAAGAGATTTAAAAACAAAATAAACATCACAACAATAATGTGAACAGAGCTACAGATGGATGTGAAACAGCAATAAAACTGATGCAAGTTTACCATGAGGACATTGAGAGCAGTGAGTCTGTATTCAGTTTAGGGTGAATGTGGAAAAGCAGTAATATAGATGCAAGTTTGCCATAAAGACATTGAGAGCAGGCAGTCTGTATTCAGTTTAAGGTGGACTAGGAACAGCAGTAATATAGAGCAAGTATATGCAAGTTTACCTGTGAAGGGAGAGAAGAGGTGTTCAGATGAGCCAGAGCGGAAGTGCCACTTAATTAAAGAATGTCACTTTATTAGAAGAACCCCGGCATGCATCCCCTTGGCATGTGTCCCCCTTGTTTTACTATGCCATTGTTATTGCAGTGTTTTTACAGTGGTAGAACTATTGATTTATCTATAGAATATATGACCTTTATAATGCATGAGAGTATTTTGCTCGCTTTCTTAGCTGCAGCTTGATATTGCATGTTATTTCTGAGTTTGTGATCTACAAGAAACCCTATATCCTTTTTCATCATGATTCTCCCAGGCTAACCCCTCCTAGGGAGCAATTTGTGTTCATATTTTTAAGTGCCTTATCTTACATTTCTTGTTAGTGAACCTCATCTGGCATGCATTTTTTCCAACCTCCTATTTTGTCAAGGTCTTCCTGTCATGTTATATCCTGGCCTGAATTTATTTGAAATTGAACTCTGAATTCCAGCCTTAGTATTAATAAACAGCATTGTCTCCAAGACATAACACTGGGGCCACACCACTCACAACCTTAGACCATTTATAGAATTATTAATGTATTACTACTTTCTAGACCAGTTTATGCAGTCAGTTTCCTATCTATGTGCATACAACTTCCTCAGCTCTAACAGATCTTATTTTATGGTGTTTTTTGAGGTACAGTATTGATTGCTTTATCAAACTCTAGATAAACTACATATACTGGTCTTTCTCCAACCAATTACTCACCTTCTACTCATTTCCTCATTGAATAATACTTGTCTGACAAGAAAATCTTTTCATTAATACATGCTGGCTGTTCCTTATGATACCCTAATCATAGACACATTTTTGAATATGATCTCATACCACTCCCTTAAATATATACATACTGTTGATGTTAGGCTGGCTGGTCTGTACATCTTGATCTGTTTTTGAATATCGGTAGCACATATGCATTATACCAATTAGTACCAGTCCAGTCATAAGATATCTTAAAAAATTTGGCATTGTTATAACTGTGCTTAGCTCCATGAGGATTTGCAGATGTAAGCCATCTGGACCTGGTGATCTATTCACATTAAAGTATATCTAAAGGAAAACTTTTTTCTATTTTCATTTTGGAGGGAGGGTTATAATCCCAGTCAGTTTTTTTCCCCATTGGGGAGATTTCCTTTAACTTCTTGTCCCATAGACAAAACTGGAAGTGAGAGAAAATCCTCCCAAAGTGAGGGAATCCTGCTGTGTCACCAGGGTCACCAGAAACCATTGGAAGATTTCCCCTCTATTAGCCTTTTGATGTCAACCAATATTTTTATATTTTCTTTTCATTTCACTTTCAGTTGTAGCACCCTAGTCTTAAACAGGGGCTACCAGTAAATTTAGCTGTGCTAGGTTGTAGTTCAGCTGGCTAATTAGTCAGCTAATGTAGTCTTTGTGATCATTTGGGTTTTCTCCTAAACTCTGTATAGGTGTAGTACCCTTTTGCCAGTAGGTATCACTGGTACCTTTTGACATTAGTATGATGAGCTGCAGTGAAACTGAGTTATGAATATTCATATTTCTCTCAGCTAATCAGTAGGAGTTAAATGGCCACTGAGAATGCTGGGAGACAGTATAAATATTTTGGGAGGTCAAGTGATCAGGGTCCTCTCGCTCAGACCTTGGTCTGGTGTGGATGTGTTAGGGACAGCTGCTTTGGTTGTGGCCTGAAGCCTAAGGTCTAGCCTTGTGTTCGAGGCTTTGACAAAGAAAGCTTGTTTGTTGCCAAGAGGCGTGAAGGAAAGGAGAAGCTACTCTGCCATAGACTGGGGAACTGTGGAGAGCCTGGGAAGCCATTAAGATGGCCATCAAGATGGCCTCACGCTGAGAATTCTTGCACTTTATTGTGAGTTCTTTTTGTTTGCTATAGGAGACAGCTGTTGCTACAAACATACAGATTGCTGGTTACAAATTAAAGGTTCTTTTCTGTACTGCTGCTTTATTTGACTGGCACCCATTTTTCTACACTGTCCGCCACCCATCATGTCTAGCAACCCTCCTACTGAGGTGAAATGTCAGATTTCCCTGTCTCTGGAGGTCTCCACCATGCTTCTGGGGGTCAGGGGTCAGGGAGGTGCTACACAATGATAATGAATAACAGGACAAATAGAGAGGGTGACTCACTGGAACAGAGGCACAGACAGCAATAAAAACTGACAGGTGTTCTACTCCTTCTCCACTCTATCTAAAATTAAAAATGTTCTCACTTTAAGTTTCTCTAGTCTGTTTTGTACCCAGTTTTCTGTCAGCTACAATGGTACATTTGGTACATAAACCTTCTTTTTCATCTGTAAGAACTGAAAAGAAAAATAAGTCGATTACATTCGTCTATTCCCTTTTACTAGTGATCAACTTCCCATGTTCATGATTTATGGGGCCTACGTGTTCAGTACTTACCTTTTTACTATTGATATATACTGTATATACTGTGTGTGTGTATGTGTGTATGTATATATAGATATAGATATATACATCTGTATCTTTATATATATATATATATATATATATAATATATGTAATATATATATATATTACATCTGTTATGAGCTCCACATTATATAGTTATGTGAGATTAATATATCCAATTGAGCATTTTTCCTCTTTGGTGCTTTATCATCTGATCCATGAAACTGTCTTACAAAAAGTTTGAGAAATGCCAAGCTTTTGTTGAGTGTGCCGTTCCATTAGCCCAAATATTTCATTATACCACTGGAACTACAAAGTAGTGTATACAACACCATGCCAACATGATGAAAGGGTTGTAATTGTATGAGGCTGCTTTGCTACCTAAAAGGTCTAAACATGCTGCAGGCAGTAAGAAATCAAGGAATAACAATTTACATAAGGAAATTCTGCAGCAGAAAGGACACCTGTCTCTGATCTAAAACTAAAGAGATGATGGTGCATACAACATGACAATGATCTAATACATAGAAGCATCTACATAGAAGTAGATTAGCAGCATGTTTTAGAATGGCAAGTCCTTAAGTCCCATTAAAATATAATGATGTAGGAAAGCATGAGGATATTCCAAAATATGTACAGTATATACAAAATATGTCTTTCATACAGAAATAGATCAAAATGTCACCTAATATCTAAGCAGATTTAACCACTTGACCTCCAGGCCTTTTATGACACTTTTCTAAAAATCTGTATTTTTTGCTAGAAAATTACTTAGGACCCCCAAACATTATATATTTTTTTTTAAAGCAGAGGCCCTAGAGAATAAAATGGTATGGTGGGTTTTGCAATTTTTTTTATGTCACACGGTTATTCAAACGCAATTTTTTGAAAACAAAACACATTTTTGAATGTTAATGCAATAAAACACAATACAAATCTCAAATTTATGTAAAATATAAATGATGATGTTATGCCAAATAAATCAATACCAAGCATGATACGTTTTAGCCCTCATGCACACAGGCTGTTAAAAAAACGTTATGAAAACGCCAGTATCTTTGCAGTGATTTTTTAAAACTTTTTTCAGCTTTTTTCAGCATTTTTGCAATAGCGTTTTTGAGCGTTTTTGAGTGTTTTTCCGCGTTAGCGTTTTTGAGCGTTTTTTTTTTTCAAATTGTTTTTTTTTTTTTTTTTTTTTTTTCAATGGGTCAAAAACGCTAAAAAACGAAAAAACGTTGGTGAATGACGTTTTTGAGCGTTTTTCAGCGTTTTTCAGCGTTAGAGCGTTTTTACAGCTGAAAAACATCTCTCAGAACCCACTGGTCCTGGGTTTTTTTTACAGCTTAAAAACGCCTATGCCACTTGCAGCTCAAAAACGCCTAGGTGGGCATGAAGCCATAGACTAACATAGACAGGCCTTTTTAAGCTGCAAAAAAAGCTAAAAAAAGCAGCTGTAAAAACGTCCGTGTGCATGAGGACTTAAAATTGCACATAGGCCATGATTTAAAAGCTTTTACAGGAGGTTCTATAGCCTCCCAAAAACAAGGCCTCCTACGTTTCTTTTTGTCCGCAGCACGGCAGATCATCCCCTTATTTTGGAAAGCTGAGTTATTCCTCCGTTATCTCTATGGGTGTGTACTGTGAACGACATGCGAATGGAGGAAATTTGGCCATTTGAAAATGACACTTTTGACAAATACAAAGTCTTATGGTACATTTGAATCCACTTTTGTTCCTCTGACACCATCACAGACAGGCTCTCAACTTCAACAAGTACATTATGAGCCCTCCAGTTTTGCTCTGTTTTATCTCTGACATGCCTTTTACTATTTTTTCCCTTTACCGTGCCATGTCGTTCCTCATGTGATACCTCTCTCGACCAAACAGGCCTTCTAGGTCCTATACCTCTAGATCCTCATCGCAGTTTTCCTCCTTTCTTCTTTTTCCCTTTCCCCTCTTTCTTTCTCTCTCTCCCCTTCTTTCATTCTTCATTCCTTTTTCTTCCCCTGCCTCTTTTTTCTTTGTGCAATCATTGTTTACTTCATATCACACCAGGTTAAGCTTGAGTTATCCGCCATTGTGGATTAGTTAATGGTAATTTCGATGTTTCTAAGTACATACTTCTACGCCATATTGTTCTTATGATTACTTGTATTATTAATCAGAGTTGACATTTCTACTCAACCTGGTTCCTCCAGTGCAACTCAACTCTCAGTTTGGAATATTTCTTTTGACTTGTACATGTCATGCTTTGGGTGATAGCCATTGTTGCTGACTTACTGTAATTTTTTTTTTTCTTGGGCTTACGAACTAAAGTTTTTTTTTTTTTTCCAATTTCCAAAATTTTTTATTGAGATAAATAAGATATAACAATAACAATTGAAAGCATATGTGCGGTCGCAGCCACTTCGATAAACATACGAATGGGTTAACATATCCCTTAAAAATGTAACATGTAAGATATAACATAGTATAACTGAGTGAATGTCGCTTGACTGTGGGAGAATGGTCAGTTGTGGAGTAACCGTAATAGCACTTTGTTTTCTTTCAAATATCGGCATATGGTTTGAAGTGTGTTCTTCTTTGTGTAATAGAGTTTGTATCTGGATGTTGATGTTGGGAATGGGCATGTGGAAAAGGGGTTTCAGGGTGAAGGGGCGTGTCAGGGGGTAAGGAGGCAGAAATTCAGCAAAGTAGGTGATTGTGGTATGTCTAGTTGTCTTCTAGTCATGTATTAAGAAGGATAGGGAAGGGTGGTAGACTGGAGTTAATGAACTCTTCTCCTGCCCGCAACTCTCGAGGCGTTTTCAGGTAGTGGCATTTTTGTATTCTTCCGTCGTGATGAAGTGTAGCCAGCCTGACCATATTTTGCTGAATTTAGAGGGGGTGTCTTTTGTTTGATGTATTAGTTCTTCCATGCTGTTTTTTGTTTTTTGTTTCTCACATCTCCAACATTGTGAGGAGAGGGAAGGGTAGATTTTGTTCAGCCTAAGGGGGTTCTGTACCACCTTGAGAATAGTTTAAATGTGTTTTCTTGTGCATATTCATTTACCGTTCCTTTGTGGATGCATGTATATATGTGTTCCCAATCCTGGTCTGTGAGATGTATTGAGAGTTCGTGTTCCCATTTGCAGCTGGCCCAGTTGGGTTTGGGAGTGTGGATAATAACGCATATGTATATGAGATTAAGTGACATTGTGGTTTGGTTTTTAGGCATAGCGCTTCAAAGGGGGTAATTTGTCTAGACCAATCAGGTCGGGTTTGGGTTTGGGTTTTTCAAGAAAGTGTCTGATTTGCATGTATGTCCAGAAAGGGAGCATACCGTTTGTCATCTGTGTTGCCAGTTTGGCTTGAGTGATAAGGTGTCCATTTTCGTATAAGTGTTCTCCTCTGACCGTAGGGTGCGGCCATGAGTCCATCAAAAAGGATGTGGAGGTCCCTGGTGGAAATTCTGGGTTATGGCATAGTGGAGTCATGGGGCTTGAGATTGAGGTTATTTTTTGGTGGTAAGATTCCCTGAAGGAGAGTAGCTTTGGATTAATGAGTGGGTGGTTTTTGGAAGTCAAAGGAGTGTGTTTCGGGGAGATCCAAGGTGTTTGGTATAGCGGGAGAGAAGACAGGGAGTGTTCTAGTTGAACCAATGCTTTGACTTTAGAGTGGATGGTCCAATCAATAATTCTAGCTAGGTGGCAAGCTTGGTGGTATTTCCGTAGGTCAGGGAGGCCTATGCCGCCTTTGAGTTTAGGGATTGTGGACCACGACTTCAGATCCCCCATTATGTTTCATAGTAGAGGGATATAATTTGTGGAGTACAAGTCTGTGAGGGAAGATGGTAGTTGTATACCTAGGTATGTGATCATATGTGTACTCCACTTAAATGGGAAATTTGATTGGCATTGTTGGCAGATGTCTAAGGGTAGCGTGATGTTCAGGGCATTGGACTTCGTCAAATTTATTTGTAGGTTTGTTAGGGACTTAAACGAGTCAAATTCTTTGAGTAGGTTTGGGATTGTTGTGAGCGACTCCTTAAGAAACAGGAGGATATCGTCCACAAAGGCGGCAAATTTTTATGTATGGTGATCTATTTCTAGTCCCTTAATATCTGGGTTTGCTCTAATGCACCTAAGTAGTGGTTCAAGGGTAAGGACGAATATCAGTGGGGGCATCCCTGGTGTATCCCGTTCGAGATGGAGAAGGCATCCGACAGGTGGCCGTTTTCTCAGACTCTTGCTGTAGGATTAGAATAAAGCATGAGTATAAAGTTTATCATTTGGTAGGGGAGCCCTATGGCTTTTAGTGCTTCTGCCATATAGTTCCAGGCCACCGTGTCGAACGCCTTCTCTACGTCGAGGGAAAGGAAAAACCCTTGGCGATGGTTGAATGTGAGCCAGTGGTGAATATTAATGGCCTTAAGTGTGTTGTCTCTCGCTTCCCTTTCTGGAATGAAACCGACTTGGTCTAGACAAACCAGTTGGGTAAGCAGGGGGAGAAGGTGACTGGCTAGAATTATGGCAAACCACTTAAGGTCCACATTCAGTAGCGACATTAGTTGGTAACCAGGGAAGGGTCTTTTCCTGGTTTCGGGATAACCACAATGTGGGCTGTCATAAGGTCTTGCGGTGGTTTTGACGGTGACGCAAAAGAGTTGTAAGCCGATGTAAAGAAGGGGGTTAGGAGCTCTGAGTAGGTCTTATAATATCCTACTGTCAGACCATCAGGTCCCGGACTTTTGCCAAGTTTCATTAGTTTTAATGCCATTGCAGCTTCTGCATCTGTTAGGGGGCTCACTAGCTCTTGGGCCTGGATGTTTGAGATTGGGGCAGGGCTGTACTGTGTCAGGAAGTCAGTGATTAGTTGGTTTCTACATGTAGTGTTGTTCGTCGGGTCTTCATGGGTTAGATTATAGAGTTTTGAATAGTATTCAACAAATTGTTTGGCGATATCAGGGGTTGAATTTAGTTTATGATCGGAAGCGTTTGTCAGGGAGTGCATCGCCAAGGCAGCTTTCCTAGCTTGTAGGGCCCTATCCAATCATTTTCCAGCTTTGTTGCCGTATTCATGATAGACTTTTTGCGATAGTATACATTTGCATCATATCTGTTTACCTAGGACTTCCAGGAGTTTGGTTCCAGTGCAAAGAAGAGTTTGTAAGGTATCTAGAGCTTGTGTGCATTTATGTGCTCTCTCCAGCTTTTGTATCTGGGTTGTGAGGGTTATGATATGTCTTTGTCTCTCTCTCTTTTGTCTAGCTGCTGCTGCGATCAGGATACCCCTGATCACACATTTGTGGGCTTCCCAAGTAATGATTGGGGAGGTGTCTGTGGGTTTATTTTCTATAAAGAATTGTTTAATGCCGTGTTTGACCTCTTCTGCAACAGAAAGGTCAGAGAGCAGCGAGGGGTCTAGTCTCCAGGAATGTGGGCGGGTGTGCATCTCTGGGAGCACTATAGTCATGAATACTGGGTGATGGTCGGAAAGAAACATGGGGTCTATGGATGCACGTTGAAGGAAGGGTAGGTCATTTTGTGAGATGAATAAGTAATCAATTCTCATATATCTGTTGTGTGGGATTGAGAAGAAGGTGAAATCTCTGCCATTGGGATTTAGTGTGCACCAGGAATCGTGAAGTAATAGGTCTCTCAGTTGAGATTTGATGGATTTTAGACCTGCATAAGGAAGAGAGGACACACTAGTGCAGGGGCGGATCCAGAGTCTTGTCTCGGGAGGGGCACTGTCAGAAATAAGTTTTTTTGTGGGCAATTTATCTGGGAAATGGCTGATGTTGGCGCTTCATTCATCACTGCACCATGCTTGTTATGGTGTCAGGATGATTGAAGCGCATTATTTCTATTATTACAGTAATATAAGTAATATAAAACGAAATGGTTCAACTCACCATAATGCAGAATCAGTGGGAGCCCCGAGTGTGTCACTTTCCACCGTCACCTGCCACACGTTGCGAATTGTCACTTGCCACACCTTGTGGATTGTCACTTGCCACGTCACCTGCCACACCTTGCGGATTGTCACTTGCCACGTCACTTGCCACACATTGCGAATTGTCACTTGCCACGTCACCTGCCACACCTTGCGGATTGTCACTTGCCACGTCACTTGCCACACATTGCGAATTGTCACTTGCCACGTCACCTGCCACACCTTGCGGATTGTCACTTGCCACGTCACTTGCCACACATTGTGAATTGTCACTTGCCACACCTTGTGGATTGTCACTTGCCACACATTGCGGATTGTCCACGTCACCTGCCACACCTTGCGGATTGTCCACTTGCCACATCACCTGCCACAATTTGCGGATAGTCACCTGCCTGCTAAGGTGGTGTTTTGTCTGTTTTATTGCTGTGTCCCAGATATAGGCAGCAGAGAGATAATGCAATCTCTCTGCTGCTCATGCTGCCTGCACAGTGAGGGCGGAACTTGGTTACTGAAGGGATGCAGGGCGGTGAGAGATGATCTCATCTCTCTGCTCACCGTCCTTCGGCTAGCTGATTGGCCAGCTGTGCTTGGCCAGCTGTGCGCTCATGCCGAGCCGCCCACACACTGACGCGCCAGCCCGGCCCGCCCACCCACAACTCACGCTGACTGCTCGCAAACCACGAGCTGACTGCTCGCCCGGTTCGCCCGCGGAGAGACCTGCAGAGCGGCCCTCGGAGCCCCCCGCTCTCTCATCTGCCAGGCCCCCAACAAATTTCTCGGGGGTGGCAATTGCCCTGTTGCCCCCCCCTGGATCCGCCCCTGCACTAGTGGAAGTGTCCTGTAAAGGGTTTAGGGATACATTAAAATCGCCTCCCAGGATAAGGGTGCATTCTTGGAATGCGGTAAGTGCTTTAGTCATGTCTAGGAAGAAGATAACCTGACGGCTATTTGGGGTGTAAATGTTTGCTAGTGTGATCTTTCTACCAAGGTACGACCGTTTCAAAAAGAGAAATCTGCTGCTTTCGTCAATTAGTCAAAGAGTATCCGTGAGTTGAAAGGGGCAATGTCTGGCCAGGAGTATTGTCACCCCTTTCGATTCGGTTGTTTGATTGTTTGCAAAGTAAGTAGTTGGATAGTGTCAGGACTGTAGTTTTGGTGTGGAATAAGTACGGAAGTGCATTTCCTGTAGAAAAATTATGTCAGCTTTGTTCCGTTGCAACGTGAGGAAGAGCTGGGAGCGTCTTTCTGGTGTGTTAGGTCCCCGTACGTTTAATGAAATGATTTTGACAAGGAGTTCATCACCAGTGGAAGTCACGGTGTATCGCAGTTGAGGAGGGTATTGTTTATGGTCGGTTCTCTCTTTTATAATTTGAAATTTGTGAGTGTGTGAGCCTCGAGAGTTGTGGTGGGGGGACAGGTACTGAGTATGAGTTTGGGCTTAGTAGGAGTCTTATTTGTTGTAGGGGGGTATAAGGAAAGTTAGTTCGGGGGTAGGGAGGGAGGGAGAGGGATTTAAGGTTGGGAGTGGAGGGGGAAGTGTGAAATTGTAGGAACAGGTGATCCGGCGACAGGTGAGAGCTAGCTAACCTGTCGGGGAGTGAAGAGTACCGCCGATGCTGTATAACCGGAAAAGGTCAGTGGTGTGCGGAAAGTATGTTAGTGTCAAGGTATAAATCACATGAGTTTGCCACTGTGTGGGAGGTAGTTTGTCTAGGTAGTATAAGAAGTCTACATGCTACGACAGACTGTTAGCCTTATGAGGTTCGTATATAGGCGGGTGAGCAAGAAGTTGTTCTGGTGGACACGTGGTGGTAGGTTAGCGGGTAGGATTTGAACGGTATAAGGGCATTTCAAGTTTAAGGTACAGCAAAACATGAGATAGCCAGTAGTAATGTGTGACCCAGTAAGATAAGACAAAAAAGGGGGAAAGGGGGAAGAACAACTGAGCAATGTGGCAAATTAGTTCGTAAAGGTTGAAAGTTAATAGGTTGGGTATACTCTGTTGACTTTTCTGACATTTATGGTTCGCACAGTCAGAGCGGGGTCCATTATGGGTCAGGTTTTTGGCATTTTGGTGTATGTTCGTGAGCCATATGTAATTATTGGTGAGGAGGGGGAGGGAGGGTTGGTGGGGACCAAGTCCCATCTGTGATTAGTTAGGGGTACTGTATCTACGTATATATATAGGAGGTTAGGTCTTTAAGATCTTGGATTGGCTTGGCAGGTTGTCGTTCTGTCTATGGTGAACCATATTACTGGGTATTTTCAAGGTGTCTGAAGATTCGCTGGGGTGGCTATCCGGGGGTTAGAGGTATCAGTCGTTTATTTGTCAATGCTAGCTGGCGATGCTACGTAGTCAGTGTGCATATGGTTGGATAAGTCAATTTCGCCTTCTAATAGCTTCTACCAGTCAGGCGGATAGGAATCACCAATCTGCCACACAGTGTTCATATAAGCATGTCTGTATAGAAAATCTAGCGTAGATTGCTTGCAGTCAGATTGCAGATATCTTGTGCAGCCATTGTTACTGTCCCTAGGGAAATTCGTGGTGGATAACAGCCTTTGGCTGTAAATGGTATTCTGGGGTAGTGTGTAAGCTAAGGTTCAGAAAGTATCCAAACCGTTATAACTTGGGTGGAGATTTCGGGACTGCTGCATCCTGTCTGCATAGCAATATATTTGTTCACAAGCATTTAATAGTGATAACAACTCGCACAATATCATGCAGGCATAGACTGAGAATTAATACAACCCTAGTGCCTTTCCACAATGGATATGTAGGTGCCACATGGTAGGTTATGGGTGTCCTTTTGGTTTGTAAAAGGATTATGAACATCTGTAAACCCTTTTCCAACTGGCATATAGGGTTGCGCTATTGTGTAAGGGGGTAATTTCCAGTAATTTCCAGCGCTATTTTGTAAGGGGGTCATTTTGCTGACTCCTCTTTGCATATACGGAGGGGAGCAACTTCTTCAGCAAAGAGTAACTGGTCTTTCCAAGAGGAAACAAATGTGGTTAGGGAGGTGACCAGCTATGGGGAATGCTGGGGACATGTCTCAGTCAACTTCAGGTATTGCTGCTTGTGGCAAGATGCACTATATGGGATAGGGTGAGGGTCCATTCCATTGGATCTGGCGAGGCTACAGTCATAAGCTCCATATCTTTTTGGGCTCAGCATGATAACAGTCACGTAAGAAAAAATGAAGAGAGAAAATAATTAAAAAAAAAATAGAAAAAAGAAAATTAGAATGAATAAAAAAGGGGGGAAAAAAGTATGTACGTACCAGTTTGGGACTTCGACAGGTGGTAGATCAAATGTATGGCAAAAAGCATCTAGTTCCTCTGGAACCCTCAGTATGGCCGTGCCACCCAGATGGGTGGCTGACAGGCAGAACAGGAATTTCCGTCGATAGTGGATTCCTCTGGTCCACAGGACATCCAGGAGTGGACATAGGTCTCTGCGGTGCTTGAGAGTGATAGCTGAGAGGTCCTGATAAATGTGTATGTCACAGCCCTCATGGGCTAGCTGTGTTTTGTTGCAGGCTTTTTTGAGGATTTCCTCCTTGATTTTGAAGTTGGTGAGGCAGCACACAATGTCTGCCTTACTGTAATTCTATTGTTGTGTCCTGTTCTTTTCTTTGAAAATTGAAACAATTAAAACATTTTCACCTCTAAAAGCCTTTACAGGTTACTATGTAAACAACCCTTGTGACAGCAATAGGCACGTGTTAGTTACTCATTATGGTGAGATCTGAAGGTCTATCAGACCCCAAACCCCTCCTCTGTACTTAAAGAGGAAGTTAAGGCAGGAAAAAAAACCACACCCTGTAAGGCAAAGGCATAATGAGCTAGTATGCATAGCATACTAGCTCATTATGAACAACTTACCTGAGATGGAAGCCCCCAAAGCGACCCTCGTTCTTCTCCTTCATCGCCGCCATCTATCCTGGAGTGACTTCCGGGTATTGCGGCTCCGGCGCTGTGACTGGCCAGAGCCACGATGACGTCACTCCCGCGCATGCGAGAGGGAGCCGCCACTAACGGCATGATCGCCATTAGCAGCGGCATGCTCAGTGCGCCTTCACGCCGCTATCTACGGCAAATGCGCCGTAGACATCGGTGCCAGTCTTTTGCAAATATCTCCTAAACCGTGTAGGTAGCGCATTTAAAATATTGTGTGAGATACACATAAAGGGATTAATAACCTGCATGAGCCAAGACCATAAACAATAGGTAAAAAAACACAACTTAGTGTTAATCTAGGCTCAGATGGCATAAATCTAATGTGTTAAATGTTACAGCAACTGCACCAGGAAACAGCCCCATCTTGTGATGAACAGAAATATGACTAAACTAATACTATTTTATTTAGAATGGAGATATTATTACTAATAGGAGTGATTTTCTCCGATAGGCTTCAATGTTAAAGACAAAATTCTTGGAGAAGGGATGTCAACCATTGGAGTTTGAGGATGCTATACGAGAGGCTGATGAGAGAATCCAGAATGATCTACTGGTCCCCAAGATTAGGGATCAAGATGACTCTTTCAGGTTTTCCCTCTTTACCACCTATTCCAACCAGCCCTACTCAGTGAAGCAAATTATGAAAAAAACATTGGGGTGTACTTCACAATGATAGGGTTCTAGGACCTCATTTGCCGAAACAGCCGCAGGTGATTTTTAGAAGTGTTCCCCCACTTAGGTTACAAATAGCACCAAATATCATTGAACCCCCTAAGAAACTCTTGTTTTTTCAAAATATGGGAGTTTTTTTCTCATGCAGGAAGTGCCCCATATGTAAAATCAATGCTAATATGAGTAGAAGGACAGAAACTTTTTAGCCATGTTCCACCAGTGAACAGTTTCCTATAAAGCCTTTTAGCACATGCACATTGAAGAACGTTGTGTACATTGTTCGGTGTCCATGCGGGTTCCAATATAGCGGCCATACAATTCGCATGCTTCATGTAAGATTGAGTGAACATGTGGCCAATATAAAGAAAGGGTTTCCGAAGTACAGTTTATCCAAGCATTACAACTTATGCCACAATCGAGACCCTAGAGGTACTGTGGTCCTCGGGATCAATAAATTCAACAACAATTGGAGAGGTAGTAATACGATCAGAGAAATATCACGCTTAGAGACCAAGTCGATATATCAAGTCAAATGTTATGCTCCTCATGGAATGAACCTAGAGTGGAACATTAATTCCTTCATTGATAATAGTTGATTGATGAGGTGAAGTTATCGTGTCCCAGGTCTGTCTTCTCTATATAATATATTCATGATATAGAGTTTTTCTCCTTTTCTCTTATATATGTTATATATGTTATCATTGATTTGGATTTTAAATAAAATAGTAATAGTTTATTCATATTTCTGTTCACCACAAGATTTAACACATTCGATTTATGCCATCTGAGCCTAGATTAACACTAAGTTGTGTTTTTTTACCAATTGTGTATGGTCTTGGCTCATGATGGTTGTTAATCCCTTTATGTGTATCTCACACAATATTTTAAATGTGCTTCCGGTAATTGGAGCGCATATATTTACATTGTCTCCTTCATTGAAATGGCTTCTATGCTCACCTATGACTGTTTCCTGTCTTTGGAGTGCATAGGAACTTCCTGCTTCCTCTTATTTAAAAAAGCAGAGACCAACCTGCCCACTGTTAAGCCATCCAGTGATGACGAAACGCGTAGGGAGGAGCCAGTGACATGTGCTGGGACGCAGCGGCCATTTTGCTGTTTGGAAACGCTGGACATTTCTTTGTTTGCCTGTTATCCCTTACTGAAATGTGAGTGCAACCATTTTTTAAACTTATCAATAAAAGATGACTAGGATGTTTGCAATATGAAGTGTTTTCTCTTACCTAGGCTTGTTTAATCTACCTGAGGGTAAGAGGCAGTGTGTTTGAGTTATGGAGGCGGTGTCCTCACAAGTGGATTTTTCAAGATTTACTACTGTTGTTACTATGAACTTTTAAGTGGAGTTGATTCATAATTATTCAATCCACTGAAAGTTCATGCTGGACTATAATACAGTTCCTATTAGCGCTACACCATCCCTTATATCATCCCGGTATAACCACTTGAAGTCTAGCGATGTACGGGTACGTCACTGATCGGCAAGTGGTCAGCAGCTACAAAAAATATAGATTTTAGAATAAATATACAGTGAGGGGAATTTTCTAAGATTGGAGCAGTCAGAATCTGATGCAGCTGTAACAGAAGTTATGCCTTCTGGCACAGTCACAGCAAAATTTACATTTTTGTTCCTGTGAAAATATTGCTTCCTGCCCTTACACCCCAAGCTGGCAGACCTAAGAGCCATACCCATATCACAATCTTCCTTGTACAGAACTGTATTTCTAGTGAAGGAAGAAGAGTGCCAGACAACCTCTGTTACTGAGAGTCCAATAGAGAGGGCAGTAAAGTCCAACTCTGATGCCTATTGGACTACGCAGTCATATTTAGACTCACTGCACAACTGCTGCAGCAGTGGAGGTAAGAATATGAATATAGTAGTTGTAGGTACATGTCTATCCACAGCATAGTCAGTTTTCTGGCTGTGTTGGAACTCTGTTCTCTGCTCTGAACTCTGAAAGTCTGCTCTCCTCCAATGATTAGACTTGTGCTGACATGCTCCCCCCCCGCACAGCAATTCTCTGGAAGGACCAGTATACTGCATTTTCTCCTTCCCTAGCCCTCTGTGCTCCTTATTCAGATAAGAACGAAGGATAAAAGATATGTATTTTATACATATTTTTATATATTTTTATTTATTTTTATGTATTTTATATGTATACACACATGTTTTGCCTTTCATTCCTTTTTTAAACGGAATGGATTATTTTACAAAGCAGTGGTTCACACATATTAAGGGCTTAGCAAAATAGTTTTTGTTAGTGTTAGCCTAGAAACTAAATCTTCAAAATAATTTACCAATGTAGGTGAAGCCTAACATAAAATTAAAAAATATGTTAAATAAAAAATTTACTTTGTGGACAATTTTCATTTTTAAAAATGATAGGTTTTTTTCTACCTCTTTTAGCATTTTAAAAATGAAATTCTAACGGATATAGACTGCCTATCTTTTGCTGGTGAATATGGATGACTAAGTGACCTCTGTGATTGCAATGTTTTAGAATGATTCACTACTAGTGGTTTTAAAGCATTTAGAGAAGATTGTAAAGCGATGAGACTGACATTATCTTTTTGAAATAGGGCTGTAGGAAAGTTAGCTGATAAGTCCTCAAATGTTCCAGGCAATAGCAATTGTATTTAAAGAGAAAACATGTCTTCAATCCTGCATTATTGTCATGTTTGTCATTGGACAGTTTGTTTTAGTTTTGTTTTGACTTTAGAACAATGTTTCAGTTTAAATTTTCAAACGTTGTAAAAGAAAATTGTCTGCAGATGTCAATATATTTGTGTTGTCTACTGACTTTAAAACCTTTCGTTAAAGAAGATATAAAACTTATGTGGACAACATTTAGTTTGTTAAAGCATCACATATCATGCAAATAATAAACAATTGCCTTGGCTTTTTTTTTAAATAATTTACAAATTCCTCCTTCTATCATCATCATCTTTTGCTTCTTATGCCATGTACACACGACCGTTTTTTCCATCAGAATAAACTCTGATGATTTTTCTGACGGAGTTCCGACGGAGTTCCGCTGAAACGGACTTGCCTACACACGATCGCACCAAAGTCCGATTGTTTAGAATGCGATGACATACAACGGGACTAGAAAAAGGAAGTTCAGTAGCCAGTAGCCAATAGCTGCCCTTGCATCGTTTTTGGTCCGTCGGAATAGCATACAGACAATCGGTTTTCTGATAGGAATTGATTCCGTCAGAAAGATTTAAAACATGTTCTATTTCTAGGTCCGTCAGAATTTTTGAAAGAAGAAGTCAGATGAAGCCCTCACACGATTGGAATATCCGATGGAATGATTCCGTCGGACCTTTTCTGCCGGAAAGTTCGGTTGTGTGTACGCGGCATTAGTGTTGTTGATCTCTTTCAGACACTTCCTTTTTACATACACTAATTCCAGTCTCAGATGTACATCATTACTGTGGACTAGCTTCATCACATTAACATTGGTGGGCCTTGCTTGCACAATGTGTGTTGGCCTATCTGTTTGTAGTCTCCACCAGGGGTGGATGTGAAATCACAACTCATGAGCACAAGAACATGAGCATTTATGTCAGGATCACTAGCTATTATTTTAATTAAATCTGTATATTTTAAATATAGAAAACAGCTTTTGGAATTACATTTAAAGTTAGTTTATATGAAATGTTGTTTTTTTGTAACGGTATTGTGCTATGCCAAAACATTGTTATCTGAATGTATAGGTGAATTAATGTTTCTTATCTTTATTTAAAAACACAAATAACCCCTCACATTATTTAGGGTAGAACTCCGGGAATAACGTGACATGTCAGACTTACTATGGGTCAGCTTTGTAAAAACTGATCTTGCAAATGCAATAAATACATGGCTACTAAGGATGCCACAACCCACTGTAGTAGCATTTCCTACATATAGTAAGCAATGTCCTCTAGGAGAGACTTGCCTCTGCTGCAGAAAACATAGGAGAGTTAGGAACTTTTGTCTTGTATGCTTGTCAATGAATGCTAGGCAGGCTCTGATCAAGATGTCATTTGCTCCTCTCCACCTCAGCCAATCAGCCAAAAAATTCAGATAGAATCCATGAGATTCTATCTGAAGAGTGTATTATTTGTATTTTAGTTTGATCGGATGCTTCTAAGGGCAGAGGAGAGACCTGGGGTCTAATAGACCACTTATAAATGATTACTTATAATTCTAATGAAGAGCTCATGGTGCCATTTCTTTGTTGTTAGGGTTATGGTCAAGGTTGGGGTCAAAGATCATGGTCAGAGTCTAAGGTCTGGTCAAAGATCAGGGTAAAAGATCAGCGTCAATACATTTTAGGTAGGATTTTTTAAATTAGTATCAGTGTCAGTTAGTGTTGGTGTCAGTGTTGTTTAGGTAGGACAAAATAAGCAAAATGTACACTGTTTTTGGGTTAAAACACTTATTCTAAAGTGTTAGTTGCTTAATTGACTGTTGATTTTTTTTTTAGAATAAGCAGTGCTAATTTAGCCCATACTCATTACCCTGGGAGGGGAAACATCAGGAGTCCCCTTTTAATAAAGGAGTCTTCCAGATTCCAAAATGTCTCTCAAAAACCCCAACATTCTGTGGAGATGGGGCCTTTTTTTCCTTGCTGCCTCTCTTACAATGTACCTTCTCAATGTTCAAACACGTGGCCTGGTATTGTTCAGGAGGGGGTTAGAAAATTAGCTGCCCTCACTTTTCTGGCCACTAAGTGACTAAGAAACGAATATGAAATTTAAGGAGAAACCAATGCCATAACTTTACTTTACTTGCAGCTTTAAGGCATCCCCAAGCATGGTTTTTAACCTATTCATCGCTGCTCACATAAGAATTTCATCAGTGGTAGCAGCGGCTTTTACTTATATTCTTGATGGCTGCAGCTGTGCATACATTAAAAGCTGACCACCATATTTCTCCCAGAAAAGCCACCTGATCACTTCCACAGGCACTCAAACACACCATCCTACCCATGACCCCCCCACCATTTATCCATTTTCCCACCTGTGGGCCCTGGACCAGCATGGTGGCTGTCACTAGGTAGGATGTAAGGAGCTACGAAAACATCCAATCTCTGGTCTTACCTCCAGTGAATGAACCAACAAGCAATGTTTATTACATCACTTCTTGGTTCAGAGCTGTCATTCAGCTGGCAGCACTGGTTAGGGTACCAGCTAAAGTTATATGATCTGTGCCTATAAATAATTTTAGATACTGTATTTTGGAACTGGCATTTTTGACTGAAACTACCACTATTTTGTTCCACAGAGCCTTTGCTTTTAAAAATATGTGTTAGGGGATTTTAACTCATTTCCAGGCCTAAAATATGCATTTTAATAAATGTGCAAAAAAAGGCAAAAACTGACAGTAAAAAATGTTAAAAAATATATTTCCAATGTTGTCTTTTAATCCACAATAAAAGAATGGCACATGACAGTGCCCAGCTTCCTCTTTTTAACAAAAGCCTGCTAATTAGCCTCGGAAACGGGTAGAAAAAATTACAGAATTCATCTTCCATAGATGTTAACAGGGTTCAGTATTATGTTTGGGATTTGCAGACTTCCAGCTGGGTTAGCTGAACTTCCTAGGAACTGAACGCTACCCAGTCCATTCATCCCTATTGTGAAAAACTACAAAGAAGGGTTGCCAAGCAGGGCAGAGGCTGCAATAATATTTTGTTTTGGGGCCCCTCAATTTGTAGTAATGACCCTGAATAAAAGCTACATACCAATGAGAACAACAATCTCTTGATAATTAATTCACACACTCTTACAAGGCTTGTACCGGGTTTTGGGATTTTGTGCATCCCTAAATAACAGGTAATAATTCATTTATTTTACAAACATTTTTTTTCAAGATTCACTAGCTATTTAAACAACTACATATTGCCTCTGCTTAGATATAAATATGATGGTTCTTTTCAGAGTAGCTCAAGACATTTTGCCAATAAGTGTCGGCGCAAAGTAGTTGTGTATAAGCTGTAGCAGGGGAACTAAAACTATTTTATAGTTCATTAAAATAAACTTCTTTTCACAGTAGTACTCTTTTTTTAACAAAGTGCTGCAGAAGAGAAAAAACAATCAATACAGAAATAAAACTCTGAAGTACAAGAAGCTGCAATAATATTCTTATCAGAAGCAAGTACCACTGTGATAGAGTTCAAATAACAACTAGAAAAAAATCAAGTTTAACATGAAGGAGCATAGTGACACTTGTCTGATTACGAGTTAAAAAAAAGTATTCTGTTTGTTTAAGATGTGTTAAGATGTGTAATAAAACAGTTGATAATAGAGCCTAAGGCCTCGTACACACGGTTTGATTGTTGTCGAGCGTCTGATTTTTGTCAAAAGCATGTGTGCAGGATTTTGTCTAGCATACTAACTAGCCGCAAATTGTCACTGACAATCACGAACCTAGTGACGTACTATGAGAGTATAAAGAGGAAGTTCATTTCTTAAGCGCCACCCTTTGGGCCCCTTCTGCTAATTTTGTGTTAGTAGAAGTTTGGTGAGCATTGATTTGTGATTTTCAGATTGTATAAAACAAATGCCTTTTAAAATATGTTTAGCATTACTACATCAGTATCACCAGCAAAGCAGCTTAATTATTATCCCATTAAAAAAAATTATGAGAATGTGCGCTGCATTTAGACATTTCATCAATTGTTGCATCACGAATGTTATGCCGCGTACACACGAGCGGACTTTACGGCAGACTTTGTCCTGCGGACTTTTCGACAGACTTTACGACGGACTTTCCGAATGAATGGACTTGCCTACACACGATCAACCAAAGTCCGACGGATTCATACGTGATGACATACGACCGGACTAAAACAAGGAAGTTCATAACCAGTAGCCAATAGCTGCCCTAGCGTCGGTTTTTGTCCATCGAACTAGCATACAGACGAGCGGACTTTTCGACCGGACTCGAGTCCGTCGAAAAGATTTGAAACATGTTTCATTTCTAGGTCCATCAAACTTTTGGGGAAAAAAGTCAGCTGGAGCCCACACATGATCGAATTGTCCAACAGACTCCGGTCCACCGAACCAAGTATGTCGTAAAGTCCAGTCGTGTGTACGCGGTATTAATTCTAGATTACGAACAGTAGTTTACAAGATCGAACTCTTCCCAGTCATCTGTCATTCCGAGCAGCATGTTTGTACGTTTGGCTGTCGAAAGCACCTTACTAACAATCCAAAAATCTGCAGACAGCTCGTCTTTAGAATTCTCCCTTCTGATCTTTGTATCGTGTGTACGAGGCCTAACTTTACTCATGCAGCAATACTATGATTGTACAGAAATGCATGTTTATACTGCTGTGTTAGGCTTCATGCACATGGCAACACAGCCACTGTGTGCAGCCTCCTATTGAGATGCATTAAAAGATGTAGCTGTATTAGGTTGTACGCCAGGGTTTGCATTGACGTATTTTCTGAGCACACACAGTTTGTCACATATCAGATACATCAGTACACATGTGGGTGCCTTACGTAATCCTCAGCACACACTATGTATAGCCACCTTCTCTAATGCATCTCAATGGACAGTTCTGCACAGTGGCAGCTCACTGTGCAGGTTCTGTACTCTCTATGGCCATGTATAGCTGTGTGTATGAAGCCCTGAATTTATTCAAATAAAAATAGCCATGAGAGAAGCCTCAAATAAATATGTTTGCTTCAGTCAATGGCTAAACCTTGTCATATCTCTATTAAGAGATAGCATAGGAGATATTATATATATATATAATCTCACAAAAGTGAGTACACCCCACAGATTTTTGTAAATATTTTATTATATCTTTTGATGTGAAGAAATTATACTTTGCTACAATGTAAAGTAGTGAGTGTACAGCTTGTATAACAGTTTTGCTGTCCCCTCAGAATAACTCAACACACAGCCAATAATGTCTAAACCACTGGCAACAAAAGTGAGTACACCCCTAAGTAAAAAAAATGTCCAAATTGGGCCCAATTAGCCACTTTCCCTCTCCAGTGTCACGTGACCTGTTAATGTTACAAGATCTCAGGTGTGAATCTGGAGCAGGTTTGTTAAATGTGGTGTTAACGCTCTCACTTACTGGTCACTGGAAGTTCCACGTGGCACCTCATGGCAAAGAACTCTCTGAGGAACTGAAAAAAAGAATTGTCGCTCTACATAAAGATGGCCTAAGCTATAAGAAGATTGCCAAAACCCTGAAACTGAGCTAAAGCATGGTGGCCAAGACCATACAGCAGTTTAACAGGACAAATTCCACTCAGAACAGGCCTCGCCATGGTCGACCAAAAAAGTTGAGTGCACGTGCTCAACATGATATCCAGATGTTGTCTTTGGGAAATAGACATATGAGTACTGCCAGCATTTCTGCAGAGGTTGAAGGGGTGGGGGGTCAGCCTGTCAGTGGCCAGACCATATGCCACACACTGCATTAAATTGGTCTGCATGGCTGTCGTCCCAGAAGGAAGCCTCTTCTAAAGATGATGCACAAGAAAGCCTGCAAACAGTTTGCCGAAGACAAGCAGACTAAGGACATGGATTACTGGAACCATGTTCTGTGGTCTGATGAGACCAAGATAAACTTATTTGGTTCAGACGGTGTCAAGCCTGTGTGGCGGCAACCAGGTGAGGAGTACAAAGACAAGTGTACAGTCAAACATGGTGGTGGGAGTGTCATGGTCTGGGGCTGCATGAGTGCTGCTGGCACTGGGGAGCTACAGGTCATTGAGGGAACCATGAATGCCAATATGTCCTGTGACATACTGAAGCCGAGCATGATCCCCTCCCTTCTGAGACTGGGCAGCAGGGCAGTATTCCAACATACTGACCCCAAACACACCTCCAAGATGACCACTGCCTTGCTAAAGAAGCTGAGGGTAAAGGTGATGGACTAGCCAAGCATGTCTCTAGACTTAAACCCTATTAAGCATCTGTGGGACATCCTCAAACAGAAAGTGGAGGAGCGCAAGGTCTCTAACATCCACCAGCTCTGTGATGTCGTCATGGAAGGAGTGGAAGAGGACTCCAGTGGCAACCTGTGAAGCTCTGGTGAACTCCGTGCCCAAGAGGGTTAAGGCAGTGCTGGAAAATAATGGTGGCCACACAAAATATTGACATGTTGGGCCCAATTTGGACATTTTCATTTAGGGGTGTACTCACTTTTGTAGCCAGCAATTTAGACATTAATGACTGTGTGATGAGTTATTTTGAGGGGACAGCAAATTTATACTGTACAAGCTGTACACTCACTACTTTACATTGTAGCAAAGTATAATTTCTTCAGTGTTGTCACATGAAAAGATGAATATGAATGAATGAATGAATATGAATGAATATATGAAAAAGTGCAGCGCTGGTGTGATATTAATGGAATAAACAAAAACTGATATAACTACATATTCAGTACAATCACCTCATATGCAAGTGCTGATGGCAAATGTAACTCTATGTTCTATAATGGAAAGGTCATACAATCCCCACATAGTCACATAGACAAAAGTGAGCAAACATTATTTTAAAATGGTGACATAATACTGTGAAGAAAAAAAGAATATGTGCATTCATAGTGAATATCAAAGTCCATGAACAAATATATATGACGACATGGAGACTTGAAATACTTGGTGCAGACACTTTGTCAGTAGATAATCCACCACTGATATATATAAGGCTTACCAGAAAAGTTGAACCCAAATAGGCATACGCCTAATGAGTCAGTAAAGCTTGTGGTGTAATACACCCAGGGGAATCTTTCATCGGCCCCTACAGCATCCAGTTGGAGATAAGACTTGTGTGGTTCTTTGCAGCACTACTTCCAAATGGATGCCCACCGGAGGGATGATGACCAAAGGATGGGTCAGAAAGTTTCTCCCAAGTGATGTGTTTTATAGACAGAAGGAGTAGGCCACATAGTGTGATTCCATTTAAATAAAGGACATTTCTAGTATATAAAAAAGGGAACACTCACATTTGGTGAAGATAAAAAGCGCTATGGAAAGTGACGCAGTGGCATCAGCAGAGCCTGTCTCCATGCATTTTGTCTAATAAGACATCTGGGGTGCCTGTCCACTGCGGCCACTGCGTATATATACAGTATTGAGTACCCCTTAATAAGCAACAGCTCTCTGGCAATTGGATGCAAATTTACTCACTTCCGGTCATAGCCAAAATGGCGCTGAGGTGTGCGCCTCACTATGAATTGCATTAGTGTCAACAGTGTGGAATCCAGGCCTCGTTTTGGTATATGACGCACAGGCGTGCAATCCATATGTCGCCACCTATTACATTACCTCTTATTTGGGCCTTGCTCCAATGCAGCCTGCAGTGGAAGCGCTCATGACTCGTGTACCGCACCGATGCCCAGAAGCCATAATCTTCCCGAATGGATGGACATTAACTTCCAGGCGCCGCCAAAATGGTGCGGGGATCAAAGACATCGGCCTCTACGTCCAGTCACCACCAAAATGGCACGGCACAATGCAAACCAAGGAATGCAAAAATTGCGGTTCAAGCTTCTCTTTAAAAGCCGTAAATTAATAAGGCATTGGGTGAAGCGTGACCACCTAAAAAATGTAGGTGTTTAATGAAAGTCAGAGACAAAATGGATTATTTCTATCTCTTTGGACAAAAGCATTATTTCCATGCTAAAATGACACCTCTAAACTGGTAGTAAAACTGGGGGTAGATATTAAATCCTGAGGCTTCTGGTAAGCCTTATATATATTGGTGGTAGATTATCTACTGACAAAGTGTCTGCACCAAGTATTTCAAGTCACAATGTCATCATATATATTTGTTCATGGACTTTGATATTCACTTATGAATGCATATATTCTTTTTTGCTTCACAGTATTTCACCATTTTAAATTAATGTTTGCTCACTTTTGTCTAGGTAATGTGAGGATTGCATGACCTTTACATTATAGAACATAGCTTTACATTTGCTATCAGCACTTGCTTCAGTTGCATAAGAGGTCATTGTACTGAATATGTAGTTATATCAGTTTCTTGTTTATTCCATTGATATCATACCAGCTCTGCACTTTTTCATATATATAGTTTTTCTACATTGCAAATTGATCCTTTGCTGTGTCAGCTGCTAAAATACCTTTAAAAGAGACAGCGCGGTCCACCTGTTCTATATATCTACACTATATATATATATATATATATATATATATGCTGTATATATACAGTATATGTGTGTGTGTAAGGAATAAGTGAGCGTGTAGAAGACTTTTTTATATATTGCTTTACACAATTGCTATGGGTTTAAGAGGATTTTGTGACTGTCATATTTATACAATATATTGCTGCAGAAAGCAACATATTTTCCCTTATCAGATAACACAGCAATTCCCAGGTATCACACATGTGGAGAATTGAGTCATTTCATTTGTTTTAGCACTGGGGGATGAGACCATCATGACTACATAAAGGTTATCATCACTTACTGAGCTCAAGGTACGAAAATAAGGTTCACTGAAATTGTGTTTCCTGACTGCAAAGTCAAGTCATTAGTATACACTCTTCCCCTAAATTGCAGATTTTCCTTTTGCTTTTTGCCTAGTATCCGGTAATGTAATATATTAATTTTATTCATCTAAAACATACATAAAATAAAATGCTGGGAAAAAGAAAGCCTAATTCACATCCATCTAGCTTTAAATGGCTGACCTTTACATTTTTAATATGGGAGTCTAGAAACAGACTTGATTTCCACTTGTGTTATTGGAAAATATGTAATTAGTATTCTGTATTTGTTGTTTGCAGGTGTTCTTTCTTATAAATGATTAAACTGTCACAGCTTTGGGGCTATACAGTACATATTGTTAACAGTGCAGGCATATTAGTCATCCTATTACTCACAGGTTTATCCAACTCATGACCAGACATTCTCCAGTTTTGGAGAACTAACAGTATGTAAGAAAAAAAGACTTTAAGATTTTTTTTAATTTCATTAAACTGAACTTAATATTTTTACAAGACAGGAACAATAGAATGGAACTGGGCATTGATACATCTATTATTTCCTTATACTGTATATTGTTAGGGTTTGTTAAGGATCACTAATACCAAATACTGTGCAATCCCTGCGCTGGTAAATAAAATTGTGAATAAAAACAAAAAGAGAAAAAAAAAAGACATGACTGCAGAACCGATATCTACACATACAAATATTCCATATCTGCTTTACAAAAAGTGTTGCGCTGTCATATCAATACCACAAAGTGACAATGAAAAGTAATAATGCAATGTTATGCTAAAGGGTTAAATAATTCAACAAAAGTCCTATAAACATAAAAAAATGAACCAAAAATAATCCTACCGTGGATATAACCTCTTCATGCAACAGTTGTGCACCAGCCACCAATAAATATGCTGCCGCTTACTAGATATTCAGACCCCAAAACTAAAGAGGTCTGAACCAGCATTAGAAGAGGTCAGATCCTTTATGGATGGATGGCTTCAGCTTTGCTCTTATCACTGACCAAAACCTCCCACTCTCACTGAGGATTTTAGTAACATATTATTGTCATCGAATGTCCAGAATGACCAACTTTGTAAACCTAAAAGGTTTCTTTCCATGTAGAAAGTGCGAAATATGTAAGTGTTGTGGACATAATCTGACCAGGACAACCACATTTCAATTTGCCATAACCAATAAATTTCATAAAATTGATCGGTTTATTACATGTTTGTCCAAGAATATACTTTATGTATTGCCGTGCTCTTGTGGCCTGCAATACGTTAGCAGGGTCAAGAGGGCACTGCAGGTACGGATTGACGAACATGTTAAAATAATTAGAAAGGGCTATAAACATCATAATCTGTCAAACACTTTTCTCTATGCTATCATAAGGACCCTTCATGTTTAAAATTAGTAGGAATTGAAAGTTTTGTGGCTCACTGGAGAGGGAGAAATAATGTGAGGAAGATCTCAGTCACAAACACTGGATTTGCCAGTTAAAAACGTATAGTCCATTGGGGTTGAACGTGGAGCTAGACATTAACTGCTTTATTAACAACAGTTAAGGTATACTAAGGATTGAGGTTTTTTCATTTAATTTAATTTCTAATTATGATTATAATATATATATTTAATTTAATTTCATATATTGAATATACACCATTTATAATACTGTATATACTAATATTTTTGGTGTTATTATTCAATATTATTATTTATTTATATTTATAATTTTTTTTTACATTATTTTTCATACTTTTTTTCACTTTTGGACACTTTATAGTAATTATATTAATTTAAGCCCGCCTTGTGCTGTGGGAGCTAAAATGTCTCATCCACTTTTGCTTTATATACATTATGCTGTATTCGGCATGGGATGAGCATCGTCTGGTGGCAGATGGATCTACTATCTGTATAATGTCGGTGTATTATTTCACCGCTATAACATTGCCCCTGGAAGATGCCCCATCAGACGATATTATGTAGGTCAGATGCTTAGCGGTGAAGTCATTACTACCGCCTGGAGGATTGGTGATGTTGTTACATGCTTGTAATGCCTTGTATTGTGTGAGTACCTATTTTGGTTTTATAATAAACATGTTTTTAGCTGTACTTCACTATGGGATTCCTATTTTCCTTTCTTGATATATCTGCATGGTGCTGAGACGTTTACATGGGGAGCTATGCTGAAACTCCTTGAGATGTGGCATTTAGAGTGAGAGGTTTTGGGCAGTAAGAGGAGCAAAGCTGAAACCATCCATCCATGAAGGATCTGTCATCTTCTAATGCTGGTTCAGACCTAGTTGGGGGTCTGAATACAGTCATATACAGTATATTCATGGTGGATTATATTTGTTGCATGAAGAATTTACAGATATTTCTGGTGGACTTTATTTTTAGTTTATTTTTATTTTTTATGTTTATGGGACTTTTATTGTATGAATTATTTAATCCTTTAGCATAATATTTTAGTTTTTAGTTTTTAGTTTTCATTGTCTCTTTATCAAGGATCACTGCCCCCTAAAGGAGGAGATCACTGGATTTTAACTGTAGAAAATGTATGTTAACATTTATTTTAGAGATTTTCTTAACTGGAAAATATATACAGAAAAAAGCAGGGCACTTTAGCATTAGGACCTAGTATCACACTACAAACTTGTTAAAGTGGTTCTAAAGGCAAAAGGTTTGTTTTTTTTTCTCTCCTTAGTACAACTTCTGCATTAAGGTAAAAAAAAAAAAATCTTCATGTGTCTTTCCCCCCATCCCACCCCCTTAAATACTTACCCGAGCCTGATCTAGCACTGTGCCCATCTGCAGCAGCTCTTCTCTCCTCGCTTTCTTCGTACAGGAGACTCATCAGCGGTGGGAAACATTGGTGCGGGCTCGGGATAGAGCCTGCACATCTGCCCCCATAACAAGCAGTTTGCCATGGGTGAAGATGGAGAAGAAGAAAAGCTGGCAGTGCTGGCAGGGGACCCCAGAAGAGGAAGTTCAGGGCCACTCTGTGCAAAACCATTACACAGAGCAAGTATAACATGTTTGTTATTATTAAAAAAACACCATAATATTTACAATTACCTTAGTGGTATAGCAATGCGTTGGTATTTCCCATAAAGAACAATCAGGAAGATCACCAATGTGAGGGGAACTTCTTTGAACACCAAATTAAGGGGCACTTAATTGACCACCAAGGTCAATGTAAAGGGGGTGCCTCTCCTTTGAATACTCCTAAACTGGGTGGCCAGGAGAGGGGACAGTGAGTGTATGTCAAGCCTCCTGCACAGGACACATGGCCTAAACATTGTGAGGGTACCTTAAAAGAAGGAGACAGCAAAGAACGTATTATTTAAGGCACCTTATACCCATCCTCACATCCTACCTTCCAAAAGAGATGTAAGGGTATTTTTCTTTGAGGGAAACTTAAGAATAAAGAGGCCCACAAATATCCTCATCCCCACGTGAATTTGTTTGTAGTACATAATAACCTTTGTTGTTTCACAATAAAAGAAAGAGTAAATAAAAACACCCACACTATTGAAAAAGTTCTTTATATAAAAAATAAAAATAAATTTAACACTACCCTTCAGTGTAAATCCAATGTCAATCACGTTGTCCAATAATGTACATCCATGCCAATTACAGTGGGCAATGCCCAACAATTTTGACTCCCCACAACGACGCAGTGCCATGACAGTGCTGTCCCACCACTACTCCCCATCACAAATGACAGCTCCCTGGAACTGCTAGAATGTGCATACAGTGGTGAATATCCCAGATAATGTTGTTGACCAAATATGGTTCAGAAAATATTATGGTCAATGTCATGATTTTTCAGGGACATCACCCAGGATCCCTGGTGCTGTTGTTTGTTGTTCTAACAGTGCCAAGGATTTGCCATATCATTTAGTGGGTATTGCTCCAGCCACTAAATGGCAGGCTTCTGAATGATGTTCATTAATAAGGTTTGGGCAGGCAAACTGGCCAATTATTTTGTTCAGCACACTGGGGTCAGATTGGATTCAGGGTGAACTTATCTCTAGTAAGTGGGTACTACACCACTTTCGCTCTACACTGGCCGCCAATGTAAGGGGGGTACTTCTCCCCTTACCATCAATGTAAAGTGGATCTAAACTGGCCATTAATGTAAGGGGTTACTTTTTCATTGACTACTAATGTAAGAGGGCTGCACTGCAATGTAAGAGGGCTACACTGTGAGTGGAAACTACTGTTCTCACTGTTATTATAATTTCTTTTATTTTATTATTAGTGAAAAAACTTGTATGCCAGAGAATAATGTAAAAAAGATCCATAATGCTTGTCAAATACATTAGGTAATCCACTGGCTACATCTAATCCTGTTTACAAAATGTAACCACTAATATCATTGAGGTCAGGGCTACTTATATGTGTTCATTTTCTTATGGAGCAGATGTATCTTAAATTTAATGTGCTGTTCTACACAAAAAAAATCATTTGTGCTCCTACATTCTTTCCTTAGAAAAAAAATCAATTTTCTTTCCTGTTTCAGCAGCAAAGATAGAGTTCAACAATAATGGTATGCCATGTTGAAAAGTGTGATAAAATCTGATAGCAACTATGTTTACAACTCAGTTGTATAAATAAATGGGTTACATAGGGAATGCAAAATCTATTTCCCGTGAAATTAAATTGAGGACAGACTAAACAATCTCTATAGATAGCATTATGTTATGGTATGTTATGTATAATGTTATATTAAAATTCAGAATTATAATCTCCTTGACCATTTTGCATAGTGCGTACTACTGGCATTATTGTTAGTAACAGTTTATATTGTGGTTACAAGTATAACAGACCATTTCATCTTTTAGAGAACATACACATTAGCATATATAGTTATTGTTGTGTATGTGTTAGAAGCCCTAACGGATACGGTACATTCAAAAATAACTTCAATTGTTTATATAAGATCTGTAGAAACCTGAATATTTAGTCCTCCTGTGTTCAGTTCTTACACTTACCTGAGCCCTATCTTGATCCACCGTTGTGCCCAGGAGCAGTGGCTCTCTCTGTTCTTTCTCTCCTCATTGGTCTTGGATCAGTTGGCTCCTGCTGCTATCAATCACAGTCTGTGAGGAGAGAGTGGGGGGCAGGGCTGAAACGCGCTCTGTGTGTTAATGAAGACACATAGCACAGCTCAAGATCAAGCCCACCTGATTGCCCCCATAGCAAGCGGCTTGCTAAGGAGGCACTCCGAAAGGGGGAGGAGCCAGGAGAACCAACGGGGGATCTGGGAAGAGGAGGATAAGGCTGCTCCGTGCAAAACCATTACACGGAACAGGTAAGTACCGTATTTATCAGCGTATAACACGCACAGGGGTATAACACGCACATTCATTTTAAGAGGGAAGTTTCAGCAAAATAAGGGTCAGTGCCCATCTGCAGCCTCACCAGTGCCATCAATGCAGCCTGATCAATGCCCATCTGCAGCCTCACCATTGCCATCAATGCAGCCTGATCAATGCCCATCTGCAGCCTCACCATTGCCATCAATGCAGCCTGATCAATGCCCATCTGCAGCCTCACCATTGCCATCAATGCAGCAGCCTCACCATTGCCATCAATGTAGCAGCCTCACCATTGCCATCAATGCAGCATCTTCACCAATGCCTTCAGTGCAGTAGCCTCACCATTGCCATCAATGCAGGAGCCTCACCAATGCCTTCAATGCAGCAGCCTCACCATTGCCATTAGTGCTGTCTGATCGATGCCCATCTACAGCCTAGAGGGGACAGGGAGGGGGGTGGGACGAGCACCGACAGATTACATACAGTGAGAATCTCCTATGATAGACAGTACAATGGTCCAATGGCGGCCCAGGAGACGAGACTTCCTATTACAGAGGACGCCAAGTAAACAGGAGATTCTCACCGTATGTAATCTCACGGCGCTTGTCCTGCCCCCTCCCTGTCCCCTCCGAGGCAGCTAAAATTGAAGTATTGGCGTATAACACGCACACGCTATTTGCACCCGATTTTCATGGTGAAAAAGTGAGTTTTATACGCCAATAAATACAGTATATTATGTTTGTTATTTTTAAAAATAATCTCTTTACAGTCACTTTAATGTGGCTGATTTGCTTTTTGTATAACTTTTGCTTATACACTTCCTATAGTCTGGTATGCATGAATATATTCTTATGAGATATTGTGTTGTATTTATGTTGCATTTAGCATTTCTACTGGTGTTTCATGTAGAAAGTGTTTTTGCACTTTATTTAGATATACCACATCACACAACTAGCATTTTTAGAAGGAATTTCGCAATATCAGCTTTCGCATTTCTCTCGGGGCATGTTTCCTTAATTCCAGGGTGCTCCTGACACACTGCTTACAAACCATCTAGGTTTTATCACCTTCATAATCAGGGCATTTTTTGCTATTCAGCACTGTGTTACTTTAATTGGCAGTTGTGCGGTCATGCAACTCAAATTACATTTATACCATTTTTTTTTTTTTACACAAATAGAGCTTTCTTTTGGTGGCATTTGATCACCACTGGGTTTTTTTTTATTTTTTATTATACAAAGGAAAAAATGTGAACATTTTTGAAAAATAAGTACAGCATCATCATATGACTGTAATGGAAGTGATCAGGTATACTGACTGGTGACAGATCACTGTATAAGGAATCGTTTTAGCTGTCATGAATGGGTTATCCATTCATGAACATGCTTTTGGATGTGATCTATGATTGGCTATAGCTAATCACACTGTACAAGTAGCCAGGTTGCATGCGATTGCTGTGGGCCAATCACAGATGCCAACAGTAAGCAAGCTGTTCATGAATGGAAAGCATAGCATATGAGCAATCATAATGATCACATGATACTCAGTTACCAATTACCTGTGACTGTAATATGTTGTACCTGGGGGACACAGGACGGGCATGCTGTATGCTCCTAACCTGGAGAAATCACGATCATGTACATGTACGTGATTGTGCCTGCACGTGCCGCAGGTTGGTAAGTGGTTAAACAGGAACTAATCTCTGGAAGCTGTGCCCAAAAAGGCAGGCAGCGGACGAAAGACAAGTCATCAGTATTGCTTATGGTCGCCCTGTTGAACTTTTACCCAATACTAACATACCATGCCTTGTTCTGCACTGTCTCTGCATAGAATAATGAGCTGGTTGATCTATCCATGGCCAGGATTTTGACTGATACCACATGCTTTCTGCCCCCTAACACAGATTTCACTGAACTGGAAGCTTTACTCATTTGTGCATGCTGATATATATATGCAGCTGCTGGTATTGTGTTTACAGGTATGGCTGCTTCTTCTCAGCTAACTGGTGCTTTTATTTCTGTGGAACTTATTTGTTTGCTCAAGGCTGTCATTAGAGAAAGCTTGGTATATGGAGATTGATTCTCTAATGGAGCTTAGATTTTTATTGTCCAGTTTAGAAGGCATATTACCTGCCGATGTTTGGGAGACTTCTTCCCTTTGAGTTATCTATTAATTCAAATTGCTATTTGGAGTTTAAATCTGTTTATTTATTATTAGACCCATCTGGACTATTGTGAGCATGACTGAGTATTATGTATATTATGTTTATTTTATTGTTCCTTTCTAAAGATTTGGGCTTTTTAGGTGCACAGTTGCAAAACACTTTAACACTCCCTCCCCAAACAGAATTGTAGTAAAGTTCTTTGATTTTTTAAATCTACTTTTTCAATTTTTAGCCCTGCCCCCTAACACCATTGAGGCCTAGGCCAGAATGTTGTGTTCTGTGTTCTGCAGCCTCCCTGGCTAATTAGATCACATATCCCAGGTGGGTAGGAAGGGGAAATGGTCCAGCGCATCATCAGACCTGGCTGCCTGCACCCGGAAGAGGACTAAGAAGGATCCGCTGTGTGGCATCTGCACATGAATTTCAGTGGGACAATGCTGGACTCACTGTGATTAAGTAAGGAAGAGTATCTCCGTGCTACCAGGATAGTAATACACATTGGAACACTAGTTGCAGCAGACACCGAATTGGTCATTCTGTACCAACAATAAATATATATAAAAATCAATATGCGGTGCTGGACTCACTGTGCCATTGCTTTGAAGAGCACATTTGTACTACAGGTACGTGGTGAAAAAATATGGCGGTGGGGGAACTTGAGCTTTAAATATCACACTGCAGATAAACAGTTATGACTGTATGCATAGGAGTGCCTAGGCACCCTCACATACAAGGATGTACTATTTTCAGGATAAATTACAGAGAAAAAGCAAAATACTCAGTTTACAGTAGACACAATCAACATTTTTATATGTCCCCTATAACATAGAAAATCTTCACTTTTTGAGTTTAGTCTCACTTTAAGCTGTGCACGTGTCATTTGTTTTCCTGCTCTTCAGAACTATGACATGGGCTATTCAGGTAATTTGTAGAATCCAGGTAAGCCTGCTAGGTGAAGAGCTGTAGTTTAGCTTTGTGCATGTCCCCTACTGACAGCTGGTTATAGTCAGTAAACATAAATACACGTTACAGAATATTTTTTTAAAAAGTGTGCCACTTGCAATCTATCCTATATATCACAAAGTGATTGATAGCAAACATATATCAAAATTAATATTGTATATTGCAAATATCATAAATGAATATACAGTAACTAGGGATGGGCCCGATGTTCGAGTCGAACGTAATTTCGAGTAGAACATAGGGTGGTCGGTCGTTTGCCGAATACCGAACATTATGGGGCAGTCGACCACCACAGAACGCCCCATAATGCACTGCGAAATCACAGTGCATTGACATCTGATGATTGGCCAAAGCATGCACCTGACCTGCATGCTTTGGCCAATCACAGCACGCTCTGCTGTGAGAGCCATGATTGGTCAAAGGCAGGGTGACTTTAACCAATCATGGCTCACAGGGCTAAGTCCACGCCTCGCACTATATAAGGCTGCTTACACGGCACCCATATATAATGTTATGATTGAGAGAATGCAGGCAGGTTAGTTAGTGGTGTGCAGGCAGTTTAGCGTATATATACATATATATGTATATATATATATATATATATATATATATATATATATATATATATATATACACACAGTATCTCACAAAAGCGAGTACACCCCTCACATTTTTGTAAATATTTTATTAAATCTTTTCATGTGACAACACTGAAGAAATTACACTTTGCTACAATGTAAAGCACTGAGTGCACAGCTTGTATAACAGTGTAAATTTGCTGTCCCATCAAAATAACTCAACATACAGCCATTAATGTCTAAACTGCTGGCAACAATCGTGAGTACACCCCTAAGTAAAAATGTACAAATTGGGCCCAAAGTTCAATATTTTGTGTGGCCACCATTATTTTCCAGCACTGCCAAACCCTCTTGGGCATAGAGTTCACCAGAGCTTCACAGGTTGCCACTGGAGTCCTCTTCCACTCCTCCATGATGACATCACGGAGCTGGTGCTCCTCCACCTTCCGTTTGAGGATGCCCCACAGATGCTCAATAGGGTTTAGGTCTAGAGACATGCTTGGCCAGTCCATCACCTTTACCCTCAGCTTCTTTAGCAAGGCAGTAGTCGTCTTGGAGGTGTGTTTGGGATGTTATCATGTTGGAATGATCTGAATGATCATGCTCTGCTTCAGTATGTCACAGTACATGTTGGCATTCATGTTGCCTCAACGAACTGTAGCTCCCCAGTGCTGGCAGCACTCATGCAGCCCCAGACCATGACACTCCCACCACCATGCTTGACTGTAGGTAAGACACACTTGTCTTTGTACTCCTCACCTGGATGCTGCCACACACACTTGACACCATCTGAACCAAATAAGTTTATCTTGGTCTCATCAGACCACAGGACATGGTTCCAGTAATCCATGTCCTTAGTCTGCTTGTCTTCAGCAAACTCTTTGCAGGCTTTCTTGCGCATCATCTTTAGAAGAGGCCTCCTTCTGGGATGACAGCCATGCAGACCAATTTGATTCAGTGTGCGGAGTATGGTCTGAGCACTGACAGGCTGAAACCCCCTTCAACCTCTGAAGCAATGCTGGCAGTACTCATACATCTATTTTCCAAAGATAACCTCTGGATATGAGGCTGAGCATGTGTACTCAACTTCTTTGGTCGAGCATGGCAAGGTCTGTTCTGAGTGGAACCTGTCCTGTTAAACCGCTATATGGTTAGACATCAAAAGAAATTCTGGACAGCCGCACTCCAAAAAATGTATATTAGCCTTTTATTCAATGAAGTGTCATCCAAAATACAAGTCACATCAGAATGGAACAAAGCTTACTCGTTTCACACTACGAGGAGTGCTTAGTCATAGCTGGCATCCACAAAAGTGAAAAGGAAATAAATACTAAAAGTTACAAACCATGTGACCACATAATGAGCAGGTCTTAATTAATCAATGATGTGCCAATTAAATATCATGGATCACCTGAAGTATCAACAAGTGCAGTGAAAAAGAAAAAAAAAGAAAAGAAAATCAATGAATGAGTGATTGAAATGGAAGTGCAGACAATTGGTGTCACGTGCAAAAAATGTGTGTGAAAAATAATATGAACCATACTAATATGTATAAATAAAAAATGTCTGGAAAGATGTGTAAAATTTATATATATACATATAAATAATAGTGGAATAATAGTGAAGACATCGTGAAATCGGTAAGTGAATGCATGTATGTGTTTAAAAAATAGATCAACACATATGAATAATAATAAAATAATAGTGAAAATGTCATGATATCAATAAGTGAATATATATGTGTGTCTAAAAATGAATCAACACCAGTTGATGCTTAAAAAGTAAAACAAAATTATTAGTGAAAAAAAGTGAAACAAAGAAAATCCAATGGGACGTAAAAAGTGAAGTGAAGTCTGAGTTGCAATAAATGCTGCAAATGTCAGACAAATCCATATGTGTAGTGTACTAATAAGTATATAAATTGTGTATAAAAAAGAATATATGCGATAAAAAAATTGGATATTTAAATCTAATATTTATTAACACATAATTTTTTCATGTTTTATGGGGACTATTACCTCGAGAGATGCGGGGCATCTATGGGGGCGAAATTTTTGCCCTCATTTGCAAACCTATACATGGGTTGGTGGGAGAGGTCCCGCATCTTTGGACAGGATAGCCCCCGCCGCTTGGATACCATTTTCTTTTGCCGCTACATTGATAATTTGTTGTTTATTATATCTGATGAAAAAGCCGAGTTGGATCTATGGCTTTCATATTTAAATGACAACAACCTTAATTTAAGATTTACCGGTCATTTACATGCAATGACTATAGAATTTCTTGACATGAGATTGACAGGTACTAATGGAATGGTTTCACAGGTTTACATAGAAAGCCTATGGTCGGCAATAGCCTTTTGAGAGCAGACAATTAGAGGCATACCCTACGGTCAGTTCCTTAGACTGAAACGTTTATGCAGTACACCTGACATATTTGATAGGGAGGTTAGAGACATGACACAAAGGTTTAGGGAAAGGGGATATTCTGATAAAATAATACAAAAAGCTCTACTTGCGGCTAACAAAAAAACTAGAAATACCCTATTATTGGAGAACGCCAATAGTAAGAGACATAGAAGACCCCCTTCATCCTCTACCTATATTCCAGTTTTTTCCACACCTTATAGTTCTGAATATAACAAGATCAAACACACAGTAACTAAATACCTTCCAATCTTATTGAATGATCCCATTTACAACCAAATTCTGTCTAAGGGCATCAAGTCGGTATCCCATAGAGCACCCACGTTGGGTAGCTTTCTTTCACCTAGTCTATTTAGCAAGCAACAATTGAGAGTGACTTGGTTGCACTTGAAAGGGAGTTTTAAATGTGGTTCTAAAGGGTGCGATTATTGTCGCTATATTAAAACAGGTAAAAGTGTTAAATCCAGTACCAATGGCAAAACATTTGACATTCCATCTTTTATTAACTGCAACACTCAATATATAATATATGTTATTACCTGGATACCTGCCATGTTCAATATGTAGGTCGCACTACACGCCGATTGAAGGATAGATTATACGATCATCTGTATGACATTGAGAAGAATAGGTCTACCAATGTGGCTAAACACTGGAATCTTATTCATTTTAAAGATGTCTCTAGTCTTTCCATTCAAGGGATAGAAAGGGTTACTACCCCTACCAGGGGAGGTAATAGATTCAGAATACTTTGCAAGCGCGGATATTCTCCTTACACATGAGAATACCTTTAGGGTTACATTTTGAGTGGGACGTTTCCCACTATTATGACTGACCCTCTCTTATGTCCCCTTTCTTCTCTATCTAATGTGACCCTCTTTTCTCCTCCACCTTTTTTCCTTCTTTTTCTTTTCTTTTTTTTACTTTTGGGGAATATCACTCTAGGAGCCATTGCTCTAGTTTTTACATCTTTATAGCTTTATTTTTGGCTACCGATACCCTATGATTGCACAATGTTTGATCATATTCAGATATAGCCTGCTTTTCACTACTATTTATATTTTTTGGGGACTACTGAGCTCCTAATTCCAATAATTAGACTTAGTTAGATCGTAAGGTGTATGACCATAGACTCGGATTAATTTGGGTTGCCTACATTTATGAATACTAAATTGCTATTTATCATGATCCAGTCGCTAGTTTACCACTTCGTCTAAGCTACTGGAACAATTTATCAGGCTTTGGGTATTATTGGGTTTTTTACTCCAGCTATCTGCTGGATTGCAAGATGTATAACTACAGGTCCATATCTAATCATACTGCCTTGATTGTCTAATATTAATTACCATTTACCATTATCCAGTCTCCAGTTTACCATTATTGGTTAATTCCTACCAAAGCATAATAGTATGTATATATACATATGTTTAGGTTCAGGTTATTAATGTGAGAGTTCTGCTCTAATTTTAATTTCATATGAACACCTCCTTTTTCTTTTTCTTTTTCTGTTTTCATAGCATTAGTCTCTAAATCAGTGGTTCTCAACTCCTGTCCTCGGGACCCACCAACAGACCAGATTTTAAGTATTACCTTGGTGAGATGCAGACTAGAATACTGCAATCACTGAGCAGCAAGTGATATCACCTGTGATGTATTTCAGCTATCTTGCAAACCTGGCCTGTTGGTGGGTCCTGAGGACTGGAGTTGAGAACCACTGCTCTAAATGATACTTAATGGGCTCTTTTATATAATAAATCACTAATTGTTTTATGACTATTTCCAGATTCTTTTTGAGCTTCATGTCATGTAATTATGAAGAACGAGGTGTTCCTCTATGTACATTATGGATCTTTATGCAGATCTTTCTGGTTTTAGGTGTATTTGTATATGTTTATATGTGCTCACATTCGGAATTTTAATTGAACATGGAAAGGCTAACATCCATTATTTTTGTATCTATATCAATTGATGTAATAACACAATTTTTGTTTACGATGTGCATTATCGGTGTTTTGATATTTCAATGAGTGCTGTGGTCTGCTCATTTATTATTTTTTTTTTAATGTGTTCACTTGTCACAACTATGAACATTCACAGTGCCACTACTATGAACGCTGTTGATATTTCCTTATACACATCGTTTATACATCATCATCGTTATACTTTATTGACTATTTATCGTATTTACCTTACATCTAATGCTTACAGTCATCATTAGATATAGAAAACGACATTCATGTTTAGTTCCTTAGTAACTACGGTTCCTTTTCCTTCCTTCCCCCCCTTTCCTTTGCCTTTCCTTCCCTTTCCCCCTTTACCTCTTTGCCTCCCCTCCGCCTCCCCCCCCCCTTCCTGACCCAGCCCCATCTGATGTCATGTGCTGTCAGAGGCAGTGGGGTCATCCAGTTACGTCAGTGTGTTGCCCCCCCCTTGCCTATATAACAGCTGTCACAGCGAAAGGACAGCAGTTGGTGGGACACCTCCCATGGAGGCAGATTATTTTTGTTTTTTCTATTTTTCGGGTCTGTTGGGCGGTGTGATTGAAGATGGATGGACATGTCTTGGATGGACTGTCTTTAGTAGTTTTTACTTTTTGACACTTTTTTTGGTGAATGGGTACCCATTCACATAGGGGGGGATCTGGGGACCCACTTGTTAAAGGGGGCATCCATATTCTGAAAAGCCCCCCACCCGCAGACCCCCACAACCACTGGGCAAGGGGACATGGGGACAAGGTGCTTTTGGGGGGACCTCAAAGCACCCTCCCCATGTTGAGGGCATGAGGCCTGATATGAGAGCATGAGGCCTGGGTGCTCGCTCATCCTGTCCTCCAGGCTGCATGCTCGGATAAGGGTCCGGTATGGATTTTGGGGGGACCCCACGCCAATTTTTTTTTATGTTTTAGTGTGGAGTTCCCCTTAAAATCCATACCAGATCCAAAGGGCCTGATATGGACTGGGGGGGACAACAAAGATTTTTTCCTTTATTTTTATCCATATTGCTGGGAGCCGGCAATACATTACAGCCGCAAGGATTTTAAATGATGATTTTTCATTTAGAAATGTAATTTTGCTGCAGCACTGTAAAACACATCAGACAGATGTGCCACTTTACAGGCAGACTAAGGGGACCCCCAGGCACGATATTTAAAGGAATATTTCATTTTTATTGTTTCACTTTAAACATTATTGAAATCACTGCTCCTGAAAAAACAGTTATTTTAAAAACTTTCTCTTTGCATTGATACATGGCCCCTAGGGCAGTACCCGGGTCCCCATATACTTTTTATGGCAATAACTTGCATATAAGCCTTTAAAATGAGCACTTTTTATTTTTCATGTTCATGTCCCATAGATTTTAATAGGGTTTGCATGTTTGCACAAATTTTTTACCTGTTCGCATGTTCAGGTGCGAACCAAAGCGGGGGAGGGGTGTTCGGCCCATCTCTAAATATAACATCAAAGTAGAAATTTCCAAGAAGGCCAATATAATGCTATTATCCAACACCAGTGACTGTGGAACTGTGATCTGCAAAGGCAAGGACCATCACTTATGGGACCTCATATCCGGCCTAGAAACAAGGCCGATCAGTGAGAGTGGTATGGTAGGGCGTTACCAATAACATTGGCTGTATACACTGGTGTCAGTATACAGGCACTGGAAAAATGTGAGTGTAACCTTCTACTTTTATTGGATGTTTTCTTTTTATCAATAACTACTATGCTATGTTACTTTTATTTGGTATCTCCTGCTTTTGTTACAAAATAAATTGCAAGAGGATCTGGGGATCATCATAAAGAGAACCCTTTGAGAGCTCTGCTACCTACATGTAATAAGGGGTCATTCAGTTCTGGTGAGTGCACACCTATATATTGAACACAAGTGGTGGTAAAGAAGCTGGGAGATTAATGTAACAGAAGGAATTACACTTGTGGATCACGGTGTCACAGTCTGGTATTGGACACTAGCGTTATGTTTACACACTCGTCCCTGTCTGCCTCTCGTGCCTGCGATCACTTGTGGCCATCGGTCACCTCGACAACCGGCACGAGCATCGGCAGCCAATGACAGCTGATCACATGATCAAAACAAAAGCTCTGTGATCGTTTTTTTTTTCTCCTCGCGCTGACAGTGCGAGGAGAAAAAACAGCCGATCATCGGCTCATTAGCAAGGGACATCGGTCCTGAAGAGGAGGAGGCAATAATGCCTCAATTGTGCCACCAGTACCCCCTGCCAGTGCCACCTGACATTGCCACCTGACAGTGCCCCCAGTGCCCACCAGTGCCACGTATCAATGCCCATGAGTGCCAACTATCAATGCCTACAAGTGCCACCTATCAATGCCCACAAGTGTCACCTATCAATGCCCACCAATGGTGCCAATCAGTGCCACCTAGCAGTGTTGCCTATCAATGTACCAGATCAGTGCCCATCACTGCCACCCATCAGTGCCCATCACTGCCACCTATCAGTGCCCACCAGTGCCGCCTCATCAGCGTACATCAATGAAGGAGATAAATTACCCTTTTTAAAATTTTATAACAAAATATATAAAAAAATTAATTTTTTTTTAAATTCGGTATTTTTACATTTTTTTAACAAAAAATAAAAACCGCAGAGGTGATCAAATACCACCAAAGGAAAGCTCTATTTGTGGGGAAAAAGTGATAAAAATTTAATTTGAGTACAGTGTTGTATGATCGCGCAATTGTCATTCAAAGTGCGTCAGCGCTGAAAGCTGAAAATTGGTCTGGAGAGGAGGGGGGTTTAAGTGCCCTGTAAACAAGTGGTTAAGGGAAAGCTGCATATTATTCACTATCACAATTTTTGTGGGGGCCTAATAAGGGTTTATTGTTTGAATAGAATATTTAATATTTAACATGACAAAAGCATCTTATTTCTTAGTCCTGAAAATAATATATACATCTTTTTTTTTTTTTTAAAGTAGACAATGGGGGGTATTTAAGAAAAGCAAATCCACTTTGCACTACAAGTGCACTGAAAGTGCATTTTCAAGTGCAGTCACTGTAGATCTGAGGGGGAAATGCAAGGAAAATAAAAAAAAGCATTTTTGCTTGCACATGATTGGATGATAAAATCAGCAGAGCTTCCCCTAATTTCAGAGCTTCCCCTCAGATCTACAGCGATCTAAAGTGACTTGTAGTGCAGAGTGGATTTGCGTTTAGTAAATTAAACCCAGTGTCATCATAGCAACACTTCTCCACCTCCTGGCTGCCCAGAAGTCCTTTCTCCAGCACGCACATTACTCCACCACCTCTCTACCTCTCAACCCACACTGCATCCAGGATCCCTCTCTCTATTGACAGCTGACACCAGCAGCTACAGAATTCTGGAAGAACCTCCACAATCTGACTCCTGCTTTCCACAATATGGAGTGAGTTAACAATCGCTATGTCAGGACATTTTTGAGGCTTGTGCATTGCATTGTGCTAGTTACTCATTATAACTGAGTGTAAATCTCTGCTACAGGCTGTTGACAGCTACTGTCTTTCGTATTCTTACATCTGCAGTACAGCCTCTAACACTAAGTCCCTAAACAAAATTTCAAAGTGGCGGGGTCCTTGTTATTGTTTTTTATAGTCACCAAAGCCCTATACATTCCCTTTTAAGCAATTCCTAATTGACAAAACGTTGCTGCATCAACTGTTTCCACATATTCTTATTTTCTATACTGTATGATTGGTTGTGGGGAGGGGGCATGCAAAATCCCAAGGTAAAATCAGATGTGTAAATGGATCTTTAATGGAACTGCAACACAGTATCGGAATTTCAGTTATAGTTTATCCACTTTAAGACCGGGCCTCTTTTTCAGACTCGGTGTTTACAAGTCGAAAACACTTTTATTTGCTAGAAAATTACTTAGAACCCCCAAACATTATACATTTTTTTCTAACACCCTAGAGAATAAAATGGCGGTCATTGCAATACTTTTTGTCAAACTGTATTTGCGCAGTGGTCTTACAAGCGCACTTTTTTTTGGAAAAAATTCACTTTTTTGAATAAAAAAATAAGACAACAGTAAAGTTAGCCCAATTTTTTTATATTGTGAAAGATAATGTTACACCAAGTAAATTGATACCCAATATGTCACGCTTCAAAATTGCGCCCGCTCGTGGAATGGCGTCAAACTTTTACCCTTAAAAATCTCCAACGGCGAAGTTTAAAAAATTCTACAGGTTGCATGTTTTGAGTTACAGAGGAGGTCTAGGGCTAGAATTATTGTTCTTGCTCTAATGATCATGGCGATACCTCACATGTATGGTTTGACCACCGTTTTCATATGTGGGCGCTACTCATGTATGCGTTTGCTTCTGCACGCGAGCTTGTCGGGACGGGGCACTTTAAAAAAAAAATGTTTTCTTATTTATTTTATTTTATTTATTTTTACACTGTTTTTTTTTTTTTTTTTTAAATATTGGGTCATTTGAAAAATGACAAAATTATGCTATGCCCTGCTATGATATGGAGACGGGTGGGGGCCATCTTAGCCTCACTTGTCTCCATACCCAGCCACAGACAGGTCCCGATTGCCTCCACCGCTGCCGATGGCTCCGGTAAGTGGCGGAGGGCATGGGAGAGCGCCCCCCCTCCCGCCGCCGATAACGGTGGTCTCACGGCGAATCCACCGCATAGGCCATCATTATCATTAACCGAACCACCGCCTGAAGAGATGATACCTCGGTTGTGGCAGCAGCTGGCGGTCGGTAAGTGGTTATAGAGCAATATTAAATTGCATTTATTTTAGGTTTTCACTGTACATCACATTGCATATTAATACATAGCATATCCTATTTTACTGAGCTTAAAGTTGTATTAATGTGGAAATGTTTTTTTCCTAAATCAGATATGAAGAACATAGCTAATATACCTTTATTTTTTTTTTTTTAATTCCTCCTCAAAGGTTTCTTTTTCAGTTGTCTCCTGACCATGCTGCTACATTCCCATTCTCTCTGTGTCTCCTGTGTTTTGTCAAGACCTATGGAATTTTGTATGTTTCTCCTGAGTGTGCTCACCCCCACTCTGTACTACAACTCATAGCCAACATGAGAGCCAGTGTCAACCACTGTGTGTGTGTGTGTGTGTGGCTGTTGGGGGGGGGACATGGCTTTTGCTCTGTGTATTTCTCCTGCTGGCTGTGTATGCAGCACTCTGAACATCTGAACATAGAGTTGGAGCACAGAGTGGAAATGCGCATATTGAAGAGACACATACAGCATTCCATAGGTCTCAGCGCACAGGGGGCACAGAGAGAATGGAAATGTAGTGGCACAGCCTTGTGACAACTGCATAAGGAAGCTCCGAGGAGGACATTTAAATACAAAATCAAATGCATGTTATTTTATTTTTATCTGATTTAGGAAAAAATGACTTTAATACCACTATTAGTCAATTTTTTTGGTCAAGCATGCTTTCCCATATACTCATTTGACTTTCTTCTGACTCTATCATTTGTGTACACTACTACTACTACAAATCAAGCTACCTTTCATTAAGAAAGGGTTTCTTATTGTTTGGTGTTTGCTTCTTTTTTAGAGTTTCTGCCTGAAAAGTACTTTATTTAAACTCCTTAGGCCCCTTTTATTTTGCATTCACCCCATTATCTCCAGCAGGAAAATAGTTGTGGGTTTGTTTTCAAAGCAAAACTTAGTATTTGACTTTCGATTTAGATCTTATAGCGTGGTGTTCAAAAACTATTTGGGATTAACTACAAAATGTATTCCGTGATTTGCCCCTTTTAATAAAGTCATTAGAATCATGTTTCTAGTACAAAGCAATATTCACTTGGTGTTATAAAAAGGAAAAAAAACACACATTTTAAAAACTTTACATACAAATGATTAAAAAAAAAAAAAAAACACTAAAGGAAGCAACTAATTAGGGTTCACTAACAGTTCATAAGGGACTAAATGCTTTTTTTTTGTTTTTTGTTTATTTCTTTATTTACACATTTTCATTCATAAATGAATGCAGAGCAGAACCCGAACTGTCAAACTAATAACTGAGTTCTTAAGAATTCACAGTTTTGCAGAATCGGATGTGAACACTAGAGCTCTTTGACAGCCTGAAAACAGAGAAGAGTGCCACTGGTTATACAGGAAGAACAAACTACTATAACAGGAGCTCAAGAGGAACTCAAGTCAAAACAGGGGCTCCATGTAGAAACTCACATACGCTACATATATAATTTTTTTAGCAGACACCCTAGGGAATAAAATGGTGGTTGTTGCAACTTTTTATGTTACACTGTATTTGCGAAGCAATTTTTCAAATGCATTTTATTTTAAAACAACTGTTTCATGAATATAAAAAAGAAAAAAAAACACTAAAGTTAGCCCTATTTTTTTTTCTTTTGTATAATGTGAAAGATGATGTTACGCCAAGTAAATAGATACCTAACGTGTCATACTTTAAAATTTAGTACACTCATGGAATGGCCCCAAACTTCGATACTTAAAAATCTCCATAGGCAATGCTTTAAAATTTTTTTACAGGTTACATGTTTAGAGTTACAGCAGAGATCTAGAATTATTGATCTCACTCTAACATTTTCATCATATGTAAACTGTGTGTATCTGGCTCTGATACTAGCCAGTGCCTTACCAGCCACTGACCTCACTGCACATCCCTGTAGTGAAGTCCACCTAATGCAGCTGGTAATGCTACCACTCTCATGTAGGCTGTGTCTGCTTGCACTACAGTGAGAGAAGAAGATGTTGCAGGAGGTGTGGTTATGAGCATTGATGATTCGCAAGCCTTTAACTTGTCAATCAGCACCTCGTCACACCTGGTCCTGCCCACTGTTTTCTAGATTGACAACACTGCCTTTGTTGCTGAAACCATTCCACTTGTAGGCTGCGGTGTTTGGGAGGAGCGTGTACAGTATGAGACACAAAATATTGAGTATTTGGATTCGTCAAAAATACACTTAATGGTCACATAGTAACTAGATACTTGATAAGATCGCTATACAAGAACTTTTTGTTGTAATTTACATAGTAAAGTCAGATCAGGGATGTTTGGTCAAGGATGTTTGGTCAAAGTCAGGTCAAGGAGTCATAAACATTTGAAATGAAATCAGAAATAATACCTCCCTTATGCCTGCCCTCCTGGATTCACTTTTTGCGATTAGGCTTATTTTAAAAACATTGATTGCGGACAGGTTCTTATTGTTGAAGAGCCTGCAAATAAAAAAAAAAGTGCCCTACCAGCCAGAGTTTTCTATTTCTAAATGCACACTGAGCCACGCTTGTGGATCTCAGTGTATAATACCCAGCATCTGCTGAGTGCTGGGATAAATAAATTCCCCAGGTGGTAGAGTTGCGCATACTTGCACATTATGGCAAATGTTTAATTACACTTTATGGCACAATTGCTCCAAGTGATATACCTGCCTCCTAAAGTAATTCTTGGACTTTCTCCTAGTTAAAGATAACAGCAGGTCACTTGATGCTCTAGACTATCCTTCTCTGTCACATATATCAGGGCTACATCCAAAAGCTACTGATTTACTTTATATTAGAGACATTTTAATCAGGATACCATCAGCATTTTTTTTTATGTGGTCAAAAATATTGTATTGTTTTCTTGTTTTTGCTGTTAATGTCCATAACATATTTTTAAACATTTGAGTGTCCTTTAGCATTCATTCAATGACCCACTGTTTCACCAGTACCATCTGATCTTCCAAAATAAAAAAAAAATGCTGGAACATGGACCAGCAACACTGGTATCACCAAAGTTCATCCTTTCTCCAAAATTGCTGACAATATCTATACACTGCACTATTATATATGTTAGTGCTACAGTTGCAGCCTACTGTCTTTTATTACTTTGAAGTAGTTTGACAAAATTGTTTATTTGCTTACATCTACTCCTTGTTAGAAATATGATAATGTACCTTCCCCCCAGATGTTCAGAAGATTTGCCTTTTATCTTGCCGTACCCCTCACCTATTTTAAGACCCCTGAGAACTTTCTCAAACTAAACCAGAAACACTCAGAAGCTGTATAATGCAAGAACTCTGAAGACCTTGTATGCACCAAGATCCATTTGGTGCAGATAACTGCTGCTCCACCTGGTCTCATGGTTTTGTTATTTAAAGCTGACTGAAATTGTGAAGTGCTAACATCATAGAAGGAGTATTTCTGGCACCTGACATTGAAACGGGTTTCCAAAGCAGATGCCTTTTTGTTCTTGCTCCTTGTCTGCAGTAATCATGCAAGGTGCAGACAATCTAAATATAAATAAAGCAATATTTACACAGGCCTGGGACTGTGGTTTCAGCTGTTAAAGCAAAGGAAAAGTAAAGACAGACTTAAAGTGGTTGTAAAGGCACAAGGTTTTTTACCTTCATGCATTCTATACATGAAGGTAAAAAACCTGTGTGCAGGAGTTCCCCCAGTCCTCCCTAATACTTACCTGAGCTCCCTCTCAATCCAGCAATGTCCACGAGAGCCTTGCCTCTCCGGGGACCTGCAATCCTGATTGGCTTTTGGCTCCAGCTGCTGTCAATCACAGTCAGTGAGCCAATTGGGAGACATAGGGGTGGGGCCGAGCCGTGGCTCCATGTATGAATGGACACACAGAGCCAAGGCTCAGGAGCATGCCTGCTTGGGTGCCCCCAGAGCAAGAGGCAGGAGGGAGGAACCAGGAGCGCTGGTATGGGACCCGAGAAGAGGAGGATCTGGGCTGCTCTGTGCAAAACCACTGCACAAAGCAGGTAAGTATGACATGTTATTTAAAAAAACAAAACAAGGCTTTAATATCACTTTAATTTGCTATTTTTGCAATGGATTGCTGCTTGCTGTTTATGGATAGGGGTAAAAAGCTAATGTGTTTTTAAAATACTCCTATATTTTTATAAACAATATGGAAGCAGATCCTCACTAAGAAATAAATCAGAACCCTCTGCACTCCTACTCTGTCTCAAAGGTACTATTTGCCAGCACTATATATATAATATGATATAATATAATATAATATAATATAATATAATATAATATAAAATAATATAATATAATATAATATATTATATCATTCAGGAACAGTTAACATGATGAAAGTACAATGGTGAAGCCTTAATCCATAATGTACATAAATATATAAATAACATAAACATATACATGCATATGCATAAAAATAATCAGTAGCTATCAATTTCAAACAAAATCCACTTAGGGATGGTCTGTGATCCTGTATACTGTATACCCTCAGTGTATAACATCCAAATCCAGTGCTTCAAAATGTGTAAAAGAAAACACAAATGCTGCAATTTCTGTGTAAAAAAATATTAAAACGTTTGACTACCCTCCGGGAGAGCCTCCATATTTAGTGAACCCGGACTGAGCTTTTAGAACAGACCTTAACTAACAGCCTGTATGATACAAATCTCATGGCAATACAAACACTTCCCCCTCCAAACAAAGTCAGCCAGTCTCGGCTCCAAAGCTTCCCACCTGCCATATGCACTGATGACTTCAAACTCTGCCTACATTTTATGTCACCAGGACTTCCTCAGGTGATCTGCAACATTTGATTGTTGGTTCAATTGTTCAGGTGAATACTGGCTACCCCCTACTGGCTGCTATGGTTCCTCCTGCTGGTTTGTATTGTAGTGACGTATAGCCATGAGGTGAAACCTCTGTAGCCAACAGAGGAGCAAGTATTCTAAGCACCCTTCCAGTATCTGAGGAGCAAAGAAACAAGAGCTTTTCAAAACATGGACTGCTAGACAGATAAGAGCATTCATGTTTTTTTTAGCCTCCCTGACGGTAATCCCGAGTGTAGCTCGGGGTTCAATTTCAGTTCCATTAGCGGTAACCCCGAGCCACACTCGGGATTACATTGCAGGATCCTGGTGCGGTATACTTACTTGTCCCCAGGATCCCATGTATGTCCCTCGCTGTGTCTGCAGGCTCTGTCCTCCTCCGAAGCCTCTCTGCGCAGGGCTCCGTTGCCTGCGAGCGTCGCGACGCACAGGGGTGGAGCCTGGCAGCAAATTCAAAATAATGTACAAACCATAACACATACAGTACTGTAATCTTACAGATTACAGTACTGTATGAAATTATTTCACATCTCTTTTGTCCCCAGTGCTTTGGCCCATGCCCTGCATGCAGTTTTATGTTATATATACTGTTCTTTCTGCCTGGAAACTGGAGATTGTCCATAGCAACCAAAAAGTGTCCCTTTATGTCACAAGTGGCTTTAGACCAGCTAGAAAACAGTGATAGTAAATTAGAACACTTGCCGAATTGAGCGATAGTGAATCGTGGGGAAATGTATTTTATTATTATTATATTATTTTTTTTTAATTATTTATATTTATTTATTATATTATAATTTATGTTTTTGTGTTTCAAACTTCATCATACCCGGGATATCTACTAGACTCTTGTTTGGACAGATTTAAGTGTGTTATTGTTAAAAATTTACAGGCCTACAATATAAAGCGCCAAATTTCCATGCAAAATAATTGTTCTGCTTTCAGCACCTAAAATCCGAAATAATCATACTAGGGATGTTAAAGGTGACCTACTGTATTGAAACTATTATGTAATTGAACTCTGCATGATTTAACCTAAAACGAAGGTTTGGCAAGAGTTGCGATAGGTTAACATACGCATTAACACACTATGTTGAGCATTAGTTTGAAAGGGCTGCACCAAAAAAAGTGCATGCACCATTTCTGGCAGCGCAGTGCACCACAACTCACCCTAGTGCATTACTATGCATTTGTTCACACTACAATGCACATCTTTTGGTAAGGTGGGGTGAGGTTCAATTTAGAATAAATAGCAGGTAACATGCATTGTCATACATTATGATATCAGAATGCTACCACAATGCAGTAGTTTGATTGAGCCCCTAAATATCTGTTTTGCTTTCAAAACTGCTTCACTGAATGCTAGTAGCAGAGAATTAGTAGCATTAGTATGTTTGAAGGTTTACTGCAATAACCCAACCACCTTAAAAAAGAAACAACTTTATATAGCTACATTTTCTACTACTGTGGTGTCACAGTGTATTCTATAAGTGATGTTCTATAACTGTGGGAGTGAGAAATGAAAATGCCAGATTTATGACAAAATGATGCATTGATTTAGCCCACATGAATATCATTAGTGTCATATTCTTCTTGTCTTGTGGCAAGCTATATTTTCAGAAAAAAATCATATAATTCTGTTATATCCAATTTTCATCAACTTGAGTATTTCAAACTTTCTTATCAGGTTACCTTAGGAAGATTTTGTTAGTACAGTGATTTTGTGAGTTTCACACTTTGTAAATACAATACTACTTTTAATGCTAATGGAGATGAAACCATGTTTTTGAGAATATGTGGCTTATTTATTATATAGCATTGTCATAGTTGTAATAATTTATGCATGGCTTTTCTACTTGATATTTGCTGGCCTCTGTACTATGTTTGTGTCTGTTATTACAATGAATAGCAAAGGATTTATTTCTTTTGTTTTTGTAAACTATATAGTAGAAGTGAAAGATTTTTTTTATAAAAGCTTACTATTTAAACAAATCAAGCATAAAGTGGTACAAAAGTATACTTGTGAACAGATACTTTCAATAGTCTTAAGGAATAAGCATACAATCTCAATTTACATATAACCGATGCCTAACTACTAATTAAACAAAATGTGAAAATTATAGTGACAATCTAATTATGGGTTTTACACAGGCCAAAGTGCATAAGTAGAATACATAGAAAATAATGAAGCGCTTAAATATAATCATTAAGGTTAAAGGATAGCGAGATGATACAAAAAATAAAGTAGCAATTAAAGAATAGGCTGCAACAATTCCTATTATTTTTTTACATAAATATGTTTTCTGAAGGGTTCCTTCACACTATAATGTTGAGACACACCAGGCAGGCCATTCCTTTTGAATGAGCTGTCAATACACCTCAATGCAGTAATATTGTACCTGTATTAATTTTAGCAATGCAGTGTGCCACAAAACAGAGACCAATCGCACCTTTGTGCTGTGGTGTGCCATAGTGCCATGTTAACCCCCCTGGCGGTATTCCTGAGTGTGGCTCGGGTGAGATTTCAGTACCATTAGTGGTAACCCCGAGCCACACTTGGGATCACATCGCTGGATCCTGGAAGAGGTTACTTACCTTGTCCCCGTGATCCCGTGATATACTCCCGCTGTGTACAGTGGCCGGATCTTCTGCACGATGCACTGTGTGCTCTGTGTGCCCTGGCTTCCGTTCCCTGCAAGCGTCGTGACGCAGGGGGGTGGAACCAGCGGCAAATTCAAAATGTATAAAGCACAACACACACTGATACATTGTAATCCTATTGAATTACGTTACTAAATAAAATATAAAAGACTTTGGTTTGCCCCCCAGTGCTTTATCCAGTGCCCTTGCCTGTAGTTTTACTGTACTTTCTGTCTGGAAACTGCAGAACGACCATGGCATCAAAAAAGCGTGCCTCTACTTCAAAAGCGGCATATGACCTGCTGGAAAACAGCGACAACAATACAGAATCGCTTGCAGAATTAAGTGATAGCGATTCGTGGGGAAGTTCGTCATCAGGCACGGAAAGCTATTTCAGCGATGATCCTGCAACTGTGTCCAGTGATGTGCGGACTTGGTGCTCGATTGACTGCGGTACGGAGCACGTAGCACCCCCAAGATTCCCGTTTACCGGAGCACCCAGTATCAAAGTGGAGGTTAAAGATGACAACCCCTTAGGATACTTCCAACTCTTTTTGACCAATGAGGTTATAGAAAAAATTGTTAAGGAGACAAATCAGTACCAGGAGCAACAAGCTGCTATACCTCAGAGGTTTTCAAGGAGCAGAAAGTGGGAACCAGTGACCAAAGAGGACATCTGGAAGTTTCTGGGCCTAATTATTCTTCAGGGAGTGGTGGGGAAACTCCTGCAGAAGCGGTACTGGACAGTCAACAAATTGCTAGCCACTCCTTTTTTTGGCACGGTCATGTCGGAGTACAAATTTTCTCTGATAATGAAATATCTGCACTTTCAAAATAATGAAGAATTTGATGACACTTCTCATCCAGCACCAAAACTGAAAAAGATTTGGGAGGTATATCAAATTATTCTGAAAAATTTCCAGCAGACCTATGTACCAGATAGAAATGTCAGTATCAACGAAAGTCTAATGGCCTACAAAGGAAGACTCAGCTGGATACAGTATATCGGGTCTAAGAGAGCACGATTTGGCATAAATCATTTATGCTCTGTGAATCCAGCACTGGTTACATATGGAATTCAGTTCTTTACACCTGGAAAAGAACCAAATTCAACAAAAGATTCAGTAATTATGGAATGGCAACATATTCAGTTCTTACTTTGATTGAGCCATTGCTGAATCAGGGCTACTGTGTAACCACAGACAATTTTTACACTTCTCCAGAACTCTATTGCCGTGTACATACAGGCAGACTTTTCGGCATCAAAGGTCCGACGGTCTTTCCGACGGACTTTCGACGGACTTTTGACTGACTTCCGACAAACTTTCGAACAAACGGACTTGCCTACACACGATCACACCAAAGTCCGACAGATTCGTACGTGATGACGTAATACCAGACTAAAATAAGAAAGTTGATAGCCAGTAGCCAATAGCTGCCCAATCGTTGGATTTCGTCCTTCGGACTAGCATACAGACGAGTGGATTTTTCGACTGGACTTAAGTTCATCGGTAAGATTTGAAACATGTTCCAAATCTAAAGTCCGTCTGATTTTCAACTGAAAAAGTCCACTGCAGGTCCGATGAATCCCACGCATGGTCGGATTGTCCGAAGGATTCATCCTGTCGGACCAGTCCGGTCAAAAAGTCCACCCGTGTGTACACGGCATATGAGTTCCTTCTACAGCACAAGACAGATGCATATGGGACCGTTGGGAGAGCTAACCGTCGTGACATGCCGCCAACCTTTTGGCATAAAAAAGCTCAAGGCAGGAGAAATAGTAGCCTGGCAGAAAGGCAAAATGATGGCACTGAGATGGCGCGACAAAAAAGATGTGTGCCTAATGAGTACCATTCACAACACCTCTACTGTCATGGTACACACAAAAGGTGGAAAAGACATAATGAAACAACAAGTCGTGATGGACTAGAACAACACCATGGGAGGTGTTGACAGAGCTGACCAGGCCATGACTTTTTATCCTGCCATGAGAAAGCAACAAAAAAAAATTACAAAAAAAATCTTCAGGCATCTTCTTGAATGGTGCCTATGGAATGCGTTCATTCTTCTAAAAAAAAAAAAAAAACAGTGACAGGCCTGTGGTTCATGTGGACTTTGTTTAGAAAGTTGCCGAACTTATAGTTCTCAAGCACCAAACACCAACCACTGTAAATAGATCTGGACATCGTGCCGCTGGCGTTGTGAACCCGAAACGCCTGACTGGTCATCACTTTATGGACCACATTCCACCAACGGAAAAGAAGTCAGCACCCACAAGGATGTGTGTGGTTTGCTGCTCTAAGCGTGACGACACTGGAAAGAAAATCAGAAAAGAAACCAGGTTCTATTGTCCTGATTGTGACATCGGACTTTGTGCTGTACCATGTTTTAAAATTTTCCATACCCGGGACGTTTACTATAGCAATATGACTACTAATATTGCACTCTTGTTTGGCCAAAAAAAGTCAGTGTTTTTGATTATATTATTTACTAAAATTTGTTGAATAAAAAGTATTATTACTATTATATTATTATTAGTTATTATTTATGGTTATTTATTATATTATAATTTATGATTTTGTGTTTCAAACAATCATTATCATACCCGGGATGTCTACTATACTCTGGTTTGGACAGATTTAAGTGAGTTATTCCTAAGAATTACAGGCCTACAATATAAAACGCCAAATTTCCATGCAAAATAATGGAACCGCTTTCAGCACCTAAAATCTGAAATAATCATACCACCAAGAAGGTTAATGGGCATTAGGGCGCAACTGAGAATGTGCAGCAATGTGTACATGTAGCATGTTACCTTGCATCCCTGTAACATGCGTTATTGCATTTACATTGGTATGATTATAAAACCAAAACACATTAATGAACACTATATGTATAGTATGATGCATACCCATTAATTTGTGCAGCTATGCAGTGCACTGTAGCACAGCTTCGTTATTGTGCATCACAACACAGATTTCATTTTTCAATGCATTGCGGTGTGTATGAAAAAATAGTGCTGGTCCTATTTTGCATTGATAGCCCATTCAAAATGAATAGGTTACCAAATGCAACAAATATGCAGACACTTTAATGCACAGATATGAAAGTAAACTAAAGGTTTACTTATCCAACCAAATATGTTGAATATACGCTCTCAATTGGTAATAGCCTTGAATTGAAGCATATGATTTGTCCCATTCGATCAAGTTCTAGTGTAGTCAACTAAAAAAAGACTCATTTTAATGGAAAACTTTGCTATTCCATCAATGACATAATGCAACAATTTCACACAAAATGGTTGTTTAGTCCTCATTCAGCACTCATACCTGAATACGCAGAATGATTTAAATGCCAGCACACAATTTCTCCATATGCTACTTTATTAAAGATCCATATTGCTCACAAGGTAATAGCTTGTTACCATGTGTTACAAACAAGTTAATATATCCTTCTTTTCTACAATAGGTGGGGCAATCATTAACATCCAAACAAATAGAGACAATAGAAAATAGCAAAACCACAGTACAGCGATGTGAAAAAACTCCAGGTTAAAAAGTGAATGGATAAGGCTGAGGGTTTAAAATGGGTAATAAAGAGAAACATCACCATGCTTTTTACCCACCTCAATACAGGGCACTTACATCACCTTCCTGCCCAGGCCATTTTTTAGCTTTCAGCGCTGTCACATTTTGAATGACAATTGCGTGGTCAGGTTGCACTGTAACTATGTGAATTTTTTGTAATTTTCTTCACACAAATAGAACTTTCTTTTGGTGGTATTTAATCACTGCTGTTTTTTTCATTAAAAAAAAAAGAAAGACCGAAAATGTTGAGAAAAAAAAGGTTTTCTTAGTTTCTGTCAGTAAATTTGTGAATAAGTAATTTTTCAAATTTTTCTCCTTCACTGATGTGTGCTGATGAGGTGGCACTGATGGGCACTGATAGGCTGCACTGATGGACACTAATAAGGTGGCACTTATGGGCACTGATGAGGCTGCACTTATGGACACTGATTAGGTGGCACTGATGAGAAGGCACTAATATGCCGCACTTATGGGTACTGATAGGAGGCACTGATGAGCACTGATAGGTGGCACAGGTGGGCACTGATAGGTGGCACTGATGGGCACTGAAAGGTGGCACCGGTGGGCACTGATAGGCAGAACGGATAGGCGGCACTGATAGGCAACACGGATAGGCGGCACTGATAGGTGACACTGATTGGCAGCACTGATAGGTGACACTGATAGCCAGCACTGACTGGCATCACTAATGGGCACTGATTGGTGGCACTTGTGGGCACTGATTGCTGGCACCAGTGCTGTATTGTAATCAGGGCAAAAGCCGATCACATGGTTAAAGAGCCGCGGCCACAGCTCTTCACAGAGATTGAGGGCGCAGTAGTGATTGAGAGTGCCATGTAACGTCGTCCCAGAACAAAAAGCCGCACCGCCCTGCTGAGAGGACAGCAAGTGATTAAAAATGAACTGTCAGCAGCTACAAATTCTGTAAAATTGGGTACTTACCTGTCCATGGATTTCATTGAGGTTCTCTGGTGCATCCATTTTGAAATTGGGGGCTGGCTAGGACTTCCTAATGAATCACAGCCAGCCCCCTACTGTGCATGCACAAGATTACATGATGCAGGGAGACTAGTCCTGTAGCCTTCAAGAATGTGTGATGTGTCCCAGGGGGCTGCAGATTGGGAGGGGGTGGGATGAGCAGTGTCATCTTTGTCTAGGTGAGTATTTTTTTTTTTAAACATTTACATTTTTTTAGACATTTTTCTTTACAAAAACAAACAAATTACACATTAAAAAAGAAAAGGGAGTTCAATATTCAACATTATTAATTATCCCATTCTTTATCTAATTCCTTCTCTCTAATACCCATCCCCAAACCAAGCTCTGATCACTAAGTTCATATATATATCATTAATTGTTAATTTCTCGCCTCCATCACTCTCTCTTAGTATATAAGCATTTTTTCACCAATGGATCGAAATCTAGTCTTAGATGTGAAATTTAACACAAAAATTGTAACAGATGAAAAATAAATAAATAAATAAATAAATAAATAAAAATAATATATGGTCACTCCTCATATTCTAGTTTTACAATTTGTATATACCTAATTAGGTGATAACATAGTTTTTCTGAGTTGTTAAGGATTTCTCCATATATGGAGCCCATTGTTGATTCATGCCCCCCCCCCCCCAATCATCTATTTTAATTGATAGATTTTCAAAGTAAAGCAAGTTCTTTATATCTCCTGGGAACCCTTTCCAATACTGTTGGGGGCAATGGGTTGAGCCCTTCTCCAAGTATGTACAATCTTGCTGTTATTAGATACATGTGGACTCATTCTGTATTACATTTTTCTGACTGTCCCATTGGCACTGTCTCCCAGTGGGTAAACAAAACTAGCATTGGGTCTTCCTGAATGCTGTAACCACAGATCTTAGATGCATAGCTTAGTACTTCCAAAAATCAACTAAGGGACCATAACAAAAATTGTGTGCTAATGTTGCCTTATCTTCTCCACATTGTCACATTTTGGACAACTATGGTTGAGTCCTGTCTGCAGGTTAAAACTTTGAAATGGTATATGCTTGATGCATTATCTTAAATTGTATCTCTCGCCATACTAAATGTATTATGATTTCACAAACTCTTCGATGTTCCTGAAGTATTTTAAATGTTATGTTGTCTACCTGAAAATCCTGGGACCATTTTCGGCAAGTAGATATACCGAGATCAAAAGCTCTAAGCCTAGTCAAGTATGGATAAATGACAGACATAGATAAATATGCTATTTCTATTAGAGTGTCCAAACAGGAGGTAGACACATTCCATATAGGATGCAATGTAATACTCTTCCTAGGTGAGGATTTAGGAAGTGGAAGGAGGTACACAGACAAAAATTACTTGTTTCCCCTCTTTCCCCAGAAAAGCTGCCACTCAGTTACAAGCTGGGGGGGAAGAAAATAAATGTTACTTAATTTTTTGAGTGAAATTCCATTTTGACCTGGGACGAACTTTAGAAGACACGGACTGGTCTAACATATGGCTCACATCTAAGTCATCTTCACCCAACATCTTAGCACTGGAGACAAATTATAAAGTCCTAACTCGCTGGTACCTTGTACCCGCTAGAGTGGCAAAATATTCACCTAATACCTCAACTCTTTGTTTTCGAGGATGCCCAGAAATAGGCACATATTTACACATATGGTGGACGTGCCCAGTAATCCAAACCTTCTGGAAGGAAGTCATCGTGATTGCATCTAAAATATTTAAAAAAATAATACAACCAGATCCATATTTAACTTTACTTAATCTAAAACCGGAATGGTTAACACTCTCTCAATTCAAACTTATGATCCAACTAATAACGGCTGCAAAACAAACAGTGGCCAAGGCATGGAAATCTCCTACATTGGTACTAGCAGAAACAATTCACAGAATGAATAATACAATGTCCCATGCTAAGATGGTAGCCATCGATCAAAATCAAATTCCAAAATTTGAAAAACTTTGGCATCCTTGGATAAAACAACAGTTCCTGTCAAATTTCAATGACTCTGTCCTGTTGCCATGGTAACAGATTAAATGACTTACAGAGACACCCATTCTAAGGCTTCAAAGAGAACTAAAAAGAATAATAAACTGACGAGCGGGACAACCTTGTGGACCATACCTCTACCTTTCAACCCTTTTTCTTCTTTCTCTTTCCTTTTCTCCACCTTACGATTAAAGCTCATTATCAGAATTTATTCGACCTATATACACTCTACTTGTAAACAATATGTATAGTAGGTATAAATCATTTAAATACCTACAAAAGTAACTAAGGAAATGATATATATCTTTAATTTAGGTTTACGTGAACCCAACGTTTAATATTTGAAATTTCATGATATTTACCTATATAAATCCTACTGTAAAACAATGAGCTTACTTTATAGATCCTTGTAAACTTACTTTATGTATCTTTATAACATTGTATACTCAATAAACTTCTTTTGACAAGGAAATTCCATTTTAAGTAACAATTTCAAAATCAAACTCATGTTTTACTTATGATGTGCCTCTCTCTCCAAATGCCTTCTGCGCAAATTACTCCTTATCGATGACAGTAAAACATTTCATTACCATGAAATGAAAATGAGGACACATCAACTCACTGTTCATTAAGAAAATGCTACAATATATTGGAGGGATGATGAGAAGCAAAAAGTTTTAGGCAACAATAATAATAATAAGTACTTTTACACCCTCATACTGAGTATTACATTTTGAGCACAAGAACACTTTAACCACATTCTTCATGTTACAATTATTGGAATGAAAGAGTGGAAAAGTACCACCAAACACCACTGAGCATGCCTCTTTAGTTCTAATTGTGCACATCACAATATCTGCAGGTTCTCATTTATATATTTATATTGCAAAAAAAATAGTTGCTAATTATTTTACAACTTGCTGTTTATGTTGCTGCCATCAGTAATCCCCCTTAAGAGTGTTTGATTAATTGCTTTACATATTTGTTTATGAAATTAACTTTTGATAGTATTTAATTAGCACCCAGTTGGTGCGATTTACTTACTTTTGCTTTTCATCTAAATGTAGCTGCAATGCTTCATGTATCCCTATTGCCTAAAATTGTGTTTCTGATGGTAATTTTTATTTTGTAAACACTGGTTATTATTATGTGAATGTACAGACTGGTTATTCCTGAATGCCATTTATGTCAGCTCTTTTTTGTTTCTGAGAGTCTGGGATGTTTCACAGCACAGAATTATGTGACAAGAGACTGAAATCTCTACCAGAGAGCTTCTGAAATTGGTATTTAGATTAATTATAAACTGAGAGGACTTTATGACTTTAACCTAGTTTTAGGTTTTTCCCAGCTGGCATTGTTATCAAACTCTGCTTGGTAATATCTTTAAATATAATTGACAACATTAATCTACAGCAAATACCATTGTATTTAGAAAACATTTACTTAATATTTAGAACAAATTAAAACATTTACTAACTTTGAAGTAAATGTAAATCCAAACTGAATGACACCTAATTTAATTAAGTACTGTACATCATAAAGAATTGACTGCTTTTTTTTATTATTATTAAATTCTACATTCTTATGTGCATGCACCTGGGGGGTGAACTTAAAAAATATATATTTTTTATTTATTATATGATGCTTTTGTTTTTTACACTTAAGCCCTATACACACTATCAGATTTTCTGCAGATTTTTTCCTTCAGATTTACCAAAACCATATAATATGAGGTCAAACCTTAGGAGTTTCAATTTGTATGCAATCAGGCAGGCCCTTGCACTACATGGTTTTGGTAAATCTGAAGACATAAATCAGCAGAAAATCTGATAGTGTGTATGGGGTTTAAATGTTGTTGCTGTTATATACCATCAGGAGCGTACTAGACTCCAAATGTTACCTCTGGACTTGTTCAAGCACAGATTGATTAAATTCTTCCTTGGCTAACCATACCCACCCCAGGTCCACAGGAGGGGCAGCGGAACTTGGGATACACGGAGGGGGTAGTTGTGTGTGTGGGGCAGTATCTTCGGGGTAGTGTGGAATCTCTTTTATTAGAAAGCTGACAGTTCACTTGACTGGTGTAAACACAGTCTTGGCTTCTATAGTAGCAGCGAGTGTGTTTAAAATCCCATTTTACCAGCCACCATTTACAGACAGTGCTGGTAGATCTGTGATTAGGCCGCTTGCTTTGTACTGTTATATTTTTTTAAAGGCGTCCTATCAAGGAATATAAACAACACCCTTTTGCAACAAAATGTAATAAGACCACTCTTTTCTGGCTGTAACTACATCAAAATGAGCTGTGTCAAAGCAAGTAGAAAATGTATTTACATTATCAATATATCCTTTCTTATCCTCATGCTTCAGTTGTCTTCCTTTGTTCCTGAGAGAAATAACAAATTAAGCAATTGATAATATTTCTGTAATTTTATGGTTTCTGCTTTATTTTTATTGTTTTATGGTGGCCTTTATGTTACATTGCTTTCCATAGGAAATAAAAAGACCTGAAAAGGCGAGCTAAGCAAACAATGGGCCTATTGCATTAAATAGCATTATTAAATGTTTCACATGTTGATTTCAAATTCAAAATCAACATCCTGATTTATTTTATAAAGAGGGAAAGTACCAGGTGTTATTAAAGTCTATGTATACCCAAGAACAAACAAACACATATGGTGCAGCTTACCAGTTCTCGGGTGTGGTGGCCAAATAAAAATTTTCATGCTTTTTCACCTTTATTATTACCTGGTCAACTTGCAGTTTTGTCACCCTACAGAGGGCTACATATCACCTGCCCAACTCCTCATCTCCACAACAAAGAGGGAGTTGTTCTGTAACCCTGGCACACTTCTTGAAAACACTGAGACACCACTAGCAGAATGCACAGGATGCAGGAAAGTACTAGATGTCTGACAGGCTCAACAGTTTTTTTGACCTATTGAATAGATAAAACAAATATGCACAGCAGATGGCACATCTGAGTATAGTGGTTATTAAAAACATTTGAATTTTTTCCAATGCGCATCCATTATTTTTATGTGTAAGTGCAATGCTTTTTTAATAAAGGGTTTTAAATAAGATCTTCTACACAATGTGGGCTTTGTTTATCCTCTTTTCCCTTGGGCCTCTTGCTACAGCTGAGGTACTGACCTGGATGTTAGTGGGGGTGACGGACTTTCAGTGGAAAAAAGAAGTGCATCAGTGACACCCACCAATTTCAGTTAATGTTTTACATGTCTTCTCTGTAATTAGGGGGTTGTGTCTTTCTGGTAAGCTTATATCCTACCCCATTGGGTGAAGGCTTTGGATCCATTCTGGCCACCTTTTTTTGGAGAAGGAGTAGTTCTTTTTTTCACATTTTAGGACTGTTGCTCACGTCATTGGGGACTTTCTTACTTTTAGGAGTTATTCTATATAAGACATGCTTCTTTGTTTCACATATTTTACCGCTTCAGCCCCGGAAGAATTTACCCCTTCCTGACCAGAGCACTTTTTGCGATTTGGCACTGTGTCGGTTTAACCGACAATTGCACGATCATGCGACGATGCACCCAAACAAAATTGACGTCCTTTTTTTCCCACAAATAGAGCTTTCTTTTGGTGGTATTTGATCACCTCTGCGGTTTTTATTTTTTGCGCTATAAACAAAAAATAGCAACAATTTTGAAAAAAACGCATTATGTTTTTCTTTTTTGCTATAATAAATATCCCCAAAAAATAATTAAAAACATTTTTTTTCCTCAGTTTAGGCTGATACGTATTCTTCTACATAATTTTGGTAGTTTTCAATGGTGCAACAGGCTTTCATTGTTCTTGAGGGTTAAAGAAGCGGATGCAATCCTTGGAACAAATGATAATGGCAGAGGAGAGCTTAACAGAATAAATCCCAAAGATATGGCAACAATGGGAGGAATGCCGAACCTCTGCAACATTATCAAAATATTTATAGTGTAACTTGATGTGAACCCCCCTTTTTTGTGCTTTGTGTTGGTTGGTGTTGTTTGTTTGTCTATGTTTTATTTGAAAGTTCTGGTCTATAAATGTGCGTGAAGCAAATTTGGTAGTATGTTTAGGATGTGGATAATAATAATTGACGTTAGGGTTAAGACAATTCCAATACTTACTATTTGTAATATTGGTATCAATTATTGATATTGAAATGGGGTTGATCTACCCTATTTAGGTAGGAGGTGTTTAGGTAGATATATGTTTTATGGTTATATATTTATTTTTTTTATTTATTTATTTATTTTCTTAAAATTTTTTTTACTCCGGGGAGGCCGGGTCCCGCCACGCCAGGGGCTGCTACCGGCCTAACACCGTCCGTGGGCCACCCCCCCAACCTCTGCATGCAGTCCCTTACTTGGATCTTTGTTCCATCGGTCCCAATTCTAGGGGATCCTCAAAATAGCTCCATGATCTTTTAAACTTCTCCCAACATTCCCAATTCTCTTTAGTTCCCTCATTGATGTCAGCTAGGCTGACCCTCAGGCGTTCAAAAATATATGTTTCCTCTACTGAGTCTATCCACTCCCAAATTTCTTGGGGGATAAGCCTTTTTGCTGCATTTAGCAGCTGTGGTATCAGTGATTCTTTATATTGCTTCAAACCTCCCTCCAGGCCGTGAAACAAAACAACCCACGGGTCTTCCGCTATCTCTTTTTTAGTGATTTCTTTAATATACTGTAGAATCTTTTTTCAATAATTTTTAATTTTTGGGCAGTCCCACCACAGGTGAGCCATTGTCCCTGCTACCTTACAACCTAGCCAACACTCTGCAGATTTATCCCTTCGATATTTGCTGATTTTATCTGGAGTTGCGTACCATCTAGTAAGACATTTATAATTCATTTCAGCAGTTCTACTATCGACTGATGACCTATGGGTTAGCTTAAATATTTTACCTATAGTGGTCTTATCTCTTTGTGACCCCAGTTCCTGTTCCCATTTTTTTATAAATGGCGGGATCTCCACCTCATCCACCTTCAACAAGAGTTTATATAGTCTAGAGATCATACTTTTTGTGTTTTCTGCTGTACACAGCCGTTCCAATGGAGTCAGCTCATCCCTTGATCTAATTGGTTGGGGTAGACTCTTGACAAAATGGTCCAACTGGAGATTCCGCCATTCGTCCATTACCCATATGTCCTTATTGTGTTTTAACTCTTGAAGTGAAAGCATTTTCCCTTTTTTTATTAAATCTCCAAACTGTATTGTGTCTTTTTTTATCCAGTTACCCCCTATTATCTATACCTGGTGCAAAAAATTCATTATTTTTTAGTGCAATTAATGGTAAATTAAACTCTCCATTAATATGATTATACATAGTGTCCCAAATTTTTAAAACATTACGTGTCAGAGCAAGTGTGTTTTCGTCCAGTTTTCTAAAATGTGGCGGGTTCCAAATAATATTTCCCAATTGTGCCTTACTATGTGTTTTTTCTATACTGACCCATCTTTTTTCGTTTCTTACTTTAACCCATTCCATTATCCTTGACAGCACTATAGCTTTATAATATTTTTGGATGTTTTCTTGTCTTAAAACTGAGAAAGATACTCTAAATTTCCTAAATTTCCAGATTGCATTCATTATTATCGATTTAAGCTTTCTGAGGTAAGTCTGGGGTAATGCTACAGGCAACATCTGGAACTTATAGGTGATCCTTGGCAAGAGGACCATCTTTATGATATTAATACATCCTATCCATGATATGGGCCTGACCACTAGTCTATTGCATTCAGTTCTAATTTCATCTAACAGAGGGAGGTAATTTATTTTATATACCGTCTTCATATTATTTGCTAACTTTATCCCCAAGTACTTAAGTTCTTTCCTCCAAGCAAAGTTGAATTCGTTTTTCAACATTTGTACTTCTGGCTTGCATATATTTATATTAACAATTTCAGACTTAGCTAAATTTATTTTAAAGTTGTAGATTTCAACCATATTGTTTTAGAGTTTTTAGCAAGTTAGGCATTGTGATCCTAGGGTTAGCAATATAAAATAATACGTCATCAGCAAATGCTGCAAGTTTATGCTCTTCATCTCCAATCTTAAATCCCCTAATATCGGGGTTGTTTCGAACAGAAGCTAACAATCGCTCCAGGGATAACACAAACAACAAAGGGGAGAGGGGCACCCCTGTCTAGTCCCATTTTTCATTTCGAAAGGGGACGACTGTAATCCATTTATTCTTATAGTAGCATTGGGGTGGAGGTATAACGATTTAATCCACCGGATCATTCTGGGACACACTCCCATAATTTCTAAGGTCTGTATCATGAGCCCCCAGTCCACCCTGTCGAAAGCCTTTTCGGCATCTATCGACAGGAGTAGACCTGGGGGCCCACTGTCTTTTATCCTCTGAAGCAAGAGTAACGTTCTCACCCTGTTATCTCTTCCCTCCCTTCTAGGGGTGAATCCCACCTGATCCGGGTGAACCAAAAAGCTCATCAATCCTTTCATCCTACTTGCCAGTACCTTAGCATACAACTTTGTGTCCGCGTTCAGGAGCAAAATTGGCCTGTAGCTGGAAAACATCGTCCCATCTTTCCCTTCCTTCAGAATTACTGTGATAATGGCTAATAAGGCCTCCCTACCATATTCATAATCCACCCCCAGGCCGTTCATATATTGACATAGCCTTGGGGTTAAGATCTCTTTGTAATTTTTATAATAGTATATAGTAAACCCATCCGGGCCAGGACTTTTCCCCAGGGCCGAATCCGATAGGGCTTTGTTTATTTCCTCCTCTGTTATAGGGCACTCCAATGTCTCCCTTACATTCTCTGGGATCTTAGGCAATCTAGCTTTTTTTAAAAAGTAGTTTATTTGACCTCTCTTTTTATCTAATTAATCTCCACCCTGATCAACTGAATTCAGGTCCTGGTAGTAATTTTTGAATGTTTCAGCTATATTAGTCGAGTGTACCATATCTCCTCCTTTGGTTTGAATTTTTTCAATATAATTTGTAGCTTTTTTCTTTTGCAACATTCTGGCAAGATGTTTACTAGCTTTATTCCCCCACTGGTATCTTTCTTTAGCTATTCTATTGAAAGTTTTTCTGGATAATTGTTCCATAAGCCCTTTCAATTCATTCCTTTTGGTTACTAAGCTTTGGAATTCCATTGAGTGTTTGCCTTGATGTTTTTTGTGTACCTGTTCGGCTCTGCGTATTTCTTCTGTTAGTTTTTTAATTTTCCCTATTCTTTTTTTTTTTTTCTTGAGCCTACTTCTATCAATATCCCCCTTATGTAAGCTTTGTGGGCATCCCACAAGGTAGCCCCAGATACCTCCCCTGCATCATTTATTACAAAGAATTGCTCAATTTCCTTCTTAACTATTGTGGAGCTCACCTCGTCTCGAATTAGGTCCTCATTTAGTCGCCAGACACCAGGTTGTCTTTGGATTGTCATGGTATCATGGATATATATTTAGATTGAAAGATAGAATTTTTTTGAAATTGGATTTTTCTGCAGCTTAGGCATAACTTCAAAACCCATTGAACTCGGAGGAATTGATCCACTGTAAGATTTTAATATAGTAATGTAAAATGGAGAATGGAAAGGGATATTTCCAATATAATATGTTTATTGTACAGAATATCCATTTCTTTTTCATCAAATTTCTTCTGTGTATGTTGTCTGAAATGGAAAAAATAAATAAAATAGAAATTATAAAAAAAAAGAAGCTGACACAGACATGGATATGTTGATAATCAAAGGTGTTTGAGATGGTTAGTGACTACATGACTTTATGGATAATTTTAGCAAGGGAAACATATTTTTTTTTTATAACTAATCGAGTTTGCTAAATCACTAAACTTGTCCTTAATCTCCATTTGATACTATTCTGACACCACAAGGTATATAGACTTGTATCTCTATAACAAGAGCACTACAGTGTGTTGGTCTTCTCCTATATGAAAGCAGATGAGCGGTAAACGTGTGGTTGGGCACTGACATAACATCTGTGCACATCTCTACAGGAGGGCACACTATAAAGTAAGTGTATTGTAACTTTATTCCTTGTCAAAAGAAGTTTATTGAGTATACAATATTATAAAGATACATAAAGTAAGTTTACAAGGATCTATAAAGTAAGCTCATTGTTTTACAGTAGGGTTTATATAGGTAAATATCATGAAATTTCAAATATTAAACATTGGGTTCATGTAAACCTAAATTAAAGATAAATATCATTTCCTTAATTACTTTTGTAGGTATTTAAATGATTTATACCTACTATACATATTGTTTACAGGTAGAGTGTATATAGGTCAAATAAATTCTGATAATGAGCTTTAATCGTAAGGTGGAGAAAAGGAAAGAGAAAGAAGAAAAAGGTAGAAAGGCAGAGGTATGGTCCACAAGGTTGTCCCGCTCGTCAGTTTATTATTCTTTTTAGTTCTCTTTGAAGCCTTAGAATGGGTGTCTCTGTAAGTCATTTAATCTGTCACCATGGCAACAGGACAGAGTCATTGAAATTTGACAGGAACTGTTGTTTTATCCAAGGATGCCAAAGTTTTTCAAAGTTTGGAATTTGATTTTGATCGATGGCTACCATCTTAGCATGGGACATTGTATTATTCATTCTGTGAATTGTTTCTGCTAGTACCAATGTAGGAGATTTCCATGCCTTGGCCACTGTTTGTTTTGCAGCCGTTATTAGTTGGATCATAAGTTTGAATTGAGAGAGTGTTAACCATTCCGGTTTTAGATTAAGTAAAGTTATATATGGATCTGGTTGTATTATTTTTTTTAATATTTTAGACGCAATCACGAAGACTTCCTTCCAGAAGGTTTGAATTACTGGGCACGTCCACCATATGTGTAAATGTGTGCCTATTTCTGGGCATCCTCGAAAACAAAGAGCTGAGGTATTAGGTGAATATTTTGCCACTCTAGCGGGTACAAGGTACCAGCGAGACTTTATAATTTGTCTCCAGTGCTAAGATGTTGGGTGAAGATGACTTAGATGTGAGCCATATGTTAGACCAGTCCGTGTCTTCTAAAGTTCGTCCCAGGTCCTCCTCCCACCTCTGAACGTAAGAGGGTCTATTAAGATTTACTACTCCATAGAATTGATTGTAAAGTGATGAAATTGTACCTTTAGCAAATGGATCTTTTGTACAGATTGATTCAAAAATGGATAATTGGGATAATGGTGTATCCTCCTTTAGGAATGGTGTATAGAAATTTTTAATTTGGAGATATCTAAATATCTCAGAGTTTGGTAGATCATATTTTTCTCTAAGCGATGGGAATGAAAGGAATGATTTAGATGCTATGAAGTCATTTAGTGTCTGAATGCCTGAATTTGTCCAAGCTTTAAAAGAATTTGGGTAGATCCATGCCGGATAAAAGGCCGGATTTCTGATAAAAGAAAGGAGAGGATTGTGTGGAGATTGTAACTGATATTTGGTTTTTAGTTTATCCCAGAGAGATAAGGAGTGTTTAGTTATGGGATTATGAATTTTAAAGCAGTCTTTAGGATCAAGCCATAACAAGTTTGATATTAATAGAGGGTCATTTTCTGAAGCCTCTATAAATACCCATAATGGGATTTCCTGTTTTGCATGGTATTTGGACAGACTGGCCAAATGTGCTGCTCTGTAGTAGTTAGTAAAATTAGGGTATCCCAGGCCTCCTTTATTTTTGGGAAGATGTAGTGTGTGTATAGGTATACGTGGTTTAGAAGAACCCCATATAAACAAAGTTGCTCTTTTTTGTACTATTCTCAAAAAATGGGAAGGAATTGGAATAGGGAGGACTCTGAATAAATAAAGCAATTTGGGTAGAATAGTCATTTTGATTGCATTAATCTTCCCTATCCAGGATAAAGGAAGTTGCGACCATTGTTTTATTAGATTTGTGATCTGTCTTAATACAGGAGGATAATTGGTTGAGAATAAGTCAGAATGAGATGCTGTTAAATGAATTCCAAGATATGGGATTGATTTTTCTGCCCATGTGAATGGGAGTGCAGCCCTAGCCGGGATCAATTCCATGTTTGTGAGCGAAATATTAAGCACTAGGCATTTCTTAGGATTAATCATAAGGCCGGATAGGGCTGCAAATCCATCAAGAGTTGGTATTAAGTTAGGACCAGAGACCTGTGGTGATGATAGAAAAAGTAATATATCGTCTGCAAATATACATAATTTGTGTGTAATACCTCCTACTTCAATGCCAGTTATAGTTTGGTTTGTTCTGATGTATTGGGCCATGGGTTTGAGTATAAGGGCAAATAATAAGGGAGATAATGGGCAACCCTGTCAGGTACTTCTTTCGATATTAAAGGCATCAGATTTGTATCCAGCATATTTTATATAGGCTTTGGGTTTATTATATAATGCTTTGATCCATGTTAAAAAGTGGGGTCCAAAACCCCATTTTTGTAATGAATATTGCATATATTGCCAGGATACTGTATCAAATGCCCTTTTAATATCGAGAGATAGAAAACATAAAGGGATTTTCCGTTTTTTAGCAATATGTGCCAATAACACTGCCCTGCGTATATTATCGCCTGCCTGTCTATTTGGCATGAAGCCTACTTGATCTCTATGTATTAATTTTCCTATAATGCTATTGAGGCGTTTTGCTATTATTTTTGCTAATAATTTAATATCAAGGTTTAACAGAGAGATAGGCCGATAATTCACACAGGAAGTATCATCAGAAAGGGGTTTTGGGATCATACAAACAATTGCCATTAATTTTTCTTGCCGAAAAGAATGTCCTTCTAGAAGTTTGTTAAAAGTTTCAGTGAGAATGGGAGAGAGTATTTCTGAGAATGTTTTATAGTATAAAGCCGAGTAGCCGTCTGGGCCTGGTCTTTTGTTAAGTTTTAGGGCTTTTATGGCGTTAGCAACTTCATCTATAGTTATAGGCTCATCCAAACTGCTTTTTTGATTCTGAGACAACTCAGGTAAGGTTATTTTTGAGAAGAAGGATTCTGCTTCTGTAGGATTAAATTCATTGTTTGTCTTGTATAAAGTTGCGAGGTGTGAGTGAAATTTATGGACTATTTTAACTGGATTACAAGTATAAACATTTTTTGATCATTTCAAAAGTATTGGTTTGAAAGATTTGTTAGTTGAATTTAATGCCCGTGCCAAATATGTGCCTGGTTTGTTTGTATTCATGTAGAAATTGTGTTTGGAGCGTTTGAGGGATTTATTAACTGACTCAGTGAGAAATAGATCGTATTCCAATCTAGATTTTTCCAGATGAGATTTTGTACTCTGAGATGGATTATCTTGGAATGATATGTAGGCTGCATTAAAATTGAGTTCTAGTTTTTTTGCTAGATTTTTGCGTTCCCGTTTAAATAGTGCCATTTGTCTTTGTATTGTACCACGCAAGACAGGCTTATGAGCTTCCCACAGTGTTATTGGGGAAATGTCTGTTGTATTATTAATTGTTATGTATTCCTTTAAAGCTTGTTCAATGGCCATCTGATGTAGTGGGTGTTTGAGCATTATGTCCGGTAAGTACCACGTTGGGTCATGCGCTTTTGGTATGGCTGAGGCTATAGTAGTGTATACTGCATTATGGTCAGACCACGGAATCGGAATTATATCTGATGCAATAATTTCTGGTATCATTCCTATTGTTAGAAAAATATGATCTATTCTGGTGAAGTTTTGATGAGGGTGCGAGAAATAAGTGAATTTCTTTTTCATTGGGTTACTTTCTCTCCACGAATCTACCAGATTGTATTTGGAAAGAAGTTGAGGAAAAGGTAATCTAGTGGTTATTTTAGATGGTGTAAAAGGTGATTTATCTAGAAATGGGAGGAGGACCTGGTTCGAATCCCCGCACATTATCACTGTTCCTATTTTGTGTGTATTAATCACTTGTAATATATGTGAGAGGAATGGTGTAGGTTGTTTGTTAGGAGCGTAATAGGAAATCACCGTGATTGCTGTATCCATTATATAACCCATGAGTATCAGGTATCTACCTTCTGGGTCTTTAATTTCTGATGCTAAGGTGAATGGTGTGGATCGGTGAAATGCAATTAGAGTACCCCTTTGTTTGGTACAGGCAGAAGCTGTGTAAATTTGTTGATAAAAAGGAGAAATATATTTTGGAGTAGAATCTTTGGTGAAGTGTGTTTCTTGGAGGCATACTATGTGAGCCTTCTTGTTATGGAAAGTACGGAAGGCTTTGGTCCTTTTTTGAGGGACATTTATTCCCTGAACATTCAGGGAAAGTATATTCAGTGGTGCCATGGTAACAGATCAAATAGTTTTGACTTACTTTTTATTATGCAGAGCTGACTGCGCAGATCAACCTGTGTGGACTGAAGAGATGAAAAGATAGGAAAGAAACCAGTGAATTCTGGAGTAAAGAGTAAACAAAAAACATATGAGATTAGATGATACATTGTATAAATTATTTTTTGTAAGTAATCACAATTTACCCGTGAAAGAGAATAAATATCTCTCTCAGGGGAATAAGTGCCTTCGTCACACTCCCACATAATATGGTTGGGAGAATGAGGAGGGCTAATGGGGGTACACGGATCTTCCGCTTACAGATGAGAAGTGCTATGTCAAAAGACATCAAAATGATGATTCATTAATTGGAGTGCAGAATATAGTTTTTGTTGAAATTATTTATTCCAGGGTGGTTGTATATGGTTAGTTTTGCCCTAGGCTAAATAATTCAGTTAGAAAGGTACTGTTAATAACTTTGGTATTGATGAAGATAGTTTGAATTATTTTGGGATTTTAACCCTTTTAGAGTAAACAATTACATATTTTATTCATATGTAACTGTTTAGATATGTTAACTCATAATATTGAGGTTGTATTGCTTCAAATTAGAATAAACAAAAACATAGTTCTAGGAACTAGTTAGGTAATAATATATTTGTTTTAAGAAAAGAAAGAAAAAGCTTCCATTACTTCTGGATTATTGAACATATTTGTCCTAAAAAGTAATAAATCTATTGTTATTACCTGAAAATATATAACTGAACAAGAATTTCCTTGTTTCACCTATATATTCTAAGGCTATATGAATCAGAAGTAATAAGAAATATAACTGGAATGTAACATGATCCCACACAGTGTGTGACTATCAGAATACAGTTACATTCAGTTATAAATACAGGTTTTTTATAGAGAACCATCTCTTAGAATAATAAATGAAGAGATATCAGGAATTAGGATGTCAGTCCATTGAATCTTCTTGGTCCATGGATGATGTGGCATAACGGCCTCTTTTGTGAGAATGATGATTCCCATTTTGTTCTGATATTTTCTGGGTGCTGCCTGAAGGTGAAGATGATGCCATTCTTCTGCGTGTGGGAGTGTTGCTGCTTGTGGGTTCTGTCAGATTTAATTTTAAAAGGGTTTGTTGTAGTTCATCTGCTGATCTGCTTCTGTAAATTGTACCTTGGTAGTTAAATCTGACTGAAAAGGGGAAGCCCCATTGATACATAATGTTCTGGCGTTGCAGTTCCATTAGTTGGGGTTTCATGGATCGTCTTTTAGTAATAGTAAGTTGGGATAGGTCAGCAAAAATTTGATAATTGTGTCCTTGAAAATTAAGTTCCTTTTTGTCTCTTGCAGCAATTAGTATTTGTTCTTTTGTTCTGTAATAATGAAATTTTGTGATTATATCACGTGAGGGTCCATCTTTCTTTTTGGCTGTGAGGGCTCTGTGTACTCTGTCCAGTTCTAAACGTTCAATAGGGATATCTGGCTTTAGTTCTTGTAATAGAGCAGTAATAGTAGATTGCAGGTCTGTCACAGTTTCAGGTATTCCCCTTATGCGCAAGTTTGAACGTCTGGCTCTATTTTCGTAATCTTCAAGCTTAGTTTGAAGTATTAAATTCTCTTCTTTTAATTGTTCCAATTCTGTTATATTTTCTTGGGTTTTAATTTCAATTTCATCCATTTTTATTTCTAAGGCTGCGGTGCGGTTTCCCAGCTCTCTTATTTCTTTGGTTAGGCTGTTTGTTATTTGGTCTGAGGTTTGTTTTAAAGCCTTATGAAGCATCTTTTCAAATTGTAATAATATTACTGGGGATGTTGAGGAGGCTTGTGGAGAAGTTTGTGAGAGGATTTGTTCTGTATCTGACTCAAATGGAGAGTCTTGCTGTGACATTTTCTGTCTGTGAGAGCGCCCTGATGCTGTATATTGTGAGGTGACTGGAGCTGCTTTAGTTGGAGTGAGTGCCTGTGAGCTCTTTGTGAGGTGATTTTTATTTCTGCCACGGCTTCCTCCCAGTACCATTTTTCCTGCCCAAACTTTCACAGTTTGTTCCCTGGGGCAAAAAGGTTCAAATGGATACCTTTTGAGCCTGCAGGCTCCGCTTTGTCCTTCTCTTCTCTCCTCAGCGGTGTGGAGCTCTAACAATGCATGTCTGCTCTGCTAGACTCCGCGCATGCACCCCCCCTTGTAACTTTATTCCAATTGGGGTAAATAACCACCTGCTAAATAAGAATAATACTATACTGAAAAATAAGAATAATACTATTCAAGGACCTATTACTTGCTACAGAATCTCCTCGAGGTCATAGAATTTCCTTTGGGACTGGCACATTACCCCTAATGGTTATAGCAACCTTTCTCCACCCCCTCCCCACCGGTGCTCATCGGATTTGGATTACACTTTACATTGTCCTTGCTGTTGTAGGGAAAATGGGTAGTCAGATAACAATTTCATCAATATTGATCCAAAAATTGTATTTTGTTTAACCAGTTGCCGACCGCCTCACGATGATATACGTCGGCAGAATGGTACGGGCAGGCAGAATCGCGTACCTGTACATGATCTGCCTCCCGCGGGCGGGGGGTCCGATCAGACCCCCCCGGTGCCCGAGGCGGCCGGCATTTCTCCCCCGGCGATCGGAGGTGAGGGGGAGGCCATCCATTCGTGGCCTCCCTCCCGATCGCTCCCAGCCAATAGAGTCATTCCTCTGCTGCTGTATAGTAAACAGCAGCAGAGGAAGTGATGTCATCTCTCCTCGGCTCTGTATTTTCCGTTCCGGCGCCAAGGAGAGAAGACATCTGTGTGAGTGTAAAACACACACACACACAGTAGAACATGCCAGGCATACATTACACCCCCCTTTACCCCCGATCACCCCCTAATCACCCCTCCCCACCCCTGTAACACTGACACCAAGCAGTTTTTTTTTCTGATTACTGCATTGGTGTCAGTTTGTGACAGTTAGTGTGGTAGGGCAGTTAGTGTTAGCCCCCTTTAGGTCTAGGGCACCCCCCTAACCCCCCTAATAAAGTTTTAACCCCTTTATCACCCCCCGTCGCCAGTGTCACTAAGCGATCGTTTTTCTGATCGCTGTATTAGTGTCACTGGTGACGCTAGTTAGGGAGGTAAATATTAAGGTTCGCCGTCAGCGTTTTATAGTGTCAGGGACCCCCATATACTATCTAATAAATGTTTTAACCCCTTGATTGCCCCCTAGTTCACCCTTTCACCAGTGATCACCGTATAACTGTTACGGGTGACGCTGGTTAGTTAGTTTATTTTTTATAGTGTCAGGGCACCCGCCGTTTATTACCAAATAAAGGTTTAGCCCCCTGATCGCCCGGCGGTGATATGCGTCTCCTCAGGCAACGTCAGGTTACGCCAGTACCGCTAACACCCACGTACACAGGATACGCCTCCCTTAGTGGTATAGTATCTGAACAGATCAATATCTGATCCGATCAGATCTATACTAGAGTCCCCAGCAATTTAAGGTTCCCAAAAATGCAGTGTTAGGGGGATAAGCCCAGATACCTGGTAGCACCTGCGTTTTGCCCCTCCGCCCGGCCCAACCCAGCCCACCCAAGTGCAGTATCGATCGATCACTGTCACTTACAAAACACTAAACTCATAACTGCAGCGTTCGCAGAGTCAGGCCTGATCCCTGCGATTGCTAACAGGTTTTTTTTGTAGCGTTTTGGTGTACTGGCAAGCACCAGCCCCAGGCAGCGTCAGGTTAGCGCCAGTACCGCTAACACCCACGCACGCACCGTACACCTCCCTTAGTGGTATAGTATCTGAACGGATCAATATCTGATCTGATCAGATCTATACTAGCGTCCCCAGCAGTTTAGGGTTCCCAAAAATGCAGTGTTAGCGGGATCAGCCCAGATACCTGCTAGCACCTGCGTTTTGCCCCTCCGCTCGACTCAGCCCAGCCCAGCACAGCCCAGCCCACCAAGTGCAGTATCGATCGATCACTGTCACTTAAAAAAACACTAAACACACATAACTGCAGCGTTTGCAGAGTCAGGCCTGATCCCTGCGATCGCTAACAGTTTTTTTTGGTAGCGTTTTGGTGAACTGGCAAGCACCAGCCCCAAGCAGCGTCAGGTTAGCGCCAGTAGCGCTAACACCCATGCACGCACCGTACACCTCCCTTAGTGGTATAGTATCTGAACGGATCAATATCTGATGCGATCAGATCTATACTAGCGTCCCCAGCAGTTTAGGGTTCCCAAAAATGCAGTGTTGGGGGATCAGCCCAGATACCTGCTAGCACCTGCATTTTGCCCCTCCGCCCGGCCAAGCCCAGCCCACCCAAGTGCAGTATCGATCGATCACTGTTACTTACAAAACACTAAACACATAACTGCAGCGTTCGCAGAGTCAGGCCTGATCCCTGCGATCGCTAACAGTTTTTTTGGTAGCATTTTGGTGAACTGGCAAGCACCAACGGCCTAGTACACCCCGGTCGTAGTCAAACCAGCACTGCAGTAACACTTGGTGACGTAGCGAGTCCCATAAGTGCAGTCCAAGCTGGTGAGGATGGTAAGCACAAGTAGTGTCCCGCTGCCACCAAGAAGAAGACAAACACAGGCCCATCGTGCCCATAATGCCCTTCCTGCTGCATTCGCCAATCCTAATAATTGGGAACCCACCACTTTTGCAGCACCCGTACTCTCCCCATTCACATCCCCAACCAAATGCAGTCGGCTACATGAGAGGGATTTTCCTCCCAAGTACCCCTACCCAGCGAACCCCCCCCTAAAAAAGATGTTGTATCTGCAGTAAGCGTGGATATAGGCATGACACCCGCTATTATTGTCCCTCCTGTCCTGACAATCCTGGTCTTTGCATTGGTGAATGTTTTGAACGCTACCATACACTAGTTGAGTATTAGCGTACAGCATTGCACAGACTAGACACACTAACACAGGGTCTCCCAAGATGCCATTTTGAGATACCCGAACCTGGAACCAGTTACAGTTATAAAAGTTACAGTTACAAAAAAAGTGTAAAAAAAACAAAAAAAGACAAAAAAATATATAAAATAAAAAAAAATAGTTGTCGTTTTATTGTTCTCTCTCTCTATATTCTCTCTCTATTGTTCTGCTCTTTTTTATTGTAATCTATTCTGCAATGTTTTATTGTTATTATGTTTTATCATGTTTGCTTTTCAGGTATGCAATTTTTTATACTTTACCGTTTACTGTGTCATATTGTTAACCATTTTTTTGTCTTCAGGTATGCCATTCACGACTTTGAGTGGTTATACCAGAATGATGCCTGCAGGTTTAGGTATCATCTTGGTATCATTCTTTTCAGCCAGCGGTCGGCTTTCATGTAAAAGCAAACCTAGCGGCTAATTAGCCTCTAGACTGGTTTTACAAGCAGTGGGAGGGAATGACCCCCCCACCGTCTTCCGTGTTTTTCTCTGCTCTCCTGTCTCAACAGGGAACCTGAGAATGCAGCCGGTGATTCAGTCAGCTGACCATAGAGCTGATCAGAGACCAGAGTGGCTCCAAACATCTCTATGGCCTAAGAAACCGGAAGCTACGAGCATTTCATGACTTAGATTTTGCCGGATGTAAACAGCGCCATTGGGAAATTGGGAAAGCATTTTATCACACCGATCTTGGTGTGGTCAGATGCTTTGAGGGCAGAGGCGAGATCTAGAGTCTAATAGACCCCAATTTTTTCAAAAAAGAGTACCTGTCACTACCTATTGCTATCATAGGGGATATATACATTCCCTGAGATAACAATAAAAATGATTTAAAAAAAAGGAAAGGAAAGGAAAGGAACAGTTTAAAAATAAGATAAAAAAGCAAAAAAATAATAATAAAAAAAAAGCACCCCTGTCCCCCCTGCTCTCGCGCTAAGGCAAACGCAAGCGTTGGTCTGGAGTCAAATGTAAACACCAATTGCACCATGCATGTGAGATATCACCGCGAAGGTCAGATTGAGGGCAGTAATTTTAGCAGTAGACCTCCTCTGTAAATCTAAAGTGGTAACCTGTAAAGGCTTTTAAAGGCTTTTAAAAATGTATTTAGTTTGTCGCCACCGCACATTTGTGCGCAATTTTAAAGCATGTCATGTTTGGTATCCATGTACTCGGCCTAAGATCATCTTTTTTATTTCATCAAACATTTGGGCAATATAGTGTGTTTTAGTGCATTCAAATTTAAAAAAATGTGAAAAATCGCTGCTCAAATACTGTGTGAAAAAAAACACCCACCATTTTAATCTGTAGGGCATTTGCTTTAAAAGAATATATAATGTTTGGGGTTCAAAGTAATTTTCTTGCAAAAAATGTTGTGCATAAAATGCCAGGACAGTTCAAAACCCCCCCAAATTACCCCATTTTGGAAAGTAGACACCCCAAGCCATTTGCTGAGAGGCATGTCGAGTCCATGGAATATTTTATATTGTGACACAAGTTGCGGGAAAAAGACAATTTTTTTTTTTTGCACTAAATGATATATTGCTCAAACATGCCATGGGAATATGTGAAATTACACCTCAAAATACATTCTGTTGCTTCTCCTGAGTACGGGGATACCAGATGTGTGAGACTTTTTGGGAGCCTAGCCGCGTACGGGACCCCGAAAACCAAGCACCGCCTTCAGGCTTTCTAAGGGTGTAAATTTTTGATTTCACTCTTCACTGACTATCACAGTTTCAGAGGCCATGGAATGCTCAGGTGGCACAAACCCCCCCAAATGACCCTATTTTGGAAAGTAGACACCCCAAGCTATTTTCTGAGAGGTATAGTGGGTATTTTGCAGACCTCACTTTTTGTCACAAAGTTTTGAAAATTGAAAAAAGAAAGAAAAAATGTTTTTCTTGTCTTTCTTCATTTTCAAAAACAAATGAGAGCTACAAAATACTCACCATGCCTCTCAGCAAATAGCTTGGGGTGTCTGCTTTCCAAAATGGGGTCATTGGGGGGGGTTGTGCCACCTGGGCATTCCATGGCCTCCGAAACTGTGTCACTTTCCCGCAACTTGTGTCAAAATATAAAATATTCCATGGACTCAACATGCCTCTCAGCAAATAGCTTGGGGTGTCTACTTTCCAAAATGTGGTCATTTGGGGGGGGGGGGTTGTGCCATCTGGGCATTTTATGGCCTTCAAAACTGTGATAGGTAGTGAGGAGTGAAATCAAAAATTTACGCCCTTAGAAATCCTGAAGGCAGTGATTGGGCCCCGTACACAGCTAGGATCCCAAAAAGTCCCACACATGTGGTAGCCCGTACTCAGGAGAAGCAGCTGAATGTATTTTGGGGTGCAATTCCACATATGCCCATGGCCTGTGTGAGCAATATATCATTTAGTGACAACTTTTTGTAAATTTTTTTTTTGTCATTATTCAATCACTTGGGACAAAAAAAAATAATATTCAATGGGCTCAACATGCCTCTCAGCAATTTCCTTGGGGTGTCTACTTTCCAAAATGGGGTCATTTGGGGGGGTTTTGTACTGCCCTGCCATTTTAGCACTCAAGAAGTGACATAGGCAGTCATAAACTAAAAGCTGTGTAAATTCCAGAAAATGTACCCTAGTTTGTAGACGCTATAACTTTTGCGCAAACCAATAAATATACACTTATTGACATTTTTTTTACCAAAGACTGTGGCTGAATACATTTTGGCCTAAATGTATGACTAAAATTGAGTTTATTGGATTTTTTTATAATAAAAAGTAGAAAATATCATTTTTTTTCAAAATTTTCGGCCTTTTTCCGTTTATAGCGCAAAAAATAAAAAACGCAGAGGTGATCAAATGCCATCAAAAGAAAGCACTATTTGTGGAAAGAAAAGGACGCAAATTTCGTTTGGGTACAGCATTGCATGACCGCGCAATTAGCAGTTAAAGCGACGCAGTGCCAAATTGTAAAAAGTGCTCTGGTCGGGAAGGGGGTAAATCCTTCCAGGGCTGAAGTGGTTAATGCATAGATACTTTTCATAAGAGATGTGTTGTACATATACTATTTATTCCTTTTAGGGCCCTTTCACTCTGTTCAGTTTTTGGTCATTTTTTTAGATAAAAAATCACAAGAAAAATGAATGAAAAAAGCATCCTTTAAAATCCCGTGGAACTTCTCACACTGGTCAGTAGCGTTTTAGTCCTGCCTCTTGTATTTTTGGTGCACTTTTCAAAAACGCATAAAAAATGCAGCTCCCATGGAAATGAACAGAAAACACATAAAAAAATGCAACAAAAATGCACCCCTGTTTTTGTCATAGGTGCATGCGGGGAGTCAGGCAACCGGTGCATTGCTGGAAAATGCACCAGCAATGCATTCAAAATGCATCCAAAACACATATACCTTTTTGATGCATTTGTCCAAGGAACAGTGTGAAAGCAGCCTTAATGTATGAGTTATTTAATGGTAATTAAAACAGCTTTCAGCCATAGCATGAATGGTGTATTTTATTACTTAAATGGTGTATTTTATTATTTTAGTTTAAAACAGACATGCCTTTTGTCTTCTGCCATACAAAAGACAACAGAAACAAGAGAAAGAACAGCAATGCTCCTCTACAGTGAATATACACATAAAATGCATTATGCTAATTTTTTAAAATAGCATTTCCTTTTCATTTATTTTAACCTAATGTTGTTTGGGCTGTGATGAGACTTTGAGTTTTAAAATTACTGTATACTCGGCCAGCAAAATGTATTTATTATAGTATTGTTTGATCGCTTACAGCATTTAAACGTTAAATTACCTTTGGCATCAGTAGATGAGATTAGCACATTAGCAAGGAAGTGTTGACATAAGTGGTATTGAATACATAAATGTGTAGTTTATGAACTGTGCATTCTTTCTTTTGCTAAAATGTTATTTGCTTTTTTAAAATTGAATTTTTGGTGTGGTTACATTTGTTAGGAAATATTTATTGCATACAAACAATGCATTTATTTCCTTTACTTTTCTTTGTCACTTTTTTTCAGTAGAACAAAATCATTGGTAATTTTAAACAAATAATTAAAAGGTTGCTATGACAATTTGATGCCTTTATACTTAACCCTTTAGATTCCTATTGTCCTGTAGCTCTATCTACTGTACATAAGGGATAGGCAATACAGTATAAGAAGGGGTTGGTTGAGAATGGGCCCTACATAAAGGTGTATGGTCCATGCCCCTAAGACAGTAAAATATTGGAATGGAATTTGGAGGTAATTATTGGCATATACAGTACATTTACATTACTTGGCTATGTAAATTTTTCTGGGTGATGTTTTTCTCAGTTTTGGATATGCCTGTAGTGAGTAATTGTTAGAGCCACTGCTAAGTTTTTATTGCTTTTTTATGTCCCCACTGTGAAGATTCACCCATCTATTTGATCTGCTGACCATTGTCACTACAAAAGAAAGTCAGAGAAAATCCAAAATGTTATAACTGTCACAAGTGGTGAGGATAAGCTTTTCAATTTACTATTTTACAATTTAGTAGCCACAGTGGCTACTAGAACTTTGTGTAAAAAGGTATTAGCTTGAGTGTTCTTAAACTCCAAATTATGTGTTTTGCTGTCAATCAAAGATAATAATAATGTTTGTATAAATATATGCAGCATTTAGGTGTATGGTATCAAAGTCCACAATAAATTGAACTATCAAAGTCCAGATAGGCAGGTGTCTAACCAAAACAATGGGTATCTGTTTGTTCATGAATCCTTAGCATGGCACAAGTTGCTACAGTCATTTTCCAACATTGGCCAATGGCTATTTGCAGTTAATGGCCAACTGAAGCATTAGAACTACATTTATGAAAGCTATTTTGCATGCAAAAGGATTTGTATTACTGTTCATCCAATCCTAAGATTTACCCAGCTACTTCTGAAATTAAGCTTTAAAGCTAAAATCTCTCCTCCCCCAGCCTGTGATTAGACAGTACAGTGTGTATATATTAATCAGCGCAACTACATGTGACCAAAGAAAATATATATAAACAAACAAATATCAATCAGCACTTCATGCCAGCAGTAAATAGATTGCTGCTAGTACTTAAAGTGTTTTCACCTCACATTTTAACTTATATAGGATAAATTTAGTACAACGCAATCATCAGTGGGGTCCACTGACAAAGTCCACATGAGGACGCAATGCGTATGGAGTAAGAAGTCAGCAGCTGACGCTATCCAGCAACCATACCTAAACAGGCGGTAAGCCAGGGGATTTTACAGTGCAGTTGTCAAAAAACCATGAAATCAGGCCGAGACAGAAGTACAGTTAAATCACACTTGTTTAATAATAAAAGAAAAATGAACAAACGTAGTCAAAACATAGCCAAAGTTCAGTAACCGGAGAAGATAGTCAGCCAAGCCAGAAGTCAGGGATCAATGTAGTGGAACAGCAAGCAGGATCTGGAGCCAGAAGGGATGACAGCAAAGCAAGTCTTGAACAGGATCGCAGGAGATGTTTCTGTGATGTTGACCGAGGTGAAGGCAGAGCTCCTCTGGACTGGGCGGCTTAAGTAGGCAGGACTGATGAGCAAGATATCATCAACAGCTGAGGAACTGTGGAGAGATAGGAGCTGGCAATTAGCCGACAGCTGAGCGGCCAGCTCAGAGAAGAAAGGGCTGAGCCCAGTCCTGACAGCAATTTTCATGAAGGAGAGAGCTGGTCTGTGAAAGCTATAAGGATATCCATCCATCCATCCGAATAAAACAGGAGTCAAAGCTGGAGAAGAGCTGCTAGAAAGCACTGGTGGTTGATTGCACGGGCAATTGCAAGATCAGCATGAAATGACATCCAGACTGGATGTCATTTCATGCTGATCTTGCAACATTCATGGTTAGAATACTTCTTGTAAATATACCATGATACCTACACTATGTAAATAGATTTATATACTGCATCATTCTTTATATACGATATACAATGTATTTTACTGTGTATCCCTTTTTGTCTCTGTTTTCATAAAATATTCTTTAGACAGATACATACCTCACCACCAGCCCCTGAAGAAGAGGTCGTAACCATTACAAAACCTCAAAACGCGTCGGACTTGCACTGTATACCAGCTTTGTTTGCTGAAAGAGCTCTTGTGGGGTTAAGTGTAGTTTAGTAGTGTTAGTTTTGTTGATTTGTCTTGTATATCCTGTTGTATCACCATCATTTGTAACTGTGGCATCCATTTTGTTTTCATTTTTTGCTTTCACTATTATGTGTCATGTTTTTAACTTTTTGACAAAATAAAACTAATATAATTTTTATACTGGTTCAGGAGAAGGGGATCATGTTCACTGCCCTCCCTTTCCTGAATACCTAGGAGAAATATTGTCACATGGCAGAGAAACGTCATCAGGCTGTGGATTGTCACTAATACCATTGGACAATGTGATGTATTGTAGTTAAAGTACTTTGTTTAAGGTGTTGGTGTATTTATTTACTTTTATCTATTCCTGGGAATGAGTAATAATGGGTACTAATGTACCTCTGTACTCATTCCCCTGGCAGGGGCAAGATATTTGGTGTTCCCTTATTATAAAAAGGGCTTTGATATTCCTATAAGTTGTCCCTTCAAAAAAACCCACCATTTTTTGGAGGGCAGGTGGTGGACAAGATGCTCTTGTCTTTAAACAGTGGGACAAGGTGCCTTGCAAGGGGAGGTGCTTAGTCACCCTCTTGCAATGTCCCTCCCCAGTGTTAAAAAGCATGTGACCTGGGGAGGTTCACAAAGAAGGGAGGGATTGTACACTTGCTGCTCTTTCTTTCCTGGTCACCCAGGCTGCATGCTTCAATATGGGCCTGGTAGGAATTATAAGGCAATCCCCAAACAGTTATTTTTCCTTATTTCATAAATGTCACGTTTAAAGGACTGCATTGTACTGTTCTGTTACTTCACATGCAGCTTTAATGCATCCCCCAAGCATGTTGCATAAAGGATTTATGTATTTTCAATATTATCCTTTAAGCCACATATAAAGACCTGGCATTTAAAAAAAAAAAAAAACACGTTCCCTTTGGCAGTGCCCAGCTACTTATCCCCTTTTTAACACAAGCTTGTTAAATCCCCTTTGAAAAGGCCAGAACAAAAAGCCCCCCACTGACTTCAGTAGGATTTTTTTTAGGGTTTCTCACTGGGTTTGCAAGTCATCCATAAGCTTTGCCCATTTCACTTGTCCCTACTTGATACTATAGCAATAGCAATTTATTTAAATGCTTTAGTGTCTGAAAATTCCCAGATTTTCTGTTACATTATCCAGATTTTAACCACTTGACCACTGGGCACTTAAACCCCCTTAATAACCAGACCAATTTTCAGCTTTTGGTGCTCTCACATTTCGAATGACAATTCAGTCATGCAACACTGTATCTATATGAAATTTTTGTCCTTTTTTCACACAAATAGAGGTTTCTTTTGGTGGTATTTAATCACCGCTGGGTTCTTTATTTTTTGCGCTATAAAAGAAAAAAAGACAGAAAAATCTGTAAAAAAATGCATTTTTCTTAGTTTCTGTTATAAAATTTTGCAAATTAGTAATTTTTCTTCATATATTTTGGCCAAAATTTATATCGCTACATATCTTTGGTAAAAATAACCCAAATCGGTGGATATTATTTGGTCTTTGTGAAAGTTATAGAGTCCAAAAGCTATGGTGCCAATATCTGAAAATTGATCACACCTGAAGTACTGACGGCCTGTCTCATTTCTTGAGACCCTAACATGCCAGAAAAGTAAAAATACCCCCCAAATGACCCCTTTTTGGAAAGAAGACATTCCAAGGTATTTAGAAAGATGCATGGTGAGTTTTTTGAAGTTGTAATTTTTTCCCACAATTCTTTGCAAAATCAAGTTTTTTTTTATTACTTTTTTTTTCACAAAATTGTCATATTAGCAGGTTATTTCTCACACACCGCATATGCATACCACAAATGACACCCCAAAACACATTCTGCTATTACTCCCGAGTATGGTGATACCACATGTGTGAGACTTTTACACAGCGTGGCCACATACAGAGGCCCAACATGCAGGGGAGCACCTTCAGGCGTTCTGGAGCACCCAGGCCAATTCTGACATTTCTCTCCTACATGTAAAAATCATCATTTATTAGTTAGAAAATTACATAGACCCCAAAACATTATATTTTTTTTTAGCAAAGACCCTAGAGAATACAATGGTGGTCATTGCAACTTTTTATCTCGCACGGTATTTGCGCAGCAATTTTTTGAACTTTTTTTTTTTTTTTAAAACAAAACAGTAAAGTTAGCCCAATGTTTTTGCATAATATGAAAGATGAAGTTACGCCGAGTAAATAGATACCAAACATGTCGCCTTTCAAAATTGCATGCACTTGTGGAATGGCGTCAAACTTCGCTACTCAAAAATCCCCATAGGCGACGCTTTAAAAATTTTTACTGGTTACATGTTTTGAGTTACAGAGGAGGTCTGGGGCCAAAATTATTGCTCTCATTCTACCAATCGCACCGATACCTCACATGTGTGGTTTGAACACCATTTTCATATGTGGGCGGGACTTACGTATGCATTTGCTTCTGCATGCGAGCACACAGGGACAGGGGTGCTTTAAATTTTTTTTTTTTTTTTTCATTTTACTTTATTTATTTTAGTTTGATGCTTTTTTCAAAAAAAAAAAAATTTGACCTCTTTTATTCCTATTACAAGGAATGTAAACATCCCTTGTAATAGGAATATGGCATGACAGGTCCTCTTTACAGTGAGATATGGGGTCAATAAGACCCCACATCTCACCTCTAGGCTGGGAAGCCTGAAATAAAAAAATAAAAAAAAAAGATCCTGGCTTCGATCGTAGCGGTGAGTCGGTAGAAGCACCGGAGGGTGGCGGGAGGGGGGACGTCCCCTCTCGCCTCCCATAAGAATGATCAAGCAGTGGAACAGCCGCTATGATCATTCTTATGGTGTAGGGAATCGCCGGCTAAAAAAGCTGATATCTGAATGATGCCTGTAGCTGCAGGCATCATTCAGATATCCCCACACAAAGTCAAAAACGTCGTATGACAGCCGGCGGGCGGGAAGTGGTTAAAACGCATTTTTTTTAACACAAAGTTGTCCATTTATACAATATTTCTAACACATAGCATGTACATAACAAATATGACACCCCAAAATAGATTCTCCTACTCCTCCTGAGTACGGCGATACCACATGTGTGAGACTTCCACAGCCTGGCCACATACAGGGGCCGAGTACAGCCGAGTATGGCTGAGCATGGCAGAGTATGGCTGAGCATGGCAGGGTATGGCCGAGCATGGCAGGGTATGGCAGAGTATGGCTGGGTATCACCGAGTATTGCAGAGTATGGCTGGGTATGGCAGAGTATTGCGGGGTATTGCAGAGTATGCCTGGGTATGGCAGGGCATGGCTGGGTATGGCAGAGTATGGCGGGGTATTTCAGAGTATGGTGGGGTATTGCAGAGTATGGCAGGGTATCGCCGAGTATGGCTGAGCATGGCTGAGTATGGCAGGGTATCGCCGAGTATGACTGGGTATGGCTGGGTATCACAGAGTATGACTGGGTATGACTGGGTATGGCTGGGTATTGCGGGGTATTGTGGGGTATTGCAGGGTATTGAAGAGTATTGCACAGTGTTGTAGGGTATTGCAGAGTATTGCAGAGTATTGTGGGGTATTGCAGAGTATTGTGGAGTATTGCAGAGTATTGTGGAGTATTGCAGAGTATTGCGGGGTATTGCAGAGTATTGCGGGGTATTGCAGAGTATTGTGGGGTATTGCTGGGTATTGTGGGGTATTGCAGAGTATTGCGGGGTATTGCAGAGTATTGTGGGGTATTGCAGAGTATTGCACAGTGTTGTGGGGCATTGCAGAGTATTGCACATTATTCTGGGGCATTGCAGAGTATTGCAGGGCATTGCAGATCATTAGGGATGGCTGAGCATGGATGGATGGATGGATGTCACTGAGCAGCGCTGTGGGCACTACACATCCAGCCCACAGCACTACTGCCATCCATCCATCCCCCTCTCCGCTCATAGTGTACCGATCAGTACACAGGAGGGGAGGAGAGGAACCGGCGTCATGAGATGATGCCAGTTTGTTTACATGTGATTGCTCCGTCATTTGACAGAGAGATCACATGGATCAGTGGGCATTTACCGGAATCCGTGATGCGCCGGGTCCTCTGGACCCAGCGGTCACGGATGTGTTCAGGTGCACGCCCAAGGGGGCGTGCGAGAGGGGAACTCTGGGAAGACGTCATATGACGTGATCCCAGAGTTAAGCAACCGCCCTGCTGCCGTCATTCGGCTATGGGCCGGTTGTAAAGTGGTTAAAGTAGTGATAAACAACAAATCATATCTTTATAACAAATGCAGGTTATTTAAAGAGCATTGTTTCCTTTAGTGATCAATAACTTGGCATGCAATCTAGGTTTGTATTGGATTATTGAACCAGAAGGACTGGGGCCAGCCATAGACAACCTATTAACTCTTATGCCATGTACACACGGTCGGACATTGATCGGACATTCCGACAACAAAATCCATGGATTTTTTCCGACAGATGTTGGCTCAAACTTGCCTTGCATACACACAGTCACACAAAGTTGTCGGAAAATACGAAAATCCTAAACGTGGTGACGTAAAACACGTACGTCAGGACTATAAACGGGGCAGTAGCCAATAGCTTTCGTCTCTTAATCTATTCTGAGCATGCGTGGCACTTTGTGCAGCGGATTTGTGTACACACGATTGGAATTTCTGACAACGGATTTTGTTGTCAGAAATTTTTTTAGCACGCTCTCAAACTTTGTGTGTCAGAAATTCCGATGGAAAATGTGTGATGGAGCCCACACATGGTCGGAATTTCCGACAACAAGGTCCTATCACACATTTTCCGTCGGAAAATCCGACCGTGTGTACAGGGCATAAGTAATAAGAAGGCATTGAGCACTGCCATCAGCACTGGACCCAGAGGCGTCGCCAGGGGGTGGCTATCGAGGCTGGAGCCCCGAATGTGGAGCCCATAGCCCCGAGTCTCAGCGGCAGGTGTGGAGGAGAAACTAGCGGTCGGGTCGCGGCTGCGGGCGGGCGGCATTGGAGGTGGAGGAGAGACGAGCAGGCACAGAGCCATCGGACCGCCACCTCCCTCACCTCTTAGTTATGCAGCAGCTGCATACAGACATGTCTCAGCTATCCTGTGACCAGTGGCAGATCGAGAGCGGCGCATCCCGATTCCCGTGCCCACTGACATCTGTGTTACACTCACATACAAGGGCTGGGCAGCGGGCGCTCTGTGATTGGCCGTGCATGCGGCGGACATGTCTGTGATTGGCCCGGTGGAGGTGGTAAATGGTTACACGTGGAGGCGGGGCTGGGCTGGACTGTGGGTGATCTTGGCCGCCTGGAGTCCCGCCTCCCTGCCTGGCGCGCAATGTGTCTCCTCTTTACTGAGGTCTGTTATCTGCCCTTTCTCCAGTCTGTCAGTGTGCCCCTCTCTGTAAGCCACCCCCGTCTGTCATCCCGCCCCTCTCTGTCAGCACCCCCCTCTCTGTCAGCACCCCCCTCTCTGTCAGCTCATACCCTCTGTCAGCTCATACCCTCTCTGTCAGCCCACCCCCTCTCTGTCAGCCCACCCCCTCTCTGTCAGCCCACCCCCCTCTGTCAGCACCCCCCTCTGTCAGCCCACCCCCCTCTCTGTCAGCCCACCCCCTGTCAGCACCCCCCTCTCTGTCAGCACCCCCCTCTCTGTCAGCCCACCCCCCTGTCAGCACCCCCTCTCTGTCAGCCCACCCCCCCAGTCAGCACCCCCCTCTGTCAGCCCACCCCCCTCTCTGTCAGCCCACCCCCTGTCAGCACCCCCTCTCTGTCAGCACCCCCTCTCTGTCAGCACCCCCTCTCTGTCAGCCCACCCCCCTGTCAGCACCCCCCTCTCTGTCAGCCCATCCCCCTCTCTGTCAGCACCCCCCCTCTCTGTCAGCTCATACCCTCTCCGTCAGCCCACCCCCCAGTCAGCACCCCCCTCTGTCAGCACCCCCTCTCTGTCAGCACCCCCCTCTCTGTCAGCCCACCCCCTCTGTCAGCACCCCCCTCTCTGTCAGCACCCCCCTCTCTGTCAGCCCACCCCCCTGTCAGCACCCCCTCTCTGTCAGCCCACCCCCCCAGTCAGCACCCCCCTCTGTCAGCCCACCCCCCTCTCTGTCAGCCCACCCCCTGTCAGCACCCCCTCTCTGTCAGCACCCCCTCTCTGTCAGCCCACCCCCTGTCAGCACCCCCCTCTCTGTCAGCCCACCCCCCTCTCTGTCAGCACCCCCCCTCTCTGTCAGCTCATACCCTCTCCATCAGCCCACCCCCCAGTCAGCACCCCCCTCTGTCAGCACCCCCTCTCTGTCAGCCCACCCCTCTGTCAGCCCACCCCTCTGTCAGCACCCCCCTCTCTGTCAGCACCCCCCTCTCTGTCAGCCCACCCCCTCTGTCAGCACCCCCCTCTCTGTCAGCACCCCCCTCTCTGTCAGCCCACTCCTCTGTCAGCACCCCCCTCTCTGTCAGCACCCCCCTCTCTGTCAGCCCACCCCCTCTGTCAGCACCCCCTCTCTGTCAGCACCCCCCTCTCTGTCAGCCCACCCCCTCTCTGTCAGCCCACCCCCCTCTGTCAGCACCCCCTCTCTCTGTCAGCTCATACCCTCTCTGTCAGCCCACCCCCCCTCTGTCAGCACCCTCCTCTCTGTCAGCACCCCCCTCTCTGTCAGCACCCCCTCTCTGTCAGCACCCCCCTCTCTGTCAGCACCCCCTCTCTGTCAGCACCCCCCTCTCTGTCAGCTCATACCCTCTGTCAGCTCATACCCTCTCTGTCAGCCCACCCCCTCTCTGTCAGCCCACCCCCCTCTCTGTCAGCACCCCCCTCTCTGTCAGCCCACCCCCCTGTCAGCACCCCCTCTCTGTCAGCCCACCCCCCTCTGTCAGCACCCCCTCTCTGTCAGCCCACCCCCCTCTGTCAGCACCCCCTCTCTGTCAGCCCACCCCCCTGTCAGCACCCCCCTCTCTGTCAGCCCACCCCCCTGTCAGCACCCCACTCTCTGTCAGCCCACCCGCCTCTCTGTCAGCACCCCCTCTCTGTCAGCACCCCCCCTCTCTGTCAGCCCACCCCCCTCTCTGTCACCACCCCCCCTCTCTGTCAGCTCATACCCTCTCTGTCAGCCCACCCCCCCAGTCACCACCCTCCTCTGTCAGCACCCCCTCTCTGTCAGCCCACCCCCCTGTCAGCACCCCCCTCTCTGTCAGCCCACACCCCTGTCAGCACCCCCTCTCTGTCAGCCCACCCCCCTCTCTGTCAGCACCCCCCCTCTCTGTCAGCTCATACCCTCTCTGTCAGCCCACCCCCCAGTCAGTACCCCCTCTGTCAGCACCCCCTCTCTGTCAGCCCACCCCTCTGTCAGCACCCCCCTCTCTGTCAGCATCCCCCTCTCTGTCAGCATCCCCCTCTCTGTCAGCCCACCCCCTGTCAGCACCCCCTCTCTGTCAGCACCCCCCTCTCTGTCAGCCCACCCCCCTGTCAGCACCCCCTCTCTGTCAGCCCACCCCCCTCTGTCAGCACCCCCTCTCTGTCAGCCCACCCCCCTCTGTCAGCACCCCCTCTCTGTCAGCCCACCCCCCCTCTGTCAGCACCCCCTCTCTGTCAGCCCACCCCCCTGTCAGCACCCCTCTCTCTGTCAGCCCACCCCCCTGTCAGCACCCCACTCTCTGTCAGCCCACCCGCCTCTCTGTCAGCCCCCCCCTCTCTGTCAGCCCACCCCCCCTCTCTGTCAGCACCCCCCCTCTCTGTCAGCTCATACCCTCTCTGTCAGCCCACCCCCCCAGTCACCACCCTCCTCTGTCAGCACCCCCTCTCTGTCAGCCCACCCCCCTGTCAGCACCCCCCTCTCTGTCAGCCCACACCCCTGTCAGCACCCCCTCTCTGTCAGCCCACCCCCCCTCTCTGTCAGCACCCCCCCTCTCTGTCAGCTCATACCCTCTCTGTCAGCCCACCCCCCCAGTCAGTACCCCCTCTGTCAGCACCCCCTCTCTGTCAGCCCACCCCTCTGTCAGCACCCCCCTCTCTGTCAGCATCCCCCTCTCTGTCAGCCCTCCCCCCTGTCAGCACCCCCCTCGTCAGCACCCCCCTCTCTGTCAGCACCCCCCCTCTCTCTCAGCCCATACCCTCTCTGTCAGTGCCCCCCTCTCTGTCAGCCCACCCCCTCTCTGTCAGCGCCCCCCTCTCTGTCAGCGCCCCCCTCTCTGTCAGCATCCCCTACTCTGTCAGCCCACCCCCTCTCTGTCAGCCCACCCCCTCTCTGTCAGCCCACCCCCTCTCTGTCAGCCCACTCCCTCTCTGTCAGCCCACCCCCTCTCTGTCAGCCCTCCCCCTCACTGTCAGCACCACCCTCCTCTGTGTCAGCATCCCCTCTCTCTCCTGCCGCCTCCTCTCTCACCTCCCTCCCCCCACCTCTTTTCCCCCCTCAGGGGGTGGAGGCCCCATGATTCCTAACAGCAGCCCTGTGAGTGAGTGTACCAGTTCAAATGTGTCCTGCCTACACAGTGGGCACAGCGATGCAGCATCTGCCTCTACTATGCCTTCTCCCCAAGCCCCCCCACACAATGGAAGGAAGGAAAATGGCACTACAGAAGAGCAGCTTCGCTCTGCCCCCAAACTCCGGCTCCCACACTTCCTGACTCTAAACGGCTCTCGGTAAGGCAGTCTAATGGGGGTCTTTAGGGGCAGGGGTCACTGATCTATTAGAGATATCTAAGGGGGGTGCTGATATAAGGGGACTCTGAGCTAATGTAGAGGGGGTGCTGACTGCTGGTGACCCATTAGATCAGCAGTCAGCACCCGCCATTAGATCAGCACCCCCACCTCCCCTCCCTAGAGACCTCTACTAAATAAGGGAAACTCTCCTTATATCAGCACCCACATTAGATCAGCTTGTCCTTATATTACCTACTCCTCCCTCTCCTCAGAGAAACCCAATTATATTACAGTCCCCTTATATCAGCACCCCCCTTAGAGAATGATGGTTTGTCTCTAAAGAGGATCAGATATAGGGGACTCTGATCTAAAAAAACAAATAAAAAACACCTAGAATAAAACTAAAATTCCTCGAAAAAAACTATGCAAAAATAAATTAAAATGCAGTGCAACCTCCCCCTATAATTATAATTGATTTAAAATAATTAATTTAAATGTGAACAAATAATTGTGAATGATGGTGGAAACCCCCAAGGGTAATCCAAGTATTAATACACTCCAATCTTATTTAAACATATACTGTGCAATCGCCAAACACATATAATAGTGTATGAATAGAGGTGTAAATCCATTCCAAAATGTGTTTTGCTAATATCCAAAAAAGTAAATTGGATATTAGCACATTTTGGAATGAATTGGAGGTTTACACCTCTATTCATACATTATTATATGTGTATGGAGATTGCACGGTATATGTTTAAATAAGATTGGAGTGTATTAGTACTTGGATTATCCTTGGGGGTTTCCACCATAATTTACAACTATTTTTTCATATATGAATATAATTATAGGGGGAGGTTGTGCTGCATTTTTTCCATTTTAATTTGTTTGGGTCTCTAAGAGGAGCACTGATATAAGGGGACTCTGATCTAATGGGGGTCCTCTATGGGGGGCCCCTAAATTATATGGGGGTAACACTGACCCCTGTATTATGGAGGGTAACACTCACCAATAAAGCGTCTGACATTATTGCTCTCCTTAGTGCACCCAAAGGTGTCCCAGGTCTTTACAATCCTATAGTGTATATTAATTTAAATGTGAAAAAAGAATTGTGAATGATGGTGGAAACCGCAAAGGATAAAGTATTAATACACTCCAATCTTATTTAAACATATACTGTGCAGTCGCCATACACATAATAATAATAATAATGTATGAATAGAGGAGTAAATCCATTCCAAAATGTGTTGTGCTAATATTTGCCATGCAGCTTTTTTTTCCAAAATTTTTTGCCATGCACCTCTAAAGTGTACAGGTTTGGCTTAAAGAAAAGGGGGCAACCCTATCCTGCAGTGAAGAGAAAGGGAGAGAAAATAGGTCTAGATAGCAGCGGCGGCAGCTGCAATTTACCTGTGTGATTCGGCCGTTGCAGCGCCGCCCACTGCACTGACTGACAGGCGGAGTGATATGCCGCCTGGCCTGAGGAAAGCAAAAGGAGATCAGGAGAACGCAACGCCTCATTCTCCCTCAACCTCCAGAGTCACGCTGAATAACGGCCATGGTTGCTGTGACTGGGAGTGGGACAGAACGAAGATTTAAAAAAAAAAAGGTGTCACTCTCTCTCTGTGTTTCTTGCTCTCCTTCTCTCTCTCGCTTTCTCTCTTTCTCCCTTCTCTCCTTCTCTCTCTTTTCTTCTCTGTCTTTATTCTCTCTCTTCTCTCTTTTGACGGGCACAGTGGCTTCATTTCACGGGGCACAGTGGTTGCAATTGATGGGGCACAGTGGTTGCAATTGATGGGGCACAGTGGTTGCAATTGACGGGCACAGTGGCTGCAATTGATGATTTGACTGCCCTTGGCTAATTTTAAATAAATAAACTTAGGCTTTAAGGGGGCAAGGGCAGGTAGGTCAGTGCATATCAGGTAGGTCAGTGTGGGTCAGTGTATGTCAGATAGGTAGGTCAGTGTGTGTCAGGTAGGTCAGATAGGTAGGCCAGTGTGTGTCAGGTAGGTCAGATAGGTAGGTCAGTGTATGTCAGGTAGGTCAGTGTATCAAGTAGGTCAGTGTGTGTCAGATAGGTAGGTCAGTGTATGTCAGATAGGTAGGTCAGTGTGTGTCAGGTAGGTCAGTGTGTATCAGGTAGATTAGTGCGTGTCATGTATGTCATGTAGGTCAGTGTATGTCAGCCAGGCAGGTCAGTGTGTGTCAGGTAGGTCAGTGTATGTCATGTAGGTCAGTGTGTGTCAGACAGGTAGGTCAGTGTATGTCAGATAGGTAGGTCAGTGTGTGTCAAGTAGGTCAGTGTATGTCAGATAGGTAGGTCAGTGTATGTTAGGTAGGTCAGTGTATGTCAGGTAGGTCAGTGTATGTCAGCCAGGTAGGTCAGTGTGTGTCAGGTAGGTCAGTGTATGTCAGGTAGGTAACACCCCCCTCCATACAACCCCACCGTCTGCCGCACCATCACCCCCCCCCAGTGCTGGGCTCTGACTTCGGGCTGAAGCCCCTGGTCTTTTTGCTACCTAGCAACGCCCCTGACTGGACCTTTAATTTTTTAACATAAATTACTTAGAGGTGTCCTAAGTGCTCATTATCACAGAGATAATTTTCAGCTTTTTGGGAATTCTCTGTGATTGTGATGTTGCTCTCTTTTCCAATGTGTTCCTTTTAGTATATGGGCTTCATTTTACATGTAAACACATAAAGGATAAAATGTAAAGTGGGGCCCATTGATGCAGCAGTCATTAATGAGGGTTTTAAAGAAGGAAACACCGATAAGCACAGGGCTGAAGCTTTGAGAAAGGCTCTTATTTGATCCTCCTCTAAAGATACAAACTCATTGCTGAAAGTTATACAAGTTGATTTCAACCAAAAAGAGAGGCCCACATGTTCCTTTTCCTATCATTTTGCTCTGGGCTAACGTCTTTTACAGGAGGGGCACCCAGTGTTTTTGCTGAAAAAAAAAATAGACAAGGATGGGCAAACCAGACAGAATACCAGTGTAAATATTTTTTTCCCCAAAATGTGCATCTATATAAATATTTGTGCAGTCTATTGTTGTATGGTGTTAAAATTTTTGAAAAAAAGGAGGCACCAAAAAAAATAGCTGCAAAGAGAAGAGAAGATCAGAAGTGCTAATATGCTTGTACTATATAGAAGATGTATGACAATGATGTAGGTTACTTTTTCCATTGCATGTTGTGATACTGAGATATAAATATTTATTTTTCTATTTAGTTTTAAAATCATATTTTATATCCATATCATTCTACAGGAGGCATGCTTTATCTTCTTCCCAGCTCTGCACAGCCCTTATTTTAGTGTAAAAAAAAAAACTCAGCAATTACAGCAAGAGTGGCATGACACTAGGTCCTAATAACCTGTAGTAAAACCAGAGTGAAGTGCTAGATGATTAAGGAGAATAAATTATAGATAAAAACTGCCTGAAGTGGAGATTGAGCACTAGGTTAAGATGGCATATCATCCTGTGTAAAAGGTGGAGCAGAAAGGGAAAATGCAGCAAGGTAAAATATTTTCCCCTTTCTTTAGTGAACAGATTGCAACAGCTTTTTACCTGCAGTAAAAATAATAGAGTAAAGGTTATATAAGAAACTGGAGGTTTTCGTGAAGGCAGGAACATATTCCCAAGAAATGATTACCAGGGCATGTCTCAGAATTTAAGAAATCAAAGTAAAATGTTGGAAAGAAAAGAATAGGGGATCTATAAACAATTGTTAAAGGAAAGATGGGTTACAAATGATAGGGGAGATGAAAAAACACACTATGGTTACAAAATGTCTGCTTTCTTAAAGCAGAACTAAAGTATAATTTTTAATGCAAAAATAGGATAAAAACTGTGAATGCATACATATTTGCAAATCTGTGTGAACTTTTGCATTATCCATATTTCTTATTATCTATAAGCCATCTTGTATACTTCAGCATTCATGTGAGGTGATGAAGGTATGCTATCATCTGAGGGAATAAAAAATAAAAAACCATATAAAGACACCAAACGTTTTCATAATTGTGCTTCAACGAAAGTTCACAGAATCAATAAAGTACTGTCTGTGATTCTTTTTTTAATTGCACTAATGTACCATTTTTCAGGACAAGCTTTTGGGGTAAGTATCACGGACAGTAGTCAATTGTTTCTGTCACAAGTGCACTAGTATGGCTACAATCACCTCAAATGAAGGCCCACAAAATTTTCAGTGCTTTCACTTATCTTCACGCTAGAGCCCGTGGATCAGATGTAATGCGTATAGGAGTGGAGCTATGTTATGGATGTCATATGGCAGCCATTTGTGGTCAGCAGAGTCTGCGGGGAGAGGGATGCTGCCAAAATGTATGTAATGTGCTGTACAAGCACTTTATGTGCACTTTCTTGTGAGTCTAATTTTTAGAGATCTATATTAAATGGTTTTAAATGTATAGAGTGCACCAATTGGTCCCAGTTCTTTTTGCATGAATGAATGCCTGCGTATGGTGAAACTAGAGAAAAGAAGGAACATCTTTAGGCTGGCCATACACATATTTAATATTGGCCAGTTCAGCAGGAACCGGCCCAGATTCAAACCATTAATGGGCAAGCTAAATGTACCAAGTTGATCAATCAATCAACTTGGGTAGAACCAGCCTGCCAGATTCACTTTCGATTTTTGCAAGCAGCTGCTATAGAGAAGATATTGCCTCGGCAGGAGGGATTCCACTGTCAGCGCTGTCTGTGCTGATGGGTGAATTGTGCAAATTTCTTTCCTACAACCTGTGGCTGCAGGAAAGAAATTTGCACCATCTTTGGCCGGCCTTAGGAGCCATCCGGTAAATCTCCCATGAGGGGGCAAAAGCACTATTGACCTTGATTTGCAACTGGGGACAAATACTGGAGGTGAGCATACACTGTTCATTGGAGGTGCATTGCATGCTGTGCATGGGTGATATGTAGTGTGAAGATGGAAAGTGTGTGTTCATATGTAGTGTGAAGTGGAAATGTCAATTTCACCAGTGGTTGGAAGCACAAAAAACGTTGTGGACTTTTATTGAAGCACAAACAACTTTATTATCAACTGAGGAAAGTTATGAATTTTTGTCCTCACCGGCAGTTCTCTATAGGAACTATTTTCATTATTTGCCAGGAATCAGGCTTATATTAGGGTTGTTCTTTCCTTCCTTGATTCTCCCTGTCTTCTGCTCCTTATCAGCCACTTGTTACTTATTTTAAAGCAGAACTAAAGGTAATTTTTTGGGATATAGTAAGGGGAGCTTATAGTTCCTGTTGGCTTTATTACCAGCTGTGTCCCATTGTGGAGCTTACTCTTTACTTCTTGTCCACTAACAAAAAGAAGAAATGAGGGGAAATCCCTGGTTGGTACCAGGATTAGCAATACTAGTTTCTCCATGGGAAAATTTGCCTTCTATTCCTGTTCTAATGGCAACCCAAAATGTAGGATTTTCTTTCAGTTTTACTCTTGGTGATAACCAACAGGACAAATGGAGAGGGTAGATCTCTCTAATGGGTTTACAGACAGCAATACAAATCTGACAGGTGTTCTAATGCACCTCCAATCCATCCAAAGCGAAAAAAAAAAAAAAGTTTTGCCTTTAGTAATAATTAAAATGTTTATGTCAATTAAATTAGAAGGCAGAACACAGAGTAGAATTAGGAGAAGCCACATTCATGTAAGAGAGGGAAATAACATGTTAGAAGAGAGGTGTGGAAAAACCATGACCAAGTCATAGAGGATCCATCTCCTACTTCTATACCTGCACAAAAGCTTGGTAAGCTCTTGGAAAAGCCACAAGACATATATTATAAAGCAGCGAATGTGACTTGCGCTATACATTCACTGGTGATGAATCAATCATTTTCATATAAAACACAATGGCCTGGATGTTTCACCTGTTTCTTTAGTGAATGGCATATGCGCAGCTTTATGAATGTGCCCTATATATTTGCAAGTATGCATGAATGCCTTATTTTTACCTTATAATTTGGGAATCTTTGCATTCAAAAAATCTGAGTTAGTGTTATTCTTTTTTTCATGAGTACTGCTACTGTAACTTGATAATAATAGTATTGATATTACTTTAAAGATATAGGCAGTCCAAACTTTTTTTTTAAGTTTTGTACAGTGTGTGAGAAAGATTAGAACCCAAGTCAGATTTTATTGCTAAATGAGGCTACAACTGAAAAGGGTTGATTTACTAAAGGCAAATAGGGTGTTCACTATGCAAAGGAATTTCACTTTGCAAAGAATATCCAATCACATGCAACAAAAATAAACAATATATATATCTTGTTGCTTGTACGAGATTGTACGATGTCAGCAGAGCCTCACCTCATTCATTAATCTTCAAGGTGAATTGCCTTGCAAAGTGCAATTTCCTTTGCAAAATGAATAGTCTATTTACCTTTAGTAAGCGAGTCAATCAAACCAATTGTGACATAAATTTTTACCAAAATGGAAGTGAAGGAAAATGTCCAACAGCAATAACGACATAAAAAATGCTTTAGTAGAATGAGGAGAAGGCTAAACACTTTTTTAAATATGTATTGATTGCAGACTTTTTTGTCACATGCTGTCTGGTGAAACTATTAGTGCCATAACAGGAACTGAAGGAAAATGAGTCTAAAAGAGCAGTGGAAGAATATATATATATATATATATATATATATATATATATATATTTTTTTTTTTTTTTTTTTAAACTTGCCCGAATGTTAAACACATTTGTTATTTTAAGCGGTTGTGAATATTGGTATATTGGTTGTGTCAAAATTTGAAATGATTATAACCAAGCTTGTGTATTAAAAAAAAAAACACACAGTGCACAATAATAGCATAGCATGATGGTATTGCAAGACAGGAGGCTCTCGATGTAGAAATGCAGACATTCTGGATGTTATTATCTCAGACATCTTTGTATTCCTCCTTAGCTTATCCTGTCTGTGCCTGACAAAGTAGTCAGTTTTATGCTCAGGATCTTTTTTACATTTTTTACAAATCAGTTCTTTAACTGCATATTTCTTATACCACTATACTTCTGGAAATAGAATTATTCCCTGAAATTTTAATGAAATTAGGTCAGACAGTCTCGTTCTTCTAAATCAATCTTGATGGAAATCGTATGTGTTGGATAACCATGCATTTTTTTCTTTCTCCGACTGTCATTATCTTAATTGCTTAATGCATAAAAAATAGCACTACTACTAATCTGCTGGCTTGATTGTAGAAATTAAGCTATTGTGTCATGATAATACATTACTCTTTCTGTATTTAACTAAAAAATGTTGTTTTTCCTTAACAAACTACTTAAAGGACATCTCCAGTTTAAACACCTTTTTTAAAATATAGTTTGCAGTGGCAGAGCTGTTTAGATTTATATTTAATCCATGGTTTGTCTCAGCTCCTAAAGCTAGGGGCTTTGTAAAATAAAAATTAGCTAAAGTTTTTAATCTGATATGCAGAATAAATTCTCATGTTTGCTGAGCTTTAAGATCACTAGAAGCCAGCGCAAGCCCTGCTGTGTATGTATCCATCTCTACTAGTTTATCATACTTGTTTTACTAGTCTATGGCATGCCTAGGAGCAAAGCCAGATTTATCATCTTTTTCTCCCCTAGGCCAGCTGCCTAGTGCCTTTATATCTGTGCAACAACTTCTAGGGATGCTGTTCCCCTCCAAAACATATACACACAACACATGCACTGTTCTGCACAAACACAGTGGATCTGGATATGCCAGCATCTTAAAGTGAACCTGTACTTTTCTCCTGCAAAGTGAAACATTAGGTATTTCCCAGTCTTGGAGAGCACGTGACTCCCTTCATGATCACTATCATGACAACACTGGTGCTTAGCAATTTGCCATTCAGACAGCCAGCACTGTAACATGGGCCAGGGAAAGGCCCTTCATGACCTCATTAGTTTCCCACTCCAACCATTAGGCCAAAAATGTCTAATGGTAAAATCAGATGTGTCTAATATTTGTATTAGTTTGAAAGGGATAGAAACATTTAAAAGCACCTTCAAGTGATTGTAAAGTCTCATTTTATATTTACCTGCAAAAATGCAGTTGGTTGTGCACAGGGCAGCCTGGATCCTCCTCGTCTCGGGTCCCTCTTCGCTGCTCCTGGCCCCTCCCCCCTGTCGAGTGCCCCCACAGCAAGAAACTTGAGCAGAGCTGCAGCTCCATGTGTCTCTTCAGACATGGAGCTGCTGTTTGGCCCCACCCCGCTCTCTCCTGGTTGGCTGACTGATTTGATTGACAGCCACAGAAGCCATGGACACTGCTATGTCTCAGCCAATCAGGAAGGAGAGTCTTGGAGTGCCGAGGGACTTGTGGACATCGCTGGACAGAGATGGGGTTCAGATAAGTATTAGGAGGTGCTGGGGAGGCTTCTACACGGAAGGTTTTTTATCTTAATGCATAGAGTGCATTAAGATAAAAACCTTCTGCCTTTACAACTCCCTTTAAGGGTGGGCATCGATGTGAATAGTTCCATATGTAGTAGTGTAAAGCACTGCAGAACTTGTCAGCACCACATCGGTGAATAAAAAAAAACAGACTCATAAAAAAATTATTAAATAAATATCATCAATCACCATGTATCTGAAACAACAAAAAATTATAAATCATAATAGATGAAAGTGCTAACACCTGTTCCATTCCACGCTGACACTTCATAAAACATTTTGTAATTTAACTGCTTTTCAAGATAAGTTTTTGCTAGCTCCATTTAAGCTGTTTTTATCTTTTTGCACATCACAGGATCCCATTTTTCAATATCCACTGCAACATAGATATTAGTCATGACATTAGACAGAGCCAAAACCTTACATTTGCATTATTTTATCTAAGCTCAGAATGCAAACAACATGTATAATTAAGTTAAGTGTGATTATAGAAGCTGTATTTACTATAAGTATGACAATTTGCATTCTGTCAAGTAAATAAAAAAAATGAAAATGGCAAGTCAGGGCTAAATATTGAAGCACGTAGTGCAGATGTATAGAAAAAAAATACTCAGCATGGTTCTTTTTTTATAGAGCCATTATTTTCTGTTGGTGTCAGACAAGGCTGCAAATTATTGTTTTGGGCTTCCTCTTCACTTGACAATAAGCCTGTGCAGTTGCATAGTAATATAATTGCTGAAAGTGTAATATTGGTGCACTTATTATTGCTTCCTGTCACTTGAGATCTTTCTGCATTGAATGCAAACAGTTGTAAATGTGGTCCTTCACAGTTTTAATGTTATTGCCTCCTGTCACTTGAGATCTTTCTGCATTGAATACAAACAGTTGTAAACGTGGTCCTCCACAGTTTTAATGTTGAATGTAAAAAACATTTGACTGCTACACCTATTTCAATTTGTTGATCTTTTGTTATTAGGTACAAACTACACAGTGTTTCAAAAACTTTCAATTTTGGTATGTGGCATCATTGGTGTTTTTGATACTTTGAAAGGTGTAAATGTGTACCGATATCTTTGTAGAGATCTACATTAATGCTAGAGGTGTTCTGAGGAAAAGCTGTAATGTGTTACTCTGTATCTCATTATATATATGCCTAGATAAATGTACAGAGTTGAGCATGAAGATGATTTTCTTTCAAAACCACATTTAAAGGAGTTGTAAAGGCAGAAGTTTTTTATCTTAATGAATTCTATGCATTAGGATAAAAAACCTTCTGTGTGCAGCAGCCCCCTCCCCAGCCCCCCTAATACTTACCTGAGCCCCATCTCTGTCCAGTGATGTCCATGAGTCCCTCGGCCACTTGGGACTCCCTCCCTGATTGGCTGAGACACAGCAACAGCGCCATTGGCTCCCGTGGCTGTCAATCAAAGTCAGTTAGCCAATCAAGAGAGAGAGGGGACAGGGCCAAATGACACCTCCATGTCTGAATGGACACACAGAGCTGCAGCTCAGCTCGGGTGCCCCCAGAGCAAGCTGCTTGCTCTGGGGGTACTTGACAGGTGGGAGGGGCCAGGAGCAGGGAAGAGGGACCCAAGAAGAGGAGGATCTGGGCTGCTCTTTGCAAAACCACTACACAGAGCAGATAAGGTAAGTATACCATATTTATTTATTTTTTTAAAAGAAACAAGACTTTACAATAACTTTAAGCAGTATCTTAGTAAATATTATGACAAGTTACAAGGTGAGTAGGATAACTGCTTCTGGACCGCCCACCGCACATTACCTGTAGCAGGGCGGCCTGGCTGCATGAAACAACGTACCTGCATGTTGTCTCCTCTTCCTGGGTCTGGGGTGCACACGTGCACTGCCAGAGACCCGCTCCCCGCAATTGTTCGTAGGAGGGGCAGAACAGTGGTCTGCCTATGTAAAGAAGGCAGACCACTGTTCTGTCACAGAAGGAGAGAGAGATCTTGTGTTCCTGCTAGTCAGGAACACAGATGTCTCTCTTCCTCCAGTCAGTCCATCCCCCACACAGTTAGAAAACTTTCTCTAGGAGCACACTTAACCCTTTAATCACCCCTGATGTTAACCTCTTCCCTGCCAGTGTCATTTATACAGTGACAGTAATTTTTTTTAGCATTGATCACTGTATTGGTGTCACTGGTCCCCAAAAAGTGTCACTTAGTGTCCGATTTGTTGCAATGTTGCAGTCCCGCTGAAAAAATTGCTTATCACCGCCATTACTAGTAAAAATAACAAGGTCATAAAAATATCCAATAGTTTGTAGACACAATAACAAACCAATCAATGTATGCTAATTGGGACTTTTTACCAAAAATATGTTGCAGAATACATATTGGGCTAAACTGATGAAGAAATTTGATTTTTTACATATTTTTATTGGATATGTTTTATAGCAGGATGTAAAAATATTATTTTTTTTTTTTTCAAAATTGTCGCTCTTTTTTTTGTTTAAAGCTCAAAAAATAAAAACCAACCTCACTATGTAGCTGTGGTCAAGCAAACAACTGATGCCCAAGAAATAGATTAATTTCCTAGCCTATAGCCTCTGCATTCCAGTTTTTCTGGTTACCATTACCAAATTTCACTTGTATTTTGACTATGCTTGTTTGGTGGCCACCCTAAAGTTTTGCTTGTCCCCACTTATAAAATTACCCACTATTATCATATCATTTTTGTATCATGCTTTGTTTCTATCCCTGCTCAGCTGCTATCTGTAAATCCACTAGGGAAGTCCATCATCCCTTGCAGGATACTCTGGTGAGAATCTAGTGGCAAATAGTTAGACTCTGTGCCTCAGTCCTTTTTAAGATTTACATGATTTACTATTCAGTTTGTCCTTGAAAATTTGCTCTGATCATGGACCCCACTGACATACCTCAACACAGACCAGGCTCTTATAGTGTGCCCACAAGTACAGCATCCATTATGTCTGAGTCATGATTGAACTCAGTTTATGCACTTTGGAGGTATCCTGTGTGCTGGGATTAGTAGTTTCCCTACTGGTTTAGATAACTTTAATCCCTGGGTAACCAGCTCAAAGATGTATATTTTTGTTCCTCAGCCTAGATTTAAAGAGGAGGTTTAAATTATAAGAACTTCCACTTGTTCCTGAAAACTGTGATCAACTTGCTGCATGAATCTTCCATCCTGCAGTCAACCTTGGCAACCTGATCATGTCAAGGTGCATTACCTTCTTGAAAAGTATTTTTTGAGTGGACAGATTACACTAGATTGCAACAGCTCTGTGTGAAGGTACTATAAAGCTTATTCACTTGCAAATTCAGGCTCACTTTTTTCTACTGTATTTGTATTACTCAAATTTATATTCAGAATGATGGATACCCAGGGACAACAATGTATCACAAGCTGACTGCTGGGAACGCGATACTGAATGCCAAGAGCGTGCATCCCCACCCACTGGTACGCACTATCCCCTATAGTCAGTATTTGCATCCAAGGCAAAACTGTTCTAGTCATCAAGCTTTTAAAAAAGAAGCAGATGCCTCTAGATCATGTCTCCTTGTGTGTGGTTACACTTGGACATGTCTTTAAAAAATACCTTTAACAGGGCTATGGGAAGGATTATCGGGTTATCAGATGATAATCTAGATGTCAAAAATAATATAGAATGCCAGACAAAAGGCGTTGTATATATCATGCTCTGCCAATGCAGCTCTTTTTATATTGGCAAAACTATCAATGTTTTTGGAAAAGGATCATGTATATTATGCAAAAATGGTTTGTTGAATATGCCCATCTGCAGACATATAAGTTTGAAGCACAAATATGACTATTCTATTATCAAATTTGCTGCCTTTGATAGGGTCTTTTAAGATCTCAGGAGAGGTGACTTTAATAGAAGATTTTTTTTAAAAGGAGGCCAAGAGGATCTATGATCTATGGGCCACAACATATCCAAGGTTAAAAGATAGGCTGAGCCTCAAATCTCCTCATAGCACCTACAATTGTCCTTTGATCAGGAGGTGTCATCAGCATTCCCTGAATGTTTCTCTTTTAGTGCTGTGGTCCCCTTTGAGTTGTATTACCTGATTATTGGAATCTGTTTGCAAAATGATTTGTACTTTTTTATTTTGTTAATGTTGTTATCTTTGATTTTGCTGTTTGGCTAATCTAGCATATGTGGCATTCTGGCTATTTATTGGGGCTTTCATCTTGTGGGTTTTAAGAGGTGTGGCATGTTGGGTCCCCTGGTTTTTCTTTTCAGGCATTCGATTTCTACTGAAATTTCTTCTTGTTGGCTGTGTACGGAGGTGAGGGGCCGGGTCAAGTCATTGTGGCTTGTCTTCCTCTTCTCCCATCCCCTTGACCTTTTCCCTGCTGCTCATTGTGGTGGGCAGTGTTTGGGAGCGGCCATAGGGTGTTGTTACCTGGGATTTACCTTGCACTTGCCTAGTGGTAGAGACTGTACTGATGGATGAAGTCATCAGCCACGCCGCTTAGCACAGTCTGCAGGTGTGCACCAGGTGGTTGGGAGCATTTAAGGAGGCTGCTTCAGAGGCAGCATTGTGAGATTTTCCCTGGGAATTGGCATGTTTTTTGGAGGTAATTTGTTTGGTTATATGGGTCATTTCAGTGTTTAGGTCCTTTTCTATTTGTGTGGATCTCTCATTGTCCTTTTTTGCTTGTGTCTCACAGCTTTGCTGGGGATCTATGAAGACTATTCTTTAGTTTTCCTTCCCTCTTTTTTTCAACAAAGCTGGCTTTTACAACATTAGGTACGTTAGCAAGGCTGACAATATGGGCCCTTTATTGCTTTCCACTTAGTGTATCTGTGGCCTTATATTTATAATTTTGTTTGTTTTTTTTTTTTTGATCTAGTGATCTTTGAACCTTAGCTGGGGCCCTAGTAGATATTACATATCTGGTGGACTTTATATGATTGCTTTAGAGGGTTAGCGCTTTTGCCTTTGTGTTTGCTGTTATATTTATTTATTTATTTATTTATTTATTTATTTATGTATGCCTTTTCTTTTGGGGAAGGTCTATCCAGTTTACTTGGCACCTTGAGCATGCCTGCGTTTGAATATATTCACTATTTTTTGCACAGATCTCTGTATTATGAGTTGTCTATGAAAGATGGTTTCAACATTGAGGCAATTTATGGTCCGTTCCAATCAAAGCTCCCTTTTCGGGTTGAAGTAGTTCTCAGTCTATTTAGTTATCTTTGTCCCTATTCAAGCTTTAAAGCTGTTAAACCTATTGCCAAACCTGAATGTTTAAAACCCTTGTCTCGCATAGCAACAACTGTCAGTAATTCTGTTTAAAATGACCAAACAAGTACATGTCCTCAGGGTGGTACTGAGGAAGCACACTATAATAGTATGTGCCACATCCTAAAAATTACTGCAGAAAGATGATTTGAAGAGAAACATAGATTTTTTTTTTGGCACTTGAAAATTTTATATAAAACTTTGATGTAATTTAATACAAAACATATATAGAAAGCATCAAATGTAATAAGATAAAAATTCCTTATATCACAACATCAGGCTTGACTGTAACTTATGAATATGGGCCATGCCAGCCCCAGTGTACAATTTTGTAACCAACATTCAACATTTGTAGAGGTCCAATTCAAATTGATGACAGTAGGAAGTGCCTGATGTGGCTCTACATGTTTTGAGACTTATCGTTTCTTCAAGGGGCTTGAATGTGATGTCTAAATAAGCAAGGATACAATTGATGAATAGGGATGAGCTTCGAGTTCGAGTCGAACTCATGTTCGACTCGAACATTGGCTGTTAGCAAGTTCACCGAACAGCGAACAATTTGGGGTGTTCGCGGCAAATTCGAATGCCGCGGAACACCCTTTAAAAGTCTATGGGAGAAATCAAAAGTGCTAATTTTAAAGGCTAATATGCAAGTTATTGTCATAAAAAGTGTTTGGGGACCTGGGTCCTGCCCCAGGGGACATGGATTAATGCAAAAAAAAGTTTTAAAAACGGCCGTTTTTTCAGGAGCAGTGATTTTAATAATACTTAAAGTCAATCAATAAAAGTGTAATATCCCTTTAAATTTCGTACCTGGGGGGTGTCTATAGTGTGCCTGTAAAGGGGCGCATGTTTCCTGTGTTTAGAACAGTCTGACAGCAAAATGACATTTTGAAGGAAAAAACTCATTTAAAACTACCCGCGGCTATTGCATTGCCGACAATACACATAGAAGTTCATTGATAAAAACGGCATGGGAATTCCCCAAAGGGGAACCCCGAACCAAAATTTAAAAAAAAAAAAAAATGACGTGGGGGTCCCCCTAAATTCCATACCAGGCCCTTCAGGTCTGGTATGGATATTAAGGGGAACCCCGGCCAAAATTAAAAAAAAAAAATGACGTGGGGTTCCCCCTAAATTCCATACCAGACCCTTCAGGTCTGGTATGGATTTTAAGGGGAACCCCGCGCCAAAAAAAAAAAAAAAAACGGCGTGGGGTCCCCCCAAAAATCCATACCAGACCCTTATCCGAGCACGCAACCTGGCAGGCCGCAGGAAAAGAGGGGGGGACAAGAGTGCGGCCCCCCCTCCCTCCTGAACCGTACCAGGCCACATGCCCTCAACATTGGGAGGGTGCTTTGGGGTAGCCCCCCAAAACACCTTGTCCCCATGTTGATGAGGACAAGGGCCTCATCCCCACAACCCTGGCCGGTGGTTGTGGGGGTCTGCGGGCGGGGGGCTTATCGGAATCTGGAAGCCCCCTTTAACAAGGTGACCCCCAGATCCCGGCCCCCCCCCTGTGTGAAATGGTAAGGGGGTACATAAGTACCCCTACCATTTCACGAAAAAAGTGTCAAAAATGTTAAAAATGACAAGAGACAGTTTTTGACAATTCCTTTATTTAAATGCTTCTTCTTTCTTCTATCTTGCTTCATCTTCTGGTTCTTCTGGCTCTTCTGGTTCTTCTGGTTCTTCCTCCGGCGTTCTCGTCCAGCATCTCCTCCGCGGCGTCTTCTGTCTTCTTCTCCTCGGGCCGCTCCGCACCCATGGCATGGGGGGGAGGCTCCCGCTCTTCTCTTCTTCTCTTCTTCTTTTCTTCTTTTCTTCTTTTCTTCTCTTCTTCTCTTCTTCTTCATTTTCTTCTCCGGGCCGCTCCGCAATCCATGCTGGCATGGAGGGAGGCTCCCGCTGTGTGACGGCGCTCCTCGTCTGACAGTTCTTAAATAACGGGGGGGGCGGGGCCACCCGGTGACCCCGCCCCCCTCTGACGCACGGTGACTTGACGGGACTTCCCTGTGGCATTCCCCGTGACGTCACAGGGAAGTCCCGTCAAGTCACCGTGCGTCAGAGGGGGGCGGGGTCACCGGGTGGCCCCGCCCCCCCCGTTATTTAAGAACTGTCAGACGAGGAGCGCCGTCACACAGCGGGAGCCTCCCTCCATGCCAGCATGGATTGCGGAGCGGCCCGGAGAAGAAAATGAAGAAGAAGAGAAGAAGAGAAGAAAAGAAGAAAAGAAGAAAAGAAGAAAAGAAGAAGAGAAGAAGAGAAGAGCGGGAGCCTCCCCCCCATGCCATGGGTGCGGAGCGGCCCGAGGAGAAGAAGACAGAAGACGCCGCGGAGGAGATGCTGGACGAGAACACCGGAGGAAGAACCAGAAGAACCAGAAGAGCCAGAAGAACCAGAAGATGAAGCAAGATAGAAGAAAGAAGAAGCATTTAAATAAAGGAATTGTCAAAAACTGTCTCTTGTCATTTTTAACATTTTTGACACTTTTTTCGTGAAATGGTAGGGGTACTTATGTACCCCCTTACCATTTCACACAGGGGGGGGGCCGGGATCTGGGGGTCACCTTGTTAAAGGGGGCTTCCAGATTCCGATAAGCCCCCCGCCCGCAGACCCCCACAACCACCGGCCAGGGTTGTGGGGATGAGGCCCTTGTCCTCATCAACATGGGGACAAGGTGTTTTGGGGGGCTACCCCAAAGCACCCTCCCAATGTTGAGGGCATGTGGCCTGGTACGGTTCAGGAGGGAGGGGGGGCCGCACTCTCGTCCCCCCCTCTTTTCCTGCGGCCTGCCAGGTTGCGTGCTCGGATAAGGGTCTGGTATGGATTTTTGGGGGGACCCCACGCCGTTTTTTTTTTTTTTTTGGCGCGGGGTTCCCCTTAAAATCCATACCAGACCTGAAGGGTCTGGTATGGAATTTAGGGGGAACCCCACGTCATTTTTTTTTTTAAATTTTGGCCGGGGTTCCCCTTAATATCCATACCAGACCTGAAGGGCCTGGTATGGAATTTAGGGGGACCCCCACGTCATTTTTTTTTTTTAATTTTGGTTCGGGGTTCCCCTTTGGGGAATTCCCATGCCGTTTTTATCAATGAACTTCTATGTGTATTGTCGGCAATGCAATAGCCGCGGGTAGTTTTAAATGAGTTTTTTCCTTCAAAATGTCATTTTGCTGTCAGACTGTTCTAAACACAGGAAACATGCGCCCCTTTACAGGCACACTATAGACACCCCCCAGGTACGAAATTTAAAGGGATATTACACTTTTATTGTTTGACTTTAAGCATTATTAAAATCACTGCTCCTGAAAAAACGGCCGTTTTTAAAACTTTTTTTTGCATTGATCCATGTCCCCTGGGGCAGGACCCAGGTCCCCAAACACTTTTTATGACAATAACTTGCATATAAGCCTTGAAAATTAGCACTTTTGATTATTCATGTTCGTGTCCCATAGACTTTAACGGTGTTCGCATGTTCGAACGAACTTTTTTCCTGTTCGCATGTTCTGGTGCGAACCGAACAGGGGGGTGTTCGGCTCATCCCTATTGATGAATATTTTTCATATAAATACAACTTGTCAATAAACAAAGTAATCCTTACTGTAATGACTTACAAAAATAGGTATATAGGAAAGGAGGCAGCGTGTGGCAAACCCTTTGCAAGTACTAGGGCAAATGTGGGACATATATACATACATCCAGAGACCCCCATCTGTATGTTAAACATAGTATCACTATTGAATGATCATAAGCAATATAGATAATAAAATATGACAAGAAGATCTGTTCAGCCCAGATATTCTATTTACTTTGACAGCTATCAGGCAGAAGCATTGGATCCTGAAGTCTGGAGTGATACTTTTAAGTAGGGATGAGCCGAACACCCCCCTGTTCGGTTCGCACCAGAACATGCGAACAGGAAAAAAGTTCGTTCGAACACGCGAACACCGTTAAAGTCTATGGGACACGAACATGAATAATCAAAAGTGCTAATTTTAAAGGCTAATATGCAAGTTATTGTCATAAAAAGTGTTTGGGGACCTGGGTCCTGCCCCAGGGGACATGGATCAATGCAAAAAAAAGTTTTAAAAACGGCCGTTTTTTCAGGAGCAGTGATTTTAATAATGCTTAAAGTCAAACAATAAAAGTGTAATATCCCTTTAAATTTCATACCTGGGGGGTGTCTATAGTATGCCTGTAAAGGGGCGCATGTTTCCTGTGTTTAGAACAGTCTGACAGCAAAATGACATTTTGAAGGAAAAAACTCATTTAAAACTACCCGCGGCTATTGCATTGCCGACAATACACATAGAAGTTAATTGATAAAAACGGCATGGGAATTCCCCAAAGGGGAACCCCGAACCAAAATTAAAAAAAAAAATGACGTGGGAGTCCCCCTAAATTCCATACCAGGCCCTTCAGGTCTGGTATGGATATTAAGGGGAACCCCGGCCAAAATTAAAAAAAAAAAAACGGCGTGGGGTCCCCCCAAAAATCCATACCAGACCCTTATCCGAGCAGGCAACCTGGCAGGCCGCAGGAAAAGAGGGGGGGACGAGAGTGCGGCCCCCCCCTCCTGAACCGTACCAGGCCACATGCCCTCAACATTGGGAGGGTGCTTTGGGGTAGCCCCCCAAAACACCTTGTCCCCATGTTGATGAGGACAAGGGCCTCATCCCCACAACCCTGGCCGGTGGTTGTGGGGGTCTGTGGGTGGGGGGCTTATCGGAATCTGGAAGCCCCCTTTAACAAGGGGACCCCCAGATTCCACCCCCCCTGTGTGAAATGGTAAGGGGGTACAAAAGTACCCCTACCATTACACTAAAAAACTGTCAAAAATGTTAAAAATGACAAGAGACAGTTTTTGACAATTCCTTTATTTAAATGCTTCTTTTTTCTTCTATCTTCCTTCATCTTCTGGTTCTTCTGGTTCTTCTGGCTCTTCTGGTTCTTCCTCCGGCGTTCTCGTCCAGCATCTCCTCCGCGGTGTCTTCTATCTTCTTCTCCTCGGGCCGCTCCGCACCCATGGCATGGGGGGAGGCTCCCGCTCTTCTCTTCTTCTTCATCTTCTTCTCTTCTTCTCTTCTTCTCTTCTTCTTTTCTTATCTTCTTCATTTTCTTCTCCGGGCCGCTCCGCACCCATGCTGGCATGGAGGGAGGCTCCCGCTGTGTGACGGCGCTCCTCGTCTGACAGTTCTTAAATAACGGGGGGCGGGGCCACCCGGTGACCCCGCCCCCCTCTGACGCACGGGACATGACGGGACTTCCCTGTGGCATTCCCGGTGACGTCACAGGGAAGTCCCGTCAAGTCACCCCCTTACCATTTCACACAGGGGGGGGTCGGGATCTGGGGGTCCCCTTGTTAAAGGGGGCTTCCAGATTCCGATAAGCCCCCCGCCCGCAGACCCCCACAACCACCGGCCAGGGTTGTGGGGATGAGGCCCTTGTCCTCATCAACATGGGGACAAGGTGTTTTGGGGGGCTACCCCAAAGCACCCCCCCAATGTTGAGGGCATGTGGCCTGGTACGGTTCAGGAGGGGGGGGCCGCACTCTCGTCCCCCCCTCTCTTCCTGCGGCCTGCCAGGTTGCGTGCTCGGATAAGGGTCTGGTATGGATTTTTGGGGGGACCCCACGCCGTTTATTTATTTATTTTTTTGGCGCGGGGTTCCCCTTAAAATCCATACCAGACCTGAAGGGTCTGGTATGGAATTTAGGGGGAACCCCACGTCATTTTTTTTTTAATTTTGGCCGGGGTTCCCCTTAATATCCATATCAGACCTGAAGGGCCTGGTATGGAATTTAGGGGGACTCCCACGTCATTTTTTTTTTTTTATTTTGGTTCGGGGTTCCTCTTTGGGGAACTCCCATGCCGTTTTTATCAATGAACTTCTATGTGTATTGTCGGCAATGCAATAGCCGCGGGTAGTTTTAAATGAGTTTTTTCCTTCAAAAAGTCATTTTGCTGTCAGACTGTTCTAAACAGGGGAAACATGCGCCCCTTTACAGGCATACTATAGACACCCCCCAGGTACGAAATTTAAAGGGATATTACACTTTTATTGTTTGACTTTAAGCATTATTAAAATCACTGCTCCTGAAAAAACAGACGTTTTTAAAACTTTTTTTTGCATTGATCCATGTCCCCTGGGGCAGGACCTGGGTCCCCAAACACTTTTTATGACAATAACTTGCATATTAGCTTTTAAAATTAGCACTTTTGATTTCTCCCATAGACTTTTAAAGGGTGTTCCGCGGCATTCGAATTTGCCGCGAACACCCCAAATTGTTCGCTGTTCGGTGAACTTGCGAACAGCCAATGTTCGAGTCGAACATGAGTTCGACTCGAACTCCAAGCTCATCCCTACTTTTAAGGATGAAGCAGAAAATGACAGATTTTGCCATTCTAATACCAAGTGTTTATGTCCTTGGAAATTTCCCTCACTCATTAAAATGCTGAAGTATTGCTTATAATTCAGTCTAAAATTTAGCCACGCATCAATCTAGTGACTCTGAGACTGCTGAGAACACCAAAAGTTTAATATCCATTCCAGGTATCTCAGCCCCAAGTACTAAAACTTTGTTTAAAAATGATTCTGAAAAACACTTTAAACCTAGGCACCAAAATACATACAGTACTTTCACACAAGCTCAGTGATTCCTGTACTAGGCCAACCATCACCTATGTCTTTCTCCAACTAATCCAAACCTAGCAGCTTTTAACTTAAATATACCCTGAGTCTACTTCTGAGGCCAAACACCTGGAGTTTGCTTCTGAGGCCCAACGCACCAGTCTTCCTCCTTTTTTGCGACTGAGACAGGCCCTCAGATTCTGGGCTTGTCTGTTGTAAATGAAAACCTGTCCTATATTTTTTTAATTTTCTTCTGGGCCTGAGTTCATTTCTTTTAAGCCTGAGTCTGCCTCTTCTAAATGTGTGCCCACCTCTTCTAAGCATCTATTCTGGTAATTCATTTGTTTTAAAAAATCAAAGAGGAAAATACGCCCTGCTACAATTCTCCTATCTCAGCGCTCATGAAATATTAGGTATATAAAGATTGAAATATAATAGACACCAGTGATCAAAACAGGTGTCAATAATCCCAAATTGAGATATCTCTCAGCAGCCACTTAACACAAAACAAGCATATTTGAACAGATGTGTAAATAATCACTCTCAGTGGGAAATACTAACACAACAAAGCGGCGCTATTCTCAGTCACAAACTATGACTGGTAAATGAAATGTCTCTGTTGGAAATGCAAGCAGAAGGATTTCAGCAAAGACAAAGTATAGTAAAAAATTGGTATGGAGTCTCAAGCTGGATATAGCGGGTATGTGTAGCGGATTTGATGAGTGCACCATTTACCATCTATTGTATCACCACGTGCTGCACACACACCCGCAATGGGGTTCTAACTCACCAGAACCAGAGGGTTAATAGGCCTTAGATAGCAACCTTAATATGATCGCTCCTAAAGAGCAGAGCTGCAGCATCCCACCGAGGCCCCCGGTCCTGCCGCGCCACTCTCAGCCCCCCCGGAGCTCCAGTAACGGTTCCAATAGAAGAGAATACAGCAACCAGCCAATACTCAGAACCTCATTTACTAGTCATAGTTTGTGACTGAGAATAGCGCCGCTTTGTTGTGTTAGTATTTCCCATTGAGAGTGATTATTTACACATCTGTTCACAATTCATTTGTTTTACCTGAATCTGAGACTGGTCTACCACTCTCACTTGACACTTTGCCAGTGCAGTGCTCACCCGAGCCAGTGGCACACTCACCTAAGACTTTGTCAGTGCAATGCTTACCCAAGGCTTTACCAGTGCCAGGTTTGCCTAAGACTGTTACAGTGCCATGATCGCCAGAGACCCTGACAGTGACATGTCCACTCAAGATCCTATTAGCTTCTACCCCATCTGTGGAACACTCCCAGACTGACCTTTTGCAATCTAGAATCTTTGAATCTGCCATATCCAATGCTTATGGTTTTGTGTTCTCTGTAGTCCACGATCTTTCTCCCCTGGATCTGAATCCTCTTTGTTTTGCTTGCTCCATAGTTAGTTAACCAGTCTCATACATTTGCCAATGGAAATTATTGTTTTGACATCCTTTCTGTTGCTAAGAGGCCCACATACCATTAGGTATCTTTTTTTCCTTGTCAAAAGAAGTTTATTGAGTATACAATGTTATAAAGATACATAAAGTAAGTTTACAAGGATCTATAAAGTAAGCTCATTGTTTTACAGTAGGGTTTATATAGGTAAATATCATGAAATTTCAAATATTAAACATTGGGTTCACGTAAACCTAAATTAAAGATATATATCATTTCCTTAGTTACTTTTGTAGGTATTTAAATGATTTATACCTACTATACATATTGTTTACAAGTAGAGTGTATATAGGTCAAATAAATTCTGATAATGAGCTTTAATCGTAAGGTGGAGAAAAGGAAAGAGAAAGAAGAAAAAGGGTTGAAAGGAAGAGGTATGGTCCACAAGGTTGTCCCGCTCGTCAGTTTATTATTCTTTTTAGTTCTCTTTGAAGCCTTAGAATGGGTGTCTCTGTAAGTCATTTAATCTGTTACCATGGCAATAGGACAGAGTCATTGAAATTTGACAGGAACTGTTGTTTTATCCAAGGATGCCAAAGTTTTTCAAATTTTGGAATTTGATTTTGATCGATGGCTACCATCTTAGCATGGTACATTGTAGTATTCATTCTGTGAATTGTTTCTGCTAGTACCAATGTAGGAGATCTCCATGCCTTGGCCACTGTTTGTTTTGCAGCCGTTATTAGTTGGATCATAAGTTTGAATTGAGAGAGTGTTAACCATTCCGGTTTTAGATTAAGTAAAGTTAAATATGGATCTGGTTGTATTATTTTTTTAAATATTTTAGATGCAATCACGAAGACTTCCTTCCAGAAGGTTTGGATTACTGGGCACGTCCACCATATGTGTAAATATGTGCCTATTTCTGGGCATCCTCGAAAACAAAGAGTTGAGGTATTAGGTGAATATTTTGCCACTCTAGCGGGTACAAGGTACCAGCGAGTTAGGACTTTATAATTTGTCTCCAGTGCTAAGATGTTGGGTGAAGATGACTTAGATGTGAGCCATATATTAGACCAGTCCGTGTCTTCTAAAGTTCGTCCCAGGTCCTCCTCCCACCTCTGAACGTAAGAGGGTCTATTAAGATTTGCTACTCCATATAATTGATTATAAAGTGATGAAATTGTACCTTTAGCAAATGGATCTTTTGTACAGATTGATTCAAAAATGGATAATTGGGATAATGGTGTATCCCCCTTTAGGAATGGTGTATAGAAATTTTTGATTTGGAGATATCTAAATATCTCAGAGTTTGGTAGATCATATTTTTCTCTAAGCGATGGGAATGAAAGGAATGATTTAGATACTATGAAGTCATTTAGTGTCTGAATGCCTGATGTTGTCCAAGCTTTAAAAGAATTTGGGTAGATCCATGCCGGATAAAAGGCCGGATTTCTGATAAAAGAAAGGAGAGGATTGTGTGGAGATTGTAACTGATATTTGGTTTTTAGTTTATCCCAGAGAGATAAGAAGTGTTTAGTTATGGGATTATGAATTTTAAAGCGGTCTTTAGGATCAAGCCATAATAAATTTGATATTAATAGAGGGTCATTTTCTGAAGCCTCTATAAATACCCATAATGGGATTTCCTGTTTTGCATGGTATTTGGTCAGACTGGCCAAATGTGCTGCTCTGTAGTAGTTAGTAAAATTAGGGTATACCAGGCCTCCTTTATTTTTGGGAAGATGTAGTGTGTGTATAGGTATACGTGGTTTAGAAGAGCCCCATATAAACGAAGTTGCTCTTTTTTGTACTATTCTCAAAAAATAGGAAGGAATTGGAATAGGGAGGACTCTGAATAGATAAAGCAATTTGGGTAGAATAGTCATTTTGATTGCATTAATCTTCCCTATCCAGGATAAAGGAAGTTGCGACCATTGTTTTATTAGATTTGTGATCTGTCTTAATACAGGAGGATAATTGGTTGAGAATAAGTCAGAATGAGATGCTGTTAAATGAATTCCAAGATATGGGATTGATTTTTCTGCCCATGTGAATGGGAGTGCTGCCCTAGCCGGGATCAATTCCATGTTTGTGAGTGAAATATTAAGCACTAGGCATTTCTTAGGATTAATCATAAGGCCGGATAGGGCTGCAAATCCATCAAGAGCTGGTATTAAGTTAGGACCAGAGACCTGTGGTGATGATAGAAAAAGTAATATATCGTCTGCAAATATACATAATTTGTGTGTAATACCTCCTACTTCAATGCCAGTTATAGTTTGGTTTGTTCTGATGTATTGGGCCATGGGTTCGAGTATAAGGGCAAATAATAAGGGAGATAATGGGCAACCCTGTCGGGTACCTCTTTCGATATTAAAGGCTTCAGATTTGTATCCAGCATATTTTATATAGGCTTTGGGTTTATTATATAATGCTTTGATCCATGTTAAAAAGTGGGGTCCAAAACCCCATTTTTGTAATGAATATTGCATATATTGCCAGGATACTGTGTCAAATGCCCTCTTAATATCGAGAGATAGAAAACATAAAGGGATTTTCCGTTTTTTAGCAATATGTGCCAATAACACTGCCCTGCGTATATTATCGCCTGCCTGTCTATTTGGCATGAAGCCTACTTGATCTCTATGTATTAATTTTCCTATAATGCTATTGAGGCGTTTTGCTATTATTTTTGCTAATAATTTAATATCGAGGTTTAACAGAGAGATAGGCCGATAATTCACACAGGAAGTATCATCAGAAAGGGGTTTTGGGATCATACAAACAATTGCCATTAGTGTTTCTTGCCGAAAAGAATGTCCATCTAGAAGTTTGTTAAAAGTTTCAGTGAGAATGGGAGAGAGTATTTCTGAGAATGTTTTATAGTATAAAGCCGAGTAGCCGTCTGGGCCTGGTCTTTTGTTAAGTTTTAGGTCTTTTATGGCGTTAGCAACTTCATCTATAGTTATAGGCTCATCCAAACTGCTTTTTTGATTCTGAGATAACTCAGGTAAGGTTATTTTTGAGAAGAAGGATTCAGCCTCTGTAGGATTAAATTCATTGTTTGTCTTGTATAAAGTTGCGAGATGTGAGTGAAATTTATGGACTATTTTAACTGGATTACAAGTGTAAACATTTTTTGATAATTTCAAACGTATTGGTTTGAAAGATTTGTTAGTTGAATTTAATGCCCGAGCCAAATATGTACCTGGTTTGTTTGTATTCATGTTTAAATTGTGTTTGGAGCGTTTGAGGGATTTATCAACTGACTCAGTGAGAAATAGATTGTATTCCAATCTAGATTTTTCCAGATGAGATTTTGTACTCTGAGATGGATTATCTTGAAATGATATGTAGGCTGCATTAAAATTGAGTTCTAGTTTTTTTGCTAGATTTTTGCGTTCCCGTTTAAATAGTGCCATTTGTCTTTGTATTGTACCACGCAAGACAGGCTTATGAGCTTCCCACAGTGTTATTGGGGAGATGTCTGTTGTATTATTAATTGATATGTATTCCTTTAAAGCTTGTTCAATGGCCATCTGATGTAGTGGGTGTTTGAGCATTATGTCCGGTAAGTACCACGTTGGGTCATGCGCTTTTGGTATGGCTGAGGCTATCGTAGTGTATACTGCATTATGGTCAGACCACGGAATCGGAATTATATCTGATGCAATAATTTCTGGTATCATTCCTATTGTTAGAAAAATATGATCTATTCTGGTGAAGGTTTGATGAGGGTGCGAGAAATAAGTGAATTTCTTTTTCATTGGGTTACTTTCTCTCCATGAATCTACCAGATTGTATTTGGAAAGAAGTTGAGAAAAAGGTAATCTAGAGGTTATTTTGGATGGTGTAAAAGGTGATTTATCTAGAAATGGGAGGAGGACCTGGTTCGAATCCCCACACATTATCACTGTTCCTATTTTGTGTGTATTAATCACTTGTAATATATGTGAGAGGAATGGTGTAGGTTGTTTGTTAGGAGCGTAGTAGGAAATCACTGTGATTGCTGTATCCATTATATAACCCATGAGTATCAGGTATCTACCTTCTGGGTCTTTAATTTCTGATGATAAGGTGAATGGTGTGGATCGGTGAAATGCAATTAGAGTTCCCCTTTGCTTGGTACAGGCAGAAGCCGTGTAAATTTGTTGATAAAAAGGAGAAATATATTTTGGAGTAGAATCTTTGGTGAAGTGTGTTTCTTGGAGGCATACTATGTGAGCCTTCTTGTTATGGAAAGTACGGAAGGCTTTGGTCCTTTTTTGAGGGACATTTATTCCCTGAACATTCAGTGAAAGTATATTCAGTGGTGCCATGGCAATAGATCAAATAGTTTTGACTTACTTTTTGTTATGCAGAGCTGACTGCGCAGATCAACCTGTGTGGACTGAAGAGATGAATAGATAGAAAAGAAACCAGTGAATTCTGGAGTAAAGAGTAAACAAAAAACATATGAGATTAGATGATACATTGTATAAATTATTTTTTGCAAGTAATCACAATTTACCCGTGAAAGAGAATAAATATCTCTCTCAGGGGAATAAGTGAGGTATCTTTTTTTCCAAGCATGCCCAGGTGCTGCTTTTTTCTATATTCCTATACTGCCATTGACCAGACTTGTCCAAGTACTGTCTTCTTTCATGAAAGCCTCAAGATTGCCCCTGCTAAAGTGACATCTTATGCTGCTAATACTCTAGCATGACCAAATGCTGGAAACGTACTTTGTATGCTAGGTTTTGTTGAGCTTTGTGCTATGGGTTGCAGTTTCACTAGGCACTGTTCTGAAGGCTCTGAATCCTCTGGGCTTTACTCAACAGACTTTAATGCTCCTGGGTTTCACGATAGTGACATGATTGACCCTGGTGATTTGTCTTTCAGTTACTGTTTTGATCCTGGTGGCTCTCTTCTAGATTTTGGTGCTGCGGGGCACACTGAGCCACCAGTTGAATTGTGGTTGGAGAATTCAGAGATCACGCCTCAGTGGGGTGGGTAATCTGTCAATTCCACCTTACTTAACCACTTGACCTCTAGAAGATTGACCCCGTTCATGACCAGGCCACTTTTTGAGATACAGCACTGCATTACTTTAACTGAAAATTGCACAGTCGTGCAACGCTGTACCCAAATAAAATGTATGTCATTTTTTCCCCACAAATAGAGCTTTCTTTTGGTGGTAATTGCGTTACAAACAAAAAAAACCTGACAATTGAAAAAAAAAACTATATTTTTTTATTTTCTGCTATAAAACATAAAATAAAAAAACTGAAAGAATCAAATTTTCCTTAAAATTTAGGCCAATATGTATTTTGCTACAAGTTTTGGTAAAAAAAATCCCAAACGTATATTGATTTGTTTACGTTATAGCATCTACAAGCTATGGTATACAGTATATACTAGAATTTTGCTTAATTATTTTTTTTATACAACTAATGGCAGCTATTAGCAACTTATAGTGGGACTGCAATATTGCGGCAGACAATCGGACACTAACTGACACTTTTGACACTTTGCGGGAACCAGTGACACAAATTCAGTGATCAGTGCTAAAAATATGCACTGTCACTGTACTAACGACACAGGCTTCGAAGGGGTTAAACATCTAAGGTGATCATAGGGTTAACTGTGTGCCTAGTCAGTATTTGTGAATGGTGGTGTCACGAGAATTTAAATCCCTGCGGACAAACAGTGCTAGCTAATAAGTGGTAACAAATAACTCAATTGACTAGGTGCAATCACAATAGACACACATAGTGATATAAATTATAAATTAGTGACACAATAATAAAAAAATAAATTGGTGACACAAACATATACAATATAAAGTCCAAGTGCAGTGAAATAGAATGAAATCCTTGATTCCTTATGTCCAAGAAGTGTGCTCTCCATTTAATTCTCACACAATGCTGATTTGTAATGGAAAAATGCTTCCTCAAAATTTTGAAAAGGTAAGGTGAAGGTCCCTACTCACCAAATATAGTTTACCCTCAATGCCATACAACAAGAGAGGTCAAATGAGCATGTGCGGTTTCTATGACCAAAGGATCCGTGAAACAGCTCCAACCATAGTCTCCTTGTTGCGGTCCGTGTTCCAAGGATGAACCTCGTAGCAATCAGAAAGAAAACGGGCTTTGCATGGCATGTTAAGGTTTGGACTCTTTATTTAAACTTGGTTAAAAAACAAATAGAGTTCCACAGCAAGAATAGGGGTCAGATCCTTCCTGTACAAGCATACGCAGTCATCAAAATACCATAACAGTGCCTAAAAAGGCTCAAGTATGCTGTTCTGTATTCACCTGAGTCAGTATTTGTGTCTACTATGTGTGCTGCTTTAACTAGGGGAAGAGATGGATTTGAATCCCTGCTTTGCAGGAACACAGAATCCATCCCTTCCCCCATTGCCAGAATGGACCTCTGCCTTGTTTTCATAGGCAGAGCTCCATTCTGAGTCTCTGCTCGATGACAGTGGGTGCTGGCGGACATCGAGTGCTGGCACCCACAGATCAGCTTCTGCTGTGAATAATTACAGCAGAGGTGGTCCAATCCACAGCTGCTGCCCTGTAGCAGTAAAACTGCTATAGGGCAAACAGTACACGGTTAAAGTAGAACTATAGGCAAAACTTTTTTTTTGATTGTCCCATTGGGGAGATTTACCATCACTTCCTCTCCCATAGCCAAAACAGGAAGTAAGAGGAAATCTCTGCAAATTAAGGGAATCTCTTGGGCACCCGAAGGCCATCAGAACTAGTGTGCCCATTGGAAGATTTCCCCTCTATTACTTTTCTTGGGACAACACAAAATTTGGGGATTTTCTTTTACTTTTTTACTTTTTTAATTGTAAACAGGACGACTGGAGAGGGTGAATTTCCCTATATGGGACACATACAGCAATAAAAACTGATAGGTGTTCTAATCCCTCTCCCCTCTATCCCACAGTATTGTTATGTCTTAAACTGTTACTGAATTTCTCTACACTGGGCTTATCACTTTCTGACCAGCCTCAAACCTTACTCATTGTTTGACTGCAGCTTGACCTTGTTTGAAGTAATAAGTCATGTTGTGGTGCAGTCTCTATTGTCTTCAAAGACTCCATTATCCTTAGAAGATTTCTGTCCTATAATTGTGTTTAGTTAAGAAAGAAGTTTGTCTCTTCAGCATCAATGAATTTCAATAAACATTGCAGATTAGGGCAATTGAGTATCATTTATGCAGTTTTCAGGGTGTAGCAAAATAAACAGTTTGTGGTCCATGACCAGATAATCAGCTTACACTTAAGATTTGTGTTTTATACTAATTTGAACTATACTTCCTGCACTGTGCTGCCACCTTTTTTTTTTTTATCTTAAATAATCTTTATTAACAATTCTTAATTTACATACACCATATTAAAACATCTGCAAATTCGTGTAGACATACTCCACTAGCAAGGAGGCCGTGTAGCCCTCATCCGCTCCTCCCCACTCCCATTACATCTACATGTCCCGTCCAGCAGATAGGCTACGTACGGTATCATAAGGCAACAGAAGGCTATTTTCCCCCCAACCCTCCCTCCTTTCCCTTACTCTCCTCCCACCCTAAGCCAGGTCCTTCCTTTTATTCCTGACACCCTACGCTTACTAACCACGGGTTCCACATCCTTTCAAATTTTTTAAGGTTCCCTCTTCTAATATATAGGGCTCTCTCCTTCCATATTACATCATTTATTGTTTTAACCCAATCATCCACTGCAGGGGGGAGGGCTGTTTGCCATCTCTGCATAATAAGCTTCCGAGCCTGGTAGAGGCATCTCAAAACTGCTATTTTAGCCGCTGCCTCCTCCCGGCTCCATGCCCTGTATCCAAGAATGCAGAATCTGACGTCTGTCTCCAGAGAGATCCCCCACTTGCCTCCAATAGAGCCCACAACCCCCAGCCAGTAACGTACTAATTTGGGGCACCTCCAAACCATGTGTATCAAGTCGCCCTCCTCCCCACACTAGGGCATTTGGCATCAGGTCTTACACCAAAACGGAATAATTTTTGTGGGGTATAGTATGCTCTATGTAGCAGCATTAAGTGGGAGAGTCTCTGTGCAGGTGAAACTGAGACCTCCTGTCCTACCTCCAGTATTTCCCTCCATTGTATATCTGTTAACTTTCCCACATCCTTCTCCCACCCCTCCCTACAGCTAAGATGCTCTGATCTGACAATAGTTTCCTTGCACAGTTGCGCATATATTCCGGAGATAAAACCCTTCATCTTGCCAGGTTTAATCACTCTCTGAAGCAGAGCAGCATCTGTCCAAACTGGGGGGCTTACCCTAAATTGTACCTCCAGTGCAGCTCTCATTTGTAAATACCTGAAGAATGATTGTCTTGGAATGCTATATTCCTTTTGAAGGTCCTCGAAGGTTTTCAGTACGCTTCCTCTGTACAACTGGGAAAGTCTATTTATACCCCACCTCGCCCATTCCTTAAATTCCCCCATAGCCACTATCTCCTGTAGATTCCTGTTATGCCAGAGGGGAGCGTATTCTGTAAACCCAACATATCCCATTAAGGCCTTTGTTACTTTCCAAACTTTTGTTATTAACTTGGTTGTGGGGCCGCTACCAGGTAGTGAGTCTGCCTCCAATGCCTCCACTACGTTTTTATGAGGTGCCTCCAGAGTTAACAGACCTCTGTCAGCACTTCCACCCCCTACATGCTGCAACTGTGCTGCCAGAAAATAGCACCTCGGGTGCGGGAGGGCTATTTCTCCTTCTTTGACTGGTAACTGTAGGTTCTGAAGACTAATCCTGGCCTTTCCCCTCCTCCACAACAGCTCCCTGAAAAATGAATCGATCTTTTTGAACCACTTTTTGTTCACCCACACCGGTGAGTTGTGTAACAGATACAGCAGTTGAGGCAACCAAACCATCTTAATTAGGTTGCCCCTTCCTGCTACAGACAGGGGCAGCCGACTCCAGATATCAATTTTACACCTAAATTTACCCAGTAGTGGATCTAGGTTGTCTACAATATACTGTTTGGGATCTTTTGACATATTTATGCCCAGATAACGAATCATTGGAACTACTTTTAAGTGTGGAATTCCCGACAAAACCAGACCACTAAGAGTATCTAGTGGCAATAGTGCAGACTTCCTCCAATTCACCACCAGTCCTGACACATTGCCAAACCTCTCCATTACATCCATTACCTGCCTAAGGGAGCCTCCCGTATCCCCGAGAAACAATAGGACATCGTCGGCATACAGGGCAATCCTCTCCTCTCCTATTCTTCTTACGAACCCTTCGATCTTTGAGCTGGACCTGATATGAATTGCTAGTGGCTCCATGGCGAGGGCAAAAAGCAGGGGGGACAGGGGACATCCCTGTCTTGTCCCCCTCTCTAAGCATATTTTCCCTGAAAGTTCTTTATTAACCTTAACCCTCGCACTTGGGCCCCTGTACAGTATTTTTATCCACTTTCTGAAGACAGGACCCAAGCCAAACTCCTCCAGCACCCGCCAGAGATAGGGCCACTCCAGGCTGTCAAAGGCCTTAGTTATATCCAGGGATACTACTGCTCTTGATCCCATATTCTCTGTCGGGGTCTGGAGATTCATATGCCCTCCTGATGTTCATACTCGTGGTCCTATGGGAAATAAATCCCGTTTGGTCCACGTGGATAAGTTTATGCATAATTTTGTTAAGCCTGGCAGCCAACACCCTTGCCAGGATTTTGGCGTCCGTACACAACAGAGATATAGGCCTGTATACCGACGTTTCCAGTGGGTCACCCCCTTCTTTATGAAGCAAGATAATATTTGTTTCGGTCATAGAAACAGGCAAACACCCTCCCTGTAGAGCCCAGTTCAATGTTTTCAGCAACTCTGGCAGGAGGATCTTCCCGTAGTGCTTATAAGTCTCCACCGGAAGACCATCCGGCCCCGGAGATTTTTGGTTTGCCATTCCATTTACAGCTTGTTGTAATTCAGCTAGTGTAATTGGTGCATCCATACCCTCTCTATCCTCTTCAGTAGCTATGGGGACCCGTATATCCTTAAAAAAGTTTTCCATGTCCTCCTACCCAACGATCCCCTGCGACCTATACAGATTTTCATAATACTTCTCAAATGTATCTGTAATTTCCAGACTCTGAGAGGATATCTCACCATTTGGAGTCCTGATTGCCGGGATCATCGAGGAGGAGGAGTTGGTTTTTACCAAGTAGGCCAACATACGTCCCACACTTTCTCCTTCCCCAAAGGTCCGTTGTTTCTGGAAAAGTTGCTTATTTTCACCCCTCTTCAGGACTGCTGTTCTATAGGCCTCCTGTTTTTCCTCCCACAGTTTCTGCTTCTCTGGTGTAGGGCCTTCTATAAATTGCTTCTCTGCCATCTCCAGTTCCCTCCTAATTCCCTCCTCCCACTCCCTTGCCCTCCTCTTAACTCCTGCCACCCCCTGGATCAGAATACCCCTAAGGAAAGCCTTCAGTGTGTCCCATTGTACACCTGCTGTAGTTGAGCCTTCATTAAATTTTAGAAAATCTTCTAACTTTATTATTATCCTCTCTGGTTCCCCCATTAACTCCAACCAATATGGGCTTAACTTCCAAAACCCTCTAGCCTCCCTGACCCCTATACCCACTGAGGCCACCATCAGGGAGTGATCCGAGACCCCTCTCGGATAATATACTACATCCTTTATTATTGGCACTGCCTCCTCGTTCCCCAGGGTCATATCAATCCTGGAGAAGGTGGAGTGGGAGGAAGAGAAGCAGGAGTACTGCCTTACTCCAGGGTTCCGGGCCCTCCACATATCCAACAGGCCTGCCTCCTCAAGGAATTGACTCAACCGGCCCCCTGCTACACTGTTTACTTGGACTCTCGGTGGAAATCTGTCCAACTCTCTATTCAACACCTCATTAAAATCCCCTAGTACTATCACCGGGGTGTCTGTTTTATCCAACATAAACTCCATTAGACTATACAGCACTTCCAAATTAAAAGGTGGGGGGATATAAATGTTAGCAATAACATACATTCTATTTTCAATAGAACAGTATAAAAAAACATAACGACCCAAACTATCTATCCTGGTCTGCCTACAGGAGAACATCACACTTCTTGTTACCAATATACTCACCCCCCTAGAATAAGAGGAGTGCACCGAGTGATATTGGGCCTGGAACCTTCTACTTGGAAGACATTTCATCGTGTCCTTTGTCAAGTGAGTCTCCTGTAGGCAGACCATACCCACCCCCCTTATCTCCAGCAGTGAAAAAATGGCGGCCCTCTTATTTGGGTTCCCCATCCCCCGTACGTTCCAGGAGCCTATTTTGAGAATTTTAGACTGCATCAAGCAAGCAACAGGCAGGAATTGGCCCCCAAAAAACCAACGGCAATGGGCGTCTTAAACTTGGTATATTGTCTTGTACCCAAAAATAACACCTCCTTACCCATTATAACTCCCCCAACAAAAAAGGAAAAAACCCATAGGGTAGCCAAAGTGAGACCCCTCCATTAATACCGAGCTGTGTACTGCATATAAAAAGAAGAAAGAAAAATAAAAAGGAAGAAGTGTTCCCTTAATTACCCTCTGTGCTTCCTTACTATTATTTCCCTTTCTAGTAGACATTCTAAGTGTCCCCCTTTCCTTTTTTCCCGTGTTCCTATTCATAGTATTTGTATTTATCACACATGTGCTTAATCCTACGTCCCCCCTCCCCCCCCTTTCCCCTAACTACCCCCCCAGTTACTAAGTGCATTTTAATTCCACTTTAAGATAAATTTGCAACCCCCCTTCCTCTCCACCACCCACCCCCCTCTCTCCCTCCCCCCCACCAAACCCCCCCATCCCTTCCCCCCCCCTCCCCCACCTTACCAGGTTAGCCCCTGGGGCTTTATTCGTGACCACCTCATATATTCCTTTCAAAATGCCTCTTCCTAACATCCCCCCCCCAACCTCCACCAATAGTATCAACATGTGCCAAATTTTAAATGTAATATCCTCCTCCTCCCCCATTCCTACTCTACCATACACCATCATTCTTCCTCTCTGTACCAAGTTCATATTGCTTCCCACAGTCCAAATATTCTTATCTTCTTATCAGACACCCTGACTCTCTGGGCTCCGTTCTTTGGGTTTCAGTCTTTGTTTGTTTTCTTCGTACCAACGTGTTACCCCCACCGGGGAATCGAAGAAGAGAACCTCCCCAATTGCCTCCACCCGTAGCCTAGCTGGATACAGTAAAGCATACTTGACTTCAAATTTTTGAAGGGCGCGTTTGATCTCCACGAACCCTTCCCTGCGTCTCTGCAGCTCCGGCGAAAAGTCCGCGAAGAATGAAACCTTTGCACCGTTATAAAGAATAATCCCCTTCTCTCTGGCTCTGCGTAGTAAAGTTATCTTGTCACAATGGTTCAGAAATTTCATTAATAAGGACCTGGGGCGCCCTCCAGGGAGCGGAGCCCTGAAGGGGACCCGGTGGGCTCTCTCAATCGCAAACTGTGCTGAAAATGCATCTCTTCCAAATATTTCTGTGAACCATCCTTCCAAAAAGGCAATGGGACTATGCCCCTCACATCTCTCTGGGAGACCCACTATCCTTATATTGTCCCTTCTCAGGCGGTTTTCCATTTCATCCATTTTTTCATTAATTCTACCCAATTGCTCCTTCATGGATTTAACATCTTGGTGTAGGGGAAAAACATCATCCTCCATTTGGCTCACTCTTCCCTCTAGGCCCGTTATTCTGTCTACTGCCTTTTGCAACTCCTGCTTTATTAGTAACAGTTCATCTTTAACCTCTTTAATTTGGCAGCTTAACCCCTCCACTGATGTTTTACAGGAATTAATCGCTTGCAATACTTCCCTCAGGGTAGGTTCTACCTCTGTGACGGAGACGGTAGTTGGCAGTGGTAGATGAACTTTTTCCCCTGCCCCTGTACCTTTATTAACATTCGGGTTTTTATGCCCTATTCCAGCTGGAGTTGATGATGCCTGTCCTTGACTTTTCCTATCCCCAGTAGTCTTAAGTTGCGGAAGTTGCCCGTTTTTGGTGGGGGTCTGTTCAGGGGTATGTGCGAACCTCTCCAATTTTGCTGCTGCTGCTGCCGCCTGGTTCCCCTTCTCCTTTGCTGACCGTAATGACTGGGGCCCCAAATTCTCCATGTTAACTGGCTCCTCCCCTCTCCTCCTGGACATTGCCATTGTTACCTTTGTATACCCAGATAGACAATACCACCAGGGGAAAACGAGCAAGGCAAAATAAAAACCAGGGAGCAGCAAAAGGGTTTGGCCGAAAATACACAGGCAAGTACTGTCCCTTTAGTGCAAGGATCTATCTGCAACCCTGCAATCTCCAGTCATCCGATGTACGTATTCAGCAGTTTGAGTATTTAATATACTAGTCAGATGTATCATAAATGCCCATTCACTCCTCCGTCCCCCTGTTGTAGTATAGGGCCACAGGGTCACAACATACTGTCCTTTAACCGAATACAGTGAGCTATAGTAAGATGACAGGGTTAAACCCTCTTTCCACGTCCCGCTCACCTGCTCCGGTCCCCACAGTCCCAGGACCCAGCGTCCAGCTCCTTACCAACCTCCACGGTGTATCACAGTCAGTTTGGCATAGGATCTCCACAGATCTTCTATTCCACCGTCACCCGTCCGCCTCTCCTCCTCTCTCGCCGCTCCGTAGTGGCACACTGAAAGCCGCTCCACCAGCTCCCCGGTGCGCAGGCGCAGTAGCTACCGCAGCTCCAGTGAGGGCGCCTCAATGCAGTTAGCTTGTTCAGGCAACCGGCGCCGGCTTCTCCGACTAGGGACATGCCTCGCCTTACATCGGCCACGCCGGGATCCAAGTACTAGCAGTAGCAGCCGGCCAAACGCTCCGACCCTCCAATATTTGCAGGTAGACCGCAAGGTGGAGAGACTCTCAGCACGCCACTCGCTCCGCTCCACACTCCATCCACACCCTCATCCGGTCACGCCCCCCTCTACACAACACTCGTGCTGCCACCTTTACTTGAATCATCTCTGAAAATTTCAAGTGTTCTCTAATTAATGTTTGTTGTGGTTTGTCTCATATTTTCTAAATTGCAGCCACGGTATATATATATATATATATATATATATATATATATATATATATATATATATATATATATTTATTTATTTATTATTATTATTATTATTGAACAGGATTTATATAGCGCCAGTTTACGCAGCGCTTTACAACATGAGGGCAGACAGTACACTTACAATACAAATCAATACAGGAGGAATCAGAGGGCCCTGCTTGTTAGAGCTTACAATCTAGAAGCGAGGGTCAAGTGGAAACAAAAGGTAATAACTGTGGGGGGTGAGCTGATGGAGAAAATTAAGAAACAGTTGTTAGGTGTGGGTAGGGTAGGCTTCTCTGAAGGGAAGGGTTTTCAGGGATCGTCTAAAAGCTAATAGAGTAGGAGATAAGCGGACAGATTGGGGTAAGGCATTCCATGGGATTGGAGAGGCTTTGGAAAAGATCTGGAGGTGAGCATGGGAGGAGGTGATGAGGGAGCTAGAGAGCAGAAGATCTTGAGAGGAACGAAGAGAACGAGTAGGTTGGTATTTAGAGACTAGGCTAGTGATGTAGTTGGGGGATAAATTGTGGCTGGCTTTGTGCGTAGTTGTTAGTATTCCAGTGGAGGGATTGACAGAGATGGGTAGCAGAGACAGAATGATTGGTAAGCTGGATGAGTCTGGCAGCAGCATTCATGATGGATTGAAGAAGGGAGTTGCAGTAGTCGAGGCGAGAGATGACCAACGAGTGAATTAAGAGCTTTGTTGTGTCATTGGTTAGAAAGGGGTGTATTTTGGAGATGTTGCGGAGGTTGAGGCAGCAGGATGTGCACAGTGATTGGACGTGGTGCTTGAAGGAAAGTTCAGAGTCCAGGACGACACCTAGAACCTCGGCATGTGGGAATGGGCTTATAGTTGTGCCATCGATTTTGACCGAGAAATCAGGGGAAGGGGCATATGGGGGAGGAAAAATTATAAGTTCGGTTTTGGATAGATTGAGTTTGAGGAAGTGGTGTGACATCCAGACTGATATATCTGATAGTAAATTAGTGATACATGAGGAGACAAAGGGAGTGAGCTGAGGGGTAGAGAAATAGATTTGGGTGTCGTCAGCGTAGAGGTGGTGTTGGAAGCCATGGGTTGCTATCAGCTGACCCAGGGAGGAGGTGTAGATAAAAAATAGGAGAGGTCCAAGAACAGAACCTTGGGGGACCCCAACTGAGAAAGGAAGAGGAGAAGAGGAAGTAGAGTTGTAGGAAATGCTAAAGGTGCGGTTGGATAAGTAGGAAGAGAACAAGCGAAGAGTACAGTCACAGAGACCAAAGGCGTGGAGCTTTTTTTAGAGGAGGGGGTGGTCAATCGTATCAAAGGCAGCAGAGAGGTCCAGAAGTAGGAGTACAGAATAGCATTGATTGGTTTTGGCCATTAGTAGATTGTTTGTTTTAGGAGAGCAGTTTCTGTGGAGTGTTGAGGACGAAATCCAGACTGAAGGGGATCAAGAAGGCTATTATCAGTGAGGTGGATGCTCAGTCAGCTGTAGACCAGATGTTCGAGGAGTTTGGATAACAAGGGGAGCAAGGAGATGGGGCATAGGTTGTTAAGATTGGGTGGGTCCAGGGCTTTTTTAAGTATGGGTCTGACAAGTGCATGGTTCAGAGAGTTGGGGAAGATGCCAGAAGAAGGAGAGATTGAAGATGTGGGTTAGAGTGTGTAGCATAGAGCCAGAGGGTGAACGTAGCATTTGTGAGGGAACAGGATCCAGAGGGCAGGTGGTAAGGTGGACATTAGCAAGTAGTTTAGCTACCTCTATAGTGGTGGGGTTGAAAGAGGAAAATAATGATTGTGCCTGTGGGCATGAAGTGTGAAGCGTGGAGGGTATCAGAACAGTAGAGATCTCCTCACGAATTGTATCAATCTTCTGTTTGGTGTGATTGGCGATATCCTGGGCAGTAAGTGAGTTGGCGGGTGGAGGCGGTGGAGGATGAAGTAGAGAGTTGAAGGCAGAGAAGAGTTGACGGGGATGGGATGATAAGTTGCTAATGAGAGTAATAAAGTAGGTCTGCTTGGCAGTGAGGAGGCTGGAATTGTATTTTTGGAGGGCAGATTTATATTGGTTGAAATCTCTCTGAGGCTTAGTCTTATGCCACTGGCGCTCATGAGCATGACTACATTTTTTCAGACTTCTAGTATCATCTGTTTGCCAAGGTTGAAGGGGTCGGGGCCTGATTCTGTGTGTAGTGAGGGTGGCCATTGAGTCCAGTGAGGCTAGAAGTGAGATGTTGTAGACAGAAGTGGCTAGGTTGGTGCAGGATAGGGGTGAGATTTTGTCATAGAGCAGTGGTTCTCAACTCCGGTCCTCAGGGCCCACCAACAGGCCAGGTTTGCAAGATAACTGAAATACATCACAGGTGACATCATTTGCTGCTCAGTGATTGCAGTATTCTAGTCTGCATCTCCCCAAGGTAATACTTAAAATCTGTTCTGTTGGTGGGTCCTGAGGACTGGAGTTGAGAACCACTGTCATAGAGGTTGTCGATAGCAGAGTAGAGAAGAGAAGGGTTGAGATGACGTAGGTTTCTGCGGGTAATTTTTAGGTGGTTGGAGGGAGAGGAGGTGGAGGAGAGGGAGAGAGTGAAACTAATAAGGTGGTGATCAGAGAGGTTGCATGGAGTGCAAAGGTGAGAGAAAACGAGGTCAAGGGTATTGCCTTCGGAGTGAGTAGAAGCATGTATCCACTGCTTCAGGTCAAAGTAGGCTGTTAGGCTGAGAAGTTTGGAAGTGGCAGGAGTGTTAGTATTATTATGGATGTTGAAGTCCCTGAGAATGATTGTTGGGATTTCAGAAGAAAGAAAGTAGATTAGCCAGGCAGAGAAGTCATCAAGAAAGGTTGATACTGGTCCAGGGGGCCTGTAGATCACAGCTATCCTTAGAGAAACTGGAATGAAAAGACGAATGCAGTGTGCTTTGAAAGAGGAGAGTGACAGACAGGGAGGTGGGTGTAGTACCTGAAAGGTGCTATGTGGGGCTAGAAGGATTCCGACACCTCCTCCCTTACATCCACTGGATCTGGGGGAGTGAGTCCAGGAAAGACCACCATGGGATAGGGCAGCAGAAGACGCAGTGTCGGATTCGTGGAACCAGGTTTCTGTAATGGTGAGTAGGTTAAATGAGTTGGCAATAAAGAGGTCATGGAGAGAGGTGAGTTTGTTGCAGACAGAGCGGGAGTTCTAAAGGGCACAAGAGACAGGGAGTCTTATCTTAGGAAGAATAGAAATGAGAACTAAATTGTGTTGATTGCAGCTGCTACCAGAGGGTGCAGGGTGATGGGTGCATGGGGTACAGTTATAAGATGGAGGCCCAGGGTTTGGGGATATATATCTCCAGAAGTTAAGAGAAGCAGGAGAGTGAAAGAGGTAATATGGGAGTGGGATTTATATGAAGGGACATGGCCCAGGGTCTTAGAGATTGTTAGTGTGTGCAGGAGTTGGTGGGTGCAGTAATAAGGAGAGGACAGAAGTGAGGATGATATATATATATATATATATATATATATATATATATATATATATATATATATATATATATATATATATATATATATGCTGTGGGGGGGAGAAGAGGGGTGAAGGAGAGATAGTTTAAGGATAGAGGACAGAGCTGTCAAAAGGAGTGGGAGAGAGTGCATGTTACAAGGAGAAAGAGCTGAAGGGGTAAACAAGGTCACCTGATGTCTGTCTGGTGTTTTTCAAAGTTTTTTCTTGTGTTCATTTGCTTTGTGCATTCGCTGAAGTGCAGAGTCAGAAGTGCTTCCACTTGTAGAAATCGCCCACTTTGAGAAAGAGCCCCAGTTGCAAATGTGTACCCCCTGCAACTGCTTCACCCAACAGAAGCTTATATTTATACTGATAGGGGTGGGTGGTGGGTGGATTTCAGTTAGCAATCAAGAGGTAATAAAGGTTGGCTGGTTAACAGGGCAAAATTCTTAGTCCAGAAACAGACTAGCACGTGGGCACTAAAGTTAACGGGCCATAATTCTGGGTAAGACAAGGGAGATAATAAAGCATTGTAATGTGGACAGGTCTACAGACTGTTAAGCAAAAATAACATACCAGCATATATTAAGACACATAAGCAAAGCAGATAGCAGTGTATCAGTTTTTGGGTGGGGATGGTTTAGTTAGCACATACCATAGCAATTTAGACTAGGGAAAACAAATGTTTTTCAGTTTTCAATTCTGGGTGGATGGCAGTCAGCTGCAAACATACCATGGCAATTTAGAGTAGGGAAAACAAATGCTTTTCAGTTTTCTATTCTGGGTGGATGGCAGTCAGCTACAAACATACCTGCGAAGAGACAGAGAAGAAATCCTCAGACAAGTGCAAAGTTCTAGCTATACCTAAAATGATGCTGCATATTAATGATTTATGCACCTTAGATATTTAATTTCAATGTGTATCTCTAGGCAAAACTTTTTTTAGTTTTAGATGGAGTGGAGAAGTGTTGGACACCATGTCATATTTGTATTGCTGTGTCCCCCCCCAACCCCAATATATTGGAGAGATTCACCCACTATATTTTCTCTGGTGACCATTGTTACTGAGAGAGTTGGGGGAAATCATACATTTTAGAGTTGCCTCCAGAATAAGAGGTGGGGAACGTCTTTCAGTTAGGACACCTGTTGAAGAAGGGAATTCCTTTCACTTTGAGAGATTTTCTTGCACAGTGGGTTCAGAGCAATTGCAGGGAATTTGAGGTTTTTGGTTCCAGTAAATGTATGACGTTTGCCAGACCCATCCAATCCGGATCCATAATGCCCTGCCAGATATTTTCATTGTTGTCTGTGGGGATAGAATGGCCAGTATTAGGTGCTTTGTTCTGTGCCAGCTTTCTCACTATAAAAGGAAGGGTTCCCAGCAGCCATTTTTCAGTGTATACTGTAGTAGTTTAGGGAGAACTGAATGATTGTGTAGGGAAAATTAGTTGCTTACCCCCCCCCCCCATTTATTTGCAGTGTACGCATGTTGCTGACACAGGCAAACCTGCTCTTTGTTTGTAGAGCATCACAGCATACTTGTGCTGTAGAGTTCTGTGCACCAAATCATATTTATCCCCCATATTGCCATAACTGTCATTAAATCCCATTTTTGGGGGGGAATGCAATGTGCACAATATCCCAATATCTGCTTGTTTATGATTTGAAAATACCCCTCAAGAGAACTTTTTTTGACTCTAATTTTATGGCTTGAAGTGATCATTTCTTTGCTCTATTTGAAAATAACTTTTTATAATGATACACAGAACTAATGTATATTAATGCACAGAAACTATCAATTATATGGTATGGGAAGGGTTATTAGGTTGATCGAAAGTTTACTCATATGAGATTATTTATAACAGGAAGAGAATAATGTTTCTTTCTGAATAGGTTCAGAGGAATTACCTTTTATAGACTGCAAACATGGTTTTTATGTGGGGGTACTCCAGTGTGTGTTTTTTTATAAAAATAATTTACTGTAGGATTGCATATTTACTTATTTTTGTCTACCCCTGCCCTGAAACTATACTGTTCAGATTAGAATTTTAGCAATATCAAACATGTCCCTGACTGTTTATCTTTGTAGCATGTGCACTGATAAATCAAGTCAATTTAACTATTTTTAAGATTGTAGCAATGAAATATCAATAATCAATTTCAGGGGTTTGCTAACACACAAAATTCCATAGATAAGTGAAAAACATCATGATTTATATTGGACTGTGTCTCTGCCTTGCTTGGAAAAATGTGATTCCTTAAAACACTAGTAAATATTACTTTGAGTGGCTATTGTTATCTTAGAATTTTATATACACAGAGGGCCAAGAGGGCAGCTGCCACGGGCCCAGTCCTTGTTGTGGGGCCCAAGGCAGCTTCCCCTTCAGCCTGCACTGCCCGCAAGTAGTTGATAAGTGGATTCTGTTCTGGATGGCCCAAGAAAATGTTTGCCCAGGGTCCAATCAATATTAAAGACGGCCCTGTATACACTTCAACTAAATAAAATAAAAGTACTTACACACAGTGTTAAATACGATATTAACAAACAATACTGTATTTATTTTGCATTGCAACACTAATATAAAAAACATTTTTAACCACTTCAATACAGGGCACTTATATACCTTCCTGCCCAGACCAATTTTCAGCTTTCAGTGCTGTCGCATTTTGAATGACAATTGCACGGCCATCCAACACTGTACCCAAACTAAATTTTTATCATTTTGTTCACATAAATAGAGCTTTCTTTTGGTGGTATTTGATCACCTCTGCATTTTTTATTTCTTGCTAAACAAATAAAAAAAGACCGAAAATTTTGAAAAAAATAAAAGTTTTGCTTTTGTTTCTGTTAAAAAATTTTGTAAATAAGTAAGTTTTCTCTTTCACTGATGGGCACTGATAAGGCACGACTGCCAGGCACTGATAAGGTGGCACCGATGAGGTGGCACCAATGAGCAGGCACTGGCGATGGGCACTGATATGCGGCACTGATGGGCACTGTAGGCGGCACTGATATGCAGCACTGATGGGCATTGATAGGCAGCACTGATGGGCACTCATGGGTGGCACTGGGTGGCACTGGTGGGCACTGATGGGCACTGATAGGCGACACCAATGGACACTGAAAGGCTGCAAAGATGGATTCTTATGGGTGGCACTGATGGGCACTGATAGACAGCACTGCTGGGCACTGATAGGCGGCACTGCTGGGCACTGATACGTGGCACTGATAGGCATCCCTGGTGGCACTGGCAGTGGTAGGCATTGTGAGTGGGCAATGATTGGCAGCTGCCTGGGCATTGATTGACAGCTGCTTGGGCACAGATTAGTATTTCCCTGGGGGTCTAGGGGGCATACCTGGTGATCCAGTGTGGATGGCTTCCCTGGTGGTCCTGGGTGGCGTCCCCGGTGGTCCTGGGCGGCTTCCCTAGTTGTCCTGGGTGGGATAAACAATCAGCACAGACCCCCCTGTCAGGAGAGCAGCCGATTGGCTCTCCTCTACATGCGTCTGTCAGCCGCGAGTGAGGAAAAGCCGCTCACTGGCTCTTCCTATTTACATCGTGATCAGCCGTGATTGGGCACAGCTGATCATGTGGTAAAAAGTCTCCTTCAGAGACTCTGTACCTAGATTGGTGTTGCGGGGTGTCAGATTGACACCCCGCAACAACGATTGCAGCAATGCGCACCCCCAGTCAGGCTATTGAAACCACTTCGCCACCGTCATTCTGCTATATGGCGGGCGGCAAGTGGATTATTTAAACTTATAGCAACATATAGTCCATTTTTGGAAAGCTGTGTTTTACTATATGCCAACTATTGTAGAAAAATATATATTTACCAACAATTAGTTTATCAACCAGCAGCCTAAGGTTGTCTGGTCCTGTTACGAGTGTAGAGCTCAAAGAAAATATTGGCAGACTCATGGGTAAGATTTCATTAGCATGTCCTTATATCACATTATATCAGGAAAACTGAATAGGTTCAGAGGAAATTACCTTTTATAGACTGCAAATATTGTTTTTATGTGGGGGTACTCCAGTGTGTTTTTTTGTAATTTCTATAGGTGGTGGGTTGCTATGTGGTAATTTTTTGATACTATATATTTTTAAGGTTTGTCGTAATTAAACATCCCAAGACTTTATTAGCACTTATTTTCTTTATATGGTAGTAGTTGAATAACTTCATTTTACCTACAGTACACGCCTCATGAAAAGGAATATACACAAATAAAACTAACAAAACAAAATACAAACCTGCAACTTTTACTCAACATAAGCTTGGATGCCATAATTAACAGAGATGACATTGATAAACTATGGCACAGAAGAGGGAAGTACATTATAAAAATAATTTACTGTAGGATTATTTATTTTTGTCTACCCCTGCCCTGAAACTATACTGCTCAGATTAGAATTTTAGCAATATCAAACATGTCCCTGGCTGTTTATCTCTGTAGCATGTGCACTGATAAATCAAGTAAATTTAGCTTTTGTTAAGATTGTAGCAGTGAAATATCAATAATCAATTTTAGGGGTTTGCTAAAACACAAAATTCCATAGATAATTGAAAAACATCATGATTTATATTGGACTGTCTCTGCCTTGCTTGAAAAATTTTGATTCATTAAAACACTAGGAAATATTACTTTGGCTATTGTTATCTTAGAATTTTATATACACTTCAACAAAATAGGTGCAAGAAAAACAAAAGTACTTACACACAGTGTTGATTACAATATTAACAAACAATTCTACATTTATTTTGCATTGCAACACGAATATGAAAAACATGTTTTAAGTAAGACTATTTAAACTTATATTTAGTAACTTGCATTTAGTAACTTGCATTTTCAATGTCTGTTTCATCTGTGCAAGCACTAGATGGCATTGCATATCACATTTTTGGATTTATTATTAATTAATATATTTCTCCAGAGTTTTCTTAGCATACATTTACCATCCACTGTAATGAAATGTGTGTTACAATTAAGTCTTTTTCCTAGTTTTTTTGAGATCCATCACATTTTTTTATATATATTAAGCTAGAGCACTCCTAATATTATGGTCATAGGGTTTTCCACTACACACCGATTTAAAGAGGAAGTAAACCCTGATGGGTTTTACTTTCTCTTTTGCTCCTTGCAAAGCCTGCAAATTAAAAGCATAATGGGCTAGTATGCATTGCATACTAGCCCATTATGTGACACTTACCTGCAAACTATTCCATCGCTGTCCCCTGTGCAGGCTGCATCCATCTTCGCCCCTCTTCCTTCTGGGGGCCGCGGACTCCGGCTCTGTGACTGGCCGGAGATGCGTGACATCACTCCCGCACATGCGCGCAGGAGCCGTCAGAGATGGCATGGAGGTCCGTTTCTTCACATCATCGGCACACTACAAGTGAAATATCTCCTAAACGTGCCCCGTTTAGGAGACATTTCCACTACCTATAGGTAAGCCTTATTCTAGGCTTACCTATAGTTAAAAGTAACTAGGGAGGGTTTACAACCACATTAAAAACAATTCAAATACAAATGTCATGTAGTGAAAACACAAATAAAAAAAAATCAAGGGTATGATAAATTGTCTATACTGCTTAGGCGATACTGGTACAGCATAGGAAAGATCAAGAGTGTGGGCAGAAAATAATAAAGGCCAGGAAAGTTGGAAAAATCCTAACATGGCAGGAGAAGGCACAAGAGGTGAGGAGGTTGGGTGAGCAGACATTGGCTACAATAATAAATGCAAAGCTTTCCAACTTTAATGATACTCATGAAAACTTTCTGAAAGTGTGGTCCAAAAAGGTTTTGCACAAGCTAACAACAATGGACCAAAACTCCTTTTGATTGAATATATGAAGATTTCCATGCAGAACTGCCTTATGTGAAATATGGTTATTTTATTGTCAGTTGCCAGTGACAGATAACACAAGAAGCATAGTGAAATACCCGTACAAATTTGTATATGGCAAATATTTAGCTAAAATAATATTTTCAAATTTAAATTTGTTTCAAATAAATAATATTGTTCCTAAAGAATATGTTACCGCAACATTTCATATTCCTGATATGTGCCTACTGTACCATGTACTTGTGTTAAAAAGTATCTTGTTCTCTTTGCATTACTTCCATGTGTGAAATATCTGGTGTTCCCCTACTCTCCTATTTCAAACTGTCTCCAACGGGCAGACTTCTGCTGTCATGCCTCCCTTGCACCACCATTCACTGGGAAGATCAGTGTATTGCTGATTCTCTACCCATTAGCTCTCTAAGCCATTTGTGCAGCGGACACCAGAGATTTTGGTGATAACTTATAAAATAAGAAAAAAAAGGTATTTATATTTTTTAAAATCTATACACAAATGTTTTGCTTTTTAATTCTGTTTTAAACTGAATGGGTTGTTTTACAAGGTAAGGGTTCACATATACTTTAACATCATAATTAACATTTGCACTTGGGTCTAGCTTTGTAAACTCAAACAATTACACAAATAGCTTTCAAGTATACTGGTACCAAGGTGAATTATTTCAATTTTCTGTATTCAAATCTACTGCCATAGCCCCAGCAAACAGATGATACTTTAGAGTGCAGAATGCACTTTAGCATTTCACCACTTGCACCACACTGCTGGGAGCTAGCATGGCCAAATGCTAGGTCTGTGTGCTGTTGCTTCTGGGGTAGGGTGTAGTTAAGCCATATGCAAATATCAACTTTCAGGTGTGCTTTTGTAGGTCTCCAATGTCTGATTATTAGGCCTACAGCAGGGTTGCAAATGAAAAAAAAAATGATTGTGTGGAATTTGCACCCTCAACTTTACATTAAAATTGCCCTCCTTAATATAGGTTCACTTTACAGCTTCACACATTATGCTAAGCCGGTGTTTCCCAACTCCAGTCCTTGAGTACCACTTTTTTCAGTCTTTTCATTGCCTGAACAAATCTGTTATAACTTGATTGAGATAATTCTAATGAGACATATCATATATTTATTATAACAGTTTGGTATTCACCGATACTGATACTGTCCCACATCAAAATTCTAAATTACTTTCTTAAAAAGTAATTGGGATTACTTAGAATTACCTATTTAGTTGCCTTTCAATGGCACAGCTGACTCACTTATAATCTTGTTGTTCATAACATATTTGTGAACACAGACTCCTAACAACAGTTTTAGAGTTTCTCCGATATTGATGACAGCAATAAATCGGTAGAATTCCTCCTAGCTTTTCTTTTTTTCACTATTGATATTTGTAAATGCATGCAACGCTATTGTGTTCACTAAAATGCCTTATCACTATTAACTCTTTCATAAATTAACTTATGGTCATCTAGTCCATTTTCTGAAAGCTGTGTTTTACAATATGCCAACTTTTAAAATTTTTATTTTAAATAGCCTCTTTATGTTCATGGAATGTATTGAGTCTTCTAGAGATATAATGATAAAATGCCTATAAATATATTCTAGAAATTTACAAGACGGTAAGTATGAAATGATGCAACAGGGACATAAACAATAAAAATCTACCAGGGGTTCTATTATTTCCCTAATTTCTGTTTGTGTTGCTGTTGGAAATGATCTCCCACTTCTTTTCTGTTCTAACTATTGTCACCAGGGCAGGAATTGAAGGAAATCTCTAATGGAGGCATATAATAGCAGAAAAACAGTGGTGCTATCCAAAAATAAAAGAAAAGGCTGGTGTACGGTAAATGAACAGCCTACATGTAGTCCAACCCATAAATCTATGGGTTTTATTAATTTGGGCTCCCAAAATGTATGCATTTTAATTGACCTATTATGTAATCTTTGTCCAACTAAAACCTTCAGAATTATTGAGGGAAGCTGGAGAACTAAAGTAAATTCATAATTTCTATATTGACTGTAGTTTATTGCTTATGATATGACATTCCATATAGTTTACTACTAAATTTACAAAAAATTTCTTTTGAAAATTGAGTCTTTTAGATTTGAGTCTTTTTGGAGTTGATAGTGTTATTCTGTATTTCTGTCAATGTTTAAATCTAATGAAATGTAAAATGTGATTTTCAAGTTGAAGATGGGAAACAAGTGTAGCAAATAAGGACAAATCGAAAATTTACAACAGGGTAACACAAGCCAACAAAGGAATTAAGCCAGGCATAACTACTTCAAATGTAGTCAGAGAGACCTCCTGAGGTTGCAGTTGAATAAAGCTTGGATTAGACATTGCAAGAATAAGAAATAAAAGCTCAAATCAAATAAAGTGTAGAAATGAGCTTGCTTGATTTTGTGATGTGGCTAAATGTGGTTTTAGGAATCAAAAGATTACTTTAAGGTTTATTTATGCTATGTTGTATGATTATTTAACACAGCTGGTGAATTGGACCAATTACTCACAGGCTTATTCAACAAAGCTGTGCAAAGCACAACGATGGTGTGCATGATGCAGTAATCTATTGCAACCAGTTAGATCAGTGGTTCTCAACCTTTCTACTGCTGTGACCCCTTGATAAAATTCCTCAAGTTTTGGGGACCCCTAACAGTAAAATTATCTTCGTAGCTTGGGTTGTCAGCACCCAAGGCAAGACAAGTAATTTGCGCCCCTAACCCACGGACATTTAGCGCTCCCTGAGTCCCTTCCACTTAGGATGTACCACTCTTTCTCTTTCTCCGGGGGTGACGTCGGCGCGTCGTCTGGCTCCGCCCTAGCTCGGACGGGCCCGTCCTGCTGGGGTGGTCTCGCTCGGGGGTGGCGTCGGCGCGTCGTCTGGCTCCGCCCTAGCTCGGGCAGACCCGTCCTGCTGGGGTGGGCTCGCTCGGGGGTGACGTCAGCGCGTCGTCTGGCTCCGCCCACGGAGGCCACGGAGCCGGACTTAAGGCTGTTTTATCTATTACTTTTGTAAGTGTTCATTTATTTTTTATCACATTTCAATAAATTTTATCAGTTTTACACTATGTGAGCCCCTTTTATATTCCATGATACCTTTGATATGGGTTCGTTGGTGTGGCTGATGTTGAGATGACCTCTGGTGGACACCGCTGGCAGTTCTCATCCTTTGGCTTTTAAAGTTTTCTGCTTGCTGTGACCCTCTGTGGTGGGGGGTCATGGCCTTCTGGTAAGAAGTAACCCCTTCTATTCTCTGGTGGTGGACTTCTCTTCGCTATTACAGAAATATACCTATTGTCACTTGGACTTTTATTTTTTATTTTTTGGTGATCCAAACTCACTATGATACTTTTTTGATGCCTCATTGGATGGGACTGTTTTCTTTCACCATTACCATATGTTTTGCACATTGGTTTATTTTTATATTTATTTATTTGTTATGTATGATCACGGTATAAACCTTTTGCACTGTGGATTTTACATTAAGCACTATTAGCATTAGCGCAACCTTTTATTTTTCTTACTCTTTCTCTTTGTTCTCCTTTCTTTCCCTTTTATCCCTCTCTATCCTAATTTCTTGTTTTTTTCCCCCCTCATCTCTCTCGTTGTCTTTTTTGTTCTTTCTCTTATTCTTTCTCTCCCTTTTTCTTTGTTCCTCCCCCTCTTTTCCTCTCCGTTCCATGTATTCTCTATTTTTATTCCTTCTCTTACTCCTTGGTGGGGGGAATGGGATGAGTGGCAATGCTGGGGGGAGTTCTGATCAACCAAATTAGGTGCTCTTGATCAAAGTCATCTGCTGATCTGAGGACTGTAGTGGGGACTTTTAATGGCAAGTATAATCACAGGTAGTGTTACTCACTGGGTCTCTGGCGTCACTGTGTCTCCGACTTTGTGGTGTCTCGTAGCAGTGACACCTATGCCAAAATCATGAGATGGGGTCTCCTTCAGCCCCTCCCACTTCACATTCCTCACCAGTCAGCTGACCTCTAGTCTCTGCCCCCCAGCCATGCTGTGAACTGTATGGGCAGCTGTGAAGAGGCCGAGCGGGCGGCCACAGGCTCCAGGGACAGCCCTTCTGGGTGACCGCGAAAAGGCTGGGAGAGCAGTGCAGGCTTCAGGAACAGCCCAGGATTTGGTGACCCCTGCCAAATCGTCATTCGACCCCCGAGGGGGTCCCGACCCCCAGGTTGAGAACCACTGAGTTAGATTTTGTTACTGTGGTCAGGTGACCCACACAAATAATTTAATCGCATAGTATGTATATTGTTGTGCAGTACACTTCACCTTACCATTAACTTACTGTGTTGGACCCTTTATGTTTCTTATAATACAACCAGCAACTTGTGCACTCTTCATCTACAAACATCATATGGCACATATAGCGCTGCATATAGAAAACATGGAGATATCTCAATCACTCATTTTGTCTTTGTTAGACTAGATTGAAACCGATATGTTATTATGGAAAATGTTTACTGCTACAATTCAGACAATTATCCAAATGTGCATGTGCAGCCAGCTATGGCCACATAGGTAGGCTTATATAACTTGGCTTTTTATTCTTGTAGAGTTTACTTTCAATGAAATATGCACATCAAGTCAAGTTGAGTTACAGGCAGAGGAATTTATATGCATCGCAATGTTTCCTGTCCAAAAATAAAAAAAAAATAGATTACTCCATCTCTACCTCTGGTGTGCCCCAGTCTTTGTGGACTCATTAATGAGTAGGCCAGGTGGGCTACATAGTTACATAGTTACATAGTTAGTCAGGTTTAAAAAAGACACAAGTCCATCCAGTCCAACCATAAAAAAAACAAAAAAAACAAAAAAACAATATACCCAATACTATACCCACAGTTGATCCAGAGGAAGGCAAAAAACCCCAGCAGAGCATGCTCCAATTTGCTACAGCAGGGGAAAAATTCCTTCCTGATCCCAGAGAGGCAATCGGATTATCCCTGGATCAACTTTGAGCTACATTGTTTATTTGACCTGTTGGGTATCATTATTACACCCTCTTTTTTACTTAGCCTTTACAGAAAGGGTTAAAACAAAGAGGATTTGAGTGTGACTTCTCTAGACAGAGCACCTTATACTCACTCTCTATACTCCTTTCCTACTATACATTATGAGGTGTCACCTTCCTGCCACTCCTTCTTATTGCAAGAGACTTAGGGACTCACCTAAGTTTTTTCTTGCTGCACCTGACAGTGACCTGGTCACCTCCAGATATTCTAATTTCCCCTGATTAAAGGAGATGGTTTGTAAATGTTCAAGGTTTTTACCTTGTTTTAGTGTTTGTCATATCACACACACAAGATGAACAGTCTTGCTGATTCTCCAGCTTGTGATCCACTAACAGTTTTAGAGTGGCCTGTGTCCAGCTGAGGAAACTGACACCAACAGCCTTAAATGTTGTCGTCTGCTCGAGTTCTTAGATCCTTCAGAATTCTTTCCAGGCTTCGCCAAGAGGTGATTCCCGTCTCAGTTTAAACCTGGCAGGATGTCACCACAGTTTTGCATGAATTTATAGGCCAAATTGCAATTTTAATTCCTGATGATGACTGCAGAGGATATTTGCGCACGTCAAAGCATTCCCTGCCAAATCATTATCTGATCTGCCCGCAGCTTTAGTGGCCTCTGAGCCTTCAGTTGTCAAGGTTTTTTATGATGAGGAGTCTCAAAAATCCTTACTGCAGCCAGCTGTCCATGAGGAGTCGAAAGCAACTCCCAGTTTTAGAGAGACCATTTTTACTGCTATTTAGGTGGTGTGTGAAAATTTAACAATGGGGTTCCTGAGAGGCTTTAAGATTAGTTAAACATTTCCCATTCACACACTATTTCTGGATATTCTTGTACTAATTAGAAAACCCATCGAATAGAGTATAGAATCTTCCAAATGTATTGAGGTCCAATTCCCCTTTGAGGAGGCCTTTATTAAGAAATAAGCTGTTTCTGCAGTTAATCCAGTGGTGTCCATCTGTTAAGCCTTGATGGTGCCTGTAGAGAATGTGCCAATTGTTAAGGATCCTTTAGACAAATGGCTATAGACAATCCCTAAAACCTTGCTTTCCCTTGCAGGCCCTGCATTGCAACTTGCCATGGCTGTGATACTAGTCTGGCAAGCATTAGGGGAATGGATTAAACAAATCCTCTATTTTGGAGCACTTAGAGTTCATGCAAAGAGCCCCGTGCTTCTCTATGCAGATTAGTTAGTGAATGCCACCCTTCTTATCTCTCATATGAGTTGCCTATAAGTGAACATGCAGAAAACCCTTAAGTTGAAGTTTTGAGCTGTGAAGCAGGCATGTAAAAAGGTTTTGTTGAGCATAACCTTTGAGACTGAATGACTCTTCAAAGCTGCCTTGGATATCATTATCTTGGATGTTACTGGGGGAAAAAAATATAAACTAGCTTAGCAAAAAAAAAGTCCAAAGGCCAAACAAAAGTCAGGAACCCAGTTCCATCACAAATCTCTAAAACTTGCTGATATGTCCTCTTCAGCATGAAGGGGTGCCCCACTTTCCAAAGTCGGGGAGAATCTGTAGCTTTTTTTTTTTTTTTTTTTTTTTTTTTTTTTTTTTAAGCCAGTGGCGTGCAAAACACACCTCAAAAACTTCCACCCGGTGCCAAAAAAAAGTGCCCACACATAGAGAGTGAAACACAAAAAACGTGCAACGGGTGTACAGAGTCCTCCACTAGGGAAGGACCTTACCCTGATCCCCCGGGGCGTTAGGCTCCAGACAGGGACTGAGGTACTCAGACAAAGGGTTCATCCGGCCGAAACCAGACGGACCCCCACAACTGGAAGGACTGCCGAAGCAGACCAACCCAAGTACAGTGGGGCTCTCCCGAAGAGAGACCCCTCAAAGGAGAGGGCGAACCAAGCCAAAAGGCCTATGTCCACCCCCTCCCAAGACTTTCAGAGTAGGCCCGAGGACCCACACCCTACTCGCCACACAGTGACAAAACGTGTATACAAAGACAACCAAAAAAAGACAAAAAGGTGACAAACAGGGGTAAAAGAAAGAGTGGGGAAGATAGTAAGATGGGAGAGTGAAAGTGGCCATTGTGCTATACAATGGCCGGCCCTCCGGCCAGGCATAAAAATTTCCCCTGGTCCTGGCCAAAAGGCCCGGCCCAAGAGGCAGGTGCGAAAAACGTGTGTTGTGGTGAAGTGACCATGGTGCCATAAAATCAAGTGCTTTCACACCGTGACTATACGGCACCCCTGAACTGCCACTTCAGGGGCACATTCACCACTGGCTTTTCGAAAAAAAAGGGAGAATCTGTAGCTTTTGTGAACATTAGGATAGACTGCATGTCAGATGCCTGGGTACAGGACATTGGTTCAACAGGCTACAAACCAGAATTCTGATCCCAACTCCCTCCTACCTTCAACTCTTCCAAACTTCCAGTGTCACTGCTCAAATTAGCAGAACTCCGTGTAGCCCTTGCGAGTCTCCTAAAGCAAGCAGTTTTCACCTCAGTTCCTGAGTTTTAAAGATTTTATTCCAACCTTTTCACAGTTTGAAAACCAAAATGGGGCAGCCACCCCTTCTTGGATCCTAAGACCCAGGATTTCTCCATTCAGTCCCAAACATTCTGTATGGAATCCATCAATTCTGTCATAACCTCTCTTCTTTAGGTAGACCTGCTGGTCTCTGTAGACATGACTGTTCCTATTTTTCCAGCACATCAGTAATTTAATTGCTTCACTGTAGATCATCAGCACATCCACTTTTGGCCCTGACATTTGGTCTGTCTTCCAACCCCTTTGTCTTTACTGAGGTTCTAGCCCCTTTGTTTGTCCTTGGTATGCTCTCAGGGCATCTCCATTCTGAGACATCTGAAAGACTTTCTGTGAAAGGAACAGTGAGCACAAATCCTGAACAATAATGTGGCACAAATGGGTCAGACCTTGAAATAGTTCAGTTGCATCCTGAACATTCAGAGGTCGGAATTTGAGTTGACTCATCATTTGGAGTATTTGGCTCTGGTCCTGGGCACAGAGCCAGGGTTTCTCTTCCACAGAGAAAAACTTTAAACTTTTCTCCCAGACAAAAGAGTTGAAAGAGTCATGAAGCTGATGGTAGCCTATGTAGATGTCACAAATGACCAGACTTTCTCTGGCCTGGTAGAATGTGACCCTGGAGTTGCGGAAATCCTTCCCTCTGATGTATTAGAAGGTCATTACATTGGAAGCAAGCTTGACTAGCTGGGAAGAAGTCCTAGAAACATAGTGCATGGGACTAAGATGCTGAAGGAATCTTTATTTCCAATCAACATTCTGGAGCTTTGAGTGGTTTGGTTGTCTTTAGATCACTGAACATCTTGACTGAAAATTCTTCTGATCAGAATAACATTAACCACCAGGAATGAACCAGAAGTCTTGTTGGCAAGAAAAGTAGAACAGATTCTGTCCTTCCTTGTTCCCTATTTTAGTCTATTCCCTATTTGAAGGTAAACTGCCTCAGCCAACATGGATGGGGATCTCCAAGTCTTCAAATTTAACAACAAACTGGACAAGTTTGTCTCCAGATGCAGAGGTCCTCTGGCAGACACAGTGGATAATCTGGTGGCTCTGTGGGATCAGCACAACCTGATCTATGCCTTTCCTCCCCTAAAACACCCCTCCTTGTCTGCTTTGCAGGTTTGGGACAGAGGGCATTTTGGTGATCCTTATAGGTCTGGAGTGACCCAGGTACATGTTGTAATCTAACTTAATCAAACTATTGGCATATGCTCCATGGGTTCTCTCTTATTAAATGGAACTTCTGTCCCAGGGACCAGCTTAACCACCCTGCTTCATGGTTACTGGCTTTAAAGGCACTTCTTTGATTATGACCTTTTTATGGGGTGTGCCCCATGTATCTTCCCCTGTGCACCCACCTGCATCTTGGTGAGATTTGAATTTCATTCTCTCATCACTTTAAAAAAAACACCTTGTTTGCCAAGTTTGCCAAGTTGTTTGCCTTGATCACCTCTGCAGGACATGTGCCTGAACTGGCAGCTTTGTCCTCTAAGAAACGTTTTGTAGTCTTCTTTCCCAAGGCAGTTTTGGCCTTTCACTTTAACCAGTACAATGTCCTATCATCCCCCTGCTGGCCCCAGTACATCAGATATTATATTTTCCTTCATTGTCTGGATGGTGTATAAGCTGTGCATGTGTACTTTTCTGCCACAGCCTCTATTAAAGCTTCTTTCAAAATGTCTCAGTTGCCCAGTCAAATCATCATTCTGACTTACGATCTTAAGGATTGAGCTCCACCCCTTCCTGCCAAGGCACACTAGATCTTTGAGTGCCTTTTGGACTTTTCCGCATAGTGCAATGTTTCCCAGGCTGCCAGCTGGTCTTCTGTTCATGCATACTCCAAGCGTTAGAAGGCGGTTGCTCCAGCTTCTTCTAATGCAAACTTTGGGCATGAGGTCCTTCAGGCTTCTCTGTTAGCTGTAGGCAGTCCACAGTTTGTTTTATGTTGAGCCCATTAGTCATTTGTTTGCTGTGTTGCTCAGCTCTCAGTTGGACTGCTTTTGGATGTGCCATAGGTGTCTGAATCTTGTTTTCCTCAATGAAAAAGAAACCAGGATTTTTGTATTCAACGTAAACACCTTTCACATGGAGTTTATTGAGGGATCATCCATCCTTTGTGATCTTGTTGTTGTCACTGCTTTGTTACAAAACTGAGGCATATTGGGAGTGGGAGGAGTTATACCAGGCTGGTCACAGTTTTTTGTTAGCCATTGTCCAGATAGGTGGCAGTATCACCTCTCAGTGCCCTCCAAGAAAAGGATTTTATAGTAGATTCAAACTTCTTGTTTTTCTAGTCTAAAACTAGCCCAGCATCATGGGCTATAAACCCTAAACTTCAGCATGCCATAATTATTTATCATGTATAGTTTATAAGGTATACTTTAGTAGGTCACAGACAGACTCAAAGTGCAAAGTTTGCAAGTCTGTACAGCCTAATGCCCCGTACACACGGTCGGACTTTGATCGGACATTCCGACAACAAAATCCTAGGATTTTTTCCGACGGATGTTGGCTCAAACTTGTCTTGCATACACACGGTCACACAAAGTGGTCGGAAAATCTGATCGTTCTAAACGCGGTGACGTAAAACACGTACGTCGGGACAATAAATGGGGCAGTGGCCAATAGCTTTCATCTCTTTATTTATTCTGAGCATGCGTGGCACTTTGTCCGTCGGATTTGTGTACACATGATTGGAATTTCCGACAACGGATTTTGTTGTCGGAAAATTTTATATCCTGCTTTCAAACTTAGTGTGTCGGAAAATCTGATGGAAAATGTGTGATGGAGCCTACACACGGTCAGAATTTCCGACAACAAGGTCCTCTCACACATTTTCCATCGGAAAATCCGACCGTGTGTACGGGGCATTACTCATATGAATACACCTGCCAAGGCCAGGGGGCAGGATGAACAGCTGTCCCGGGCACATGGTTTTTATGTAGGGCAGGGGGTGCCATGAAACAAGTTGCACTCTATTCATCATAAGAACCTGCAGAGGGTGATGCAGGAGCATGTGATCAGGTAAGGATCATCAATGCAGGGGATGAAGGAGGTTATTAGCATTGTTATTGACCAGAAATGCACGGCGAAAGGGGTGGGGGCATTGAAAGCACCACCAATGACCAACATTGCCACGTGGTGGTGAGGTGGTTAACAAAATTGTCCCTGAACATCAGAAAAGGAGGGGTTAACAGTAAGTATCTCCAGACCCCAATGCTGGGGGTTATTATTGTGTCCACTGGCACATGCAGGGGAGTATTATTGCAGGCACTCACACCTTTTCTAGTGGCTATTTTTATGTTCGCTAACACAATTTATTGCAGTCACTGACACAAATACTAAGGATTATGTATGCAGTTCCTAACCCCAATGCTGCAAGTTATTATTGTGTCCTCTGACACAAATGCTGGGGTTTATTATTTGGTTGCTGGGTATTATTGTTGTCACTGACACTAGTGCTGGGGTTATTATTTTTTCCATTTTTTCCATCCAATAACTTCTAGTCCTATCTATCACCTTATTATTATCTGCATTACCTTATTATTATTTGCCGGCATTCCTCGTTTCCATCACACCCAAATCTGCACAGGGAACAATGAATATAACCAGTGACCCAATACAGATTAGATATACAGTACACACTGTTCAATTATTTTTGGCTTGTACAAAATCTTAAATACACAGGATGAGATGGGTGTTATTAATTATTTTCCACCAACAAGGGGTACATGTTTAAAGGACATATTTAAACCTACTTATTTAATTAACCATGTATAATGATACAAATATTTAGAATTCTTTACGTATCTGTATCTAAGCAAAACCATTATGTTACTTAGAGTTTATAAAAACTCCTGTGGTTTCCTGTCAGCCAAGACACATTGTCTGGTACATATATAAGTTCCTCATATCAAGTTTAAATTTCAACAAAAGCTTACTGTTAAGCAATAATATATTTAAAACTTAGGGGGCGCAGCTTGTGGCTGATGGAATAGGCATCATGGTGTAAGAGCTCCGCCGAAAGCCTAAGCATTTACCCTGACAAAACTATCCTGACGCACCTGCATCGCCTGCCACCTACACCGGAGGGTCTCTCTCCTCCTCCCTAAGCCAGCGTTGTAATTTTTAACTACATTCCAGCGGTGGACATGTCCTGCAAAGGCAGCAAGGACACTCTGCAGGCTGCATAGCATGGAGGCCAAGATGGCGCCGGACCCAGTGCTCGGCCAAGGAGGTAGCCATGAGGATGTTCAGTGGCGCTCTGGGGAAGGGTGGCATGCCTAAAACACCCTCCCAGCTCATGGACACATCTGACATGGACTCCCCAGAAGCCCTGGAACAGGCATGACCAGAGGATGAAGAACAGACCTCCTCCTGGGACGCAGTAAATATACCTGCTCCTAATATGGCTCCCAGGGCCCTGACAGACCAGGACATTCAAACCCCTGAACCAACCCTAAGAGACATTTTTCAGCAGTAACCTCCTGCAACACTTCTATTAATATTCAAAAAAGGAAAATTTGGGACTTTAAATGAGGCTAGCACCGAAGGGATGCTCGCCTCCATCCCGGTCATTGGTTAAAAAGAAAAAGAGAAGTGGGACTTTAAATGAAACACACAGCAGCACAAACGCAGGTCAAGTGACCAAAATTCTTTTATTTGGTATAATCCATGGTATGTAAAAAACATTTTGGGCATCCAGCTTCTAAAATGCTGTGGGCACTCACATGCATGGAATTGTCCACTCTGTGCACACCAGGTATTATTCCTTTTTCCTTAATTTTTCTTTTTCATCAGTCTTTATTGTTCATGTTCTTTCTTGGTTTATTTTTCTCTTTGTTTTTTCTCCACTCTTTCCTATCCCACTCTCTCTCCTTATTTCCACGTTGTCACCACATCAATCTTTTTTGCATTTTCTCACACTTACACATCAACACATATCACTATGATTTGTTTCATATAGGTTTCCCACATGGGGGTCCACATCCTACACTCATTGCACCCACCAGCAATGCCTATGAACGTTGTTCCCATTCCCGCAGATCACCCTGGCGTCGGGCGGCTTTGCTTTGCAGCTCTCTGCGATTCTGGATGCTGTTTCATTGGATTGCTGATGCAGACGTGAGTTTGGATGCACAACCTTTAATTCATTCTATACAAGTAAAATATTTGTATACAAAACCTTTTTTCATTTTCTGCTTATTTACTGAAAATATTTTTTTTTTAGAATCATTCCATGACATATGCTCCTGATGAGCGGTTGCTATACCGCGAAACACGTAGAGCTTTGATTATTACCAATCTTCCCATATAATGAAATACCAAAATTTCAATGATTCCACTTACCTCCATAAGTATCTGTCATGGCATTAAATCTCTTTTATTATTTTAATTATCTGTCCTAATTTTCATGGCTCTTTTTGGGTCTAATCACAGTAACAAATGTACACATGCATATTGATTGTTATCTTTGCTCTTTGTGTGACAATGGTTCATGACTTATTGTGTAATTTATGTGTATTTTATGTATAATCAATCCATGGTTTATTATATAGAGGCTTGATGCCCACAGCATTTTAGAGGTTGGATGCCCAAAATGTTTTTCACATACCTTGGATTATACCAAATAAATGAATTTTGGTCACTTGACCTGCATTTGTGCTGCTGTGTGCTTCATTTAAAGTCCCACTACTCTTTTTCTTTTTACTTCTATTAATACACTAACTAATGAAATCAAAGGAGTGAAACTGGAATCGAACATGGTTAGACAAGACATGCAGAAGCTGCGTGATTGCACAGCTGCACTGGAGGACAGAGTGAGCAATGTGAACGATGATGTTGCCCCCCTGAGGGAAGTCCGCCATATGCAATCTATTATCACTGGCCTCATAGCACGCTTAGAAGACATGTAAAATAGACAGAGATGCAATAATGTCCACACGGTAGGCATACCAGAGCGCCTATGACCTGATGAGGACCTGCCCTTTTTCCTCTCTCTACCGGGTGAAGTAGATGCAATGTAAGAAGATTTGGACATGCTTTTCCTTTTATTCAACCATTCTGACAGGTGGAGAAGAAGACGAATGTTACTTGCACTATTCTCTACCGTTGAGTTGGACTCGCAAGTCCCTTTGAATCAGAGTTGAACTGGGACGTTAGGGCCCCCTATACTCATCCTGCATGGACATGTTTTTTTTATGCCAAGCTTTCTTACTGTTTACAGGATGCACTGATATTTTTTTTCCTTCCCCTATCCTTTTTGCTTTTGTTTTTTGTTCCACACTACGTGGTGTTTTTTTCTTTTTGTTCATACTGATCTCTGCTGTTGGCAGAGTGAATAGCTTAATATCTTTTTCTGATTTACCAACTAGAGATATATCTATGTGGTTGATGCCATCACTCTCTCACATATATTCTACCATGAATACCAGGTTTTTCTTTAAAGATGTCAGGTGGAGACGTGGAGTGCCCCTTGGGGAACCTCTGCACTTGGCAAGGCTTCCTTTCAATGATTATTCATATGCCTTACTATGTCTAAGGCTTGTATCATAGTTTCATGGAATGTGAGGGGGTTGGGTGATGGTGTGAAAAGGGTGGCACTATTCTCCATGGTTAAGGCCTACAAGCCCTCAGTGATATGCCTGCAGGAAACTCACCTGCAGGACAATTCCATATCTATGCACAAAAACCGTGACTACCCCACTCAATTCCACTCTATCCACATGGCATACTTGAGGGGCGTTAGTACACTTATTTCGCGGGCAGCCAATTTCCAATTACTGCACTCCCTGATTGACAATCAGGGATGGTATATATTTCTACTCTGCAAAATTACAGGTTTGACATGTATAATTGCAAATATTTATGTCCCTCCACCCTTCTCTTTTGACAGTCTGAAACAATTGTCCCAATTTATGGCCACAAACCCCAATGTCCCTGTTTGGGTGTTGGGAGAATACAATAATGTAATGTACAAAAAACTAGATAAATTCCTGTCCAGAACTGGCAGTGCTCCCCAGTTGAGTGGCCCTGCCCCCTTTGCTAGATTCCTAATGGAAATTGGTCTGCGAGATGTGCGGAGGGACCAGAATCCTACTCGTGCTTCTCAGCATCATACAAATGCCTATCCCGTATAGATCTATGTATAACTAATGAATTGGCACATGCATTGACTGAATCTGTGAAATATGCCCCACGTAACATTTCTGACCACTCCCCTGTAAGTGCTACTATAATGATATCACCAAACCCACACTGCAAGCTCTGGAAGGTAAACCCCTTCTGGTTCATAATATTCACGAGTACTGACCCCATTCCCAGGGTTCTGGCAGAGTTTGTGCGTCATAAACAGGGCATGGCCCGGTCAGTGGGGGTCTGGGATGCACTGAAAGCTCACCTCAGGGGCCTACTCATCAAGCAGATTAATGCAATCAAAACTAAAACTAAAGAGTGGGAGAATCTGGTGATGGACGAGGCTGCCAGGGCGGAGGAGAGGTACATTGTGCCCCCCTCTTCAGAGTCAGAGTGCAGATGGCAGGAAGCACAGGCCCTATATCAACAAGTTTCCACCTCTGCTGTGGAGAACAAGAGGTTCTTTCTACAGCAAAAATATGTTAATGAATTGGAAAACACAGGTCACCTACTAACTATGATAGCTAAGACCCAGCAGAGCACGACTCATATAGAAGCCATCCAAAATACAGAGGGAGTAACAGTTACTGATCAGACCCACATACCTGACGTGTTTTCACAATTCTTTAAGGTACATCCCACACATGAGGATCTGGTCCATTTTCTGGACCAGTGCTCTCTCCCCTGGGTGACACAACAGGGACTTGCTGCCCTTATTGCACCACTGAAGCTAGAGTAATTATCATTGGCGGTAGTACAGATGGATATTAACAAGTCCCTGGGAGCTGATGGCCTACCCTACCCACAGAGACATACGGGAAGTATGGGGACACTCTCTTACCTAATCTACTAAGAATCCTAAACAGTGCCCTCCAGGAAGGTAGCTTACCAGCCTCTATGAATGAGGTTATTATTATAGTGTTACCAAAACCGGGCAAGGACCCACTACAACCACACTCCTATAGGCCTATAGCTCTGCTTAATGCACACATCAAATTATTAGCACAAGTATTAGCCACTAGACTTTTAGGAGTTGTGGCAGGACTGGTCCACTCTGACCAGTCTGGGTTCATTCCGGCTAGATCTACGGCATTGAACATCTGAAGATTGTTCCTTAATGCTCAAATACCAGTAGATAACCCGGGCAACAGAGCCATCCTTTCTCTCGACGCTGCCAAAGCTTTCAACAGCGTGGAGTGAAAATATCTGTGGGTGGTTCTGCAGTGCTTTGGTCTAGGCGATACATTTATTTATTGGGTGCAGCTTCTATATGCTGCCCCTACGGCCAGAGTGAGGATAAATGACTCCCTATCGGAGGCCTTCCCTTTGTTTCATGGCACACGGCAGGGGTGCCCGTAATCACCCCTGCTGTTTGCCCTTGCACTGGAACCTCTGGCAGCTATGGTACGGGCCTCCCCTGAAATTACGGGCTTCCGCAGAAGACAGGGGGAGGAAAAGATTTCCTTATATGCGGACGACACCCTGCTGTACTTGGGAGATACCGACCACTCTCTAAGAGCAGTAATGCATCTAATAGATTAATTTGGACAACTATCGGAATTTGCCATTAACTGGTCGGCTAATAAGTCGGCTCTTTTGCCACTGGATCCGTTACCAGCACCTTTGCCGGAGGATGTATCCCACATACAAGTGGTTTCCTCATTTAAATACTTGGGAATAGTGGTGACTGGGGACACACAGAACTACATAGCTCTAAACCTGAAACCTATACTACAAAGTTCCAGCAGAAGCAGGCTATATGGAGTAGATTGCCACTCTCAGTGACTGGTCGCGTTAATCTCATAAAAATGATCTGGGCACCACAGCTGTTGTACAGTTTACATAATGCCCCAATCTGGATACCACAGTACTGGTTCCAGCGCATGGATCAGTTCAGAGCCCTCATATGGAGAGGTGGAGTGGCAAGAATTAAACTGGCAACTTTACAGCTCCCTAAAGACCAGGGAGTATGGCGGTCCCGCACCCTCTAATGTAATACCTGGCTGCACAGCTACAACATTTCATGGCGTGGGATCTCAAGACGGGGTCAGACCCCTCCAGGGGTCTCCTCCTGTGCCCTGACATGGACTATACTGCCCTGTCTAATATGGAAATGGGTTTCCCTGGAGTTCCCTCCACTTGCCCCACAGTTCGGTCACTGATGAAAATCTGGAAGAGGGTCAAAAAACCACATTGGGGCTGATGGGCTATCTCCGTCAGACCACTATATGGCGGAACCGTTTTTACACTGACCTGTCCAGGGTACCCAGCCTGACGGGCTGGGGTTAGATTCCTCACCCAAATACTCGACGGACCTGTCTTAAAACCATTTACCCAAATACTGAGCAAATTCCCTGCACTCAAAGGCCACAACTTTCAATATATACAACTACAACATGCCATTAGATATCAGAGTAGACACTCTAATTTGCAGAAGACTTCACATTCCTTGAATCCATATACTCTGATCCAGGGAAGAAGGGAATCATTTCCAGAATTTATGTCCACCTATTGTCACACATACAAGACTTGCTGCCATGTAGAAAGGGGTGGGAGCGAGATGTTGGCCCCATTGATGGTGAGCAGGGGAATCAGATCCTGGGAGTGGGTCCCTTGGAATCAGTGTCAGCGGCACAAAGACTGTCCCACCTGTTCATACTGCACAGGGTATACCGTACTCCTGTGCAATTACATAGGTGGGGTAGACGTTATTTCCCCATATGTCCCAAATGCCAGGCCCACCCGGGTGACCTCATTCACATGCTCTGGCATTGCCCCAAGCTAGTGAGGTACTCGAATTGCATGGTCACTAGAATAAACAGTGTTTTCCAGGTTCAGATTGAGCTGGAGCCACTGGTGTGTTTACTAAGTAGCCTGGATGAAGACCTGTACCTTCCCTCAGTATACATTGCCCTCACAAGATTCCTATACTTAGCCAGGAAGCTGATTGCCCATCTGTGGCTATCGGCACGCACCCCAAGGGAGGCGCAGTGGATTCAAATGGTCAATGCTACTGTTATCAGGGAAAAAAACACATATCAACATAGAAAGTCACAAAAAAAAATTTCCAATATATGGCAGAATTGGTTAAGTTCCCCAGAAGTGGCACCGCCACAAATGCCCCTGGATAGGCTGCTGATGGGATAATTGGACATATGGAACTGCTATTGGAGTTTTAGTATGTGTGATAAGATGTGAGACATAATGAGAGTGCTTTGCATGATTGTCAGATTTGAACCCCTGGTGATGTGTCAATGGTTGGTTTAATACCTGACTTTTAATTTAATTCTTATTTTAGTTTTGTTTCTTTATTGAATGAGCACGTTTATGTTGTTGTGAGAATTAAGACTCCTGATATTCTCTTTATACATACTTAAATGTCATACATATGTATTATACATCATGTAATGCCTCATGTTCTCATCAATAAAAACCTTTTTGTTGATTAAAAAAATATATATTTAAAACTTACTGTAAGCAAAATAATACAATTGAAAAGAGTAATCCAGCCTTAGGTTTCAATAACATCGGACAAAGCAGTGAAGACATTAGGGGGGGGGCTTTTTACAAGACCCTTTCAACTAATACTAATGTTAAGGGTTAAAGTGGTATTAAACCTCAACCCAAAAATGTAATATATTGCAGTTTACCAATCATTAACTGTGGTGGCTGCATTAGTTTTATTATTTAGGCATTTCCCCCTCTGTTTTCATCTGGTGATCTGGCCAGTAACACCCCCCTGTATTAGAATGCCTCCACTTTATAGGCAGTTTCAAAAAACATTTTTTTTCTTTTGGTATAAAGGTTTTACATTAAAAAATTAAAAGATGATCATTGTAGTTAGTGTTAAATGGTTTGTATCATCCCTGTAACTGATACAATTTGCAAGATAGCTTGTTCTTTTGAAAAACAGACTTACTGGCTAGATCACTAGATGAAAGAAAGCCTAAAAATGAAAGTTAATGCAGCCATCACATCTAATGTCCTGTACACACGGTAGGATTTTCTGATGGAAAAAGTGCAATCGGATTGTGTTGTTGGAAATTCCGATCATGTGTGGGCTCCATCGGACTTTTTCCGTTGGAATTTCCAACACACAAAGTTTGAGAGCAGGCTATAAAATTTTCCGACAACAAAATCCGATCAGTTAAATTCCGATCGTGTGTACACAAATCCGACGCACAAAGTGCCACGCATGCTCAGAATAACTTAAGAGAAGAAAGCTATTGGCTACTGCCCCGTTTATGGTCCTGACGTACATGTTTTACGTCACCACGTTCAGACAGATCGGATTTTAAGACAACTTTGTGCGACTATGTGTATGCAAGACAAGTTTGAGCCAACATCCGTCGGAAAAAAACGAGTGATTTTGTTGCCGGAATGTTCGATCAATGTCCGACCGTGTGTACAGGGCATTAGAATTGGTAAGCTGCAATTTAATAAATGTTTGCTTTTGGGTTAAATACTGCTTTAATATTGTATCTACTGACACAAATGCTGGGAGTTAGAAATACTGTTACTGACACCAAACATGGGACTTATTTTAGTCCCACTTTTTCTTTGGTGTAAATCACAATACATTGCAATAAATTGTGAAAGGATTTCTGAAATGTTGGTGTGTTACAGCCCATTTTTATAATGGTGTGCTTAACTGGATGCAATGCACCTGAAATCATGAAATCATGCTATTGTGCAGCCCACTGAGAATGAGTTGCACTTGAGACCCTCAATCATTTTCAAGCTAACCACCCCTGATGTTCAGTTGTTCTCTGTTCGGTTGAAACTGCTTTCTTGTGCTGCCTTCTCCAACCTTCTGCATTCTATCTGCATGCTTCACTTGATTGGTTGCTGCCTTTGATACTGATGGGAGGTTGCAGTTTGGCATCCTTACCATAGACACTGGATTACATTGTCCTGACACTGGCACTGGCACTGACTGGTGAGGATGGAACCCTAGATATCCACATAAACAGAACAGATTAGAAACAGATGACGACAGCTTAACAAAAAAGCCTTGACAAGGAAACCACAGCAGACTTGAAATGTTAAAGGGAAAACATTCCAGACATTCATTGTTATGATCACTGCAAACTGTTTAAGGGACAGATTTGCAGTCAAAATACTATAGTTTATTACATTTTTGCACCATATTATTTAACCATAATTAAGTGAAATAATGTCATGGGTGACTGCAAGGGTGGGTGAAAGCTATATTATGGCATATACAGAGAAAATGTATTTGTCTGTTAAAAGCTGGTACCAGACCACATCTTAGAATTATTAAGGTCATTATTGCATCAAAAAAATTACAGACAGATACTTAAAGCTCAACCTTGAGCAAACAGCTACATACACAGCTGAAACACATATATGTGAAATATCTTAATAAGCAAAATATTTGTAATGCTGTTATTCTAACCTCCTGATTTTAGCACCCCATCATAAAACACTGAAAGATTACAGAGGGCTGCAGCTTGGCATCACCCCACCTCACTGGATAATAAAGGTGCATGTCAATAAACTACATTCCCTTGGCCTGAGATTCTGCTCAATCCTAGTTTTCTGCCTATCTATCACAGCACTTCTTCAGTGTCACCTACAACTCTGTCCCCTCCTCTCCATTGCCCCTCTCTGTGGGTGTCCCCCAACGCTTTGTTCTTGGACCCCTTCTCTTCTCTATCTACACCTCCTCCCTTGGTCACTTGATAACTGCCCATGGCTTCCAATACCACTTATAAGCCGATGACACCCAAATCTATCTGTCTACTCCTCACCTCACTCCAGTCTCCTCTTGCATTACTATCTTACTAACTTACATCAGCATGGATGTCGCACCATTTCCTTGAACTAAATCTCTCTAAAACTGAGCTGTTAATATTCCCCTCTGGGGAATATTGGACAGGAGTCACGAGACCTGACGTCACCACACAATCAGCTGGCTGGCTTCACCGTGGCCGTGCTGTTCATTTGTCTAACTTTCTGCTCAGCCTGTGATGTCAGCAACACAATATATCTTTTAATAAAGAATCTAAAGTACTACACCATGGAGGATCTCCTGTTTGTTTGATCTCTCCTACATATTGATGATCCCACGGAAGCACAGTCTTTTCCATTGTACTCCCATTGCTTGTGAGGGACCTGAGATGGACCGTAATCCGCTAACAAGACCAGCTGTTCCTGCTTGCCTGATCCGGCATCTGTGGGCTCATAAGACCCCCGTAATAGGGGTCCAACGTATCTGGTAAGCGCCCCCCCCTCCTTTCTGTCGGTTTTGCCTTGATCAAGGAGATGTTTTTCATTCATTGAAAGAAGGACTTCATACACAGAAATTTGCATTGATTGATTGTTTTTTCAGGATTGATTGACTTTTTTCAGGACTTTATTCAATCACCAGCTTTGTGCAGTATTTGAATATACATTCTCATTTATTTATTGATTTATTTATCTAATTTTTTATGTTAGTAGCGCACCAGAAGTAGTGCCCCCCCTCCATGACTTTTCCATCAAAATCAACAATGCAACTATCAGTCCCTCCCCTCACGCCAGGGTACTGGGTGTAATCCTAGACTCTGACTTGTCATTTCAGCCTCAAGTCCAATCGTTGTCAAAAGTTTGTAGAATTCACCTCCGTAACATCTCTAAAATGTGCCCCTTTCTAACAAATGAAACCACCAAGCTCCTCATTCACTCCCTCGTTATCTCTCGCCTTGACTATTTGAACTCCCTTCTTATTGCCCTGCCTCTCCATAGGCTATCCCCTCTTAAGTCTATCATGAATGCTGCTGCCAGACTTATCCACCTTACCAACTGCTCAGTGTCTGCCAACCCTCTCCTCCAATCCCTACACTGGCTCCCAATCACCCAGCGAATTACATTCAAAATACTAACCACAGCATACAAAGCAATTCACAACTCTATCATCCAAATCGTCCTCTCCACTGTTCTAAAGACCTCCTACTCTCAAGCTCTCTTGACTCCTCCTCCCATGCTCATCTCCAGGATTTCTCCAGAGCCCATCCTCTGGAACTCACTACCTCCACCTGTCTGGCTATGCCCTACTCTTGCTACCTTCAGGCGATCTCTGAAAACTCATCTCTTCAGGAAAGTCTATCACATCTCTAACTAATCTTTTACCACTTCCATCAGCTCATTCCCCACAGTTACAACCTTTTGTATCACCTGCCCCATCCTATTAGATTGTAAGCTCTTCTGAGCAGGGCCCTCTTAATCCTCTTTTATTTTTTTGTATTATAACTGTATTGTCCCCTTTTTATATTGTAAAGCACTGCATAAACTGGCGCTATATAAACCTTGTATTATAATAATAATACTATGCCAACTTTGGCGTTTGTTTTTTTCTTTCTGTCAGTAAGCTACCAGTGACATTCCAACAGGACCATACAATGCAATGCAGGTTTCCTGGTTTGCTCAGCTGGCCCTCCTCTCCCTTATCTGAGTTATGCTATGTAGGAAGTTACATGAAGCTGAAATAAATACAGAAAGAAAATGTGAACTGTATTTTGATTTTATGCATTTTGCTGAGGAAGTTCACCTCTCACAGGTAACTACCTCTCCTAGGTTCAGCTGTCTCCACAATCAAGCAGGGTGCAGGCTCTGTTTGCAACAGGAGTGATTGAAAAAAAATCACCTTTATTGTATAAAAATGGATATCAAAGCATCACAAATGGGTACAGACCAACTGTACAGCCGCTGACGCGTTTTACACTAGGCACGATGCTTAGTCATAGCACATTTAGCATAGCATAGCATATGCATTTTGCTCTTATGGACAAGAAGGCACAATCCTACATTATCTATCCTATCAAGTAGTGAATTAGGCCTTCATAAGGCAAACATATCTTGTCCCCTTCAGTCTTAGCCCACGTGAGTTTACAATGTGTTCCAGCACTGATGCCTTCTGAAAGCACTGCTTCAGGAAGGGCATTACACCTAAAGAGTCTAGGTTTGTGTATTGGGCTGCCAAACAGTCAGTTCACAAACCTAATTACCACTTTATATCTATACTCCGAGTCCATATCCAAAAAGCAAATAGATTCTCCACTATGGGCTCTAAGCAAACATAACACAATTACAAGTAAAATTTCCACTTCCCATGCCAATTTAGCTGTCTGGGTACTGATTTTTACTCTTTCTTATTAAAAGCCCAGTGTTTTTAACATCGGGACATTGTTAACTCACAGAAATTGGTAAACAAAATGATTAAGTGAGTTTACTACATTAGTTATGTAACCCTGCAAATATTCCTGGCTCTGCCAGAAATAATGTATACTTCTGTAGCAGGAAAAAAAATATTTTTGGTCGGACTAATCTTTAAAAGCACATGCATTTTACAGATGCCTCCAGTACTAGACTGGTGATTTTGGAAAGAATCGTAATTGAGCCCTGAACCCTAACTAAATAGAAAAAATGTAGACAGATGAATAATGTAAAATGTTATTGTTTCATTCAGTGCATGAGAAGCAAAACAAATAAGAAATGCTTGACAATTTTGATATAACCGGTCAAAATGTTGTAATGCATCACTGGGTAATGCAGATCCTTTTGTCTCTTCTTTATTTCATGTTCTTCAGTAAAATAATCACCAGCTTTTGGAAAAGAATCAAAATGTTAAAATAATGCTTCTAAAGTACCTCATTTTGTTTTTGGCTGTATTTCCAGTGTTTACAATATCAACCCTGATAACATCATTTGTTTGAGTACCTTTTTGACACATGTTTCTCCTTTCTCCCATTTGCTACAGGCCAAAAAAATGGAACAGAATACACTACCAAAAGCATTATTAGGATTCTTATGGTAATGTCCCCTGAAATGTGTTTCAATCACTGGCCTGCAGTTTAAGCTTTTCAAAATGTGCTTTTGAAAAGTGAATATTGCTTAGGTGTTGGGACTGTACCAACAGTACACTCCAGTCAAAACTGAAAATTTGGCCTTCAAACGCATGGAGGGAGCACATTTAAAGAAATAAAATTCCATCTAATGTAGCACCAGATGTTTTAATTTAAAATGATAAAATTACACTACTACTGTCTCCTGGTGACCCTTTCAGAATAACAAGCACTAATGGATGCATTGGATTACTCAGATAAAGCTAAACTTAACACACTGGCAACAAATACATTTTCAGTCATTTAAAATAACGTTTTTTAGTATGGATACAAACATACTTTGAGCAAAAACTTTCTCAAACTGTACATTCAATGCCCCTGTAGACATTTTCATATTCATTTTAGTGTCAGACATATTTTCAAGAATGAGATGCATACTTCCGTAAAGGATTAGGACAATGCTGGCGGTGCCTGAAATTATATTTCTATGCAAGAGATTCTGGGAAAGACAGGGTAGACAGTGAGATTTCTGTGAACCTCTAGGTATTACTGCAATGACTGCAAGAAAATATTTTTTTTTAGAAAAGGATACTTCTCTGAACATTAAAATAGAAAGGTAATATTGAATAACATTAAATTACAAAGTGCTTTTCCAGCATTTATACAGTATATGATTTATCTTTTGTTTATCTTTAACATAAAAATAAGTTCCCATACAAATAACACTGCCCAATCTGGTCAAAAACATAATAGGAGATGATCATTTCTGCATCGACACATTCTAACCAATGCAAACAATCCTCAAATTGATCAATCTCTTAAGGAAAATCAGTTATCCAGAATCCACGATTGTGATTGTTCACTAAAAGTAAGGCCAAAACCAGAACTAAAATCAATGGTATCTGCACAGGGCATATCCATCATTCTCACCTAAGGCAATATTTATGTTATAATCATTCTACAGAGCACCAGTTGTATCTCCGGTTTCCCGTTTTATGCTTATGGGTGTTTTTATGACAGACAAGGGTATCTACACAGTCATATAATGTTGTAAAAGTAGTTTTATACCAAGAGTCCTTCTCACGTGTAACAGCAAATTAAAGAATAGTTTCTAATTTGGGGTTACACACACGCTTAGTGCACTCAGAGGCTCTTCACCAAAGGACAAGCTTACTCCAGGAGACAGACCTTTCTTACTTTATTGTATAAATTCCAAGTGAGTATTCTTACAAATGTCTTCCAGCTTTTTACAATACTTTAAGGTACCATAGTGATTAAAATAAAGAAGTGAAGTTATTGCAACAGGATTGTTGCTGGAGCAATTTTGTTCATTTGAAGCAAAACATAACAGTTTCTCTTCCTACATAAGCACTTTCCTATGGTATGCCGTCATTACTCTACAGATGCAGGAAAATGGCCAAAGATTTTACTCTCACAGCATTATTATATTCCCACTCCCTTATACTCTCCCTCCCCTAATTAGATGGTAACTCCATTAAGAAAGGAGATAATACTATTATTACTGTAACTTGCAAGGGAAAGACAACATATTCCTAAAACAGGTTTTTATGATTTTCTACTATTTTCTTCTGTATAATGTGGTTTGTACATGCGGTGTGAAAAAAAATTGACACCAGAAAGAAAACAGCAATAACTGTAAATCAATGAATATAGCCTAGAATAAAAAAATACACACATAAATAAAATAAAATAAATGTAAAATCAACACATTTAGCAAAATGTCAAAATGTGAAATATGTTATAAAGAGATGGGAAGGTATCCAGATTGCTCTTGCTTTTATGTAGCAATGAGGATGTTATGATTTGTATTTGCATTCTGTATGATGCTGAACCATATGAAGCATAGGCTTATATTCTGTAAACTGAGGTAATGCAAGGTGAATTCACTGCCCTACATTACAGCATACCTCAGTGGACATGCAGAGTGTGTGTCATGCATCTTGGGAACAATAAATTAGTGGAAATTATGCATGTGTTAAGAGTGTAACAGTGTTTTAGGTAAAGAAGTAAATTATACAGAGCAGAAACTGATTCCAAACAGAGATGCTTTTGACATATGAGATTTGTATATTATGGGTGTTATTTATAGATTGGAAAGTGCAATTACTTAGCTAAACATCCATTAGTACACAGTGGTAGAGGATATGTATGCTGCCCACGTGGATGAAATACCAAAAACTAGGCTATCAGTAGAAAAGCATATACTAGTATACTTTATATACTTATTACTTAAATGGGATGTAAACCCTTCCATTTAGCCAGTGAAGTGAACAGCCTCAGATGATACACAGAGATAAAAAAAATATCTCTACATAAGTTTTACTTATGTTTTATATTTTTTAGAAAGTGCACATCATGTTAAAACATGTTCTTCCTGTTTCAGCAGTGAGAGGGCAGTCTGGGTATACACTGATTGGAGTTAAGACACCCCCCTCCTCCACATAGGCAGAGGAACGAAGAAGCTGGCAGAGCTGTGCTGTGAATAGACAAGCTCTCTGCTAATCTATTTATAGCACCCTCCCCGACACAAATTTCCAGCTGCTTTTATCTCATGTGTCAGAGAACTTGTTAGAAGTTATCATGCTGATAACAGAAGAATGGAGCAGCAGAAATACATGGGACATAGGGCTTTGGAGAGAGATAAGTAAACACTACAGATATATGTGCCCAGGTCAGATTTCATGAATGGAGTTTACATCCACTTTAATATAACTATTGCAGTTTTACTAATGAATCAGATCAGGGTTTGTTGACAAGAAGTAGTTGAAGTTATCAGTTCATTTACATTTCAGACCTATACTAAATTCTTAGAGCCCTTTCACACTGGGGCGGTTTGCAGGCGCTATTGCGCTAATAATAGCGCCTGCAAACCGACCCGAAAGTGCCGCTGCTTGCATTTCAGTGTGAAAGCCCTGAGGGCTTTCACACTGGAGCGATGCGCTGGCAGGACGGTAAAAAAAGTCCTGCCAGCAGCATCTTCGGAGCGGTGAAGGAGCGGTGTGTATACCGCTCCTTTACCGCTCCTGCCCATTGAAATCAATGGGATGGCGCGGCTATACCTCTGCAGAGGCGCTTTGCGGTGGTATTTAACCCTTTCTCTGCTGCTAGCGGGGGGTAAAACCGCCCCGCTAGTGGCCACATACCGACGGTAAAACGCCGCTAATAATAGCGGCGTTTTACCGCCGACGCCGCCCCCCGCCCCAGTGTGAAAGGGCTCTTAGACAAGTCTCACTAAAAAGAAACCTACTCGGGGTTGGAAAACTTGGCAGGAATCAGCAATGAGCAGCACACCTCAGCTAACAACAAGGACATACTGTATATTGAAGTCCAGTTATGAATAAAGAACAAAAATTACAGGCAGTGAAACAAATAATTGAGTTTTTAACTCTATATAATAAATGCTGCCTCTGTGCTACACTTAGAAAGTCTTTTGATCAACTTCAAACACAGTTTTCTTTAATTCTCTGCCTCCACAACAAAAGGTTATTACATGTTTAGGGCAAAGTGTACTTTTATTTATTTTTAAATAAATAACCTAGTAATTATAAAAATAAAAGCAGATTTTGCCGCAATGCTGACAGCACTTCCAACTCACCCACTCTGTGTTTCAGCATGCACTATCCTGCTTCCAGGGAAGGGGATGACCACAATGCCCTGCACCTAAAGAACAATGATGCATACATTAGCCCTGACATCATCATGACAGTGAAACTATCTCTCTGTGATTAGATTTTCATTCTTCACAGGGCCTGAATAATTCTGTAGCATCAAGCGTATCTATAGCAGCATTTAGTTATTTTTCTTAAGACCTACTTTTCTTATCAGCCCCTGCTCTCCATGTCCTCAGTTTACTGGCAAGTAACAGCATCTGGATGCAGAACCATAAAAAGGAGATGGGAGATCAGAAATGGGCTGAACAACCCCTATTTGGGTTGCTGCAAAACTCCAGAACAGGGGAAAAGTTCTGACCCGAATGGCAAACCCCATTAAAGTCTATAGGAGCCAAACAGGAAAAATCAAAGGTGCCCATTTTGAAGGCTTATATGCAAATAATTAGCCATAAAAGGGTTGTGGGGGTCCGGCTTTCAATGAAAAAAAAAAAAAACAGAAAATAAACAAAAAAACAGCGTGGGGCCCCCCCAGTCCATACCAGACCCTTATCTGAGCATGCAGCCTGGCAGGTCGGGAAAGAGGGGACACAATCAAACCCCACTTCCTGAACCATACCAGGCCACATGCCCTCAACATGAGGGGGTGCTTTGGGGCAGGGTGGTCTCTCTTCCACACAACCCTGGGCTATGGTTGTGGGGGTCTTCCGGCAGGGGGCTTATCAGAATCTGGAAGCCCTCTTTAAGAAGTAGTACCCCTACCCATTCACCAAAAAAGTGTCAAAAAGTAATAAAAACACAGACATTTTTGACAATTCCTTTATTAAAAAATAAAAGATAAAAAAACAGTGTCCCCTAATGTAAATCCATCATCAATCACGATGCCGCCACACCACCAAAATCCCCCCCAAAAAATTGCTCACACTCATTAACAGCTGACCACATAATGCCTCCTCTGCCATTTGACAGTTCTTATATAGGTAAGGGCGAGGCCACCTCTGTCAGTGTGAGGTAATGAGAGATGATAAACGGCACTTCCGGATTTACATGTGAGGTGGGAGGTAGTTAAAGGGGGCTTCCAGATACTTGAAATGAACAGTTTTTGGTTCTGTGGCCCTTACATGAAATAAGAGACTTTGGCCTTGTATTTAACAGTAAACCCATGCAAGGGCTGTGTTTACCCTGCAGCAGAAGTACAGGTGTTCCGTGCATCCATGTGCAGGCAATCCCATTTGTGGTTGCACAGACACAGCTGCTGCTCCCAGTGTGACATCCTTGTGGGTGTTGTATACACCTGTACCCACAAAGATGTCAAATTGTGAGCAGCGGCTGTGTCTGTGCAGTCGCTGTGTCCCAATTGACATGAATAGGACTGCCTACATATGGATGCATTGAACACCTATCCATCCCATGCAGGAAAAACATAGCCCCTGTACTACTGTACACTTAAAGGGGTTTTCTTTTTTTTTTTTTATCTTTAGTTTTTATTAAGAATGTTAGCAGAAAAAATTAACAAACAAGGTGTCAAACGGTGCCAGAATCGGTAATTACAGAGCTTGTACAGTAATAAAGCATTTCAACAATATGGTATATATGCAAATGAGAGGTTAAGGAGTACATGGGTTGGGAACCTATGAGTGGGGATGCTATTTACAACATAGTGGATTGACAGAAGTTCTATGCATACAATTCTATGCATTGTAACTTGTTTCATGAAATGGAATCAATGATGTGGCTGTATGAATGGCAAATGTTATAGTGATATGTAGTGAAAGAAAGGAAAGAAATTATAACTGTACTGTTTACATTTTACACTACCACTTCAGAAACATTGCATATGATGAGATATACAGGCTGATTTTCTAAAGGAGTTGAGAATATTCCCACAATAAACTGAGTAAAATATGTGAATATTTATTTCAGATATTAAATCATGTGAACGCCAAGTTCAAGTTCGATTAAATATCTATTCATGTGCAGATAAAATAGGTAAACAGGAATTTGCTTTTCACATGATTGGGAAATTCAAATTGATAGTTACACAATTTATTTTATGAAGATTCATAATTCCTTTGATAAATCCACCAAAAAGTGTACACTTCTCAAGTGTGTGTCAAATGTTTGCTTTTATTTGGTAGTTATTTTCCATTCTTAAGGCCTCTTTCACACTGGGGTGGTGGGTGTGTCGGCGGTAAAGCGCCGCTATTTTTAGTTGCACTTTACCATCAATTTTGCTGCGCTATTCGGCCACTATCAGGGAGCTTTTACCCCCCCACTAGTGGCCGAGAAAGGGTTAAAACCACCGCAAAGCGCTGCTGCAGCAGCGCTATGCCGGCGGTATAGCCGTGCTGCCCCATTGAATTCAATGGGCAGGAGCGGTTTAGGACCGTGTACTTTGTTTAGCGTCCTGCCAGCGCACTGTTCCAGTGTGAAAACCCTTGGGGCTTTCACATTGGAGAGACAGCAGAGGCTCTTTCAGGGCGCTTTGTAGGCGCTATTTTTAGCGTTCTAGCTTCTGCAAAGCGCCCCAGTGTGAAAGGGGTCTTTGCGTTGCTTATTGTAATTGTTTTACTTCCTTCTGCCTTTTCTAATCTTGTTGACTTCCATTTGGGTGTGCACATCCTAGTATATAAAAAAGATTAATTTGGGGGTGTAAAGAAACCTTTTGTATATGTATGCATGTACTTTATGTATGTATGTATGTATGTATGTATGTATGTATTTAGTTATTTATTTATTTTTGTTAATTTGAAATAGTTTAATAAATCAATTAAGATAATGAATATTATTAATTGGTACTCTGTTATTTAGTTCAAATAATTTATTTATTCAGTTACAATTTTTAGAGGTAACATCCACACAGGTAACTGCTTAGAATTTCTTTGGTATGATGAAAGAGGCAACCATACATTAATTTGGAGAGGATTTCATATGTGACAATGACAAGAAATATGCCTCAAAAATTTACCATAAAATAGTGCTTCTTCTCCATGAAGTGGGCAAATAATTGCATTTATCCACTTAATCTAAACTCTTTATAACTGCTTAACAAAATGTAAAATAAACATATTTTAAGGTTCTGAAAGAATACCATCTATACCTGATAATTTCTTGCCAGCATGGCTCTGTCAACCTCTGTATTGTTGTAAAGTTCCCTGTCTATTACATTCAGACTCCTTTGTAACCATTTCTAAAGTTCTCCCAATTCAAATAGGGGTACATTTTGCTTCTCTCCTGACCTCACGTAAATTGTACTGTAAATTTTGGCATGCTGTCTTGTTGTCTTGGTCACAGATGACTGAACTATCCATGATTTTAAAAATTAAGAAATAAGCAAAAAGCTTATGCTAGACTTGGAAAAGGGTGCACCGCATTCACGATAGTATAGTGAAAACGTAAAAAAAATTTAGATGGGATTTTTTTATGCACCAAAAATAAAATAATAGGAAAAGGAATTCTCATTTTATTGATACAAAACAGTTAAAAACAAAAACATGTCATACAATACAACATGTCATTAAAATCAGACCACTAAGTTTGTAGTCATATGATAAGAATCATAATATCAACAACCGCTGTTTGTATATAGCTTGTAAAAAGGGATAAACAATGTGTTGGATTTTACAATACAATCATAAAATAAAGGATAATGAAAAATTACACACAATATAGATAAAACATTGTTTTGTAATTTCATATGTAATAAGGATAAGGGCAGATGAAACCAAAACTCCCCATCTAGACCCACCCCACCCCACAGTGTATACTGATGTGAATACAAGGGATGCAATGAACAGCAGACTAAATAATATATCATACTCAAAAAAGAAAAAAAAATCACTCACATCAAAGGCCAAAAAAAAGAGAAGTGTGCCGACTGTCATTAGTAAATCCAAACTAGAATCCTGAGAGTGATGAAACATACAGAAAGGTATAACAACCGAATGGGATTTCTCACTAAAAGGAGATGAGAAATTACGAAAAAAAAAAAAATATATATATATATATATATATATATATATATATATATATATATATATATATATATATATATATATATATATATATATATATATAAACTGCTCATATGAGAATTTATGTAAAAGGGGGAGGAGGAATGGCCAATGTTGAGGTACATAGACTGCATGCGTTTTAAAGCATGTATTATTGCAGTGCTCTTAAATTATGGCCAGGGAGCCAGATGCAGCCCTGCTATTATTTGGCCCTTGGGGCAAAGGGCCACCCACTAACATCAAGTATGGAACGCAATAAGTAATTTGTTTACTTCTACTAACCACCAGCTTTGGCCCTTTTTTAATTCCACTGACCACTGAGACTAAAGTATTGTTTACTCCCATGAATGGTGAACCACTGGTGACAACCTGATCCCCCTAAAATTTGAAGGACAGTAAACTCGACATTTTGAATATTGGGGACTCCTCCAGAGCTGCATTAATGTGTGTCTTTTTATCTGCCCAAGGTTCAACTTTAATTATGTTAACATTTTGGGCTCCTGCTTCAAGTGAAACATTGAAAATGCACAATCCCTTTAAACAACAGGCCTGGGTGATAACTTAAACCTTCCTATGAAGTAGTGCACCTGTATGATAAACTAAAGCAAAATGTACAAAGAAAAAAATACCATTACATTTCCAGACACTAAATTACATTTCAGCCAGCTTCCATCCGGTTGTAAACAAAGGAAATTCTTTTCATGTATATTAGACCTTTATCTGGTATGCATTATCTACCTTACCAATAAAAAAATATAAAAAAGGTCTGCCTGCACTCTAACAACTGAGTATACTGTGTGGTTGGCCACCTGCATCCTAGAAACAGATGATGTCATCAGTTGCTAGTACACAGTGGCCACACAGTCATTGGATTTCATGGTGCACCACAAAAAGCCAAAACATTGTGGGTTCCTTACCCATAATGGGAGTCTGGTATGCATTTTAAAAAGTTTCCCATATGAAAAAGGCAGGGTGCCTTTGGCCAATTATAGCTCAGGGGGTTAAGTCCACGACCCAAACTATATAAGGCCGTCTGCACGTCGGCCCTGTGTAGTGTGTTGCTGGCATTGACAGAGAGAGAGTGTCATTTCATTTAGATTGAGCAGGCAGGTGATTCAGTTAGCTGCAGTGTATTTAATATTTATATACAGTCAGTCTCGTAAATATATATATATATATATATATATATATCCATTGTATCCAGTTTAGCTAGATCTGACTGCTGTCCATTCCTGGTGTACTGTTTCTAATATACTTCAGGCAGGCAGGTGATTCAGTTAGCTGCAGTGTATTTAATATATATATAGTCAGTCTCGTATATATATATACGGCCGTCTGCACGTCGGCCCTGTGTAGTGTGTTGCTGGCATTGACAGAGAGAGAGTGTCATTTCATTTAGATTGAGCAGGCAGGTGATTCAGTTAGCTGCAGTGTATTTAATATTTATATAAAGTCAGTCTCGTAAATATATATATATATATATATATATATATATATATACACTGTATCCAGTTTAGCTAGATCTGACTGCAGTTCGTTCCTGGTGTACTGTTTCTAATATACTTCAGGCAGGCAGGTGATTCAGCTAGCTGCAGTGCATTTAATATATATATATATATATATATATATATATATATATATATATATATATACACAGTCTCGTGTATATATATATATATATATATATATATATATATATATATATATATATATATATATATATATATATATATATATATACACATCCACTGCATCCAGTGTAGCTGGATCTGACTGCAGGATGTTCCTGGTGTACTTTTTCTAATATACTGTCAGGCAGGCAGGTGATTTTATATATATATATATATATATATATATATATATATATATATATATACATATATATATATATATATATATATACATATATATATATATATATATATATATACATATATATATATATATATATATATATATATATATATATATATATATATATATATATATATATATATATATATATATACAGTGTCTCCTACTCCTACATATATGCAGGCCATTACTGGTGTACGTTTTCAAATATACTTTCAGGCAGGCAGGTGATTCAGTGAGCTGCAGTGCATACAATATATATATATACAGTCTCCTACATATATATCCACTGCTTTCCAGTCTAGCCAAGCCTATATCTGACTGCTGGCTATTCCTGGTGTACGTTTTCAAATATACTTTCAGGCAGGCAGGCAGGTGATTCAGTGATCTGCAGTGCATAAAATATATATACAGTCTCCTACATATATATCCACTGCATTCTAGTCTAGCCAAGCCTATGTCTGACTGCAGGCCATTCCTGGTGTACATTTTCAAATACACTTTCAGGCAGGCAGGTGATTCAGTGAGCTGCAGTGCATAAAATATATATACAGTCTCATATATATATATATATATATATATATATATATATATATATATATATATATATATTTCCACTGCATTCTAGTCTAGCCAATATCTGACTGCAGGCCATTCCTGGTGTACGTTTTCTAGTAAACTTATACTTATACAAATATACTTTCAGGCAGGCAGGTGATTCAGTGAGCTGCTTCTAGTCTAGCCAAGACTAGTGTACGTTTTCAAATACACTTTCAGGCAGGCAAGCAGGCAGGTGATTCAGTGATCTTCAGTGCATTAAATTTATATACAGTCTCCTACATATATATATTCACTGCATTCCAGTCTAGCCAAGCCTATAACTGACTGCAGGCCATTCCTGGTGTACTTTTTCTAGTAAACTTCAGGTGGTGTTTTGCTAATAAAATTTTACAGCATGTCTGGAAGGCCACCAAGGAGAGCCAGATGCTTACAGACCACTAAAAGAGGGCAAGCAGGCTCTGTGTCTACAGCCAACAGTGCTGGTCGTGGACATGGTGCATCCTCAGCATGTGGCCGTGGGGCACGCTTGTCCTTTTTTTCGGCAGCTGGCCGTGTTGATCCACGACATGCAGAAGAGTTGGTAGAGTGGATAATAAAGCCGTCCTCATCCTCCTCATCCTCTGTCACCCAGGCTCAGAGTAGTTTACCTGCCAATGCAGCTGCCAAAGCGGCCTATTCCATTGGCTCAATGTCATCACTCACTCCTTCCCTAGCCCCACCATCATGCACGGAGGAGTCCCCCGAACTGTTCCACCACAGTGTCGGGTACATGCTGCTAGGGTTTTGAAGGCTCCGATGATGGTACCCAGGTTGAGGAAGGCAGTAACATGAGCCCAGAGAGTGGGGGTGCCCAAGAAGGACAAGAAACTGGCAGTCATGTTCCCCCAGCTGCAGCATACTGCCAGGTTTGCTCCAGTGATGAGGAGGGAGGGGATGATGAGGTCACTGACTCTAGATGGGTGCCTGATAGAAGAGAGGGGGAGGAGGAGGCACATCTCCAACAAGGCAGGATGCCCCCCAGGAGCCAGCTTAAGGGCAGCCACCTGACTTCATCACACTGCAGAGCTCCGCATGTGCAGGGTGCTGCTGACTCCCTGCATATTTTGAAAAGTTCTTTGGTGTGACCCTTTTTTGATACATGTGCAGCAGATTGCACCATTGCTGTTTGCAACATATGTCTGAAATGTATCAAGCGTGGCCAAAACAGCAGCCACTTGGGCACCACATACTTGACCAGACATATGTCGACCCCCCATGCAGTCCATTGGCAACAGTACTTAAAAGACCCACACCAAAGATCAAGGTGGAACTTCTCCTTGCTCCTCATCAGCTGGGATCTCCAACCCCACTATACCTTCAGTCCTCTCAGAAACCTGCACTGAGAGGTATGAAGGTGTAGAATTAGCTGTATCAAGTACTTGCGGGCAATCTGCTATCACTACACCAACATCTGATTGTAGCAGGCAAATTTCCCTACCCCAGTTGCTAAACCGTCGAAAGAAATTCGGTCCCAGCTATCCACATGCTCAGCGGCTGAATGAAAGCTTGGCTAAATTGCTAGCACTCCAACTGTTGCCTTTTCAGCTGGTAGACTCTGCCCCCTTTCTTGAATTTGTAGAATGTGCGGTACCTCAGTGGCAGGTTCCCAAACACCATTTCTTTTCAGGGAAGGCCATTCCGGCTCTCTACCGGCATGTGGAAGACAATGTCTTGGCCTCATTGGACAGGTGCATATTACCACTGACTCGTGGTCAGCAGGCATGGACAGGGATGTTACCTTTCTTTCATGGCACACTGGGTACCTCTGCTGGCAGCTGGGAAGGATGCAGGGCAGGGTGACATGCCCACCAGATGGAACTCAATATTGGCAATGCTGCAGAAGCTGCACATGCAGCAGAGGGCCATCAATGAGTACCTTTGTGAGTATGGCACCAGGACAGGGTCAGGGGAGCTTGGCTTTTTTTCGCCAAGCCAGTGGCTACTGATCAAGGATGCATGCACTGTCCTGTCACCATTTGAGGAGGCCACAAGGATGGTGAGCAGTGACAGTGCATGCATCAGTGATACTGTCCTTGTTGTCTTCCTGTTGGAGCACACTCTTCATGGAATAATGGACAGGTCACTTGAGGCAGAACAGAGGGAGGAAGAGGAGGACATCCTTACCTCTCAAGGCCCTATTTATCCAGACAGTATTCCTGCGGGCCCGCCGATCACACAGAAAGAGGAGAAGGAGGATGAGGATTGTGTCAGCATGGAGGTGGAGCCTAGCACTCAGCATCAGCAGCAGTCTTCAAGGGATCGTTTTCAGCCCCCAGAAACGCATGGACTTGTACGTGGCTGGGAAGAGGTGGCTGTGGATCATGTCATCTTTAGTGACCCAGAGGACTTCGAATTGAATGCCTCAGCAAACCTTCACAGCATGGCCTCCCTGATCCTGCAAAGCCTGCGAAAGGACCCTTGGATTTGTTGTATCAAGGAGAGGGATCATTGCAACCCTCCTTGATCCACGTTACAAGGGTAAGGTTGCAGAATTTATTCAGCCTTCGCAGAGGGAGCAGGGGATGAAACATCTTTGGGAGGCCTTGCAGAAAGGTTTGTGCAATGCATTTCCAGAGCCTGGGAAGTTACAATTTCCTGGTCCTCCTGGACAATGTGTTGCTGAGGCTTCGGTCAGTCACAGAAGGTGCGGTGGAGAAGGTGGCTGTCTGACCGATGCGTTCAGACAATTTTTTAGTCCGCAGCCCCAAGGTCTGATCGGCTCCAGCAACCATCGCCAGCGTCTGATTTACATGGTGCAGGAATACCTAGGGGCAAGATCAGACTTGGAGACCTTTCCAACTGAAAATCCACTGGTTTACTGGGTCTTGAGGATGGATCACTGGTCAGAGCTTGCACAATCTGCAATTGAGCTACTAGCCTGAAGCGTTATTTCTGAACACACATTCAGTGCTGCTGGAGGCTTTGTAACCGATCACAGAGTGAGCCTGTCCACAGACTCAGTTGATCGGCTCACCTTCATAAAAATGAATCAGTCTTGGATCAGCAGCTACCAGGCACCTGATTCTGATGTAACCGATTAATTTTTCTATGAATGTGAGATCCCTTGAAGACTGCCTATGCTGAGTGACTATCCTGTTATGGTGAGTGACTATCTTATTCCTCCTCAATGTTCATTTTGATAGTTTCTAAGAATATTTTTGTTTCAGGGTACCACCACCAGTGCCTAAGGCCCAATTTTTCTGCCCCTGTTTAACAGGGGTGTATAATTATATTTTTTGCTGTAATATTTTGCAGCAGGGCTCATTCTTGCGCTCAATTAGTGTATCTGTGAGGGGTTGCAGTGTTGTGGCACCACCACCAGTGCCTAAGGCCCAATTTTTCTGCCCCTGTTTAACAGGGGCATGTAATTACAATATTTGCTTTAATATGTCACAGCAGGGCCCGTTCCTGTGCTCAACAAGAGTATCTGCGAGGCTTTACAGTGTTGTGCCACCACCACCACCACCTCCGCCTAAGGCCCAATTTTTCAGTCCTGTTTAATAGGGGGATGTAATTACAATATTTGCTCTAATATTTAACAGCAGGGCTCATTCCTGCACTCAACAATAGAATCTGTGAGGGGTTACAGTGTTGTGGCACCACCACCACTGCCTAAGACCCAATTTTTCTGCCCCTGTTTAACAGGGGTGTGTAATTACAATTTTTGATCTAATATTTCACAGCAGGGCCCATTCCTGCGCCCACCAAGAGTAACTGTGAGGGCTTACAGTGTTGTGGCACCACCACCACACAACCACCAAAGGCCCAATTTTTCTGCCCCTGTTCAACAGGGGCATGTAATTGCAATTCTTGATATAATATTTCACAGCAGGGCCCGTTCCAGTACCCACCAAGAGTAACTGTGAGGGCTTACAGTGTTCTGGTACCACCAACACCTAAGGCCCAACTTTCTGCAGAGTATATAGGGCAGGCCGTATAGTATATACAGGCGGTCCCGTACTTTCAAACATCCGACTTACAAATGACTCCTACTTACAAACGGAGGGAGACAACAGGAAGTGAGATGAAATCTACCCCTAGGAAGGGAAATTCTCTCCTGTGATTAATATGGGAAAAAGGTGTCTCCACTGATGCTTTATCACCAATCCTTGTTTCCCTAATAACCCCAAATTTTCAAAATCCAATTGTTATTGGGACAGAAAGTGAGGTGAAATCTTCTGAACAGGGGCACATACAGCAAAACAAATGTTACAGGGGTGATAACCCTTCCCTATGTCATCCAAAAAGCTTAAAAATTGATTTTTTGGTTGGAGCTACACTTACAAAATGTACCTGTTCCAAATTACAAACAGATTCAACTTAAGAACAAACCTACAGTCCGTGTCTTGTTTGGACCGCCTGTATACTGCTGTTCAGAGTATATAGGGCTTGGGGGCCCCACGCCTTTTCTTTTTTTAATTTGGGTGCGGGGTTCCTCTTAATATCCATACAAGACCCAAAGGGCCTGGTAATGGACTGCAGGGTACCCATGCCATTTTTCTCAATAATTTTCATCCATATTGCCGGCAACCAACATTACAATACAGCCGCAAGCAGTTTTAAATTACTTTTTTTCCTTTAGAAATGTAATTTTGTGCAGGGACTGTTCTAAACACGGGAAACATGTGCCACTTTACAGGCATACTATAGTCACCCCCCAGGTATGATATTTAAAGGATTATTTCACTTTTATTTTTTCACTTTAAGCATTATTAAAATCACTGCTCTCGAAAAAACTACCATTTAAAAAAAAATGTTTTTATTGATACATGTCCCCTGGGGCAGGACCCAGGTCCCCAAACACTTATTAGGACAATAACTTGCATATTAGCCTTTAAAATTTACACTTTTGATTTTTCACATTCAGGTCCCATAGACTTTAATGGTGTTCGAATGTTCGCGTCAACTTTCGGTCCGTTCACATGTTCTGCCATGAACCGAACCGGGTGGTGTTCAGCTCATCCCTAGATGTGAGTGTGAACCCACTCAAACATGTCTTTAAGCACAGGGAAGGTACCTTGCCATGTGGGACCCCTCTGGCTAAGTACCTTGCCACTATGTTGATGATGACACAGGCTTCTTCCCAACAACCCTGACCCAGTGGTTTTAGAGGTCTTTAGGGGTATTTGTCAGAATATGTAAGCCCTTTTAAATAAGGCCTCTAGATTCTGCCTTCCCATGTGAATGAGTATGTGAATGAGTGAGGGGTACATAGTACTCCTGGTTGCTCATTCACAAAAAAGTAAAAAATAAATAAAAACACACTAACACCATGGGGAAGTCCTGGAAAAAAAACAAACACACCATGACGAAGTCCTTTATTAACAAAAAAACACACCAACCTCCTGACTCATCTGTTCTTGATGACTGCTCCCTGCGAATGACAGCTCCCAGCTCTTAGCTGGATGTAAACAAAAGGCATTGCTTTGCTGATTAGTGTTTGTAAAACAAACCAGCCAGGGACCCTGGGTTACCTCATTTACTCCAAATGATCATGACCATATTTGGTCAAAAATGTGACTGATAATATAAATTAAATGTTTGCACATTAAGACCAATATTAAGCTGCAGGCACACTTAGCGTGTGTAATAAATATAGTGTATGTAACCTGCTGCACTAGGAGATAAAATTTACTTCTAAATGTGTCAAATTTCACGCATCATGGGGAAAGAAGGATGTTCACAGTGATCATTTTTTTTTAAGTACTTTGCATTTGTATCCATCGCAATTGTTATACATTGTTTGTATTTGTGGTCAGTTTGGACCTTATTAGAGTTTGGTAACAAATTAAATCTGACACATTTATAAGGTAATTTATTTTCTTAGCGCAACATGGTTTATACACAATGTGCCTGATATGGGATTTACATAAGGGACATCTTTTTCTTTTTTCAAAAAAAGGACTATTTTAAATTATAGTTTTTTTTTTTTTTTTTTTAACTTTTAATGTATTTTCTGGGAATAAGTAACTAGGGGTACTATTTCCCTGGGTACCAGTTTCTGCCCCCCCTTACAATAAAGGGGATTTATAGATTATAAAACCAAACCTCCATATCACCCTTGGGGGAATAGAATCTGGGGATGAGTTCTTTGTATCTTCAACAGGTGCACAAGGTACCTTGCAAGGTGCCCTCACATAATGAAGACATGTGGCCTGGTCTTGTTCAGATGGTGAGGGCTTTTGTCTTCCCTTTCCTGACCATCCATTTTAGGGTGACCCAAAAGGGATGTTGGTGTTTCCAAGGCCAGAATCTGTAAGTGCTCTTTATAATATTGATTCCAGTCCCCATTGTTACTGGCTGCCAGTGCAGTGGAACTGTGCTCGGCAGCCTTGTCCAGTACAGTTCCACCAGAAGTCAAGGCAAAATGCCTTTTTTCCTACAAGGCCAGCACACACCATCCTGCTGTGGTCATGTGCCCTGAGAAAAGTACAGCATGCAGTACTTTTTTTTTAGTTCACAGTCGTGTGATGCAATTCACCATCCTGCAGCCAATACAATTTATTGAAATGTCACACAAACAGTGCGGTGTGCCAGGATCAATGAATTGGCACTGCTGTCCTCTCTAGTGGAGCTGGTAATGTGATTGGGCCCTAAAAGACAAAAAAAACACCAACACCTTGACAAAGTCCTTCATTAAAAAAGTAAACAATTTCCTTTATCGCAAATCCAATGTTAATAACTTTATGCAGTGATGTAAATCCTTGTCAATCACAATAACCCCCCACCACCATGACCCGTTGCTCAATAATGTTCATTCATGTTCAATTCATGACAGATCCCCAGCTGGCTGCTATATGTTCATTAAACCAGCCAGGGATCCTGCGCAATGCCATTTTCCAGCGAGCGAAGACTGTGAGCCAGGGCTTCTCGTCCAACATCAGCTACTGACCTCACAAATGCGCTTTTGAAAGAATGGTCAAACATTCCCATAGACACACTCCTTTGTGGACAATCTTCCCAGAAGAGTTTAAGCTGTTATAGCTGCAAAGGGTGAGCCAACTAAATATTGAACCCTATGGACTAAGACTGGGATGCCATTAAAGTTCATGTGCATGAAAGGGAAGGTATCACAATACTTTTGACAATATAGTGTACATTTAAACCCAAAAACAAAAATGTAAGATATTTTGCAGTTTCCAGTCCTTGCATGTGATAGTTGAATTAGTTTCCCCCTTTTCATCATTAGTAATAGTATATCTGGACTTGCTGTAAGTTCGCATGAACATTTAAAAGATAATTGTCATGTCTTTGATACTGCACAATTTCAAGTTCCTGAATGTATATTTCATTAACTAGCTAAATTCCCAATAAACTGTCACATACCCATAAAATATTATCTAACCTAAAATATTAATTTATTAATTAATATTAATTTTTATAACTATTATAATTATTTTAATAAATTCTACTATAAATATTAAAGACCTACAATAACCATTAATTACTAGACATGTGCACACTGAAATATTTTGTTTCAGAATTTCGTTTTCGTCGAAAAATACATTTATTTAGCTACTCCCGAAATTCGTTTTTATTAATTTTGTTTTTCGTTGAAAATTGCATTCGTCCAAAAATCCAAATTAATTAAGGTCGAATCTGTCATTGAAGGCTTATGGTGTCTGTTGAATGTTCAAAGAAGATTCAATGGAGCAGCTAAACTGTACGACGCCGTATAGTTTACCTGCTCCGTCGAATCTTCTTAGAACTTTCAACAGACACCATAAGCCAAAGTACGTGTGTACTTAGTTCTAGCTATGGTGTCTGTTGAATGTTCAAAGAAGATTCGACGGAGCAGCTAAACTGTACGACACTGTATAGTTTACCTGCTCCGTCAAATCTTCTTAGAACTTTCAACAGACACCATAAGCCAAAGTACGTGTGTACTTAGTTCTAGCTATTTTACTGCTCCTCCTCTTTGGCTACAATCAGCCAATAACATTCATCATCATCATTATTTTTATTTTACTTCCCCCACCCAATTCCAGCAGCGATCTTTTCTCCCCTACGTCAAATCTTTTCTCTCTACATCAAATCTTTTCTCTCTACATCAAATCTTTTCTCTCTATGTCTAATCTTTTTTCTCTATGTAGAATAATCTTGGACTAATAGAGTTAAGGTTAGCCACATTCAACCACAGGTTTGATGGACACAGATTGTTATTGTCAGCATCATGTCGAATCTCCTATCTATATCGAACTGTTGTAGGAATGAAAATAAAGCATTTGTTTATGTCGGATCTTTTGTTTTTCGGATTCTGCACTTTCATTATTGTTTGTTAAAACGATAACGAAAATAACTGAAATTCGGACGAAAACGAATGCACGTCTATTAATTACCCTACTCAATTAACTAACCTATATTAAACTGGTAAAACTAATACTACTTTCCTAGAAATAAATCTAAAGGGAACTGGATATAAAGGGGAAACTGTTCTTCTGTTAACTTTTTTAATTACCGGTATTTTTTTTTTTCATAATGTAATATTCAAACCCTGTATCTTTCTCTTTGCTCAGCTGCAGCTGCTGTTCGAAGAAAAGAGGGACACAGGGACAATTTCAGACAGGGAAGTTTTAGTGATCTAAACAAAAATGGCAACAGTTCCAATCACTTTATTATTAGCTTTTAAAGTAAGGAACGCATGAAAGGGATTTGCATAGAACAAAGATTGCAAAATTTCCCAGCAAAATTACAAAAAATAAAAATAAAAAATTGTTTACCAATTTGCATTGAAATCTGTAGTTTTAGCTGCACAACATTTATGTAAAAAATCATATACGTCAAAGTCGCACTATCTTGCCAAGGTAGAGTTACAACGTATCACCATTTCCTGCAGCAGTCCTTGTTGTGATATATCTGCTCCTGAGAATCAAGCATCTCACCTCCAGATGCTGGGAACTGTATGTCCATAGTGATCCATGTTGCCATGCAGGATACTCTGGACCCAAAATTTTGGATTGATGCGTGTGCACTGTGACTTAGGTTTGAGGATGCACACTACAATATTTACACTATGTTTCCCAGCTCCTGACGTTCATAGGTGGCACTTTAAAAGCCTTTACATGTTAGCCATAAATTATGGCCCTAGAATTATTGCTCTCACTCTAATGTTCATGGTGATACCTTACATGTGTGGCGCAATTGCTGTTTACATATGTGCACATTCTCGGCCTCATCCTGTGAAGTGATGCAAAGCAAACACATCCTTAATTGCAACTATCCTGGTTACACCTAGATTTTCATATGCCAATGTTTCATAATCTGAAAACCAGCATATTTAACGGAATGTTAAGAGATAAAATTATAATTCTCCCACTCTACAAAACTCTGGTTAGGCCACTTCATGGATGCTTAACAGGTGTATGATAATTACTGTATATACCAATCTTTAATTGGTGACTCTACATTGAGAAACAATTGTTTACTCTCGGGTCTCTGAAGAAGACATGCAGCCACACACGTTGGACAAGAAGTGGTTCTATCTTAAACTGTGTGTTAAAGGGGTTCTTTACTGTTAGGATGGTAGTGATGTAGAACTCCTTCCCACAATTGGTGGAGTTAGCAGGGATAGAGATAAAAAAAAAAATAAAAAAAATCATTTAGATGTGTTTCTTAATGAACACAGTGTACTGGGATATTGAAATAGACATAGATGCGACATAGTGACATAGATGCACACACACACACACACACACTCAGGTTGAACTGGATGGACTGGTGTCTTTATTCAACCTTATCAGCTATGTGACTATGTAACAAAGTGCACCACAAAGCACATTGTTAATGTGTGTCATGCTAAGTGGGCCAATTATCCCCAGATAGCAAGAAATTGAGCTGCAAGTTTGAAAATTACTTGCTAAGCTATTGCTAGACCTGCCAGGCTTCACAAGTGTATATCACAATGGCAGCAAGACCACATTGCATGACTACAGATCAACTTTTTTTTCAACCATACTGCAAGTCTGCTACAAGTTATGGCTCAGTTTTTTAATGCACACTAATAGGCTTGCTTGCTGCAGCTTGGCATTGCATGGAACTCCAGATCCTTTTCCTTTTTTGATTCTCCCAGAGTTTCTCCCCTGAGTGCATTACTTTACATTTTTCAATATCAAATTCTTCTGCCATATAGCTGCCCACCCCTCTTTTATCTATTTTATCAAAGTTTTCTGTAAAGTTTGCTTTATCCTGTTGCAGGACAGAGCCTTGGGATACCCCACTCACAACTCCAGACAATTCAGAAAATATACTATAAATCAGCACCCTTTGGACATGTTGCTGCAATCAGTTCTCTAGTCAGGTACATATAATGTTATCAATGTCAAAAGACCTTCATTTGTCAATTAAGCATTTATGTGTTACTATATCGAGTACCTAAGCAAAATCTAGATACACTTTATTCACAGGCCTTACTGTATTCAAATTACATCTTACCTCCTCATAGAAGGTTAAAAGGTTGTTCTGGCTACTAGCTTTTCAACGGTGAACTCATTTGTTTATTGTTATTTTTGTTCCTGATATAAAATCTCAAAGATACATTCAATACAATGTTACTAACATTGTTGGCTTGTTTATTATACGCCTCCTTTTCTATCCTTTTTATAAACTTAAAATAATGTATTTAATATAGTTGCCTTCTCCCTTTCGCTTGTGACCATTTTCCCTTGATCATATATTGTGGGGCCAGTATGTTTTTTACTGATCTGAAATTAGATGCATTGTTGTCTATTGGACATTGCACACAGCTGAGTAAAAATCAGTAATACAGCATTGAGTACAGAGCAATAAAACAAAAATAGAACATTTTTAATTCGAGTTCAGTAATTTACTGGCATACACATGTTTACTCATCTATAAGCATATTTACATGCGTATAAATGAGTATATTTTCAGATGCCAAATGCCCTGACTGCCCCTAGAGCTCCGGTGTCTCTTGACACACACAAGGCATTCAGCTCTTAGAATGGCCTTATTTATTCCAAGTGCTGCAAAAATATGGTTTTGGGGAAATTTTTCTAACATGGATATTAGGCAGGGGTGCTGTCACGGTCTGGGGTCAGGCTTGGAGACCAGTAGTTATTGAAGTAGGGGGACTCCCACTGACCAGGATTGGTATACAAGCAGGTCACCCTGGCAAATACTGCAGGCTCACCTGAGGTGAGGAGTCTATCCAATGTTCACCAGAGCTCCTGGTGGCGGGGATGGGTTTAGCTGCATGTTAGTACCAGGTTGTGGTCCTCAGGATCATCCCACCAGAAGGTCAGCAAGCCAGAGCCAAGTATATACGATATATCAGGTGAGGATCAAACAGAAGCATAATCAGTAAACAAGCCAAAGGTCAGTAACTAGTAGTTGCAGGTTGGGATAAAGCTGAAGCATAATTGAGAAACAAGCCAAGGCCAACGTCAGTGGGAGAGACAAAACCAAGATACTGGCTGGAGAGAGCACAGTAATATGGCAAACAGGAAGTGCAGAGACATGCCCTAAAGTAGAAATTTCATGGGAGAAGCAAAGAGTTCAGGTTCAAGGCAGGATAATTCAGGAGTTGTCCAGGGAACTCCTGAATTCAGGTTGTCCAGGTGGTTCAGCAAGAAGAGACATTGCCTAACACAGGAGAGCTTCCAGGTTCTAATTCCAGACCCTGACAGGTGTCCTCTCCGCTATTTGCACTGGCTATAGAGCCCTTGGTGGAGCTTCTCCAGTGGAAAAAGGAATCCTGATTGGCAACTTGGAGGAATGTGGACGATATGCTGCTATACCTCATGGATCCATAGACCACCCTTCCCCATGTTCCCCATCTAATTCAATGTTTTGGTAAATTTTTCAGGTTAACTGGACAAAATCACATACTTTTTAACTGATGAGTATCTTTCCTTTCCTTTACCCCCTAAATGCCCACTGTAGATCACATCTAAATTTAGATATCTGAGTATTGATATTCAACACCCTCTGTCACGGTATTATGATAATAATAGTTGTTGCAAGAATTTAATCCCATTTAGTGTCATGTAGTATGGACTGCAGCTCTTTTTTATGTTCTTGTCCTACCCTTGTGTCTCTTTTGCCTTTATTTTATGGCAAACCTAATTACTCTGTGATCACTGTTTCCTAAGTTATCCCTTACATTAGTTATCAACTCTATTTGTAAATAGTAGGTTCAGCAGAATTATCTCTTGTTGGGGCTTTCACCATTTGACTCATGAAATTGTCATGCATCATATTCATGAAATGACGAGCCTTATTTGTGTGAGTAGTTCCATCTGCCCAGACAATATCAGAATAGTTAGCGTTCCCCCATGATTATAACATTGCCCTGCCTCCCCTCCATCTCCAACTGTGCAAGTAAATGGGGTTTCTCTTCCTCCTTAATGTTTCATGGCCTTTAGCATGCACAATTTACTTATTGCTTCATCCCTTTGAAGCTTCTGACACAAAGACTCCACCTCCTCATCAGCCCAATTATGATTTAAACAAGCTCCAAATTAGATTTGGATTATTAAGAAGAGAAAAGTTACAAAATGTAATGATACATAGCTAATGTTACAAAGGTGATGGATTAAAAAATGGAATGTGTGGAAACCTCTAAAAGGGCAGTATTTCCTATGATCTGATTGTGTGGTTAAAAATGGAGGTTTTTAAGCTCCAAATCTGGAAGGCTGCCATTTAGGACTTCCCGACATATTACATATTAAATCATACAGTTTAGAATTTGCATATACAGATTATTAATTATTACAAGAGACATTCATTTTTACTGTCTTGAAACACCTTATAAGCTTGAACAAAATACACACACCCAAATACCTCAATGTCGATCATGGAGACTAACTGACTTTTATGTTCCACAAGACATTCCAAGAATCTGGAGAACACCAATTTGTTTTAAGAGCAACTTTTTACAAAATATAACTGGCAAGTGAACCTCCTATAAAAAATAAAGAACATAACATTACCATATAATCACTTAGTAATGTAATTTAAGCATAAGTAAAATACGTACATAAAAACACATTTATCATAATGATTGCCTGGAAATGTTTCTGATGTGTCAGTACTGTACTGATGTTGTGTCAGTAGACATATTTCTTGTTGTGTCAGCATGGCAATTAGTGTGTACCTTGGTAATGTTTGAAGTACTTATTGTATCTCTGCAGATGTTTTTGTACTTATGTCAGTACATTAATGAATGTGTTATTTCTGATCTGTTTCTGGTTGTGTCAGTACAGTACTGATTTTGTGTCTGCAGAGATTTCGGATTTTGTCATTAGCGTGCCACAAAGGTAGTTTATCCTCTGGGTTGCCAGGCAAATGTAGGCCCTAAAGTGGGCTGAGGTACCGTTTGATAGCGCAAGTGGAAGCAGGTGATTTTACTAAGCTGTCTCAGTACCTGGCCATTACCCTTCTAGAGAGGATATGGATGGAAATGAAGAAAATTATGAAATATGAAGGCTATATAACTTATATCCCGTTATAGGAGAATTCTTTTTTGTGGAACTAGGTAAGCTGAAAGAATTTGGTTCCTGGCACCAGTTGAGGATTCAGCTTGTTCATTGACTGTACATGGGAAACACTCTGAAGGCATATTGTGATTTACAGAAGAAATATAATATACCTAATCAAAGATTTTTTACAATATCTTTACCCACTATACACTTACATTGCAAGCCAAAATTTGTGAAATGTCCCTAAGACTTCACTCAAAGATACATTTGCAAAAATGGTTAAAAAGGGCCTTATTCATATCCATGTGTTAGAATGGCCCAGTCAAAGTCCAGACCTAAATCCAATTGACAATCTGTGGCAAGACTTGAAATTGCTATTCACAAACGCTCTCCATCCAGTCTGACAGAGCTTGAGCTATTTTGTAAAGAAGAATGGGCAAAAAATTCACTCTTTAGATGTGCAAAGCTGGTAGAGACATCCCCAAAAAGACATGCAGCTTTAATTTCAGCAAAAGGTGGTTCTACAAAGTATTGCACTCCACACTTTTCATATATTTATTTGTAAAAACATTTGAAAACCATTTATCATTTTCCTTCCACTTCACAATTATGTGCCACTTTGTGTTGGTCTATCACATAAAATCCCAATAAAATACATTTAAACATTTTTGGTTGTAACATGACAAAATGTGGAAAATGGCAAGGGGTGTGAATACTTTTTCAAGGCACTGTATAAGTGGGAACAGAGAACATGGATATGAGTCTGGGAAAAGAGGTCTTTGCTCAGACAACACCCAAATGCACTGAGCATGTGTAAATGGCTTTCCCAGATATGACCTCAGAGCAGATATATGGCAGCAATCCTCATTTAGAACCAGCAAGGGAAGTGAAAGAGCATCTATACACACAGAAAGCTAGGGCATGTTTCTGGGGAATTGTGAAGTAGTTGCACAAATGAACACCATGACATGGGGCCCAGGTGTGAGACAGCAAAGTGATTCTGCAGAGATTCAGCTGCAACATGAACAGCTGTGGACAGCAAACTGTGACACAGAAGACTTTTGTTGTCGGTGTGGACATGTTACTGGTTTTCAATTTGTTTATATGGCTTTGATTCAACTTCTATTAATATGATCATGATATTGATAGTGTTGCAGTAATGCTAGTCTTTTATAAATTGGTTTTGATTCTGTATGCTATTTGTGTTGAAAAGGAGGACAACGGTGGATTGGGGAGTTGGTATGAGGTAGCTGGCCTAGTGAAGAGAAAGTATAAACCTCATATTGGCTGTATATGTTCTAGGAAAGTAAGTCACTATTTAGCGGTGAAGCAAGAAAGACTAGCAGTCCAGGAACATGTACATTTTGAAAATTAAGCTGAGAATGGAAGTTTACAAATTCTTCCCCTGTGAGCAAGGATGGGTGACCAAACACTCATATATGGAAAATCCCAAAAAATTTTGTAAGTATTCCAATAATCTGAAACATCATAGTATTAAAGGACAAACAGGATGGTAGGGAACTACCCTGTCTGTACCGCAATGCAATGATGCTTGACATTTCCTCAGTTGTGAGGAACTTCTGCATAGATTTGGGGCTAGATGATAGGAAGACTGACCTGGATCTTTGTATCATGTTTGTGTTATTGTATGGATTCCTTCCCATCTGAGGTACCCTGTAAGGTTTTAACATGCCTTACATAGGCACTTCGTGCCATAAATCGAAATCTGGAAAACATGTCCTGTAATGCCCTGTACACATGATAGGATTTTCCAATGGAAAATGTGTGATAGGACCTTGTTGTCAGAAATTCTGACTGTGTGTAGGCTCCATCACACATTTTCCATAGGAATTTCCTACACACAAAGTTTGAGAGCTTGCTATAAAATTTTCCGACAACAAAATCCGTTGTCATAAATTCCAATCGTGTGTACACAAATCCGACGCACAAAGTGCCACGCATGCTCAGAATAAATTAAGAAACGAAAGCTATTGGCTACTGCCCCATTTATAGTCCCGACATACGTTTTTTACGTCACTGTGTTCAGAACTATCGGATTTTCCGACAACTTTGTGTGACCGTGTGTATGCAAGACAAGTTTGAGCCAATATCCTTCGGAAAAAATCCATGGATTTTGTTGTCGGAATGTCCGATCAATGTCCGACCGTGTGTACGGGGCATAAGAGGTCCACAAGACCTAGATTTTGGGAATATTGTTGAACATCATCACATTATACTTCCAACTCATAAATTCTAAAGTCTCCTTCAAGGCAAAGAATATTTAATAAGTGGATTTATATTAAAAGTGTGAACTAAATTTGTACCATTCAAATGGTTACAACTTGATAACGATTATATAGAAAAAATATTGCTCAAGCTTTTAACTAATGTAATAATAATATTAACAGGATTTGCAGACAAGACAACATGATATTAGTAATTACATTTATTTCAAGGACATAGCACATTGTCACCTTTCTTAAAAGAATTATGTGTACATCTTGGACACTGCTAAAAGACAAATGGTACTTCCTGTTAATCAGGATTAATGTTAGATTTAATTATGTCAATCTGGAAGGCTTAAATGGTTATCACAGATGCTATGCTCTTTTTTTATAGTAGTTTTTCTCTATACTTTAGGGCTTATTCTGTAAAGCCATAACCATAAGAGTCGGCTGCCTACTGTTTATTAATTTTATAAGACATTTCAGAGGATCTATAGATGCTTTTCTCAAAAAGACATTCAGAAGGGAAAGGGCTAATCACTAGTAATGCCTTTGGTCTCCTGGAACTAAATATTTTCCCTATCATTGGCTTGTTCACACTGCATCTCTGTGTGAAGGCAGCCACCATCTTGGTTTGCAGAATAAATTACTTTTTCATACTTTCACCCTGATGACTAATAATCTGTTGAATGATAAAGGCATAATCAAGGAGCAGAAAAAAGATGGCTCAGAAAGCACAAATCCACTGAATAAATAATAATAATAATACTGTAATGCACATGTATCAAACACAAGGCCCCCAGGCCGAATCTGGCCATCCAGAAATTGAGTTTGACCCCCCTGCTGTAAAGCATATGCAGGGAAATTCTTGTACTGCAGGTCCTTAGTTATATATTTACTGTATCTCCAGCAAAAAAAACACTGAATAGTACAGTAGCGACATTACCAAATCTCACTCCAAATCCCCTGAGACTTGCAGTGAGAAGAAGCAGAATCCTGGATGATCTCACACTGGACATATACAGCTATGATGCTCAAATACAGTATATATATATATTAATATATATATATATATATATATATATATATATATATACACACACACACACACACACACACAGAATTGGACTCCAAAATCAGGCTCTATACTTACTGCTTTTATATAATCAATCAAGAGATATGGAGTCCAGATATAGTCAATGCTGTCTTTACTTATATATCCAAATGCACAATCTTACATATCATATTAAATCAATGCAACTGGGTTTCAAGCTCACCCTCTTTTTTTAAGCCAAAAAACAGTTGCATTGCTTTAATGTGTTAAGTAAATTTGTGCACTTGGATATATTGCATAAGTAGAGAATACTGACTATATGTGGACTCCATATCTCTTAACTGATTATATATACAGTGGGGACGGAAAGTATTCAGACTCCCTTAAACTTTTCACTCTTTGTTATATTGCAGCCATTTGCTAAAATCATTTAAAGTGTAAGTAAACCCTCCTATTGTTTTCAGCCAAGGAAGCTGCCATCTTTGCCTCTGTTTAATCTACAGCTGTCATGATGCTGCACATGTGATCAGTTATGACACCAGCCATTGGATGGTTTGACAGTTTGGTTGAGAGCACAACCAATGGGAGTGTTACATTTCCAGCATGTGCTGGAAATGAAACTCTTTTATGGATGGGTTTACTTCCGCTTTAAGTTAATTTGTTTTCCTCATTAATGTACACACAGCACCCCATATAGACAGAAAAACACAGAATTGTTGACATTTTTGCAGATTTATTAAAAAAGAAAAACTGAAATATCACATGATCCTAAGTATTCAGACCCTTTGCTCAGTATTTAGTAGAAGCACCCTTTTGATCTAATACAGCCATGAGTTTTTGTGAAAGATGCAACAAGTTTTTTACACCTGGATTTGGGGATCCTCTGCCATTCCTCCTTGCAGATCCTCTCTAGTTCTGTCAGGTTGGATGGTAAATGTTGGTGGACAGCCATTTTTAGGTCTCTCCAGAGATGCTCAATTGGGGTTAAGTCAGGCCTCTGACTGGGCCATTCAAGAACAGTCACAGAGTTGTTGTGAAGCCACCCCTTCGTTATTTTAGCTGTGTTAGGTTATTGTCTTGTTGGAAGGTAAACCTTCGGCCCAGTCTGAGGTCCTGAGCACTCTGGAGAAGGTTTTTGTCCAGGATATCCCTGTACTTGGCTGCATTCATCTTTCCCTCAATTGCAACCAGTTGTCCTGTCCCTGCAGCTGAAAAACACCCCCACAGCATGATGCTGCCACCACCATGCTTCACTGTTGGGACTGTATTGGACAGGTGATGAGCAGTGCCTTTCTCCGCACATACTGCTTAGAATTAAGGCCAAAAAGTTCTATCTTGGTCTCATCAGACCAGAGAATCTTATTTCTCACCATCTTGGAGTCCTTCAGGTGTTTTTAGCAAACTCCATGCGGGCTTTCATGTGTCTTGCACTGAGGAGAGGCTTCCGTCGGGCCACTCTTCCATAAAGCCCCGACTGGTGGAGGGCTGCAGTGATGGTTGACTTACTACAACTTTCTCCCATCTCCAGACTGCATCTCTGGAGCTCAGCCACAGTGATCTTTGGGTTCTTCTTTACCTCTCTCACCCACGCTCTTGTCTCCCGATAGCTCAGTTTGGCCGGACGGCCAGCTCTAGGAAGGGTTCTGGTCATCCCAAGGATTATGGAGGCCACAGTGCTCTTAGGAACCTTAAGTGCAGCAGAAATTTTTTGTAACCTTGGCCAGATCTGTGCCTTTCCACAATTCTGTCTCTGAGCTCTTCAGGCAGTTCCTTTGATTTCATGATTCTCATTTGCTCTAACATGCACTGTGAGCTGTAAGGTCTTATATAGACAGGTGTGTGGCTTTCCTAATCAAGTCCAATCAGTATAATCAAACACAGCTGGATTCAAATGAAGGTGTAGAACCATCTCAAGGATGATCAGAAGAAATGGACAGAACCTGAGTTAAATATATGAGTGTCACAGCAAAGGGTCTGAATACTTAGGACCATGTGATATTTCAGTTTTTCTTTCTTTTTTAATAAATCTGCAAAAATGTCAACAGTTCTGTGTTTTTCTGTCAATATGGGGTGCTGTGTGTACATTATGAGAAAAAAATGAACTTAAATGATTTTAGCAAATGGCTGCAATATAACAAAGAGTGAAAAATTTAAGGGGTCTGAATACTTTCCGTCCCCACTGTATGTATGTATATATATATATATATATATATACTGTGTGACCTGTGTGTGTGTGTGTGTGTGTGTGTGTGTGTGTGTGTGTGTGTGAAAATAAGCTTATTAAAATGTATGTATACTGGTAGATATTATTTTGAATTGTTTCATGTAGTTTTAAAACAATGCAAGAGTTCCAGAGCTGCATAATAGTTTTTCAAAACCTACCTTAAAATACATACTGTTAACTATATGAAGCTGATGCAAGCAGAATTCCACATTGGGACCCATCCATTGTCATATGTAGTCTCAGAATTTACCTTAATAATATTATCACATTACAAGTATGTAAATGTAATATATGTAAAATATCATTCAAACAAGTATTTGATCTGATGCAAACTGAAATCCTGCAACTTATAAAATATCATAGCTAAAAGTCTAAATACAATGTGTAGTTATTGCTACAAAAAGCTTTCTTTCAGTCTTAGTTGTAAAATTACCCTTGTATGCCATGCCTTCTTGGAATGTTAAGCATGATTTGTAAGCTTAAATTGTGAGTAAGGATTGCTAGCAATGATGTAAACAGATACAGTCACAGTAAATATGCCTTTGCAAAGACTAAAGACCAAAATTGAGTCAGAACATTCTGTAGAAAAACTAAGTATACAGTCTTCAGGAGTTGACGTTAAAGCGGGATTCCGGCCAGCGTAATTTTTTTTTTTAACGTCAGCAGCTACAAACACTGTAGCTGCTGACTTTAAATAAGTACACTTATCTGTCCTGGGTGCCCGCGATGTCGGCCACCCGGCTCTCGGGTCCCGGCACCACCATCCTAACTAAGGGAAACAGGCAGTGGAGCCTTGCGACTTCACTGCCAGTTTCCTACTGCGCACACGCGAGCGGTGCGGCACTCTGTGAATGGCCCCGTGGTTTTCTGGGAACACACACAGTTCCCAGAAGGCAATGGGGCCGCTCACCGAGGAACAGGACATGCCACGGAAAAGGAAGAGGCAGATTAGGAAGACTGCCTAGCAACAAGGGTTCAGGTAAGTTTACTTTTTTTTTTTCAAATTTTTTTTTACTTATGTTTTTAAAGATTTTTGGTGCAATTTTTTTTTCAGGATGGCCCTCCACTTTAACTTGACTCCACTTATTGATAATAGTACATGCTCCATTTTGCAACTGCATGAATGTCATAAATATCCCAGTTCATGCTTCTGAATATGTATATCTTCCCAGATAATGGCAACTTCATATGAATATGAAACAGGTTAAAATTTAAGATAAACAGTCAAAACGAGTATTTTTCCTAAGCTGTGCATTCTAATGTGAGTAGATTGTAGAGTCACACTAACAATGAATGTTTTTTCTTCAAATTTAGTAAAAGTAGGTAGAAGTGCTTAGAGAAACCTGGAAATTCAATACAACTGTCGAGTTAAAAGCTGCAAATCAATAGTTTCAGAAATGTGTAATTCGATGATGCTCTATAGTTTCTTATAGTATCATAAGTGAAGTTGGAAATATGAAGAAAGACAGATATACAAAGTTTAATGTATTAGCAAAGTTACGGAATGTTTTGTTAGTTTAGTGTAATCAGCTGTAGACTTTTCTCATTGTAATAAAAAAAGCAGAAAATCTTGTCCGGAACTTTGTTATCAGAATTCAAAAAGCATCTGTGTTATTTATCAGTCAAACCTGATATTTGAATATATTTGATACTAGGTTGCTATGCCAATTGTCAACTCTATTACTTACTTTTGTGTAGTAACAGACCCCCCATTTCCTACATTACATTACATAAAACAATCATTTTTTTTATACTACAACTATATCTTGAAAGCTTATGTATAGTATGTGATCTCTTGATCCTTTTTGCATGATCACCCACCAACAGTAATGCAAAACTGTATTAAACTACATACTACATTTATGTAGTATGCTTCATGCTACATTCATGTAATGTGTGTAGGTGAAATGCACACATAGAATCACACACATTAAAGTATTCCCTAAAGAAAACTTTTTATTTTTGGTAAAACAAATGGTCTGCAGATAGTTTGAAGGTAATTTCAAAAACTGCCATGTATCATATTTTAGGTTTGAGACTGTTATGTTTATGTTTGACACTTTCTGTGACTTGATATAAACATGAGATACAATTATTTAATAACAGGCAAGGCACAGTCCTTTATATCATTTTAAAATGTAAGTTGATATTTAGGTCACAATATTTTTATCTTATCATAGACAGGACTCTAAATTTCAGTTAAATTTGCTTGGATTTATTTCAATGAAAAAGGTTTCTGATGAGGAGAATTTAAAAAGGCCACATCCCAAATATATCAAGGAACAAAGTGGAATCCCCTAGGGGTGGGACTTTACCGTCACTACCACATAAACAAACAATATTTGAAAAATATCAAGTATTTATTGAAAAATGTATATAGAATATTGCACATAAACGTAGATGTATATATACAAAAAATGCAAAGAAAAGATATAGCTTTCTGAAACCAACGCATTTCAGATCCCTTCATCAGGGATTTAAACAGGAAATATAATATCTATAGAATTCAAATGCAAAATGATCAGTAATATTTAAACCCTAACAAGTATAGCTGAATAAACATATACAAAATACAGAGGGTATTCAAAACTTACATCCTGGTCATTTGCATATCAGAACATCCACATTGATTAAAAAACAAAGGAATGACACTGTCACGTATAGTCCCCTGAACATTACGTCCACATGGTTTTTGCTTCAATTTCAAATAGATATGGATGGAAAAAAGTACCAAGTGTAAGGGGATACAATCCCCAATCACACCAAACACAGCTGAAGTCTGGAGACCCAGATACAGCCAAAAAATACCATGTGTACTGAGGCCCCACAAGCGGAAAATTTAGAAGGAAGAGCTCAAACAAACACATAAAAATGGAGTAAAACCTATTCTGAAGGAGAGGGTAAGGGGAATCAATATTGCCAACAGGTGGGTCACCAAAGAAAGAAAGGAAAAAGGAAAAATATATAAAATCTATGTTAGAGAGATATATGCATCTCCATTCAAACATGCATAATGTTTGTAAATCAGATGCCATAAAGGCATTGAATCATGGTATTGCCCCAGTGCCCTACTTACAGTGAATCTGGTCCATCAGCAGCCTCTCCTAGGATGTCCAAGCGATAGCCCTATCTGCCTGCAAATGAAGTGGAGGCTTAAACAGCCCCACATCCACCACCGCCCCTGTGCTGAATGTAAGTCAGCTGTGTGCAGCTAACTTCCTCCCTGATTGCCAGAAGGGGTCCCCTGGGCAGTGGATGTGCCACCCCCCACAGCGCACCTGCAAGTGCCGTCACGCGCCGCATAACACATACGGCGCCTGCGCAATGACAGCAACGCAGCCCAGGACAACAAAATCATCCTGGGTGCAAATGGGAACAGAGCCAGGCAGATGGTAAAGCGCATAGCTCCTCCCCAAGAGTCTCCAAAGGAGAAACTCTTAGAAGTGCCAGGTACACATGATAAGCTGGCATTAATAATGTACAGTGGGGATGGAAAGTATTCAGACCCCCTTAAATTGTTCACTCTTTGTTATATTGCAGCCATTTGCTAAAATCATTTAAGTTACTTAGGACCAGCTTTTCTTTTTTAATAAATCTGCAAAAATGTCAACAATTCTGTGTTTTTCTGTCAATATGGGGTGCTGTGTGTACATTAATGAGGAAAAAAATGAACTTAAGGCTCGGTTTACACTGGTGTGATGCGAGAACCCTGCAAATCCACAGTGGGTTCCCGCATCGCACCGACTCGCATGGCAGTTCACACTGCCATATGCAAACTGCTGGGGAGTGTCAATACATCGTTAACGACACCCCCAGTTCAGCTCGCGTATCGCACTGCGAACTGACAGTTAGAACATGAATCGGATCGCATATGTGTAAACACACATGTGATCCGATTCTGGTCCGAACGGAAAAAAGGGTCCTGTGGGTGTTTGGACCGAATGCGGTGCGATATCAGCCATACTGTCTGTCACAAATTCCTTTAACCTACTTGCCATTACTGAAACCTGGCTTCATGAATCGGATACTATTTCTCCTGCTTCCCTCTCCCATGGGGGCCTTCTCTGGACTCACTCCCCCAGACCAAGCGGACGGAAGGGAGGTGGAGTGGGAATCCTTCTAGCCCCATGCAGCACCTATCAGGTTCTTCACCCACCTCCCTCTCTGACACTCTCCTCTTTTGAGGCACATTGCATTCGTCTTTTTTCTCCCATTTCTCTAAGAATTGCCCCCTGGACCAGTATCAGCCTTTCTTGATGACTTCTCTGCCTGGCTACCCTACTTTCTCTCTGCTGAAATCCCCACAATTATTCTTGGGGACTTCAACATCCCTGTCAACACTAACACTACTATTACTTCTAAACTTCTCAGTCTAACCTCATCGCTTGACCTGAAGCAATGGATACAGGCTCCTACCCACTCCAACAGCAACACCCTTGACCTTGCCTTCTCCTATCTGTGCACTCCGTGCAACCTTTCCAACAATCCACTCCCACTCTCTGATCACCACCTTGTTAGTTTTGATCTCTCCCTGTCTTCCACCTCCTCTCCCTCCAACCGCCTAACAGTTACACGTAGAAACCTTCGCCACTTCAACCCTTCTCTTCTCTACTCTGCTACTGATCACCTCTATGACAAAATCTCACCTCTGTCCTGCCCCAACCTAGCTACTTTCATCTACAACAGCTCACTGTCTTCCTCCCTAGACAAGCTTGCCCCCCTCACTACACGCAGAATTAGGCCCCGACTGCTACAACCCTGGCAAACAGATGACACCAGAAGTCTCAGAAAACGTAGCCGCGCTCTTGAGCACCTGTGGCATAAGACTAAGACCCAGGAAGACTTCACACAATATAAATCTGCCCTCCTAAAATACTACTCCTGCCTTCACACTGCCAAACAGACCTACTTTATCACACTCATAAACACCTTCTCATCCAGTCCACGTCAACTCTTCTCTACCTTCAATACTCTACTCTGTCCTCCACTGCCTCCATCCACCAACTCACTCACTGCCCAGGAGATTGCCAATCACTTCAAAACTAAGATTGATACAATTCATGAGGAGATCGCCAATGCGCAAAAACCTCCCCCATGCAACACCCCATGTCCACAGACACAATCATTACTTCCCTCATTCAACCCTGCTACTATTACTGAGGTTGCTAAACTTTTATCTAGCACTCATCTAACCACTTGCCCCCTGGATCCTGTTCCCTCGCAAATGCTACGCTCACCCTCTGACTCGATTCTACGCTCTCTAACTCACATTTTCAACCTCTCCCTCTCTTGTGGCATCTTCCCAAACTCTCTAAAACATGCGCTAGTCACCCCCATACTAAAAAAGCCCTCACTGGATCCCACCAATCTCAACAACTTACGTCCCATCTCCTTACTCTCCTTCTCCTCCAAACTTCTTGAAAGACTGGTCTACAACCGACTAAGCGACCATCTGACCATGAATAAACTTCTTGATCCCCTTCAGTCCGGTTTTCGCTCTCAACACTCCACGGAAACTGCTCTCCTTAAACTCTCAAATGATCTACTAATGGCTAAAGCCAATGGACACTATTCGGTATTACTTCTCCTGGATCTCTCTGCTGCCTTTGACACAGTGGACCACCCCCTCCTCCTCAAAAAACTCCACTCCTTCGGTCTCCATGACTGTACTCTTCGCTGGTTCTCATCCTACCTATCCCACCGCTCCTTCAGTGTCACTTACAACTCTACTTCCTCCTCTCCTCTTCCTTTTTCCGTTGGGGTCCCCCAAGGTTCTGTTTTTGGACCTCTCCTTTTCTCAATCTACACCACCTCCTTGGGTCAGTTGATTGCCTCCCACGGCTTTAAATATCATCTCTACGCTGATGACACCCAAATCTATCTCTCCACCCCCCAGCTCTCTCCATCTGTCTCCTCACGCATTACCAACTTACTAGCAGACATATCAGCCTGGATGTCACATCACTTTCTCAAACTCAACCTATCCAAAACTGAGCTCATGATATTTCCTCCCTCAGGTGCCACTTCCCCTGATTTCCCTTTCAAGATCAACGGCTCAACTATCAACCCATCTCCCCACGCCAAGGTCCTAGGTGTAATCCTGGACTCTGAACTAACCTTTCGACCCCACATTCTATCACTATCCAAAGCTTGCCGCCTCAGTCTTCGCAACATCTCCAAGATACGCCCCTTCCTAACAAATGACACCACAAAGCTTCTAATCCACTCCCTGGTCATCTCCCGCCTCGATTACTGCAACTCCCTCCTCATTGGTTTACCTCTAAATACGCTATCCCCACTTCAGTCCATCATGAACGCTGCTGCCAGGCTCATCCACCACACAAACCGCTCAGCGTCTGCCACACCCCTCTGCCAATCTCTCCATTGGCTGCCACTCAGTCACCGAATTAAATTCAAGATACTAACTATAACTTACAAAGCCATCCACAACCTGGCCCCCAGCTACATCTCTAACCTAGTCACAAAATACCAACCTAATCGTTCTCTTCACTCCTCCCAAGACCTCCTGCTCTCAAACTCCCTTGTCACCTCATCCCATGCTCGCCTTCAGGACTTCTCCAGAGCCTCCCCCATCCTCTGGAATGCTCTACCCCAATCCGTTCGATTTTCTCCTACTTTATCCACTTTCAGACGATCCCTGAAAACTCATCTCTTCCGAGAAGCCTATCTAGCCCCCACCTAACAACTGTACATTTATCTTCTCAATCAGCACATCACCCATAGTTATTACCTTTTGTATCTGTTGACCTTCCCTCTTAGATTGTAAGCTCTAAGGAGCAGGGCCCTCTGATTCCTACTGTATCAAATTGTATTGTATTTGTACTGTTTACCCTCAAGTTGTAAAGCGCTACGTAAACTGTTGGCGCTATATAAATACTGTATAATAATAATAATCACACCGCACAGACATCGCATGTAATGTGAACAGCAGTGCGCTGCGAATTACATGCAATATCTGGCATCGCACAAGTGTGAACCAGGCCTAAATGATTTTAGCAAATGGCTGCAATATAACAAAGAGTGAAAAATTTTATGGAGTATGAATACTTTCCGTCCCCACTGTATATGTCAAAACAAAGCCCCACACAGATAAATCTGTTTCAGAGGCAAAATGAGAACAACAAAAAGAACCTAAATAGTAATAATGACCAATATATCTCTATAGAACATGCCCAATTAGTGCAATCGTACTAAGTCAAGTCAAGTTGCATATAGCAACCGATCCTGAGCTCTATCTAATCCTCAATTCCCAACACATGTTCGAGAAAGGGGGACGGCCATAATATTAACCATGAAGGGGGATGTGCAAGGGACTGCGAGCGAAAATGTTTACATTAAAAACGCATCATAGGAAGCAACGTGTATAGACCTGAACCATATCATAAACAATGACTTTTTTTTATATATACAGTGAACAATCTCAAATGGCCCAAAGCCAGAGAAAGAGAAAGAAGGGGAAAAGAACAATGGAAGTGCAAACAGGGAGGAGGACATCTGGCATAGCATATCTAATATACAAAGCCAGAATAACATGTAAGCCTATTTCTCCATCCCACCTGAATTGAAACCCTCAAGAAAGGGCTTGAAACAGACCGCATCATTTAAACCAGGGGGGTGTGTAGCTCTTATATATCCAGCGCAATTCGAGCTGGAGGAGACTCTTGTTCCACTCCTCTCCCCTTGGATTGGGGCGGATACGGGCCAGGATCAAAAATTTGATCCTGGGAAACACACCCTGATGGATCAGAGCAGTGTGTCTGCCCCGGGGAAGGTCAAGGTTGCAGGTCTGCATACTTCTAATATGTCGGTAAGCTCTTTTCCAAAATTCAAGCTTTGTCTTTCCAATGTAGAAGCAGCCGCAGTCGCATTTAAGCAAATAGATCACACCAAATGTCTTCCAATTTGAAAAATGTTGAGGTCTGAAAATGTGGCCATTGGGTAAAATGGATTTTTTGTTGGTATCCATGTATTTACAATAGCCACAAGAGCTGCACATAAAAGTGCCTTTGTATTTGCATTGATCAACACCCTGGTCTCCTTTGTACTCACTCTTTACCAATTTGGAGGCAATGGATGTAGCTCTCCTAAAAGTGAAAAGGGGTGTCTCAGGAATCAATCGACTCAGATTCGGGTCCATTGTAAGAACTTGCCAAAACTTTGAGACAATTTTTCTAATTTCTACATGCTGATTGCAATACTTGGTTATAATTCTATAAGGGTTCTCTTGATTTAGAGGTCTTTGGGAATACAGCAAATCCTGTCTAGTGTGTAATGTGGCACGTCTGAACGCCTTCTTGAATGATGTGTGAGTATGCCCTCAGCAGCAGTCTATCACGCAATTTGCCAGCCTCAGTGAGAAAGACATCATAACTTGTGAAGTTCTGTTTAACTCTTAAATATTGACTGTAAGGTATGGATCTAATTAAAGTCTCAGGATGAAAACTAGAGGCATGTAATATAGTGTTTCCTGAAGTGGCTTTGTGGTACAGACTGCTGCTGAGAGTGCCATCTACATTTCTGGATATTTCTACATCAAGAAATGAGATGCTGCTGATACTGGAAGACATAGTAAAAGTGAGGTTAAATTCATTGTGATTCATTCTAGCAAGACATAAATTGAGCAGCTCCTGGGAGCCATCCCAAATGGAGAAGACGTTGTCAATATACCTGAACCACACTACAAGGCCTCATCATTTGGGTACATATTCTCCCACTCCCCCAGGTACAGGTTGGCATACGATGGGCACAGCATGTCCCCATTGCTACCCCTCCACCTGGAGGTAGTGGGAGCCATTAAATGTAAAAACATTATGATGTAGGAAATACACCAAGAGAGACAGGATAAATTTGCTGTATCCCCAGTCTATGTCTCCTCTCTGGTAGATAGTGTGTTTAACAGCTGCCATTCCCTTGTGGGGAATGAAGCTGTATAAAGCTTCCACATCAATTGTGAATAAATAGGCATTCTCAGGAACAGCAAAATTTTCAATGATCTTTAAAAAGTGAATAGTGTCTTTTACATAAGACTGTAGGCTGACAACATGCGGCTTTAAATGCTCATCAATGAGCCGACTTGCATTTTCCTTAATGGACCCTCCCTCTGCCTGAGATGATCGGTCTTCTGAGGGGGGTTCAATGCATCTTTATGAATTTTAGGTAGCGAGTAGGAAGTAGGTACTGTGGGGAAATTGGTTCTAATGTACTCCCATGTAGTTTTATTGATCACATTATTGGAGTAAGCCTGGTCAACTAAACAATAATACTCTTGGTTAAATTTTTCCACTAGGACTTTGGTGATCCTTCTATACCAATTTTTATCCCTCAAAATTTTGGAACACGTGGCTATGTATTGAGTATTGTCCATAAGGATGATATTGCCCCCTTTATCTGTTGGCCTAATTGTGATGGACTTATTAAGTGATTTTAACGCCTGTTTTTCCTGAGTACTAATGTTTGTTGCTCTAGGGGAATGGACATTGAGTTTGTCGATTTCCCCATTAACTAACTTCAAAAAAGCAGAAATGTTGGGATTTGAACTGGGAGGTGGAAAGCGTGCTGATTTTTTTCTTGAGTTTAGAACCAGAGATTGGGTCTTGAATCACACCTGCTGTGGCTTCCTGTGAAAGAGAGAGGACCCTTGGTAGATCGATACGATCGATCAAATCTGTGGAGTCGCTTTCCTCCAAAAGAGAAATGAGGTGATCGAGAGCTCTGTTTTCTTTTGGGGTCAGATCAGCTTGCCCCCCTTGGTTTTTGATACATATTTTTAAGAATCAACTTGCGTGCAAAAAGTTGCAGATCCTTGACAAATTCAAATTTGTCAAATTTGTCAATGTTCTCATTCGGACAGAAACCCAGGCCTTCATGAAGTACCTGGGCTTCCTCCAGAGACAGCGTATAAGAGGAAAGATTGACTATATTTAGAGTATTTTGGGAGTCAACTACAGGAGAACACGAGAATTGTTGCCAAAGTTCACCTTCTAGGTAAGATGAATGGCCTTGGTACTGGTTAAAAGTGCCTCCACAAAAGGGGGAAGATCAGGTTTTTCTGCTCCTTGTGTGGTTTTAGATCTCGTAGCAGGGTGGGATATGAGACTACCCCAATGTGATTGAGAAGATAAAGGTATAGACCAGAGATCTGAAATTAGCGGACCTCCAGCTGTTGCAAAACTACAAGTCCCATCATGCCCTGCCTCTGGGTGTCATGCTTGTGGCTGTCAGAGTATTGCTATGCCTCATAGGACTTGTAGTTCTGCAACAGCTGGAGGTCCGCTAATTGCATATCCCTGTTATAGACAAACCCATCACCAAAAAGGGTACTCTACCTGAACCCATAGGTATCGCAGAAGAACACCCAAGTGAGGTTTCATTGTTAATTTTTTGCCCTTGAGTGTTCGGCGCCTCGTTTCGCATGTGATGGTTTCTTACTTTTAGATGAAACCTGTGATGAAACAGAAGACAAGCCTTGCCTTCTGGCAATCAGGGAGGAAGTTAGCTGCACACAGCTGACTTACATTCAGCACAGGGGCGGTGGTGGATGTGGGGCTGTTTAAGCCTCCACTTCATTTGCAGGCAGATAGGGCTATCGATGGGATGTCCTAGGAGAGGCTGGTGATGGATCAGATTCACTGTAAGTAGGCCACTGGGGCAATACAGTTCAATGCCTTTATGGCATCTGATTTACAAACATTATTCATGTTTGAATGGAGATGCATATATCACTCTAACATAGATTTTATATATTTTTCCTTTTTCCTTTCTTTGGTGACCCACCTGTTGGCAATATTGATTCCCACCAGTTACTATCCTACTGAATTGGTCTATGCCCTCCACGCTCCCACCAACCCCTTTACCTGCAATCGATGTCACTGCTCCATATAGGTATATTATCTTTTGTGGGGTTCAGTAAATGGGGATATAAGTGCAATATTCCTTTACCCCTTCACCTTCTCCTTCAGAATAGGTTTTACTCCATTTTTATGTGTTTGTTTGTGCTCTTCCTTCTAGATTTTCCGCTTGTGGGGCCTCAGTACACATGGTATTTTTCGGCTGTATCTGGGTCTCCAGACTTCAGCTGTGTTTGGTGTGATTGGGGATTGTATCCCCTTACAACACTTGGTACTTTTTCCATCCATATCAATTTGAAATTGAAGCAAAAACCATGTGTATCTAATGTTCAGGGGACTATACGTGACGGTGTCATTCCTTTGTTTTTTAATCAATGTGGATGTTCTGAAATATATGAAAATGACTAGGATGTAAGTTTTGAATACCCTCAGTATTTTGTATATGTTTATTCAGCTATAGGTAATTTTCCTCTGAGAACTGAACTGAGAAAAAACTTCTTCATCGGTGCCACTGACTGATCATCAGCGGACTTATATCCTCACAGTATGTGAAATTGCATTTAGACCAATCTGGTCTTATTAAGGAGGTGAGAGGCTGCTTATGCCTTTGGTGGATGAGCTAGACTTGCTCTGACACTTGTGTGTCTTTTTAGGACATATATCCTTACAGTGGCAGACATTCTGATGCATTATGAACTATTTTTTGAATGGCATTTTTAACTGTTTGTCATTGATTGGTTATTGTTCTGCATTGTTTAGGGTTACAATATTATTCTTGTCATGCATTATTGTGAGGCAAAATTATATTAGAACACAGGACAATGTGTAAAATGAACTCTTACATGATGCTGCATATAACATAATCATCAGAGCAGTTACATATAGTGCATGTAGCTCTGGGAATGCTTTCTTGTAGCTGTTGAAACAGCAGACAGGTCCAGCTATTTAGTAAATTTCTTGAGTAACGTGGGTTTTGCAACAAGAATTTCATTTTTTTTAAACTCCTAATGTCAGTGCATTTTGAGTCTGTAATAAGCTGCAGAGGGTGCAAAGATGCTTGATCTAAAAATGACTGAGGGAGTCCAGAATGTGTAGAAGTGCTCTTTTTAGAATCACTGACTGTATTTTGGAGGAATTTCTCTCAGCGTGACTAAAGGTAGAGAGAACAACAATGTCTGTGAGCTGCTTGGTCATTGTTTGCTGTCTTTTTGTTGCAGGTGGATAACATGCTTTTCAAACTGAGTACATGAAATATTTCGTGTACATATCTTTCAGCACTTGCAAAGGGGCTGGCTGTAATAACAAGTCCAGCACTGCAGAGGTCTACTGAGTGAGCTTGTAGAACAGAATTAGCAGGCTTTAAAGCACCAAGAATCTGGACAAGAAATTCACGTTTCAAAGAATTTCTGTGTTCTTAATTGTATTAATAGTATTCTGCACTTTCGTTATGGTTTGTTAAAACGATAACGAAAATACCTGAAATTTGGACGAAAATGCATTCGGACGAAAACAAATGCACATGTCTAATTGATAGTTGTTGCACCTGTCCTGTCACCCATCACAATTTAAACAGAACCTTTCTGTGTCAGAATTGTTATATATATTTTTGATTTTGTGCAACGCAAGAACCAAAGTTTCAATTATCTAATTTTGCATTTTTTAGTAATGTGAATTAAAATAGCTATAGGAAATGTTTTGCAGATACATCATCATTTTTCCTAGTAGTCCTTTCACTGGGGCTGGTGTATGGATGCTCTGGTACATTTTGTGGCTTAGAACCACTGGACAGGAATATTGTATTACCACCTGGGTCAGGGGCAGTAGTGCCTGCTTTGTGAAATAAAAAATGAAGCATAACCAATTGCTCATGTAATTGGACAATGACAATGAGCTAGGTAATGTTAGCTAAATCAGGCAGGCATGCACACTGTGCTGCAGACTTTGTTGTGCTACCACACCACAAATAAAACAGATAAAACAGTGGAGGTTTCCTCTCCTTTTCTGTCTCTCCAGCATCCCAAACCACCACTCCCTTGTTTTTCTGTCTCCAGAGTCCAGCTTCCTCCCTCATTTTTCTGTCTCTTTAGCTTTCCCCCTTAGGCCATCCTTTACACTGGAAATCAATTTAAGAAAGTTTTTAAAACAAAGCCTACAGAGTCTTTGACTGTGACAGTGATGTAGCAGATATTAATGATGCCATTATCTATGCTAGGGTAATGTAAAGCAGAAACAGTACAAGCTGTTAAGGTAGTAGGGTATGGGGATGTGTTGACAAATGGATTTAGGGGAGCAATGGGGGGATTACCTAAGAAGGGGACAAATCCCCTAAAGGTACAGAGAGTGGAGGGGGAACAAGTTACACAGACTATACAGGGACATGCTGTTTCTGATCAGGAGCCTAAACCCAAAGATGTGTTTGGAGTGGTGCCAAGTTGCAGCTCCTAGCTACTGACTTTACCCACTTAGTTCCAGTATCTTAGGGAAGATGTGTGCATAAGGATTTTCAAAAAGTGCAAGAACGCACAGCCGGTTTGGATGACAGTGTGAGCTCTCTTGAGGATGAGCTTATACTTGTCAATAAAGATCTTAAAACGACATGGTTATTAGCCATAACTCACATATTTATGATAAGGAAGTCAGGCTACAAAGAAATATAAGAATATTGGGATTGCCTGAGCATGAAGAGGGAAGAAATCCTGCTACTTTGGTAGAGCACTGGCTTTTGGAAAAGTTTAAGAAGAAAAATTTTACTCCATTTTTTGATGTTGAGTGAGCACATAGAATATCTGTTAGGTCTCCTCCTTCTGGCACCTTGACCACTCATATTGAGGCTTCTACACCATAGAGTTAGAAACAGCATTCTCTCCATGGCTTGGAGAAAGTTTAATGATACAATTTAATGACTTACAGATTTCGTCTTATCCTGATTTGTCCATGGTGGGCCAGAAACAACAAGCTCAATATGCAGATGTAAAAAAATAAACTCCATTGTCTACAAATTCCCTATGCTATGCTCTATCCAGTCAGGCTGAAAATAGTTGCTAGAGTGGAAACTCATTTTTTTGATAACCCTAAAACCACTCTGCAATGGCTGAATAGCATTTCAACCACTCTAGTGGTTTATGTATTACATGTTTACATTTTTTTCTTTTTACAAAAATGGAGAGCTGTTTAGGGATATCTTTTTTCATCTCTCAAGGAGGCTCGGGCATTCTTTTTCCACCCACGTTGGTTCCTGTGGGAGACATGTTTTTTGGTTTTCTTTCTTTTTGTTCTGTGCATTTTTTGGTGTGTTTTTGCAAAAATCTTTGTTTTTCTCTCTTTCTCTTAAGAGTCTACAATTTACTATGTTGTGTCAAGGCATTGGACAGAAATGCAAGTTAAATGGTTTGGAATGTATACTTGGGAGTATATATATACCACCCCCTCCCCCCCCATACAATGCTGAAGTTTTAAGAGTAGTGGCAAGCCTCATGTATGAATACCTAGATACTCCATTTTTGATACTAGGAGATTTTAACAATGTTCTTAATCCGAGTATAGACTGCCATCCAGCGGGTACACAATTTGACACTCCATTCTCTCAACAGATATGCAAGTTGGGACTGTATGATATCTGGAGAATGCAAAATCCTTCTGATCAACAGTTCTTGTGCTGCTTCAGTACTTATCGGTCCCTTACTCGCATAGATCAGGTGTTAGGAATGGATACTGTCCTCCCTTATGTAACCCCATCTTCTTATCATGCAAGAGGGCTTTCTGATCATTCCCTGATGGAGGTAAATCTATTGCTTACTGAACAGTTTAATCACTTTCCCTGGAAAATTCTATTTAGTTTGGCTTAAAGTGCTCCCATAATCAGATCTTATAACTCAGTTGCTGACTGATTTTTTTTGGGAATAACAAGTCATCTTCATCTGCTTTAATGGTATTGGATAGGATGAAAGTTTATTTGCTGGGAGTGTTAAGGAAATAAGTTACTGTAAGAGGAAAGCAGGGGAGTGGGAGAACTTTTTAGCTCAATATGTGCTAAAAGTATGAAACCCAATACCTAGAAAACCCCACTCTGGGTAATTTAAAATTATGGAAGGATACCCAACTGATGTATAAACAAACACATTTTGTAGGCACACTATAACAACTTATATACTAAGGTTTTTATGAGGAAGGAAAAACAAACAGGGCATTTATTGACAGTATTAACTACATAGTAAAATCCACCTATTCAGATTGCAGCTCTTTATGCTCTTAATAGTAATATTATACATAACTAAGGGGAAATAGTTAAATCTTTTAGAAAATTCTATAAGGATTTATGAGTCTAAAATGGACCCCCATCAATTACAGTTTTCCACCTATGTACAGAACATTCAACTTCCTCATTAATATGTGGCAGATAAAACCATCTTAAATGTCCCTTTGACACTGGAAGAACAAGCAAGGTGGTACCCGAGGAAGAAGCTAGGTCAGGCTGACTGGACTGGACTGAAGTGTAATCAGGATGGTAGCTAAAGTTATCCATGGAAAGCAGGCCAGTAAGTAGACAGAAGCATGGTCAATGGCCAAGGCCATGCCCAGGAATTCAGAGGAGCAAGCAGAAGAGTAGTCAAAGGAGCAAGCCAGAGTCATACACAGCTGGACAAGAGAATCAGAGTCTTTAGAGAAAGCCAGGGTCAAACCAGGAATCAGACAGCAGGAAGATCCAGAGGCAAGCCTGGTCAGTAACAGGTAGTCCAAGAAATACAGGGTACACAGGAGTAAGGAGTGTTGGTAGCTGAAGACCATCTAGCAATTTCTAAGTACAGCCACTGTCCTTATATAGAGCGTTTGGGGCCAGTTCCAGCAGCAGATGTGCATGAGCCTGCGCTAGTGCACATGCTTTAGCCAACGCGCATGGGCGCATGCATCAATGCAATGCGAATGCACCTGCGTGCATTCCTGCACAAACAAGGATGGCCATGTACAGTATTGGCAATTATGCCAGGTCTTTTCCTCAGCACATGCACATCTTTGTTCTGCTGTCTCCTCAGCACTTGGATAATATAGGAATCCAGGCCATTATCATATTAGATGCTGCTAGCGTGTTTGACAGTGAAGAGTCACCCTATCTTTGGGAGGTTTTGCATTATTTGATTTGGAAGAAAAGTTTATGAGATGGGTTCATTTGTTATATTCTGCACCTAGAGCTTGCATTCAAGGTAATGGAATTGTCTCTGAATATTAATTTGGGGTAGAAGACATGGGTGCCCATTCTTCCCTATTCTCTTTGCTTTGGCTATGGAACCCCTAGCGCAAGATGTTAGATGATCTGTATCTATAGCAGGGTTTAACTGCTTGCTGCCCGCCCACTGTCAAATGACAGTGGAGTGGTGCAGCTCTTATTCTGGGATGCCGTCATATGATGGCGTCCCAGAACAGCCAATGTCGCGCGCCCGGGGGGGGGGGCACGGCCGGGGGGTGTGCAGCACGGCGATCGTGGCCACTCCATGTTGCTAGGATATGGCGCGACCCCGACCTGTGTAAAGAGCCGCGTCCACGGCTCTTTAACCATGTGATCGGCTGTGTCCAATCACAGCCGGTCACATGCAAACCGGGAGATGCCAGTATTTGGCTCTCCTCGCCTCACACTGACAGAGTGTGTGTCGAGGAGAGCCGATCAGCGGCATCACAGGGGGACATGTAGGAATGTAATCAGGGCACTGATCATCAGTGCCCTGATTACAATAAAGAAAAAAAGTGTCACAATACAGTGCCCACCGTTGCCCACCAATGCCAGCATACAGTGCCCACATGTGGCAGCAATCAGTGCCCACCACTGCCCACAAGTGCCACCAATCAGTGCCCATTAACCATGCCAGTCAGTGCTGGCAATCAGTGCGGCCTATCAGTGCTGCCCATCAATGCCCATCACTGCTGTCCATCAATGCCCATCAGTGTCGCCCATCAGTGCCACCCATCAATGCTCATCAGTGCCCATATGTACCGACTATCCGTGCCACCTATCCATGCCCACCAGTGCCGCCTATCAGTGCCCGCCACTGCTGCCTATCAGTGCCCAACAGTGCCGCCTATTTGTGCCCATCAGTGCCACCTAACAGTGCCCATCAGTGCCGCCTATCAGTGTTCATCAGTGCCACATATCAGTGCCACATATCAGTGCCCATAAGTGCCACCTCATCAATGCCCACCAGTTCAGCCTATCAGTGCCCATCGGTGCCGCCTCATCAGCGCACATCAGTGAAGGTGAAAAGTTACTTAGTTACAAAATTTACAGCGGCAGTTTACCACGTGATTACTCCGTCAAATGATGGAGCGATCACTCGTAAACAAACCGGCGTCATGTCCAGTTCCTCTCTCCTCTCTCTGTACTGATCGGTACAGTGTGAGCGGAAAGGGGAGAGATCAAGTGCAGCAGCGCTGTGGGCTGGATCTGTAGTGCCCACAGGGCTGCTCTGTGACAATTCGGGGACTCATCCATCCATCCATCCATGCTCAGTCATCCCATTTATAATCAGCAATACTCAGCCATCCATCCATGCTCAGCAATACTCATCCATCCATCCATACTCAGCCATCCATCCATGCTCAGCAATGCTCATCCATCCATCCATACTCAGCAATACTCATCCATCCATCCATGCTCAGCCATCCATCCATACTCAGCAATACTCATCTACCCATCCATGCTTAGCCATCCATCCATACTCAGCAATACTCATCTACCCATCCACGCTCAGCCATCCCATCCACCCCATCCATACTCAGCCATACCCAGCCATACTCATCCATCCATCCATGCTCATCCATCCCATCCACCCCCATCCATACTCAGCCATACGCAGTCATACTCAGCCATACCCAGCCATACCCAGCCGTACCCAGCCTTACCCAGCCTTACCCAGTAGTACCCAGCCGTACTCAGCTGTACCCAGCCATACTCAGCCATACTCAGCCATCCCATCCATACTCAGACATCCCCATTCATGCTCATTCATGCCACATCACATCTCATCCATGCCACATCAGTTCTCATCCATGCCACATCCATGCCACTACAGTGCCTCAAAAAAGTGTAATAGGTAGTAAAATTAGATTTGAAATGTATGCCCCTAGAACACCTGATGGTGCTCCCTGCATGTTGGGCCTCTCTATGTGACCAAGCTGTGGAAACGTCTCACACATGTGGTATCGTTATACTCAGGAGGAGTAGGGGTGTAATTTTTTGTATGTACATGCTATGTGTTAGAAATATTGTATAAATGGACAACTTTGTATAAAAAAAATGCATTTTCATTTTCTTTCTACATTTTCCAAAAACTTGTAGAAAAAATTACATGTTCAAAAGACTCATTATGCCTCATAGATTATACGTTGGGGTGTTTTCTTTCCAAAATGTGGTAATTTCTGGGGTGTTTCCATTGTCTTGGGGCTCCAGGGGCTTCAAAAGTGCAAGAGGTAGTCAAGAAGTTATATGTGTAATTTATGTTCCTAGGACCACTGATGTTGCTCCCTGCATGTTGGGCCTCTGTATGTGGCCACGCTGTGTAAAAGTCTCACACATGGTATCGCCATACTCAGGAGGAGTAGTAGAATGTATTTTGGGGTGTAATTGTACTATGCATATGCTATGTTTGAGAAATAACCTGCTAATATAACAATTTTGTGAAAAAAATAAAATTAAAAAAAATATTGATTTTGCAAAGAATTGTGGGAAAAAATTACAACTTCAAAAAACTCACCATGCCTCTTACTAAATACCTTGGAATGTCTAATTTACAAAAAGGGGTCATTTGGGGGGAATTTGTACTTTCCTGGCTTGTTAGGGTCTCAAGAAATGAGATAGGCCGTCAGTACTTCAGGTGTGATCAATTTTTCATTTTTGCACGATAGCTTGTGGATAATATGCTCTTTTTTGTTATCTCTATATATCTGTATATACCACTAGACATGTGCACACTGAAATATTTTGTTTCGGAATTTAAATTTATTTAGTTACTCCCGAAATTCATTTTTATTTATTTTTTGTTAAAAATTGCATTCATCCAAAAATCCAAATTAATTAAGGTTGAATCTGTCATTGAAGGCTTATGATATCTGTCGAATGTTCAAAGAAGATTTGACGGAGCAGCTAAACTGTACGTGTACATTTCTGGTCTAATTTTCCGCCTACAAGCTAGCTGTAGTAGAATTCTAATGTTGTATGACTAATAATAATTATATTTATTAATTATTTTACTAGTCAACCAACAATAGAATTTTTCTATAGCCTATGGGCGGATGCATTTGACCGGAAACGTATGACAGACACCATAAGCCAAAGATTTGACGTTTGTATGTTTTTCATTGCTTTGTCAAATCTTCCTCATTCATGTTGAATGATCTACTCTACCCCAACAGTCAGCCAACTTTCACATTTGTTTCTCAATCTCTAAGTGCAATGGCGGGTGCGGCATCCGATGTTGTGTCAGATATTGATATGGCATTATAATATAGAATCTATAATAATAAATCCCCCCCCCACAACATGGGCAGCCTCTGAGGCCATCACAACACTAGCAACACTACTACCACTATCAAGTTCACAACACTAACACAATAGCAGCAGATCATTATGAAAAAGTTAAGTTGAACTGTAGCTTGCTTCACTATTGTTCTGCTGCTGTGCTTATGCTTAATTGCTAGATAATTCAGGTTCTCTGACAAACGGACCAGCTAAGATTGACTGTCTTCTGAAATGATTCAGTGTGTGCGTCTCTCTCTGCTAGCAAATCGTAAGTGAAAGTAATTTGTCTGTACGTGTGTACTTAGTTCTAGCTATTTTACTGCCCCTCCTCTTTGGTTACAATCGGCCAATAACATTCATCATCATCATTATTTTTATTTTACTTCCCCCACCCAATTCCAGCAGTGATCTTTTCTCTCTATGTCGAATCTTTTCTCTCTATGTCAAATCTTTTCTCTCTATGTCAAATCTTTTCTCTCTATGTAGAATAATCTTGGACTAATAGAGTTAAGATTAGGCACATTCGACCATAGGTTTGATAGACTCAGATTGTTATTGTCAGTGTCTTGTCGAATCTCCTATCTATATCGAACTGTTGTCACAATGAAAATGAAAATAAAGCATTTGTTTATGTCGGATCTTTCGGTTTTCGTATTCTTCACTTTTGTTATTGTTTGTTAACATGATAACGAAAATACCTGAAATTCAGACGAAAATGCATTCGGACGAAAACAAATGCACATATTTATATACCACTATGATTCATGTATATTTTTTGAATGTCACTTTGACTATATATAATTTATATGCTCTGTACTAGGGATGAGCTTCGAGTTCGAGTCGGACTCATGTTCGACTCGAACATTGGCTGTTCGCTAGTTCGCCGAATAGCAAACAATTTGGGGTGTTCGCGGCAAATTCGAATGCCGCGGAACACCCTTTAAAAGTCTATGGGAGAAATCAAAAGTGCTCATTTTAAAGGCTTATATGCAAGTTATTGTCATAAAAAGTGTTTGGGGACCTGGGTCCTGCCCCGGGGGACATGGATCAATGCAAAAAAAAGTTTTAAAAAGGCTGTTTTTTCAGGAGCAGTGATTTTAATAATGCTTAAAGTCAAACAATAAAAGTGTAATATCCCTTTAAATTTCGTAGCTGGGGGGTGTCTATAGTATGCCTGTAAAGGGGCGCATGTTTCTCGTGTTTAGAACAGTCTGACAGCAAAATTACATTTCGAAGGAAAAAAGCCATTTAAAACTACTCGCGGCTATTGAATTGCCGGTCCGACAATACACATAGAAGTTCATTGATAGAAATGGCATGGGAATTCCCCACAGGGGAACCTTGAACCAAAATTAAAAAAAAAAATGACGTAGGGGTCCCCCTAAATTCCATACCAGGCCCTTCAGGTCTGGTATGGATATTAAGGGGAACCCCTGCCAAAATAAAAAAAAAATCATGTGGGGGTCCTCCTAAATTCCATACCAGACCCTTCAGGTCTGGTATGGATTTTAAGGGGAACCCCTTGCCAAAATAAAAAAAAAACGGTCTGGGGTCCTCCCAAAAATCCATACCAGACCCTTATCCGAGCACGCAACCTGGCAGGCCGCAGGAAAAGAGGGGGGGATGAGAGAGCCCCCCCTCCTGAACCGTACCAGGCCACATGCCCTCAACATTGGGAGGGTGATTTGGGGTAGCCCCCCAAAATACCTTGTCTCCATGTTGATGAGGACAAGGGCCTCATCCCCACAACCCTGGCCGGTGGTTGTGGGGGTCTGCGGGCGGGGGGCTTATCGGAATCTGGAAGCCCCCTTTAACAAGGGGACCCCCAGATCCCAGCCCCCCCATGTGAAATGGTAAGGGGGTACTTGTACCCCTACCATTTCACTAAAAAACTGTCAAAAATTTTAAAAATGACAAGAGACAGTTTTTGACAATTCCTTTATTTAAATGCTTCTTTCTTCTTTCCTCTATTTTCCTTCATCTTCTTCTTCTGGTTCTTCTGGCTCTTCTGGTTCTTCCTCCGGCGTTCTCATCCAGCATCTCCTCCGCGGCGTCTTCTATCTTCTTCTCCTCGGGCCGCTCCGCACCCATGGCATGGGGGGAGGCTCCCACTTTTTTCTTCATCTTCTTCATCTTCTTCTTCATCTTCTCTGCTTCATCTTCTTCTCTTCTTCATTTTCTTCTCCGGGCCACTCCGCATCCATGCTGGCATAGAGGGAGGCTCCTGCTGTGTGACGGTGTCTCCTCGTCTGACGGTTCTTAAATAACTGTGGGCGGGGCCACCCAGTGACCCCGCCCCCTCTGACGCACGGGACATGACGGGACTTCCCTGTGGCATTCCCTGTGATGTCACAGGGAAGTCCCGTCAAGTCACAGTGCGTCAGAGGGGGGCGTGGTCACCGGGTGGCCCCGCCCCCCGTTATTTAAGAACCGTCAGACGAGGAGATGCCATCACACAGCAGGAGCCTCCCTCCATGCCAGCATGGATGCGGAGCGGCCTGGAGAAGAAAATGAAGAAGAGAAGAAGAGAAGAAGATGAAGCAGAGAAGATGAAGAAGAAGATGAAGAGAAGAGTGGGAGCCTCCCCCCATGCCATGGGTGCAGAGCGGCCCAAGGAGAAGAAGATAGAAGACGCCACGGAGGAGATGCTGGACGAGAACGCCGGAGGAAGAACCAGAAGAGCCAGAAGAACCAGAAGAAGAAGAAGAAGAAGATGAAGGAAGATAGAAGAAAGAAGAAATAAGAAGCATTTAAATAAAGGAATTGTCAAAAACTGTCTCTTGTCATTTTTAACATTTTTGACCCTTACCATTTCACACAGGGGGGGGCCGGGATCTGGGGGTCCCCTTGTTAAAGGGGGCTTCCAGATTCCGATAAGCCCCCCGCCCGCAGACCCCCACAACCACCGGCCAGGGTTGTGGGGATGAGGCCCTTGTCCTCGTCAACATGGGGACAAGGTGTTTTAGGGGGCTACCCCAAAGCACCCTCCCAATGTTGAGGGCATGTGGCCTGGTATGGTTCAGGAGGGGGGGCGCTCTCGTCCCCCCCTCTTTTCCTGCGGCCTGCCAGGTTGCGTGCTCAGATAAGGGTCTGGTATGGATTTTTGGGGGGACCCCACGCCTTTTTTTTTTTTTTTGGCGCGGGGTTCCCCTTAAAATCCATACCAGACCTGAAGGGTCTGGTATGGAATTTAGGGGGACCCCCACATCATTTTTTTTTTACATTTTGGCCAGGGTTCCCTTTAATATCCATACCAGACCTGAAGGGCCTGGTATGGAATTTAGGGGGACCCCCACGTCATTTTTTTTTTTTACATTTTGGTTCTGGGTTCCCCTGTGGGGAATTCCCATGCTGTTTTTATCAATGAACTTCTATGTGTATTGTCAGACCGGCAATGCAATAGCCACGAGTAGTTTTAAATGGCTTTTTTCCTTCGAAATGTCATTTTGCTGTCAGACTGTTCTAAACATGGGAAACATGCTCCCCTTTACAGGCATACTATAGACACCCCCCAGCTACGAAATTTAAAGGGATATTACACTTTTATTGTTTGACTTTAAGCATTATTAAAATCACTGCTCCTGAAAAAACTTTTTTTTGCATTGATCCATGTCCCCTGAGACAGGACCCAGGTCCCCAAACATTTTTTATGACAATAACTTGCACATAAGCCTTTAAAATTAGCACTTTTGATTATTCATGTTCGTGTCCTATAGACTTTAATGGTGTTCGCGTGTTCGAACGAACTTTTTCCTGTTCGCATGTTCTGGTGCGAACCGAACAGGGGGGTGTTCTGCTCATCCCTACTCTGTACTGATGTATTGACACGTTGACCCTATATCTACTACATTACATGAGTACATGTTGTATAAAAGAAAGAAAGAAAGAAAGAAAGAAAGAAAGAAAGAAAGAAAGAAAGAAAGAAAGAAAGAAAGAAAGAAAGAAAGAAAGAAAGAAAGAAAGAAAGAAAGAAAGAAAGAAAGAAAACAGAAAACAATACTAGTATTGTTTCTTTTTCACTGTGACAGAAAGGCAGCAAACCTACATATGTGCCACTATTTATGCTAGATAGAGATGCAGGAAACCAGTAGGGAATAGGACTAGGGAACCAGAGCAGTATAATACTTCAGGCTGATAATGCAGATAGCGTGCTTCTGTAGTATTGAACACCCAGCCCACTTCCTCCTGCAGTACATCTCTGTCTCTGTCATAACTGCTGATCCTGCTCATCTACAGCAGACATCGGCACTGCTGGCAGAGCACTCAACATAATTCCTCCCTCCACACACAGCAGTGGCTGAGAGCAGATTCCTTCCCAGGTCAGAATGGCAGTGCAGCTGCAGCACCCAGCAGGATACTGAGCAGTTTGAGGCTGTATCGAGGAGAACCCTGAGAAGCCAAGGCTATGTGCAGTGTGGGGTTGGGAGGAGGATCTGGGTACAGCATGCGTAGCAGCCTGGGGGGGTGCAACTAGAATCTTAGGGGGGGCACAGCCCACCCGAGCACCCCCCTAGATCTGTTCAATTTCTTCAAGCAGAGAGATACCAAATTAATATGAAAGTAAAAAAAAGCTCAAATCATGATAGTTTGTGAATTTAGTCCAGCAACCAGCAATGGATACATGAGAAGAATAAAAACTGGTAATGACAGCATTCAGCATCATGGTAGAACTTACCATTAAGTCATCCTTTGAACTGTGTATCTAAATATATATTTCTGCCAGGTAACAAGTAAAATTGAGTTAACCAAATATAAAATATGCAATGATATAATCTGATCATACTAGGCATTATAATTTTTATATCAAGTAGTATTTTACATAATATGCTTTGGAAAAGTAAAATAATTCTGCAGTGTTTAGTGAAATAACAGATTTACTTTGAAAGTCAAATGCTTCCTAATTGCACAGTAATTGTAATTGCATAGTACCAAGCATTTGTTCAAAGCTAAAAATATCACATTTGTAAAATTTCTGCTGTGAGTTTTATCACAAGCTTTCAAACTGGTATATAAATAGTAACCACATCACAATAACAGTATCTTTCCATGGCCTCTCTCTGACTGCTCAGTCACAGACAATTATTGACAATGTAAAAAAGACTTCTGCAGCATAGAAATAAGATGTTTTCTTCTTGTTGTTATAGTCATTAAAAGCAGTAACACTGAGAGAGACAATTTTGCAGCTTTCTTGGAGAACAAGATATCAGATAATGTTTTCATGATGAATCCTTCCATTCTACCAATGCAAATAAAAAATACTTTAAAAAATGCAACTACAATATTGCTCTAATGCATTTATTTTGCTTTGTATAGGAAAAGTGTAGCGGACATAAATAAGCTACATAACAATGATGCATAATGTAGTACTGAGGTCACAGAAATGTTTATGTCTCAAAGGTTTAACTATGGATTATCAGACAACTCTTAACATGCACAATACCTGACTGTATTTACAATTCACTTTCCAATATTCAGTATTCTTAAAAGCAGGGCTTTTTTTCAGGGGGAACTTGGTGGAACTCAGTTCCACCACATCTGGCTCAGACCCTTTGATGCCTGCTCACCCCAATCACTTGTAAACACAGAAGTCTGGTTTCTGTGTTTACAAGTGACAGCTCTGCACTCTGTATGTAATGCAATCCTGGTATTTAATGCCCCTTTAAGACCCTCCTACTGTTTTTGTGAAATTTGACTGAACACACCCACTATTTGATGTGATCTGGAGAGTGTGTGTAGGGGGAGGGGTTTTGTGGGGCCATGGTTAAGTTCCAGCACCTATTGTTTGAGAAAAAAAGCCCTGCTTAAAAGTCTAACATGCACACAGCACTATGTATTTTGATATCATTATTTTTAAACTGTCATGAAATCAGAAGCATAAGATTAGTAGACATTTGCAAATAACATGTGGTAACATCTGATGGATTACTCAACTATTTGCAAATCCCTAATGATACCTTCACCTTCCTGAAAACACAGTGTATGATTCGCCATGTTTGTTGCATCTGCTGGATTGACTTTCTTTAGTTAATTGTCATGGACTGTTTTTTTTCCGTAGGGCTGCATGTATGTGTATCTGTCCTTGTACTGGAAACCCAACACACGGTGCGCTCCCAGCACAGAGACTAGGATCTCATAGAGAGCCCCGGGTCCCATATTAACAATTCACTCACTGGGAAGCCCACCCCTTGGTTTTCTTTCCCTCTAAATGGAGGGGAGAGATGCATTGTATCTCTCTCTCTCCTTGCAGGGGGAAAGAAATAAGCAAAACTGTGTATTACAAAATAAAAGAATACAAATAAAATAAAAAATAAAGAAAAAATACCTAGATCAAGGTTTGATCTAGGTCAGTGCCAGGGTTAAAGTTTGGGTTGAGGTCAAGATCATGTTCAAAGGCCATGGTCAGTATATTTTGGGGAGGATTTCTTTAAAAAAATGTTTTTTTTAAATTAGTATCACTGTCAGTGTCATTGTAATGCCCCGTACACACGATCGGATTTTCCGATGGAAAATGTCCGATCGGAGCGTGTTGTCGGAAATTCCGACTGTGTTTGGGCTCCATCGGACATTTTCCATCGGATTTTCCGACACACAAAGTTTGAGAGCAGGATATATAATTTTCCGACAACAAAGTCCGATCGCGTCAATTCCAACCGCGTGTGGCCTGTTCCGACGCACAAAGTGCCATGCATGCTCAGAAGAAATTCCGTCACGGAACAGCTCGGTCTGGTAAACTTAGCGTTCGCAATGGATACAGCACTTTCGTCACGCTGCAATGTTAAAAATGGTTTAATACAGTGCACTCTCTTCTTCTTTATAATGTGACAAGAATTAAGTAGTTTTGCTGCTCATATTCACACACACTTCTCACAAACTTATTTCTTTACTATTTATCGGGATTCCCTCAATATATTTTGATTTGTCACATCTGACAACATTATTTTGGTGGTTTTTTTTTTTTTGTTTTTTAAGGCCAATTATTTTTATTTTGGTTGTATTTTTTTCAAGGCTTATTTTTTGTTTTGGGGATTTTTATTTGTACTCCTGAAAATTTTTGTGTGTGTTTTTTGTGTCAAGTTACCACAACACCATTGATATGTTGTTCTATTTAATCTGTAGGAGATTGTTTGGTGTTGTTGTCCCTTGTTAATTTCACATTTTATGTTAGAAATGTACCTGAATCGTCAACAACAAACTGTCCTTTTTGGATGAAAACACACATAGGAGAGTATAATTTTCCAAAAAATAACTTTTATTAAGGGCAAACAAATAAACAAAGAGGGAGGCAACGCTGGAGAAACTGCAGAAATGGGTGAAGCCTTGGACCCCCAGGGCAGACATCAACTATTTTGAAGCAAAATTGGTGGCCTGAGGAGTCCTTATCTAAGGGAGTACAGTCTGGTCCAGAAGTCCCAGAGATCCGGAAAGCAGCAGATGACATCTGTGTCCCCAGGCTGTGGTCATACGAGAGACTGCAGCTTTTGTCAGACCAGACTGAACCCAGGGCCATCACTCTCTTGTCTTCCTTCCACGCTTCCTTCCACGCGGTGGCTCTGGTGGTGGAGTTGTGGCAGCAGGAGGAGGAGGAGGAGGAGGAGGATGGTCCAACTCAATCACGTCAGTCTTGGGTGTTAGTTCCCCACTCACCCCCTTAGTTAGGATTTTATAAATAAGTTGCTCACACAGGAGGCGTTGACTCTCCTGCATGCCCTGCAGTTTGGTGGCAGCCATGCAGACAAAGGCCTCTTCAGGAGTGGGTAAGGCACAGAGGGACGCAGAAGCCTCCTGAATGAGCCTGAGCGCTGAATCCTGCATGGGAGTCGCCTTCCTCGCTCTTTTATATGGAAGGCGGAGGGGAGGAACCTGCGATTCAGTCAGGCTGCGACTGGTCCCAGGCTTCTCTTGGCTGCCACTTAGCCCCGCCTCCTCCTGGCTGCCACTAATCCCCGCCTCCTCCTGACTGCCACATTCCACAACCTCCTCCTGGCTGAGGTCTTCCTGTGTATGAAAAAGGGACATAGTTTTAGTTTTTTATTCATCAATCACACACAATTTTCACCTCCTGACTGTTGCAAATTGAATGTTATCAAATATAACAGACTAGCATTCTGAGCTCAGCATTTTTCATTCTTGTCCCAATTTTAGGTGCCCACTACTGTCTATTGATATGTAAAACACTTTTTTCAATCAGAAATTAGTGATCAATAATAACATCTAATAAACATCATTTATTTATTGACCAGAAATCTGTAGAAGAATGCTATACCTGACTCCAGCTGGGCTCCTCCACTTCTTCCTGGATGGAAGGCCCAGGTTGGACATCGGAAGCATCAGCTGGGGTGAAAGGAAGAGTGGAAGGAAGGGTTGAGAGGGATTCCCTGACTTCAGTGTGGTCTGACAGAAATCGCAGTCTCTCATAGTACCACAGCCTGGGGACATAAATGTCATCTGCTGCAGCTCCGGACCTCTGGGAATCCGTGACCTTCTTACGCTCCCTAAGATAAGTGCTCCTCAGGCCACCAATTTTGGTTTTTAAATAGGGGATGGTTGCTGTGGGGACCACCGGCTTCACCAACTCCAGCAGTTTCTCCAGCGCTGCCTGCCTCTTTTGTTTATTGTTATAATGGGGATGTCTCACCTGCCACAGACAGGGCAGCTCCCTGTATTTGTCTATGAACAGGGGGAGGAAATTGGGTCGTTGAACCCATCCATTTTCTCTGCAAGACACAACACAAGACAAACCCTAAGGTCAGACCAAACTCTCCTAATCTTGTTACAATATAGGCTTCAATTTCAAAGCAGTATAGGCCCAAGTTTAGATCTTACCTTCGTTATCACGATCGGCGCTTTCGATGCTCCTTCCTCCACTCACAGATCGTACGTAATATGCACGCGTGTTACGCTTTATACACACTGCGCATGCGTGTAACTCCGCCCGCCCCTGACGTTCTTTCTAGTCTATTCCCCTTTTCGTTCAGCGCAGTGGGAGAAGAGCACGTGGCGGAGACACAGCAGGTGCGTGCTAATTATAGCAATAAGGAGGAGGAGGAGGAAAGCCTGGAGTCTGAAACGTCTGGATCCAGAAGGAGATTTAAGGCCTCAAATATGTCCTTTGGGGAGATGTTGGAGATGGTCGACATCCTGAAGAGGGCCGACTATGAGGGGAAGTATGGACCTTACCCCAACCCCAATGTCAGAAAGGCCAAGATCATGGCGAAAGTGGTCAAGAGTAGGGATGAGCTTCGAGTTCGAGTCGAACTCATGTTCGACTCGAACATTGGCTGTTCGCAAGTTCACCGAACAGCGAACAATTTGGGGTGTTCGCGGCAAATTCGAATGCCGCGGAACACCCTTTAAAAGTCTATGGGAGAAATCAAAAGTGCTAATTTTAAAGGCTAATATGCAAGTTATTGTCATAAAAAGTGTTTGGGGACCTGGGTCCTGCCCCAGGGGACATGGATCAATGCAAAAAAAAGTTTTAAAAACGGCCGTTTTTTCAGGAGCAGTGATTTTAATAATGCTTAAAGTCAATCAATAAAAGTGTAATATCCCTTTAAATTTCGTACCTGGGGGGTGTCTATAGTGTGCCTGTAAAGGGGCGCATGTTTCCTGTGTTTAGAACAGTCTGACAGCAAAATGACATTTTGAAGGAAAAAACTCATTTAAAACTACTCGCGGCTATTGCATTGCCGACAATACACATAGAAGTTCATTGATAAAAACGGCATGGGAATTCCCCAAAGGGGAACCCCGAACCAAAATTTAAAAAAAAAAATGACGTGGGAGTCCCCCTAAATTCCATACCAGGCCCTTCAGGTCTGGTATGGATATTAAGGGGAACCCCGGCCAAAATTAAAAAAAAAAAAATGACGTGGGGTTCCCCCTAAATTCCATACCAGACCCTTCAGGTCTGGTATGGATTTTAAGGGGAACCCCGCGCCAAAAAAAAAAAAAAAAACGGCGTGGGGTCCCCCCAAAAATCCATACCAGACCCTTATCCGAGCACGCAACCTGGCAGGCCGCAGGAAAAGAGGGGGGGACGAGAGTGCGGCCCCCCCTCCCTCCTGAACCGTACCAGGCCACATGCCCTCAAAATTGGGAGGGTGCTTTGGGGTAGCCCCCCAAAACACCTTGTCCCCATGTTGATGAGGACAAGGGCCTCATCCCCACAACCCTGGCCGGTGGTTGTGGGGGTCTGCGGGCGGAGGGCTTATCGGAATCTGGAAGCCCCCTTTAACAAGGTGACCCCCAGATCCCGGCCCCCCCCCTGTGTGAAATGGTAAGGGGGTACATAAGTACCCCTACCATTTCACGAAAAAAGTGTCAAAAATGTTAAAAATGACAAGAGACAGTTTTTGACAATGCCTTTATTTAAATGCTTCTTCTTTCTTCTATCTTCCTTCATCTTCTGGTTCTTCTGGTTCTTCTGGCTCTTCTGGTTCTTCCTCCGGCGTTCTCGTCCAGCATCTCCTCCGCGGCGTCTTCTATCTTCTTCTCCTCGGGCCGCTCCGCACCCATGGCATGGGGGGGAGGCTCCCGCTCTTCTCTTCTTCTTTTCTTCTCTTCTTCTTTTCTTCTTTTCTTCTCCGGGCCGCTCCGCAATCCATGCTGGCATGGAGGGAGGCTCCCGCTGTGTGACGGCGCTCCTCGTCTGACAGTTCTTAAATAACGGGGGGGCGGGGCCACCCGGTGACCCCGCCCCCCTCTGACGCACGGTGACTTGACGGGACTTCCCTGTGACGTCACGGGGAATGCCACAGGGAAGTCCCGTCAAGTCACCGTGCGTCAGAGGGGGGCGGGGTCACCGGGTGGCCCCGCCCCCCCATTATTTAAGAACTGTCAGACGAGGAGCGCCGTCACACAGCGGGAGCCTCCCTCCATGCCAGCATGGATTGCGGAGCGGCCCGGAGAAGAAAATGAAGAAGAGAAGAAAAGAAGAAGAGAAGAAAAGAAGAAGAGAAGAGCGGGAGCCTCCCCCCATGCCATGGGTGCGGAGCGGCCCGAGGAGAAGAAGACAGAAGATGCCGCGGAGGAGATGCTGGACGAGAACGCCAGAGGAAGAACCAGAAGAGCCAGAAGAACCAGAAGAACCAGAAGATGAAGGAAGATAGAAGAAAGAAGAAGCATTTAAATAAAGGAATTGTCAAAAACTGTCTCTTGTCATTTTTAACATTTTTGACACTTTCTTCGTGAAATGGTAGGGGTACTTATGTACCCCCTTACCATTTCACACAGGGGGGGGCCGGGATCTGGGGGTCACCTTGTTAAAGGGGGCTTCCAGATTCCGATAAGCCCCCCGCCCGCAGACCCCAACAACCACCGGCCAGGGTTGTGGGGATGAGGCCCTTGTCCTCATCAACATGGGGACAAGGTGTTTTGGGGGGCTACCCCAAAGCACCCTCCCAATGTTGAGGGCATGTGGCCTGGTACGGTTCAGGAGGGAGGGGGGGCCGCACTCTCGTCCCCCCCTCTTTTCCTGCGGCCTGCCAGGTTGCGTGCTCGGATAAGGGTCTGGTATGGATTTTTGGGGGGACCCCACGCCGTTTTTTTTTTTTTTTTTGGCGCGGGGTTCCCCTTAAAATCCATACCAGACCTGAAGGGTCTGGTATGGAATTTAGGGGGAACCCCACGTCATTTTTTTTTTTTAATTTTGGCCGGGGTTCCCCTTAATATCCATACCAGACCTGAAGGGCCTGGTATGGAATTTAGGAGGACTCCCACGTCATTTTTTTTTTTAATTTTGGTTCGGGGTTCCCCTTTGGGGAATTCCCATGCCGTTTTTATCAATGAACTTCTATGTGTATTGTCGGCAATGCAATAGCCGCGAGTAGTTTTAAATGAGTTTTTTCCTTCAAAATGTCATTTTGCTGTCAGACTGTTCTAAACACAGGAAACATGCGCCCCTTTACAGGCATACTATAGACACCCCCCAGGTACGAAATTTAAAGGGATATTACACTTTTATTGTTTGACTTTAAGCATTATTAAAATCACTGCTCCTGAAAAAACGTCCGTTTTTAAAACTTTTTTTTGCATTGATCCATGTCCCCTGGGGCAGGACCCAGGTCCCCAAACACTTTTTATGACAATAACTTTCATATAAGCCTTTAAAATTAGCACTTTTGATTATTCATGTTCGTGTCCCATAGACTTTAACGGTGTTCGCATGTTCGAACTAACTTTTTTCCTGTTCGCATGTTCTGGTGCGAACCAAACAGGGGGGTGTTCGGCTCATTCCTAGTCAAGAGTCTGCACCGGAATTTCGGGGTACGACGATCGAAAGATCAGCTCAGGAAGCGGTGGTCGGACCTGAAATTACGAGAACATGAGCAGTACAGAAAGATTCGGAGAGTGCTGCAAAAAAGTAAGTAGTTGTCCTGTGTTCCTATTCTTTATGTTTCTTACGTTCGTGCTGCTCCATGTGCTTTTCTTACAAGTCTACATTTTTAAATGGCAAATTTCATGTTCATGGGTACATTATTTGTTCGTATCAAACATTTTTCTTTCGGCCTATAAAACACCATTGTTTAGGCCATATGCATTGGGCCACAATTTTTATGCCCTACTTGTCAGAAACTATTTTGGTTGGTTAGATGGCTTTGTTACTAGAATGAAATGCAAACTAGATTCTGTGTAAGGAGAGGACACTGAACAGCTGTTTTCACATCTGGACACTGGAGCACTAGTGTGGGACACCAGAACACCATTTTTATTAGGGGAGGCACACAGGTGCTCCAGTGTATACTATAGGGGGGGGGTACATCTGTGAAGCTTGTACCAAACAGGTAAAGTATTGAAGCTTGACAAAGGACACTGAAAATGCCACATTTTGGAACTCTGCAAAAATAGACAATTGTACCCCACTTCCAAGCAATGTTTTATAATTATAGTTCTGCCATCAAATCACTGTGTGCTAAGTATACCATTTTTGTTTGACATAGGGGAGAAAAGACTCGGAGGACACCCCTCATCCGAGGAGAACAAAGACCCCCCACCTCTGGAAGAAGGTGAAATCCCACCAACCCAAGAAGAGCAGGAGGAGGAAGAAGATGTGGTGGAAATTGTCACCACAACAGGTGAGTGTCTGCGACCACAGGCTCAGGTAAGAGATGGAGCCCGGCATATTTTTGATACCTTTTTTTTGGGTTTCTCTCTTTCTAGGTGATCGTGATGTTGTGGATCCAAATCCTTTCACATCAGAAAGTGCCCAGATCCTGATCGGGGAGATCATGGGGTGTAATTTAGAATTGGAAAACCTCAAGAAAAACATCAATGATGTTATTCAAAAATATAAAAACATCACTGATGTTTTGGGGTGAGTTTAAAACCCCTCCCAATCCCTTTGTTTTTTTGTGTGCTCCAATGTTCAAAATGTTTGAAAGATTTGTCGAAAAGCCTAATTTGGAGGATGCACACAGCATGTGCTATCTGCTATCACGGGAGATCAATGGACGCGTTTTGGGGGTGCAACCCCTTCCTCAATAATAAAGTAGCTGAGAGGAAGGGGTTTCTCCCCCAAAACACGTCCCTTGATCCCCCGTGATGGCAGCTAGCACATGTTGACATTGGGAAATTTGTGTGCATCTTCCAAATTTGGCTTTTCCTGGGGTGACTTCACCCCATCTGAACGCAAGATCAAACACAGTTCCTAAATACTCATGTCTGATATTGCCTTGAAGTTCTACCAAATGTGAACTTTGTAAGTTCAAGATTTTGTGTCTTTCTTGTTGGTTTTACACATGCCTGTTTTAGCTTAAATGGACATTTATCTGTTTGATAATGCTACCCCAAAAATTGTTATACCACAAACATGTTGTTTTGTTAGAAAAACCTTTTCTAAATGCACATGTAATTGTGCAGGTATTAAAGAGATTGTTAAGCAAGAATATGTGGATTATTGTGCCAACGCTCAAACACTTTGTTGGTGATGTAATTGCTGTTTTCTGTGAAAATGGGGGTTATTTCCTAAGGGCAAATCCTCTTTGCACTACAAGTGCAGTTTCAGTGCACTTGTAGTGCAAAGTGTCTTTGCCTTTAGTAAATAACACCCAACAGTGCTTTGTATAAGGTTACACAATCACGCCATTTTCTGGACTCAACACATTTCTGTCAGGGTCAGCTAAAACAAACACAAGCAGTAAATGTCCACAAAGATTTTCTTTTTTTTGGCTTTTTTATTTGATAAAGGCTTCACAAATCTGGTGGCATATTGATGGCCCCCCTACCTGCAAAGAACTCCAGGTATCGTAACCGGACATCACGGGCACTCAGGGAGGGCAAGCCAGGACGGCCACTTTCAAGCGCCGTCAGTGTTGTTTCATGGATCATTCTGGCCTCAGGCCCAACTGAGCCAGCATAGTTGGCAGAATGCTTGTGTAAAAAGTTATGGAGAATACAGCACACCAGAATTATATGATTAAGTTTATACTCCGCCATATGGATGGGTGTCAGAAATAGGGGGAACCGGCTGGCCAGGATTCCAAATGTGTTCTCCGCCACTCTTCTGGCTCTGGCCAGCCGGTAATTAAAAACCCTCTGTTCCGGGGTGAGGGTCCTCATAGGGAATGTCCGCATAAGATGGTCCCCCAGCGCAAACACTTCATCAGCAACGAACACGAATGGGAGTCCTTCTACATTGTCCTCTGGAGGTGGCAAGTCCAAGCTGCCATTCTGGAGACGCCTGTAGAACTCCGTCTGGGCGATGACTCCACCATCGGACATCCGACCATTCTTCCCAACGTCCACATACAAGAAGTTGTAATTAGCCGACACCACCGCCAACATCACAATACTATTGAACCCCTTATAGTTGAAATAGTACGACCCCGAGTTGGGTGGTGGGACGATGTGGACGTGTTTCCCATCAATTGCCCCTCCGCAGTTAGGAAAGTCCCACCGCTCGGCAAAGTGGGAGGCCACAGTCTGCCATTCCTGTGGCGTGGAAGGAAATTGTTGAGGAAAACAAAAATAAATTAATATTTTTGCACATAAACATGGCAAGCAGATTAGACACAAACATTCTTGGCCAACCTCCAGATAGCATTTATTAAGGGGAATTTAACAACACTAAAGGATAAGGTACACCTATCATATCCCCCCCCCTCATGGGCCATTTCTAACATTATGGGGGGTGGGGAAATCTTGGACAGGTAACCCTCTCCACTTCATTGAGAGATGAATGCCTAAATACAGGGTATTACTTGGAACAGTCCCTCCTTAGTTACACTATTGGCAGCCCACTGGACAGGTAAGAAGTGTCCTAATACAAAGATCTAAATACACACTGTACACATTTGATGACATTTGGACATTCTGCTATTACCTGTCAAGATAATAATAGGATATAAAAAGTTTAAACAATACCATTTGAAAGTATACAGGCAGGCCCTTGCACTACATGCTTTGGGGAATTCATCCATAAATCTGACCACAAAAGAGATGGGTATAGAGTGTATGGGTTTGGCAAAGTCGGCAGATAGATGATTGAGGATAGATATAGATTTGGGATCATCTGATTTAGCAGTTGGGGGGAGGGAGGGTTACTAAAAATGATTTGGGGACACCACAAAAAAAAAAGCCTCTGGCACTCTGCCTGAATGTAAAGCACAAATCACATTTCTAAACATTTTAGGGGGTGTTTGGGGTAAAGCACTACTATGGAGCTGAAAAAATACATTGTTAAGTGACTACATGAGGTGAATATAGGGCAGGAGAGCATGCTGGGGAGGTTATTGAAGGCCAATCTGTATGAAGGACCTAAAAAATTAATTACATAAAAATCCAGCATGCATGAGGACAAAGGGGACATCCACAGCATATTACAATCATGGTAATTAGGGAATGAGGAAAGAAATACAATATATTATCAATCATTCAATACAATGAAATGTGATATTAAAGGATAAAAATCTTACCTTCATATACTCCTTCTGCAGGACCTGGATGATGGCAGAACAGGTCTCTGGGATTATGATCCCCAGAGCCTGGGGGGAGATGCCTGTCGAGAACTTGAGGTCCTGCAGGCTTCTCCCTGTCGCCAAGTACCGCAGGGTAGCGACGAACCTCTGCTCTGGAGTGATGGCAGGTATCCTGCCTGCTAATATAGGGGGTCAGCGAAGCCAGCAGACGGTGAAACACGGGGTCCGTCATCCTGAGAAAGTTCCTAAAATCATCAGGATTATTCTCACGGATCTCACGGAGCAAAGGCATATGAGAGAACTGGTCACGCTGAAGCAACCAATTCTTGGTCCATGAACTCCTCCCCACCCTGTTCATGGACTGGACTTGTGTCAAGGTCAGGACCCCAACACCAAGCCCCCGCACAGCACGAACTCTACGAGGAGTACGTATACGCAACATGGCTAGAAAACGGTCGGCTGCTCAGAACAAAGTAACAGAACGCACTGAGGAACAGCAAGGCCTGTGAAGAGCGACCTGAAAAACAGTAACGAACGAACAAGAACACAATGACTACTTAAAGTCACGCGGAACTTGCTTGCACGCACTGAAGAGCAGATACAAACCCACAAGCACAAACTGAACCGTAGAAAACGATCTGAATGCCACGAGTCTGAAAAAGCGCGAATCGTCTCTCACCAAACTTTTACTAACACGAGACTAGCAAAAGGAGCCCAAAGGGTGCCACGCTTGGTTCTGAACTGGCCTTTTCTAGTCTCGTCGTACGTGCTTGACGTCACCGCATTGTTGGCGATTGGAAATTCCGACAACTTTGTGCGACCGTGTATATGCAAAACAAGTTTGAGCCAACATCCGTCAGAAAAAATCCTAGGATTTCATTGTCGGAATGTCCGAACAAAGTCCGACCGTGTGTACGGGGCATAAGTGTGTTTTAGAAAGGATAGAAAAAACAAGAAAATGCACTCAACAGGAACAGGAGAATTTATTTTGGATTGTTCTTCGGTGGCAGATTTTTTATTTTACTATTTATTATCAAATGTCATTTACCATCAAAACAGAATGCCCAATTTGTCCTGAAAAAAACAGGGTATAATCCACCTGGATGCACAAAGTAGTTTTGATGATATGTATGGTTTTACTAACTCATGGCAAAGTTGCAAGATTGTGCTTGGGCATTAACATTTGTTTTACTCTTAGGTGCAAAGGGGCATGCATGTGCACTGTCCTCATGAGATGAAAGGGAATTATTGGAACAAATACATACTTTTCCTAACAGAAGTCATTGATATATAGACAGTCTTTCCTCCGCTACCCTGTCACCTAAGATAAAGTCCTTGCCAGATCCTATGTAAACAGTTAACTGAAATGTATTGTATTAACTCTAATACAATAGTTCACATGATTAGCAGCACTGTTTTCTAAATGGGGTACCCAAACTTTTCACAGTATGAAAGTTGCATTCTCTTTTAAATCATTTTTTGCTAAGGTTTTGGGCTGAGATCACATTTTAAATATAATATTATGGTGATTAATTCATGCCGTTTTGAAATACTTTTCTTTAAGGGTCCATACACTCTAGGAACTGCATGTGAATTGCACAGGTATGATTGTGAATCAGCTGAAATCACACTGCACCACATCAAAAGTAGTGAATGCACTACTTTTTGAAATGCATGGCAACTGCACAAAAGCACCATGCGATCTGGTGCAGGCCAGTGTGGGCAAACATATTGCTTTCGCGACCTGCGTTTGGGGTGTCATTAACTCTGAACTTACCTCTGCAGCAGATCACAAGGGCAGTGCAAATGGAATGCAGTGCCGGAAGCCTCACAAGAACATAGCTCTTCCGTACTGCATTCTAGTGTGAACGGGCCCTAAATGGGCTTCCTAGTAAAACAATATCTCTTGTAGGAATCGCTTTCCTTTGTTTTGATTTCTTCTGGCCCCTTTTAGGCAAATGTGGTTTTACATAACCACTGTTTGTAAACAGGTAAACCACAATCGTAGGTTCACTTGCATGTGGCACTATAAATACAATTTAATGTTGTAATTCTGGGTACTAGACACCCAAGGAGGTGTAAGAAGTTGTGGTTTCCTCAGTATTGCCTCATGTGGAGTTAGTGTTCTCTTGGTTATTTTCAAAAATATTTAAATTCTACCTAAAATAATTATATTTACTTTTACCAGTCCTATTATTGTAATATATAGGTTACAACTAAATCATTTAGATTTTTTGATGCATAGAAATCTGACTTGACATACAATAAGCTCTAATTATTAAGCATTAAAATTAGCATTTTTTATTTTAGAAATTACTGTTTTCATATGTTTTGTTCAATTTATGCCTCAGTACTGCAGCAGATGATTTGCAATCACTCCAGCTGCATAACTTTGCTCAGGATAGACTTTCTTATGGAGACAATGGTAGAATATGTGTCCATGCAATGAACAACAGCTCAGCTTTCTTATACTGTAAGTTCTTGTGATAGATTGACAAAAAAGCATAACAGGAAGTTCTTGAACAAAAAGATTCATAGCAGAATCACCAGGTAATATTGAAAGCAGCAGATTTAAAAAAGATTAAAACAACATTTTTTGATTGAGTGTATATATACCATATAGAAGTTTTTTGTGGCCTACTCTTAAGTATCACATGGAGAATTACTTGGGAAGTGTACATTTATGAATTATTTAGACATGTTGATCATTGCTTACATGGCATCTTTAACATTTTGAGAGCATTGCCATTGAATTTATGAAATTAGGGGTCTTATTGACTTTTTTGATTGCAGTAGTGACGAAAATGGGCTACCTTCATGGAAGTTTCTAATCTTCTATAACACAATTTCCCTTGTGCTTTTTTGTTCAGACTTTTACAACTGTTAAATACTGAGCATTATCCTGGACATCATATTTTGTTATTGAAATTGCATTGTTTACAGTATGTGATCAATCATGTTATATGGTGGAAGTGACATCTTTATCAGTTTGCAAATTAAGACAATTGTTTGGCAATGACACACATGTTTTTTTGCACCTCTGTGTTATGAAATGTAAAATAAACATTAAATATGCTGCTTTGCATTCTCTGTGTCATTTTCAGAAAGACACAGGCAAGAGCTACTGCTGTTCAATTGCTTTGTTGAGGTTTCTTCCCAGGGACATTTTTACTTCTATTGGAGATTTAGACAACTTAAAATACTAATACACCCTCATGAAATCCATATTACTCAGCTTAAAGTGTTTAAAAACCATTGCATTATTTGTAGATTCCCCAAGGTGCTTTCTTACATTTTTCTTATCTTTGTAAATATAATTTTAGAAAATTCTAGCTAATTTATGCCTTTATGTGATTTCTAAAAGCTTTACACAGAATCCATTTATTTATATATTGATTCAAAACAGTAGGCCATGAACATGCCTGTGGCTACATTACTCTGCACCAGGACACCACCCTGTCACTTAGTGATCCTATGCATGATTATTTACAAGTGCAAGAACATAAGCCTCCCAGCTTATTTGCAAATAGAGCAAAAGCACATCCTAGGAGGTTTTGTTGTGCATTTTTCTAGAACAACAGAGTGGATTATATATGTACATTAAGCTAAATTAAACATTGAAGCAGTAATTAAGTCATGTCATTTTGTATGTTTACCACTAATAATCCAAAGGTGGTGATAGCTAGCATGAGTAAACGTTCATAAACAAAAATCAATGATCCCTCTAGGTACTGCCCCTATAAATGCAATTGTAAATATCAATATGTATAACTCTCTAAAAAATGGAAAAGGAGGGGAGGATGGATGGGATGGGAGCTCTTGGTATCCACAAAATGTATAACTCAAAATAAAAAAACCTGTATGAGCTCTACCAACCCAAATGTATACCCGTAAACAGAGCCCACTGTACATATTAGAAAATGCAAAAAAAATATATATATATATTTATGTCAAATGCATAGAAAAGCCAACATTTAAAATCCAAATCATTCAAACGTGACACTGATACAGGTATAACTCCATGTCCACCTCACATAACCATATTCATTGACTATATATATATATATATATATATATATATATATATATATATATATAACAAATAAGATCTTTGACATATGTATAAAACAATTGTGATGCTTGCACCATCAAAGTGTTGAACCAACACACCAACACAGAGGGATACATGTATGTATGTTTATACACGAAAGCCAAATTATTGGCTGATACTCCTGCAAGGGACTGATAGAAACTAGTCCTGGATCATTCAAAATGGGACCTTGTTCAGTATAAAGGTGCAGAAGGTAACAAAAAATTTTTCATCAATGGTTTCCAATGTAATAATAAGAAGGTACATAAGTTGGATAACCATTCCTTGCAGGGTCTGCCAAGCCATAGAAAGTAAAGTAATGTCTTCTGGTGAAAAGACAAGGGTGGACTGTGGAGTAGCCTGACTGATCACACTCTTCCGAGCCTCTGAAGCAGACAGGGGAGACCGGTCAGGCTACTCCACAGTCCACCCTTGTCTTGACTTTACTTTCTATGGCTTGGCAGACCCTGCAAGGAATAGTTATCCAACTTATGCTTGCTACATTGATGTTCCGAGGAACATGATAAGTATACTTATCATTCATATCTTTGGAACTGTCAACATCTTCCCACACTCCGCTTGAGTGCTTCCGTCATATACCACTTCCTCCCAGTCTGTATACAGATATCAGATATTCCAACCTCTTTCTGAGCAGAAAACAAGGCGACACTTGCTTCACTGCTAACATGGACTCACTTTATTCAGAACCAGAATACAGTCTTATATACACAGGCGAAGATTACTCTAACAATACAAACGTAACCTAATTAACATGAGCTAATTATCTCATCCTTTATACAGCCTAGGTGGCTGAGACATGACCTTTTGCCCAGACTTGTGGTCACCGAGCTTCACACAGGAATATAAACACAATAGCTGGAGCTAATTACAATTAACAATACAAACATAACCTAATTAACCTAATTAACATGAGCTCCAATAGGAGTCGTCCCGTCTCCTACATTGTATAGAGGACAATGTGATCAGCTCATTCAATTAACACACATTACCATAAACATCAACACAGGATTAATTAGAACAAACAACAATGAGTTGAATACCTTTAGAACCTAGACTAAACTTATTTACATTAAACCCATTATAGCTGACATCAGACAGGTGAGTGGAGATGATGACATTAGCATCTCCTCACAGGATGTGTCCCAACAGTATAACTCAGTCTTATCATTCTAATATGGCATACAACGGGTTCCAGAGTCTGTGTGTTTTGGGGGAACATGGAGCTGAATCCAAAGTAACACCAACCCCAGGGTCCCCAGGCATACAGCTCACAGAGAGCACCATTGCCCCAAATGCTAGGGCCCATAATCGGTGGGCAACAGGCTTGCACACAGTCCTCTCCAACAGCCTCCGCTCTGGCCTTGCCCGTGACATTTCTCCCCTTTCGGCAGGAGACTAACACAGGAGGAGACCCCAGACGGGTTGACTCCGAAGTTAGTCCACAGCTCCAGTCCTCTACTGCCTGTACCCACACAGTACCCCAAACAAATCATCCCAAACAGTGCATTACTCACCCAGCCATCCTCTGCCTCTCTCAGAGAACATATCTGCCGCTGGGGAGAGGCCCGGACTGGCTCTTCTCCCTGGAATCCTTTCTGCCGCTGGAGAGAAGACAGGGGGACTGGGCTCACTCCATCCTGCTGTTGGGGATCTGGGCCGACTGCCCAGCATCCCTGGGGTATACAGGTGGGGACTGAAGCCCCATCAACTGACACCAGATCAAGCTGCAGTTGTGAGGTGATGACTGCATTCTCTCCTTGGACCTCCACAATTGCTGCAGGTGTGGGGCAGAGGTCTTGGACCCTCTGTCCGGTTGCCAGCACTTCTGCTGGGGGTTTGCCAGGTGGTTCCTCCTCTACAGAAACGTCTATTAAATCCCCAGTCTCTGGAATTGGTAAAAGTGTGGGACAGAGGTCTTGGACCCTCTGTTAAGTTACCAGATCTTCAGCTGGAGAAGTTTGTTTTAACTCCGTAGATGCTGCTGGCAGAAAATCACATGTCCCTGTCAGTGTTGTGGGAGAAAGGCTGACTACCTTTTCTCTCAGGAAGGCTGAAGCCACTGTTGGTGCTGGGCAGAACACAGTGAACTTTGGCCCTGATAGCAGCTCTTCTGCTGGAGGCTCATCAGGTTGTTCTTCCTCAGCAGAAAAGTCTATTAAATCCTCTACCTCTATAACTGGTGTCTGTGGATAGAGGTTCACCATCTCCTGTCCGTGGAACTCAGAAGATGCCATCAGTGCTGAGCAGAGCGCAATGAAGTTTGGCCCTAATCCCAACTCTTCTGCTGGGGGCTCACCCGACGGTTCTTCCTCAGCAGAAAAGTCTATCAAATCCCATGTCTCTGCAACTGATGTCGGGGAATAGGGGTTCACCATCTCCTGTCCATGGAACCCAGAAGATGTTATCATTTCTGGACAGAGGTTAGCAGAGCTCTGCCCTGTTGTCAGCACTTCAGGTTTGGGGACGGCAATCTCCAGATTTTCCACTGCAGATTCTCTGGCATGCTGCTGGACAGGCACATTCCTCCATCCAAGATCATCCCATGCAGAAACAGGATCATCAAGGTCAGTCAGCACTTGCTGCATCCGCCATAAGACCTCCGCCTCCATAGCTGTGGGGGCAGGTTGGCAAAGCACACTATCGCTCTGCCACATTGCCGACTCTTCAGCCAGGATTTCAGGGTTGTCAGCTGGTATTTCCTGATAGTCCCAGGCAAAGGGAGCCCAGCCCTGGCACTGAGCAATGTCTAGCAGCCGTCTGTAGGCGATCTCTAGCTCCCATTCCTGAATGGCCAGAAACTCCAAATCTTCCTGTGCCCAGTGCACTTCCGAAATGTTCAGTAGCCCTTCTCTGAAATCCATGATTTCGTCCACCCGCCGCTCCAAATCACTCCCAAGGTTAGGGTCCCCTGTCAGCTTCACAAACAACAGTCCCAAGCCGCCGTAGCTTAAGCCTTCCATTGGGCTGTCATCCGCTATCCAGGGACATGCTTGGGATACATGCCACCGGAGGGCTCTGTAGCTCTCATCCAACTTCATCTCTGCCCAGACCAGCCTGCTTAATTCAGCTGTCTGCTTCTTGTGTGGTTTTTCTCCCAAAAACCGCACCCGCAGTCCGTACTGCGACCAGTACCTTTCCTCGATGGAGGGGAGAACTTTTCCCTGGTGTCGCTGCTCACGGGCTAGCGCTTCCTTCCAGAGTTTGCAGCGAATAGAATCACACCATCCCAGCAGGACCTGCTCCGATACTGGTCCTCTGTGCTGTATCTGCATCTCTCGCAACCTCCTTCTGAATTCCTCATCCATGGCGGCTGGTATCTGTACCTCTCCTCTTCTGCTATCTGGACCTTGGATCCAGATGGAAGTTTGGATGTCCCAGACTTCAGACTTCAAGAAGCTATCCCACTGCTGCCACCAATGTCACGGAACGCCCCACACTCCGCTTGAGTGCTTCCGTCATATACCACTTCCTCCCAGTCTGTATACAGATATCAGATATTCCAACCTCTTTCTGAGCAGAAAACAAGGCGACACTTGCTTCACTGCTAACATGGACTCACTTTATTCAGAACCAGAATACAGTCTTATATACACAGGCGAAGATTACTCTAACAATACAAACGTAACCTAATTAACATGAGCTAATTATCTCATCCTTTATACAGCCTAGGTGGCTGAGACATGACCTTTTGCCCAGACTTGTGGTCACCGAGCTTCACACAGGAATATAAACACAATAGCTGGAGCTAATTACAATTAACAATACAAACATAACCTAATTAACCTAATTAACATGAGCTCCAATAGGAGTCGTCCCGTCTCCTACATTGTATAGAGGACAATGTGATCAGCTCATTCAATTAACACACATTACCATAAACATCAACACAGGATTAATTAGAACAAACAACAATGAGTTGAATACCTTTAGAACCGAGACTAAACTTATTTACATTAAACCCATTATAGCTGACATCAGACAGGTGAGTGGAGATGATGACATTAGCATCTCCTCACAGGATGTGTCCCAACAGTATAACTCAGTCTTATCATTCTAATATGGCATACAACGGGTTCCAGAGTCTGTGTGTTTTGGGGGAACATGGAGCTGAATCCAAAGTAACACCAACCCCAGGGTCCCCAGGCATACAGCTCACAGAGAGCACCATTGCCCCAAATGCTAGGGCCCATAATCGGTGGGCAACAGGCTTGCACACAGTCCTCTCCAACAGCCTCCGCTCTGGCCTTGCCCGTGACAGGTGCATCTTACTTTTTGCCTTGGATTACAAATGGTCCCTTAGGGATTGGTAGTCTGTACATGTTATACAATCCTTTGTTGTGGACTTCTAGTACAGTGCGATGGAGGGATTTGAGGACATGGTTTATCTTATAGCCTCTATATTTATATGCGGCAACCCTTGATCTACAGATTGTGAACACAACCCAGATTATTGTACCTCCTCTGGACCACTGTCATAGTCACATGCTTCTTCAGCTACCTTCTTATTATTACATTGGAAACCATTGATGACAGGTTTTTTTGTTACCTTCTAAGGAAGTTGTCCCCTTTCTAAGGAACTAAGGTCCCATTTTGAACGATTCAGGACTTGTTTTTATCAGTCTCTTGCAGGAGTATTAGCCAATAATTTGGCTTTTGTGTATAAATATACATACCCGTATCCCTCTGTGTTGGTTCAACACTTTGGAGGTGCAAGCATCACAATTGTTTTATATATATTTGCCATAGATCTTATTTGTTATATGTATGGTCAATGAATATGGTTATGAGAGGTAGACATGGAGTTTTACCTGTATGAATATGTACAGTCGGCTCTGTTTACAGGTATACATTTGGGTTGGTAGAGCTCATACAGGTTTTTTATTTTCAGTTATATGATGAGTGAATGTTGCAAAGTTAAATTTGCTGTTCACCATATACTGTAAATCTAAAAAAAAATGCAAACCTTGAATATAGCATTTGAATCCAATTGAAGTCTGTCCTTGACTAATTTTGAGTAGGTATCTGTCCTTCATGGTTACAAAGAGATACAACAAACCAGATGCATTCTTTGCATTCTTTGCATACCGTTGACATTGATAATCATTTGTGGAATCAGAGAGATGTAAAAGGATATTTCCAATGTCTGGATAATCTGGCATTTTCAGTATAACATGCACAATATATTATAATTTGAGGTCCAGTTAATTTGTTTAGTATGCCTTTCTGAAGGTGGTAGTGGAGAGTCACAGAGGGCATTTTATGCAGAGCATGGATTATCCACATGTCTTATATACAGTATATATATGAAGATTTATGAAGAAGGTGGTTTGTTTTTACTTACAGAACATTCATTATATTCCAACGAGGTGGAGGTTGGTTGGGACTTTGACTATTTATAGGACATTTATGTTTTGCTGCTGTATGTTTTTTACTATTGTGTGATTATGCACATATCATTTATTTCAGTTGTTTATAGTGCTGTTTACATGCAGATATTGTTTGATTTTGAATTGCTGTTGTTCTACAATATATTTTTTTGGTATGTGGGCATAAACAAGGGACATGGGTTACCAGTTGATGTAATTGACTATATATGGACATGACTATATATGGTCCATGATGTCACGGGATCCCAGTAACATCATTGGCTATTATGCCAGGAAGAATATTGCATTATACTGGATATGTTCTGTCCCCCTGCACATTGGTTTGTGGAAACATTTATTTAATCAGAACCTCCCACTTTATAAGCTAACTTATGAGGCGAGAGGGTGTCCAGGGACTCTGGGGAACCTAGCTGGAAGTGACTCTCTTCTACATTTAGTCTCTGACCTTATACCTTAGTTGCCTTCTGTTTTAAGTCAAACCCTCCCCTCTGTTCTTGCTACTACCCCTGTTTGTGCTGAAAGTCAGAGTGTTATTATGACTTTTGAGACAATGACTAACATTGCGCCCTTCTCTGTCTTTTTCCTTTAGTAATTTTTTGTGGTTCTTGGCACCTGGGTGGACACATTCAATCTAGTAACATTCACGAGTGCAGTGATCTTATGTCTGATTTCTTACTCTGTTTTTTTTATTTTTTTATTACTTGTTCAATGTAAGTTTTTTTTTCCAGTTTGATTTTTCTGATTGGGCATGTACATGGATGTACCTATTTGTTGCTTCGGTATGTATGGAATTTACAGGCTTTGATATTCCAGTGCTGTGACAATTCCCTTTGTATACACTGTTTGTTGGATAGTATTTTGCCACTGTATTGGCTTGATAAGTATAATTTGTATGTGCAGTTTTTTCAATAAACTAAGTTTAAAAACAAAAAAAATTATCATTGTATGGCCATGTCCATATATGGTCAATAAAGTCAACTGGGAAACCCTGCCCCTTTGTTCAAATCAGCTGTCCCCAACCAGACCTGTCAGTATATGGGATTGAAATGATGGGACCAGATGTGTGTCAGCAGGCGACATTTGTTTTTTCTTTTGGCAGGTCGTGGGCATCAAGCATTGTGATTTATGTGGATCTACTGTACATCACTGCATTATGCGATTGATGGTAAATGAACATTGTGGGACTTTTTTTAATTTGACTTGTTCCCCCTGAAAAGATATCCCTTACGTTAAAGACATGTGGCCTGATATTGTTTGCTATCATGTTCACTCCGCCTTTCCCGGCCTGCCAGGCTATATGCTCAGATAAGGGTCTGGTGTGGATTTTTGGGGGCACCTAATGCCTTGTTTTTGTTTTTTGCATAGGGTCCCTCTTAAAATTCAAATCTGATCTGAAAGGCCTGATATAATTCATGGTATAAACCCTGTGCCATTTGTTTGACTATTGCAATCTCCTATGCTGATATGACTGTGTATTCCCAGTCATGTAAGTGAATGGGGCAGCTGACAACACTGGTTGTTGAGGACTCAGCAGTACCCACGTCCACTGGCATCCTTAAAGTGGAACTAAACTGTATCTGAACTGTATCAATCCCAAATTAAAAGGGACAGCTTTGGCTCATATCAATATGGTGTGTACCACTTTAAATCAGGCTGTTGCTTCTACTAGTGCTATTTCCAGTGTTCAATCCTTCCCTAGGGCCACAAAGACTTTTCCATTGTACCTGCTTTTCCAAATCTTTCTCCTTAAATATTGGAAACATCCTAAGAAGCTGTTTGCAGACTCGAAGTGACGTACCAGAAGTGATGTCACAAGACAGCCTTGTGACATCACCTCTGGTATGTCACGTCCATTCTGCACAGTGGTGGCCCCAATTTCAGATTGGTACACACTGCAGCTGAGGGAGTCAACATAACCACCAGTTTGGCAATTTTAGGGACCGCTGATTATCTGGCTATTTTCCATCTTTGGCAAGCTCAATTTACCACTACTGCCAACACAAATCCACTTATCTGGACTATGTAAGCATGTCTGCTTGGAATACATATGACTGATTATTAACATCTTTTTTACATTGTTCTATGTTGAATGTACCATTGGAACATTGATCCTGTGTGACAGTATATGCCATGGGTTGCCAACATTATGAGCTATGCAACTCCATTTTATACTGGTGTTTTTTATAATAAATATTTTGCGACATGTTATATTGTTGAGACAGTCTTTGATCTGTATTTCTCCATTGCAAAAAACATTTATATATTGGATTGGATTTGGTGAGGACCTTGAGTGATTTTGTGTGATTTAGTGAATTTTTGGCTATGTTTTCTATTCTAGTATAAGACCTTTAAAGACCCAACCAATAAGTGGTTGAAAACTCTTTCTAGAATTCCATTCCTTCCAATAAGCCCTGCCTTTCATCCCTCCAGGATGTGACTTTGATTTGTCAAACTATGGCTTACTGGTAAACATCCTTTAAAAGTTCTTATCACTAGGAATGAACCCGATGTTCGAGTAGAACGTAAGTTTGACTCGAACATCGGGTGTTCGCCTGTTCACCGAATAGCGAACAATTTGGAGTGTTCGCAGCAAATTCGAAAAGCCGAGGAACACCCTTTAAAAGTCTATGGGAGAAATCAAAAGTGCTAATTTTAAAGGCTTATATGCATGGTATTGTCAGAAAAAGTGTTTGGGGACCCGGGTCCTGCCCCAGGTGACATGTATCTATGCAAAAAAAAGTTTTAAAAAACAGCCATTTTTTCGGGAGCAGTGATTTTAATAATGCTTAAAGTGAAACCATAAAACTGAAATATTCCTTTAAATTTCATACCTGGGGGTGTCTATAGTATGCCTGTAAACTAGCACATGTTTCCCGTGTTTGGAACAGTCCCTGCACAAAATGACATTTCTAAAGGAAAAAAGTAATTTAAAAGTACTCGCGGCTATAATGAATTGTCGGTCCTGGCAATACAGATAAAAGAAGTCATTGAAAAAAACAGCATGGGATCCCTCCCAGTCCATTACCAGGCCCTTTGGGTCTAGTATGAATATTAAGAGGAACCCCGCACCAAAATTTTTCATACCAGACCCTTATCCGAGCACGTAACCTGGCAGGCTGCAGGAAAAGAGGGGGGGACGAGAGAGTACCCACCCTCCTGAACCATACCAGGCCACATGCCTTCAACATGGGGATGGTGCTTTGGGGTAGCTCCCAAAAAGCACCTTGTCCCCATGTTGATGGGGACAAGGGCCTCATCCCCACAACCCTTTCCCGGTGGTTGTGGGGGTCTGTTGGAGGGGTCTTATCGGAATCTGGAAGCCCCCTTTAACATGGGGACCCCCAGATCCTGGCCTCCTGTGTGAAATGGTAATGGGGTTCAAATGTACCCCTACCATTTCACAAAAAGGTGTCAAAATGGTACAAATGATAAGACACTGCTTGGGACAAGTCCTTTATTAAAAAATAAAAATTTACCACAAAGACTTCTTCTCTTGCTCCACTGATGGACCAAAAAAGAAAATGGGTGCCTCCCATAGAGGCGGGTCGGTCACAGCTTTGTTTTTTTTGTTTTTTTTCGGTCTGTTCAGCGGCGCGAGAGAAGAAGACTTTGTGGGAAATTTTTATTTTTTAATAAAGGACTTGTCCCAAGCCGTGTCAAAATGGTACAAATGACAAGACACAGCTTGGGACAAGTCCTTTATTAAAAAATAAAAAATTCCCACAAAGACTTCTTCTCTTGCTCCACCGATGGACCAAAAAAGAAAAAAACAAACAAAGCCGCGACCATAACAGGGTGGCCCTGCCCCCCTCTGATGCCTTGGGAAAGCCATAGGGAAGCCCCCATGCATCAGAGGGGGGCAGGGTCACCCGGGAATGTCACCATGTGGCCCTGCCCTCAGTTATAAAAGAACTGTCAAAGTGAAGACATGTCATACGGCGGGTGCCTCCCATAGAGGCGGGTCGGTCACAGCTTTGTTTTTTTTTCGGCGGAGCGAGAGAAGAAGACGTTGTGGGAAATTTTAATTTTTTAATAAAGGACTTGTTCCAAGTTGTGTCTTGTCATTTGTACCATTTTGACACTTTTTTTGTGAAATGGTAGGCGTACATTAGTACCCCATTACCATTTCACACAGGGGGGGCCGGGATCTAGGGGTCCTCTTGTTAAAGTGGGCTTCCAGATTCCGATAAGCCCTCTGCCCACAGACCCCCACAACCACTGGGCAAGGGTTGTGGGGATAAGGGCTTTGTCCCTTTGTAAGGGATTTTTTAAAATTTTGGCACGGGGTTCCCCTTAATATCCATACCAAACCTGAAGGGCCTGGTATGGAATTTGGGAGGACCCCCACACAATTTATTTTTTAAATTTTGGTTTGGGGTTCCCCTTAATATTCATACCAGACCATAGGGCCTGGTAATGGACTGGAGGGATCCCATGCCATTTTTTTCAATGACTTCTTTTATCTGTAATGCCGGGACCGACAATTCACTATAGTGAGTACTTTTAAATGACTTTTTTCCTTTAGAAATGTCATTTTGTGCAGGGACTGTTCTAAACATGGGAAACATGCGCCACTTTACAGGCATACTATAGACACCCCCAGGTACAAAATTTAAAGGAATATTTCACTTTTATTGTCACTTTAAGGATTATTAAAATCACTGCTCCCGAAAAATTGGCCATTTTTAAAACTTTTTTTGCATTGATACATGTCCCCTGAGGCAGGACCCAGGTCCCCAAACACTTTTTATGACAATAACTAGACATGTGCAATCAGTTTCGTAACAAATCGGAATTCGGCCGGAGTTTGCATCTTTCGGACATTCGGATGCATCCGAAAAAAAATAACGAATTTCGACTAATACGAAAGAAATTATAGCGAATATAATGAATGAATTCGACATGATTCGGTAATTCGTTAAAGATCTAAAGAAACAAAAGGTCAACTCAAAGTAAATCTTAAAGTCCAATCAGCTGATTAATTTTGTGCTGGAGGTTGGATTACTGGCAAAGTGCATTCCTGAGAACTGAGTGAGAAGGGTGTTGTATTGTATTTGAGCAGAGGAGAAGAGATATTGTCATTGTGTGTGTTAATAGATTCAATAAACAAACAACTTTCCAAACTACGAATCATTATCACGAATATATATACATACATAAATATCGAATTTCAACTAATACGAAAGTAATTATAGCGGATTTAATGAATGAATTTGACATGATTCAAGATTCAGTATAACGAATATCGACACTCTACGAATAATAACAAATTATCCGAAAACGAATTAACGTAACATAACAAATATCACAGAACGAAATTATGTATTTTACGAATGACAACGAACCGAAACTAAACAACACATTTGTGTCCCATAGACTTTAACGGTGTTGCATGTTCAAACAACTTTTTTAGCCTGTTTGCATGTTCTGCTGCGAACCGAACCGTGGGGGTGTTCGACTCATCCCTATTTATCACTACTGCACTTAATACCTTGATTATATAACACATGGACCAAATGACTGTAGCTTTAAAGTTCAATTTGAATGGTTTGCTGGAAGTTCCACATTTCATCCTCTGCATAGGTCTCCTGTCAGTACACATTCATAAGGGCTCTTTGGGTAAAATGCTGGACTGCAAAATCTGATTGTAAGAAGTTTTTAATCTGCAAGGTCCTTAAAGGGGCAATATCTCTATGGATCAACTCTTGATACTTTTAGCAAGGACACTACTGGTGGCAAGAACACCAATCTTCCTCAGTAGGAAGAAGCCCAAGGTTTTCTCCTTCGTTATGGTTATATTGTTATGGTTCTGGCCATCACTCTGCAATAGATTGGGGGCATTCTATGCAAGTGCAAGCCTACTACTTACACATAATGTTTGTGTTTGAGGTCCTTGCCGCCATTTTCCCTGGCTGGATTGGCAGCTTTTTATGTAGTGCTCTTTGCACATGTGGTTTTATGTTTGTTTTTATATGCTAGTTCACCAATAAATACTGCGCCTTGAGAGTTTCTCTTTTTTGTCATTGGTGACTTATTGCTTCGGATGGGACACACAGTTGTTTTTACTATGAAAAAGAAAGCTTTTTGGTCATGATCCATATACCTTGATGCATTCTGAAAGAAGGTCCTATAATTCTGATAAGAGTGGAAAGTGGGAGCTGATGTTGACTACATATCTCTGAGGTCCTGGATCTTATCACATGCAATTTTTGCTGTTCTAATTCTAGCCAGCAACTCCATCTGGTGAGTGCATTTTTCTGGCATTGTTGTAAGTTGCACTGGGTGTTTGTCATACTGAAGGAGAGTGATCACTTGAAATACATCACCTGATATTTCTTCATGAGAGTTTTTTTTAACTTGTTCTTACATTGATTATTTGAATATATTCTCACTTCATGGACACACAAGTATAACACTTCATATGTTCCAAGTTTCTTTTGATATTGTTTTTTAGCGCTGCATTTTTTTGTCACTATTTACTGTAGCCTTGGTGATTGTTTTTTTTTTTTTTAATGTTTGCTTACATCATCTGTGAACATTGGGAGCCGTGTCGCTCCTCGGGGGCCCCCTTCCACCAGTGCCTGCTTCCCCGCTTCTTCCGCCCTCATCTTCTTTTCCCTTTCTCCTATCTTATCACCCCTTATTTTTCCTTTACTTTTTAGTCTCTCACTTTCCTCTTATTTTTTCTACACCTGTTCTAACCTGTTTGTTGTACATGTCTTTCTTTGCTTAACTAATGGCAGCTGCAACGCCTTGCCTGGCACCCTACCGTGCGTTGGTACTCCTGGAGTTTGTTTAGTACAATTCTCTGAGAGCTCCTTAGACCTCACATTGCTTGCCCTTACATATTGAGGCTTGCTGCTATTTTCTATTACTCACTATGTAGCATTTTTGTTCTTCTTAAGCTTATGCCCCTGTATATATGCAACTGCAGACCTACCCTTATACAACTGTTGTATATAACTCCTGTGATTTACTGATATGTTTTGATTGTCAGACATGCCATTGGCTTGTTTTAGAATTTCCATTTTAGACGTTACATCTGAACTTACTTTAACTGGTCTGTTGTATTCCTGATGTCTTTTTCTCAATAAATAAATTCAACAAGAACATCTTTATCCTGCACAACTACACTCCTGAGGAAGAACTAAAAATCCTGCTTTAAAATGTGTTGGTAATCTGCCATATTGTGGGCGCCCCCCGCCTCTGGAGCCCAGGTCTAGCCCGTAGGAACATGTTTCTGGTTGGGTATGTACCTTATTTGAAAGTTCAGTCGATTATCATCCTCTGCATCCAAGTGTGTTCCATTCATCTTGGTAAGCTAACGCTCCTTATATTCTTATCACCCAATGATTGACATATTGTCATTAAATGTGAAGGGTCTTAATTCCAACACCAAACGAAGCTTAGCCCTAAGGGAATTTAAAAGATCCAAAGCTGACATTATTTTCACCCAGGAAACGCACCTCACTAAGACCGATATAATGGCATTTGCCACTAAGTACTACTCCCAGATATGCCTAGCTTCTAATCCTCGTAAACGAGCAGGCATGGCTATTCTGTTCAAAAAAGACTCCCCTTTCAAGTTACAATCACTAATTTCGGATCCCCTAGGACATTATATTATCCTGAGAGGCATGTGGAAGGATGCTAACCTTACACTCTGTAATATATATGCCCCTAACACTAATCAAACTTCCTTTCTATCTAAAGTGTATAAACGACTATTTGCATTTCCCCACCAGTACCTGGTCATTGGCGGAGATTTTAACCTGGCATTCTCCTCCTGCCTAGATAGACATTCTCTCGGGCAGAGTCAGGCTCCTAAAGGCCTCGAGAGAAGGTCCTCTCTCTTCCGCCAATTGACCAGGAAATACGCCCTGTTTGACTGTTGGAGAACTGCAAACCCCTCAGCTAAACAATTCACTTTTTACTCCCACCCGCATAAGTCCCACTCGCGCATAGACTATTTTTTTGTGAATGCCCCAACCCTGACAGCACACGAGAGCTTAGATATTCAGGCTATCTCATGGTCGGGCCATGCTCCAATAACCTTGTCCCTGGCATTGTCCCCGGGAACCCTTCGTACATGTCATTGGCGTTTGAATGATTTTCTGCTTAAACATGACCCCTCCAGAGAGGACCTGGAAAAAAACAATGAAATTATATTTTGCAGAAAACAGCTCACCAGAGGTTTCCATTGCTACTCTCTGGGAGGGTCATAAAGCTGTCCTCAGAGGCCACTGTATCTCGCTATCCACGGCATTCAAGAGGAAAGCTAATACGGCTCGTGTAGCCCTATTGGCTAAGCTCAAACAACTGGAAGCACGGTTACTTTCCTCTCCGTCCTTAAAAACTCTTAGAGAGATTGTACAGGTACGGGCCGGTCTCAGCGATATAGACGTAGGTAAAATTGAGAAGGCGCTAATACGACTACGGCAAACCTACTATGACAAGGCAAACAAACCACATACACTACTAGCCAGACAATTACGGGATAAAATCGCGACCGCCTCTATTGCCCATCTTAACGATGGAAGGGGCAGTCCCCAAACTCATCCCACTAAGATCGCTCAGATCTTTCATGACTATTATTTGACCCTGTATAATAATCCGGACGTTCCACACAACCCCCCCCCCACAAGACCTCTCCCAAAGAATTCATTCCTACCTAGAGGAATGCGACACACCGAGACTCACCCCCTCCGCCTTGACCACCCTAAACTCCCCCATTACAGAGGAGGAGATCACGGATACAATTAAATCACTTCCAAACAATAAAGCCCCAGGCCCTTATGGGCTTCCATATCAATACTATAAAACTTTCCTACTGCACCTACTCCCCTATATGACAACACTGTTTAATTCATTTTTGTCTGAGACACCTATACCACGAGATATGCAAAATTCCTACCTTACGCTGATTCCCAAGCCTGGCAAAGACCATAGCTTACTTTCAAATTATAGACCTATTGCGCTACTTAACGCTGATCTTAAAATTTTTACGAAATTACTAGCTAACAGATTAAACAATTTTATGCCATCACTGATCCATAAAGACCAGGTAGGCTTTATAGCCATGAGGCAAGCAGGGGACAATACCCGTAAGGTTATTGACTTAGTAGAGGTAGCAAACAGGACTAAAGCAGAGGCACTTCTGCTCAGTCTTGATGCAGAAAAAGCTTTTGATAGGCTAAGTTGGCCTTTCCTGTTTGCGACCCTACGGTGAGCCGGAATTACGGGCCCCTTTTTGCGAGCCATCCATCACCTATATTCATCCCCATCAGCCATGGTGCGCACCCAGTACGCAACCTCTAATACCTTTTCGATCTCAAACGGAACGCGACAGGGATGCCCGCTCTCACCACTCCTCTACGCCCTTTGCATAGAACCTTTGGCAGCCCACATTAGGGAAAACTTAAATATACATGGTATCCCAGTCCGAACCAGAGACTTTAAGATCTCCCTATATGCCGATGACGTTCTCCTTACACTCACGCAACCTCACATCTCCTTGCCGAATCTACATGTAGAACTGGATAGATACAGCGCCCTATCGGGATATAAGATAAACAACTCTAAAGCAGAGGCCCTCTCTATCAATATGCCTCCTCAAACACAAGCGGCCCTTTCGCAAGTATTTAATTACTCGTGGAAAACTTCCTCCTTAAAATACCTTAGAGTCCATCTCACTACTACATACGATTCCCTATATAAAGCTAACTTTCCCCACATATATACCACTATTAGAGCCTCATTGACTAAATGGAAACCCCTGAAATTGTCCCTTTTTGGGCGACTAGCCACCCTTAAAATGATGATTCTACCCCAACTCCTATACTTATTTGAGGCGCTTCCGATACCTATACCAGCCACACACCTAAAGAGACTGCAGGGCGACCTGATTAATTTCTTCTGGAACTACAAGAGACACCGGATTGCTAAATCGGTTCTCTATGCTCCCCGCAATCAGGGAGGCCTAGCGTTTCCTAACATAGCCAAATATTACTTGGCAGCTCAACTACGTCCTGTAGCCTCTTGATGTACCCTGCACGCCTTCAACCGCTGGACACAAATCGAAAAGCTATGGTTAGCCCCTGTACATCCGAATTCACTGTTGTGGAGTTCTGATGTAACTTCCGAAAACTTGCAGTTACTGGGGCCAATGTCCCTCCTACGTCAGCTATGGAGGCGTGCAAGATCGACATACCCACTTACCACCTCTTCATCACCGGTCACGTCCTTCTTATTTACTCCCAACATCCCGGACAGTTTGACCTCTCAGATGTCCCATTTCTGGATGGAAAAGAACCTATTCCGCTATGGCCAATTGATAGACCCCAGGACCCGCATTTTAAGGTAATTTCAAGATCTGCAAAGAGAATTTGATATCCCCAAACAGGCCTTCTTTAGCTACTTACAAATACGACATTATGCACAATCCTTAGTCCCTGACCTTCGTTTCTCCCCACTAACTGAGTTCGAAAAGTTGTGTTTAGAGAGCTCATCCCCTAAAGGCATGATCTCACAAACCTACCAGCTCCTAACGCATGATTTTTCACCAGAAGGTCCCCGGCATGTATACATGGGCAAGTGGGAGCGAGCTCTGGGTGTAGATCTACCTCTCCACATATGGCAGCTTATCTGGTCTCAAGCCACTAAAAGCTCTATGTGTACGCTATATAAAGAGAACCAGTACAAGATTTTGCTCCATTGGTATCAGACCCCTGACTTGCTCCACTCCATGTATCCACTGTCTGACTCTCGCTGCTGGCGGTGCCATAAGGACAAGGGGACGCTATACCATATTTACTGGACATGCCCCCTGATTGTGCCGTATTGGGAAATGGTTCACTCCCTCCTGGGGGCCATCCTTGGTGCGGAGGTGCCCTTCGATCCGAAGGTTTTTGTGCTGGGTCTCCCACCAATCTCCCGCCCTAAAAGATCCAAGAAACTTCTATCACATATACTCACTGCCGCACGCTGTTTGGTGGCATTAAAATGGAAACAGAGGGAACCACCTTTGGTGTCGGAGCTGCACTCCAGGATCAGGGAGGTCAAGAGGATGGAGTACCTCACGGCCTCCTTAACTGACAATCTTGAGAAACATAATCAAGCATGGGAACTATGGGTCCTTTTTGAAAATCCCATAACCTAAACCGTCACAAGACGGTCTCGGGAGGAATGGTATTTTCCTTTGGTGGGGGGGGCTGGGCTCCTGGGGTGGGGCGCAATTCCGGTGCCTTCATTCTTCTTCTTCCCTACTTTCCTACCCAATTCTACTCACCCCATCCTGGACTTTCTGCTAACCCCCCTTCTTCTCAATTGTTCTCTATATCTCCTAATCTTATACTTTCTCCTATCAACCTCTTTTTTTTTTTTTTTTTTTGTTATGTTGTACAAGGTATACAACCAGTGGTATAAAACTAAAGTTTGTCCACCTAGTATAATTATTTCTTATTTTTCATTCATTCAGGCAGACATGTACAGAGACACTAGCTTCATGTTATGATTGTTATTAGAGCTGGGCTCTTTTCTGGAAATAATTACTGCACTTTATTATGTATCACCTTGTACTTCAATCTACTATTTGTGTTCATTTATGGAAAATGTAATAAAAATTGTCAATTTTTCAAAAAAAAAATGTGTTGGGTGCTTCTGTCTTCCAGACAAACATTGTTGTTGACAGATATAAGTGGAATATCTATTGTGAGGTACTTCTAAGAATATCCATATCAGCCATGGATTCAATGTAGTGAGCAATAACGTGATTCAAACTCTGCTTGCAAATGCTGTCTGCAGCTGGGCCTGGTTGCTGTAATTAAACCTGCGCAGCCTTGGGTGATTAGGGTGTGCCCAGGCACACCTGGCACACTCTGTGCGCATGCCTATGGTCACTGAGGACAACACTGTCCCCAAAAATGTCACCCCAAGCACTTGCCATGTAAGGAATTGGGGAGGGGTGAAATACTCCCTTGAAATCTGCCCTATCCCTCCTACCTCTAGTAACCCAACCTTCCTTCTCCTTGTATTCTTTCACTGTCTACTGCTGTCCCTACCTCATGCAGTAGGGTGAAAGGGTGAAAAAATGTCCTCATACTCACATGTACTCACTAATGTCACACTGCTAATGCAACCTCTACAGATTGGCCAACATTAAGTTCCAGTGTGTCAGACTGTCACAGATGAAGTTGTTGGCAGGCAGCTAATGTTGGCGCTGCATTTTTACCAGACAAACACTGGCTGGGTATGACTGCCTGAAGTAGCTACACATTGTTCTGGCCTTGATACTTCATGGTAAGACACTGCACCACCAGGCAGGGGACATATGTCCAGACAAGGTACGTGATTTGGGGACATTTTTTCCTTCTACTCCTGCAACTGTGGAAGACACACTTGCATTGGAAATGGTGATGCTCAAGAGACAGCAGGGTGAGTTTCTGTGAACATTTAAGCCTTCACTTAATCCTCCACAGCATGGCCCCATGACCCTTTTACCAGCTTGATGTAGCCTATCCTAAGCCTCTGACAAGATACTTGTCTCCTTGTCACTAAAGGCCACAGATGCTGTGGCAGAGGCAGAACAAGGATATTGTGGGGGATTCAGAAAGTGAGAAACAAAGAGGAGGAGGAGGAAAATAGGACTTTTGCTGGTGACTTGACTCATTCAGGTGCCACTCCTACTGAGCTCTGTGGTGCAGAATCATGTGTTTCCTCATGCATGTGCCCTGACAGCTTAAACTTTTACCATTGCTGATCCTCTGCAGAAAACAGCAGTGCTGTAGGCAGTAGAACTGTAAAAAAGCCCCATGCTTTGAGTTTTGGACCAGACCTAGGGATAGCAGTTGTCTGTACCTGTTGGTCAGTGCCATCAGAGGGATTAGTACCCTGCAAGCTTCCCCTACTCCTGAACAAAATCCTCCCTCACTGCTGTTCTGCCTCTCACTCAGAACTTTCCTCCTCTCCAGTTAGTGGCATCCATTGATGGTCTGCCACCACATCATCCACCCCCTCCTCATCACTGGAGCTTACATTGCTGTAAGCTCCAACTGTTGGAAATCCACTGCCTTTTGCTGTCCCCTGCACGATGTCCCCTCACTCTATGGCGCTATCTTGCTGTCTTTTAATAAAGTGGATCACCTAAACTGAATGGCAGTTTTAGCAATGGGGATATACTGTAAATATGTGGTGCTTTGGTGCACACTACTTTAACACACAAGTATGCAGTGATGCGTTACAAACACATGGCAGCTTTGTCTGTGTCAGCATCAAATGCATGCTGCTCACATTGAAATAAAAAATTCCTAGAAACTGAAAATATAATATAAGAAAAGCCCTGAAACTTTAAACTCCAACCCATTTTCTTAGCCTCGCAGAAAAGAAATAAAAATACATGCGAAAACGTTTTTCAAACTGAGATACATTGGATTGGGCAGTGCTGCTGTAGGTAAACCAACCCAGTTGTAAAAAAAAAAAAAAGTAAAATCAATTCACAGCCAAATATTTGCTAGGAGTAAGCTGTCAGTGAAACTGTCCATGAGAATTGTATTGTTCTTTAAAGGATTTGTGTATTTTCAATATTGCCATCTAATCTGCATGAAATAACCCTCTTCCCGTTGCATGGGAATTAAAAAAAAAAAAGTGTTTGCATTAATACATGTTATCCATGGCAATGCCCTGCTCCCCATGCCCTTATTACAGTAGTTTGCCTGCTATCCCTAAAAATGGTCATAGCCTATGAACAGGATCTCCCCAATAAAATTCAATTACTTTAAACAGGATTTCCTGAAATCTTGGTGAACTGAACTTGGGCATATTCTCCCATCACCACCACTCAGCAGATACATCTGCAGAGAAAAAAATCTGGTCAACTATGAGGTGTCTACTGTAATCAGAATTAAAATCTTCTGATTAAAGGTACACCTGGTACACACTAGAATTATTTTTTTGTTCAAACCAGCGGGCTGAATGAAATGAATGAATGAATGAATGATTTGTAAAGCGCTGCAAATGCGAACTGAATCGCCTCAAGGCGTTGATGCGTTGAGTTGTCAGCTTCATTAGAAGAGGTAAGTCTTGAGTTTTTTCCTGAATGCCAGATGGTTTTCTTCCATGCGGATGTGAGTCGGAAGAGAGTTCCATAGCCGAGGTCCCTGCACTGCAAATCTTCATTTTCCCCTTGCTTTGTAGCAGTATTTGGGAACGAGGAGGAGGTTTTGGCTAGATGATCGCAGATTGCGATTCGGTGTGTAATGTTTTATTTTCTCTCTGAGGTATTGAGGGGCGTTACCATGTATGCATTTGTGGGTGAGGCAGAGGGTCTTGAAGGTGACCCGATTCTTTACTGTTAGCCAATGTAGGCTCCTCAGGGATGGGGAGATGGACTCCCAGGGTTTTTTCCTGTTAGTAGTCTTGCTGCCGCGTTTTGAATGGCCTGTAGGCGCGTAAGCTGATATTGGGGTAATCCTATGAGTGAGTATGTGTAGTCGAGACGGGAATTGATGATTGTTCCAACTACTGCTGCTTTGTCATCTTCTGGGATGAAGGGGATGAGTCTGCGTAACATGCGGAGGATATGGTGCGATCCACTAACTACTGATCCTATTTGTGCATCCATTGTCATTTCTGAGTCAAAGATAACGCCAAGACTTTTGGCTTTGGTGCTCGGAGAGATGGTCTGTCCAAAGATGGTGGGGGGTGTCCATGGGTCTTGGTTTTGGGATTTTGGTTGGCGTATAGGTAGAGAAGTTCTATTTTTCACCCGTTGAGTTTGAGGGAACTAATGGTCATCCAGTCATCTATTGAAGTGAGGCATTTCTCTGGTTGTTGATGGTGGTCTTTTTGTCCGGTGATTCGAAAGTAGATTTGGGTATCGTCTGCGTATGAGTGGAAGCAGAGGTCTGATTTTTTGATGATATTGAGGAGAGGGCGGATGTAAATGTTGAAAAGCACTGGCGACAAGGGGGAGCCCTGAGGGACTCCACAGGAGATCGCCCAGATTTCCGAGGTAAATGCTCCTATTTTCACTGTTTGCGAGCGATTCTCTAAGAAGGATGCGAACCATTTTAGACTAGAATCTGTGGCTCCTGCTACTTCTGTGAGCTGGACAAGTAGAGTATTGTGGTCAACTGTGTCAAATGCTGCACTGAGGTCTAACAGTACCAGGAGACATGATTCTCCGTCATCTGCTGCTTCGAGTGCATCGTCCCATATTTTTAGAAGTGCAGTTTCCGTACCATGGCCTGGGCGGAAACCTGATTGTAGAGTGTCCAGAAGTTGATGCGTGTCAAGGTGGTGTTGTAGCTGTTGTACTACCGCTTTCTCCATAATCTTGGAGACGGTGTTGAGGCTTGTTATCGGTCTGCGGTGGTTAGGGTCTTTAGGGTCGAGATTGGGTTTCTTTAGCAGGGGTTTGACGATGCCTTGCTTGAGGGTGGTTGGCACAATCCCTTCTTTGAATGACTGGTTTATGAGGTGAGTTATAGTGGGAGCCAGGATGTTGGCGCATTCTTTCAGGAGTTTCGTGGGAATTATGTCGTTTGGTGATGTGCTGTCTCGAAGGCTTCTCATAATGTTTTTGGTCGTGTCAGTGGTGATTGGGGTCAGGAAGAAGTCTGGCGGCTGTGTGCTGTTCGCGTCAATGTCCTCTTTTTGCTTTGGTTGGGTAAGGTTGGTTGATTTTTTCTGTTGAATTGATTCTCGAATGCTGTCGATTTTGTCAATGAAAAAATTAGCTAGCTCATTGCAGAATTCTTGAGTATCGTTTGTTGGGGGCTCTAAGCAGGTTGGGTTCATTGATTGGGCGACTATTTTGAACCGCAGCTGGTTTAAGGCAGTTGAGATGATGTTCGAGAAATGTTCTTTTTTGGCTGTGAAAATCGCTTTGTGGTATTTCACAGTGAGTATTTTGTAGATTGTATGGTTTTCCATGGTAGGATTTCTTCTCCATGCTCTTTCCGCTCTTCTACGTTCTTGCTTGAGTAGAGTGAGGGTGATCTCGAGTTTTTTTGCGGATGAGTGTTCTGCGTATTGGTGCTACTGAGTCTGCTGTTTGTAGTAAAGCCTTGTTTAAGGAGTCCAGTGTTTGTTTCGTTGAGAGGTCTACCTTTATTGATTGTATTTTGTTTGATAATGTGGTTTTGAAGAGTTCAGAATGCAGTTTCTTCTGGGATCTGTTCCAGTGTGTTGTTGTTGAATGATTCTGTTGAAAGATTGAAAAAACAATGAAAAAAAACTTAAGTGCTCTGGAGGAGGCTCTGTTCTAACAATCCGATGTTAGTACAGCGATTTCCCCCACTGAGCTAATTTATTGTGACGAGGTTGCCCCAGAATACACTGGCCAGTGCTCTGAGTTATTGGCTGAGAGCACTGATCAGGTGCTGATTGGCAGACCTTTTTCACTCATGCCTCTTCAACAGAAGAAGAGCTGGCTTCTATCGGACCAGCTGCCGCACACCTGGGCTCAATGTCTGCCGGTTTCTATTGATATTCTTCCCCTGTATATGGCCCTTAAGTCTATGGTGAACCTGCATGTTACCATATGGCTAAATAATACTAACATTTCTGTTTAAAAGGGGTATTGATTCTTCAGCTGAGTACAGTCAGCTCCTTACAAAAGTTCATCTTGGCATACCTAGGGTATTTGTTAAGGTGTTTCAATATTTATTGTATGTCAACCTAAGTTCTTTTATACAAATTATTTATTTGCTGCTGTTGAAACCATAGAACATTTCTGTTTACGGAAACTATTTTACTGTCTATTTTAGAGACATAGCACATAATTACTTAATGGTGAATGTCCAGAGAAATGTTCAGGAGGGCATTACTGGTGCTCGACACTGCTTTACTGTTTTTAGAAATGCCTCAGCTCAATGATTCTCAATGATTGGCTATGATTGCGTTGCTTTTCTCAATCACTCTGCAATGTCTCCCATTGCTCATCATTGCATATGTCCTCAGTTAAATTAGACTTTTCCTGCTTACATGTGAAAAGATTGTAAGGTTTGATATTTGAAGCACAATCTAATTTTCTTTAAATATTTGACTAATCACACTGCCAGTCTCTTAGCGGCATCCCTATTTAAAATGCAGAATAATTTGACCATTAATGTTGTTGAAAACCTAAAGAAGAATTCTGACTGTTCTTATAGGGAATAAGGAGATAATTTAACCACCTCCTCACCAAAAAAAAAGCAGGGAGTTGGCTGTCTATCTCTGGAGTGCCATTTATAGAAATCATCATTACAGAAATAACACACAGGCAGTCATTGTGCCCATTACTGATGTGAAGTGAGCTGTCACCAGACAGCTCAGATCACAGAGACACTGTACAGAGATGATCTAAGTGTCTATTTACGATGTGATAGCTGTGATGACCAATTACAGTGGTCACAAATCTAAGAAGACTGGTGTTTACATTGTAGAGTCCTCCCCTTCCACTTACTGTATAATGAAGGAATTGGAGGAAAGCGGAAGAAATGAATGACAGAATGAATGAATCAATTATTAACTGCTAGAAGATATTAAGCAGAAGAAGACTGTAGCGGTATTTACTATTTTGTGGGATAATTTTTAACTCTTTCGCCACCCTCCTCTCCTGTACATCCCAGCTCCATCCTGCCTCTGCATGTGACCTATACATTAACTTTTCACCTCCTCCTCCCTCTGTATATTATCAAATACACTGTATCTAGGGCACATATACCAAGCTTCATGTTTGATCCACTTTAAAGCCTGCACATTTCTTCATGTTCAAAAATTGTGGCAAAAAATTAGATCACCCAGGTGTATATAGTTTCCAAAAAGGGTGAATTTTGAGGCGTTTGTACTGTCTTGGCAATTAATTACAAATGCTTTTTTTTTAATGGAAAGTAAGGGTAACAGTGTTTTGAAATGCTTTTCTTCTTTCCTTTATATATTAAAAGAAAGGCCCAACGGGTTTTAAGTGCCACCAAAAGAAATGTATACAATGTATCTGATTTAAATTTTAGTGTTGCTTGATCAAATAATTGTCAGTCAAACTAACAGAGCACTGAAAACATAAAAATGGCCTAGTAATGAAGGGGTATCTATAAGCTGGTACTGAAGTAAAGTGTCTGGATAACAATAAAAAATATTTAGTATATAGTGGGAAATCCTCTGAAACCCATGCAAATTTCCCATGTTTTTCTTTATAAAATAGCTGTAACCTCAGAAATATACCAATTGACCCTATAATCTACTAGAAAACCAGTGAATGCCTACCTTCCTTTAGTTCACAAATATCTAATGTTTATTAGTCTACAAAATGTAGTTTTCTTTTCTATTTCCAATAAAGGTGTAAATCATATTGATTTCAATGTCCACGCCAGGAGAATATATTAAAACATATTGACTAATACTTTTTTTATTTGTTTTTCCTATTAAGCATTACATGATCTACTTTTAAATGCCTATATTGAGCTTCTTGTTCTCTGTTCATTGTTAGAATTCTGTGGGCTTCCAAAGTGATTGCAAATACAGGGAGAATATATACACTGATGATATCATTCAAAATGATGAACATTCACTTAAATGTGTTTCAGCTTCAGTTGCTTTCATAATGTTTCAAGTTTTGGTCCAAAAGTCTTTAACAAAGTGAGTATATAATGTATTAGCCTTGTGGACTTATGAAGGTCAGGGGAATGGCATGAGATGTTCACTAATCTTCTCTGGGATACGCAGCTTTTCAGTGTACAAAATGCTAGTCAGTGCTGACATTTAAAGCTGACCATTTCTAACATACAGTATGAAATGATCATCCAGCAGGATTTAAACAAATATATAGTTTTTAGTATTTTATTGCAGTCAATATCATAATTTTGTATATTTCAAATTCATAAATGGTCGAAATAGAAAACACTGTTCTAATCAAATATAATACAGTATGATTAAAATTGACCTCCTAGTAGATATCTGCCATAGTTTAAGTAGGAAAAGTACCAGTAATGTCATTAGGGGGCTATTAGGGGAGTTGATTTTTCTATCTTTTTCTTTTAAATTCCTCATGTACTAGTAAAGGTTTTCCGCTGCCATGAAAAGCAAGATTCTTTCTCACATCTACTTGGCAATCCTAAAACAGAAACTGATGTGTTATTCTAGTCCATGGATCAGATGTATACCAGGGCAATGTGCGTGTGTTTCTGGTGCATTGGCAGGCCATTTAAAATTAATCAACTGCTTTCAAGGCTAAGTTCACCTTTTGAAAGAAAAATAATAAATGCACATTTTTTTGCGGTAAAAAAAATTTGCATTTTTTTTTAAGGAGCCTGCAAAGCAGTGTTCCCGTGATCAGCACATGGGAGGTGCAATGTCCATTTCCTGCAGACTCTCAGGATAGCTTACCTCTATGGGCAAGTAGCTAGTAGAGAGCAGGAAGATTAATGAACTGAGAAGACTCTCACCAGCACACTTGTAGTTTATTGAGAACTACAAGCCATCACCCCCAATGGCTGATGGTACTTGCAGTTTATTCATTCACAGGGAGCTGTGAATGAATGACACGGCCGTGTGGGCAGAGTTATGTATGGCCATGCTGTGTTCGAATTGGTAATAGCAGCAAACAAATACTCTTGCGCATAACTGTGATGTCCAAGTGATCTAATGTTCAAATGATAATTCCTCAGGCCTTGCTGCCCTCCAAGATAGGGGTATCCTAGCAATCAAGAGAGGGAATAAAGATAAGAGGGTGCACCAGTCTTGTGCATTATCCTTTAGTAAATTTATTATAAAAACGTGTGAAGAAAATGTGTTTTTTTAAAAAGCCTCCATATGGTGGCAGTCAATCTAGGTACGACAGTCTCCAGATGGTGAAGGAGATGACTTAAGGACCACTGCTGGCTGACATGTTTCGAAGGGATACTTCTTCCTCAGAATTTTCTTCACATGTTTGTGTGTAGCTTTTAATCTGTTTTTACAAATACATTTACTAAAGAACAATGCACACGGCTGGTGCGCCCCCTCTTTTCTTTATTCCCTCTCTGTGTTTGAATTGTGACAGCAGGTGTGGGAAAAGATCCCCCACCCGCTGTCACAGGGAGGGGGGAATCGAGGGTTGAGAGGGAGGATGCTAGAACATGTTACATGTGACACCCTAAAAAACGGTGGAACAAGTACCATGTTTCAATAGTAAAACTATCCTTTAATGCAACATGTGTAATGCAGGACACAATGGGCATTAACGCAACTGTAGAAGAACCTAGACCACTGTTATGTGTGTTGAATATATAATCTAGGAATATTACATTTACAATATATGTGGCTTTTTACTTATACAATTAAAGTGCTAGATTATTTACATGTTAAGGATATATTTATGTAGACATTTATGCAAAGACGCTGATTAACATATGACCTAATCCTTATTAATACCAGCCAAACTCACTTACTGTATATCAACTTCTAGACATCCAAACTCCTTTTTTAGAAGACCGTCTCATTGCTTAGCAAAAAGGATTTCACTTACAGCAAGATAACCCAAAGTCTCCAAGAGCCTCTTTTTTTTACAAACTTGGAGGAGTTGAGGGAGATAAGACCATAACCACCAAGCCTGAAGCCTGACTTATGCATTCTTCCTCTGCTTGCAACCAGTCATATACTCTCTTTTCAATGCCAATCCACATTATGTCCAAGAAGGGTTTGCCAAATAAAGCATATACACTAGATAATTCTCTTATCTTGAAGGTCAGTTTACTTTTCTTTACATATATGTTTCCCATGGGGTTCAAATGGAGCTATTTTGGATGCTCCGCACAGGAACAAAATGTTATTGGAAGAAATAGAGATCCGTTGGACCAATGGAAATTAAACATTCTGAATGTTGCTTTATGAAACCATTAAATTTACTAGATTTTGTGTCAATGGTAGGGATGGGTGAACGGTTTGGCCCGAGCATAAGTTTGGGCCGAACTTTGGTCATCCAGACGTTCGGCGAACAACGAACATTATGCTGTTTTGCGGCAAATTCTAAAGTTTATGGGACATTAACATGAAAAAACAAAAGTTCTAATTTTAAAGGTTTATATGCAAGTTATTGTCATAAAAAGTGTTTGGGGACCCGGGTCCTGCCCCAGGGGACATGTATCAATGCAAAAAAAAGTTTTAAAAATGGACATTTTTTCGGGAGCAGTGATTTCGGGAGCAGTGATTTTTGTCTATTTGCAGATGTATTTCCTGATGAAGCGGTAAATCCATGAAACTAGTCGAAATACCATATCACCTGTGCTTTTAACTCTTTTGCTTTGTTTTTTGTACTAATACATTTTTGTAAATTTTTATGATTGTTTACATACTTTATTTGTATTTTCATATATCGTACCTTGATAGTCCGCTTGCTTCCTTGTCTCTGGTGAGTTCTGGTTGGGGTCCAGACTCCCAAACCTCTATCAGATTATATTGAGGCCAGAGGACCTGCAATTGAGATGAAACTAGTATTTTCAGTAGACATGTGCATTTGTTTTCGTCCGAATGCATTTTCGTCTGAATTTCAGGTATTTTCAAACGATAATGAAAGTGCAGATTACGAAAACCGAAAGATCCGACATAAATAAATGCTTTATTTTCATTTTCGTTGTGACAACAGTTCAATATAGATAGGAGATTCAACATGACGCTGACAATAACATTCTGTGTCTATCGAACCTGTGGTCGAATGTGCCTAACCTTAACTCTATTAGTCCAAGATTATTCTACATAGAGAGAAAAGATTCGACATAGAGAGAAAAGATTCAACATAGAGAGAAAAGATTCAACATAAAAAGAAAAGATCACTGCTGGAATTGGGTGGGGGAAGTAAAATAAAAATAATGATGATGATGAATGTTTTGGCCAATTGTAACCAAAGAGGAGGGGCAGTAAAATAGCTAGAACTAAGTACACACATACAGCCAACTTACTTTCACAGAGAGAGACACACACTGAATTATTTCAGAAGACAGTCAATCTTAGCTGGTCCATTTGTCAGAGAACCTGAATTATTTAGCAATTAAGCATAAGCACAGCAGCAAAACAATAGTGAAGCAAGCTACAGTTCAACTTAACTTTTTGTCATAATAATCTGCTGCTATTGTGTTAGTGTTGTGAACTTGATAGTGATACTAGTGTTGCTAGTGTTGTGATAGCCTCAGAGGCTGCCCGTGTTGTGGGGGGGGGGGATTTATTATTATAGATTCTATATTATAATGCCATAGTAATATCTGACACAACGTTGGATGCTGCGCCCGCCATTGCACTTGGAGATTGGGAAATGAATGTGAAAGTTGGCTGACTGTTGGGGCAGAGTAGACCATTCAACATGAATGACGAAGATTTGACAAATCAACGAAAAAACATACAAATGTCGAATCTTTGGCTTATGGTGTCTGTCGAAAGTTCTAAGAAGATTTGACGGAGCAGCTAAACTGTACAACGCTGCAATCGTACATTTTCTTTCAAATGCATCCGCCCATAGGCTATAGAAAAATTCTAATAATGGTTGACTAGTAAAATAATTAATAAATATAATCATTACTAGTCATACAACATTAGAATTCTACTACAGCTAGCTTGTAGGCGGAAAATTAGACTGGAAATGTACACGTACAGTTTCGCTGCTCCGTCAAATCTTCTTTGAACATTCGACAGACACCATAAGCCTTCAATGACAGATTCGACCTTAATTAATTTGGATTTTCAGATGAATTAAATTTTTAACGAAAAACAAAATAAATGAAAACGAATTTCAGGAGTAACTAATTCAATTTATTTTTCAGACGAAAACGAAATTCTGAAACAAAATATTTCAGTGTGCACATATCTCATTTTCAGTAGGAGATCAGCAATTGCAGAAATCACAGTCCTCATATTTTTTGAAGCATTGTTTTTCTTTAAACAACCCAACTACTTTAATAACTTTAGTTTTTTTATTTTATTCTGTATCAGCTTTTTTTGCGTCCCTTTTCTAGTGGGCTAATTTTTGAAAACCAAGTAAATTGAGATTGTAAAGTATAGTTGCCACCCATAGCAACCAGAGCCTGTCCCTCTTCTCTTTAGGGGCAGTTAAAAATGCTTGTTAGTATTATAAATTAATTTGCAACTATTAACATGGTTTAAAACAGATAACTGATGCTATAGCTGGAGGCAAACAATAGAGTAGTTACACTGATTTTATTTTTTGTTATCTTGCTGTAAAATCATGTGAACAGTAGAAGTTTAACTTTTATTTTATGTACGACCTGTATTCCTGTGTTGATATTCGAGATAAACTGTAATACTGTAGTTGAAAGGGAAAGAAATCAAAACATTACTCTGATTTCCCTTCATTCCTGTAACTGGCTACGGCAGTGGAAATATACAGTGCAGTACTCCATATCCGCATTGCAGTCGCCTATGGCAAAGAAAGGTTAAATAAAATATTCTGTTCTTTTATGTACTTTAAAGGGTATGCTAATCTTTCAAACAGACTCATAATCATTTCTCTGGCAACAGAAAATACGCTACTAATCCAATGTGCAAGTTTTAGAAGCCTTAGCCACACTTTAGAATGCAGCACAACTGTACTTTGGATAGGCTCCTCTTTCAAAAGGCTTTCAAACTCTAATTCAAGATATGTTTTTAATTTTGGATATTTTAGTAGCCTTTTGTAAATTGGCATAATACTTTGCCTGAAAAAGTCACACAATCCAAAAAGTGGAAGGGCATTATGCCTAAACATCTGACATGGATTTTCGATTTTGAAAGGGAAGAGTTTACATCCAATGCCAAGCAAGCAATTGGTAATAAAACTATTTGTGCAATAATACTTTAAGATGGTCATTTATAATATTATAACTAAATTTTGCAGATAAAGAAAACAAAATGGGTAAAATACAAAGAAATTATAATAAGTATCCTATTTCAAATCTTAAAGAATATAAAAAGCACCTTTTTCTCGTCTAATTTGACATTTTCAATGTCATGCATAAAGGACTTTGACTAATTATTGAAGATTATTTTTTTATTTTATTTGACTTCATAATGATCACTGCTAAACATATTTAAATGCTGTAGGAGAAATAACCAGCTCTCTGGTTTCTATGTTTATAGAGCAATTCCATTGGCATGATTCTTATCAACCTTAGATCATGTGTATTCCAGTCATTGGCAGCCAAAGCAATATCTACTGACTGGTCTCCAGGCACCAGGTTAGTTTGCAAAATTATTACCTCCTTTAAGGGAAGGTGGAACAAAAAAGCACTTTTACAGATATTTAGATGGCAACCAATGTAAAATTCTACTGTTTATTTCTTACCAATTGCTGTAACATACATGGTGCTATTGCACAGCATTTCATCAACCAACTCATGTAGAATTGGACACTAAATGTATTAGTCAAATTGAGTAAGAGAGGGCCAATAGCTACATGTAGATTTGTCTGATCTACTGAGAATCATGCAATTATGGAATCCAGTCAAATGTATTTAGTGGATTATATAATTATCTGCATGCTGGAGAAATCTGAAAGCATATTTTCATAAGAATCAGAAAATTCACATATTTTGCAATTTGCTTATCTCCCAGTGAACTGCAAAAAGGCTTTCATTGGAGTTTCTTACCTTTTGTCTTATGGAAATAGATTGATATGAAGTATGACATACTATATGATAGCTAATAGTCTTCATTTTTTGTCTTGCTCCAGACCTACTGTTTTGGGTAGCAAAGATTTGTGTACATTAAAAAGAAAGCACTGTAATGGCACTGATTTCTTTGAAATAATTAGTTTTATTTAAGTGGTAAATGGTAATCTTTGGTTGACTTCTAATATAGTTTTTAAATCATTTGTCAGTTTCTTGTTCATACTTCCCAACATGTAAAGGTTGTATAAATCACTTGACCTTCTGTACCAGGTACATAGATAGTATTGCTTGATGTGCTTTGCCCCTCTCTTGAAAAGCCCATCCAATGATGTAGGGTATACCAACTGGTATCTGCCCGGCAAGGAGCTTCCACATTTGTGACCCTCCAAAATTGGGATATACACTATATTACTAAAAGTATTGGGACACCTGCCTTTACCCGCACATGAACTTAAATGGCATCCCAATCTTAGTCCGTAGGGTTCAATATTGAGTTGGCTCACCCTTTGCAACTTTAACAGCTTCAACTCTACTGGGAAGGCTTTCTACAAGGTTAAGGAGTGTGCCAATGGGAATGTTTGACCATTCTTCCAGAAGCACATTTGTGAGGTCAGGCACTTATGTTGGACAAGAAAGCCTGGCTTGTAGTCTTCACTTTAATTCATCCCAAAGGTGTTAATATCAGGTTGAGGTCAGGACTCTGTGCAGGCCAGTCAAGTTACTCCACCTCAAACTCGCTCATCCATGTCTTTATGGACCTTGTTTGGGCACTAGTGCACATTCATGTTGGAACAGGAAGGGGCCATCCCCAAATTGTTCCCACAAAGTTGGGAGCATGAAATTGTCCAAAATGTCTTGGTATGCTGACGCCTTAAGAGTTCCCTTCACTGGAACTAAGGGGCCATGCCCAACCATAATCCCCCCTCCACCAAATGATTTGGATCAATGCACAAAGCAAGGTCCATAAATACATGGGTGAGCGAGTTTGGGGTGGAGGAACTTGACCTGCCTGAACAGAGTCCTGACCTCAACCTGATAGAATACCTTTGGGATGAATTAAAGCGGAGACTGTGAGCCAGGCTTTCTCGTCCAACATCAGTGCCTGACCTCACAAATGCGCTTCTGGAAGAATGGTCAAACATTCCCATAGACACACTTCTAAACCTTGTGGACAGCTTTCCCAGAAGAGTTGAAGCTGTTTTAGCTGCAAAGGGTGGGCCAAGCTAATATTGAACCCTACAGACTAAGACTGGGATGCCACGTGTATGTAAAGGTAGGCGTCGAATACGTTTGGTAATATAGTGTATATCCAATCCATATGTCTGGTGTACTGGTCTGGAATTGTTTGGAGGGAGGGGTCACTGTTCTCTTTTAAGTTCCAAAGAAGTTCAGGCATTGCTTTTCTTCCAAATAATATCTAGCTCTATACTGGTCAAATTGCAAACTTCATAGATAAGCGTGTTCATCTTTACCAGCGTCATCAAACCAGCTGACTTCATAGTTAGCTGAAGCAAAATTAGCATACATCATTCGTTTACAATAAGAGCTTACATGAATCACTGAGAAAAAGCAGCCATGGTGAGTTTAAGTTTTAGCAGCCCCCAAAAAAGTAGTTTTACTTGCCTCACTCTAACAGGCTTCCTCCACTTCCAATGATGCATCTCCTGAAGCCACTTCTCTTCATGCCTCTGTAAGTCACAGGCACTCTGACATCATCACATACATGTAGGACCAGCAGTCCTGCATTAAACGTGGTAACACCAAGGGCCTATTAGCAACCTGGATCAATAGAGAGAAGAGGGGATCAGGCTGCCAGGGGTCCAAGGGATTGGATAAGTAAAATTGCTTTTTAACAATATCCTAGACAAAGATAGGCATTTTACCCTTGCAGTGCAGTGGAATCCCAACTGTAGAGGTAACGTTACAATTTCCCTTGAGATTAGGCTTTAAATTGTAGATGCAATTTATCAGGCACAGAACATGGACATATAGGTATATTCAGTCAATAATATAGGTTCAGTTACTTATTAAAACTGAAAAATCTTCCATACAACAGAAATTTACCTGGTTATCAGACAAGAGAGGAATAAACATCTGTACTGCAGTGCCATCTTCTGTTAACAAAATAATATTCTGCTACAAGTGAAAGTGTCTGTTATGTCTCATTATTAACATGCAAATATAGCTTATGTTACAAATTAAACGTCTTCAAGGAAAACAAGCCTAACTCTTGTGAGTTAGTCCTAATATATGAATTAACAACTATATGCCCTGAGTCACATACTATGTAAAGATCTGGACAACCACAACAGGGTAATTGAGTATACATTAATCAATGCATAAATTACTATATCAGTGATAATTTATAGATTACTTAGAATAAGAATAATGAAAGTTTTATCCATATCAATTTATTTCACTACAAGATTATAGTTGCATTTTTGTGTAAGTTAGAGCTTTTTTTTTTTTTTTTTTTTTTTTTTTTTTTTTTACTAATAAGCACCAAAGATGCTGTTGGGTTTTTAAAAAATAAAATTACAAAATCTATAGTAGTCATAAGAGGTGTATGTGATTTAAAAAAATACATGCTGTCAAGTATGCCCTCATAAAGATACATTCCTATCAAATTTTACCTGACTGAAGAGATAATGTCTACCTTCCAAATGATACTATACTGCTATTAATATTGCAGTTGTCCTGCAGAAGTGTTTCTATGTCAAACCACAAGGCACAAACCACAAGTCTCTAGGCAGAGGATCCTGTTGAATCCCTGGGACACCTCAAATAAAGGTTTGTTGAAGGTACAGTGTGTTAAAAAATTGCCACCAAGCAGAAACTTTTCAAGGGACTTCATACAGTGGTAATGTTACCTGGATGTATAGAACCATGTCAGACCTCTTGACAAATGCTATTATTTCCACTCAGGAATATACTATGCAGGGCTTTTTGCAGCATCTCAGGCAGCATGAAATTCAGTTTTATAGTAAAGCAAAACTAAAGTCTACATCATGGTGTGTGCATTTTATATAGTTTGTATGTATGCACTATAAACTTGCACATTATGTAACAGTTGCCAAAGCAACTTTTCCAGCAGTGCAACCTTTGTGATCTCCCTCATCCTCCATGCCGCTTATGCTCCATGCTACTTCTTCCAGGTTTGATGTCTTTGACCTTCTTGATTGGTTTGCTCAGAATGATGTAACTGTTGCTCATACACAGTGGAGCTCATCATCTTGGCATACAGAGAATGCACACTATGCTACGCATGATATAGGGTATACACTAGCAGAAAATTGCTAGCAGTTAAGGCAGTTAAGCTATTATAGTGGTAGAGACATAGAAAGTCAAAAGCACTTTAGTTCCACTTTAAAGGGTAACTCCACACATGAAAAAACATAAAGTGAATAAAAGAGATATAAAAAATTCTAATTTAATGTTATTAATAATTACCTTTCCCTTTCCATCAGTAGTGTTGTAGTGCTGTAATTTTCTATAAAATTCAATGCAAAATGTAATTTCCTGCTTGTGTGATTGGCTCACTGATTTTCTCAGGAGATATAGGTCAAATTTTAGTCACCTCTGCAATAAAAATACATTTTCAGTGAGATACTCCACAAGGGTTAAATACTTCTAAAGAAATGCTGACACGGCACCAGCTGATTATAATGACCAGACCCTCCCATTTAGAATTAGCATCCAAAGGACATGGTCAATCAACTATTTCTTCAGAGCAGGAATAAGTAAGATTTTCCAACAAAATACAGAATTAGCATCCAAAGGACATGGTCAATCAACTATTTCTTCAGAGCAGGAATAAGTAAGATTCTCCAACAAAATGTGTCAAAATGCTTTCAATGCTCAAAGCTTTTTCATGACAAAAGTGGAGTTACTCCTTAAGCAATGGTATTAGCAATTTTGGCCCCTTCTGTTTAAAGTCTATCTCTAGCCAAAACCTTTATTTGAAGTATCTGAAAAAAAAGTTAAAATTGCAGATTTTAAATCTGTCTACACTGACAGATTTCACCTTTGTGTCCTGTCATAAGGACACCCTTTTACACTATAAAATGCAGGAGTGTTACCAAGCTAAGATGTGATAGGCAATGTTGCGATTTGGAAGAGAGGAACACATGCAAACCCTATACAGTTTCTCACCCTTATCCACTGAAAAAGATACATTTACTGGCAGTTATTTCCCAGTGCAGAGAGTTTCCTCCCTTTCCTGTTTCAGTTCCAGTAACAAAAGGACAGCAAGTGAGGGGAAATCTCTCTGATAAGAATACAGACCATCAGGAAGGGGGATTGGTGAGGCTTTCCATGATAGTGACACTGTAGGAAATATGTAAACTGTGCACTAACTATAGATCTTGCAAGAGAAGTAGATCACCATAAACGCAACCAGTTAGGGTGTGTAATACCTGGGGGCATCTAGGGATGTGATCATGCATATTAATGTATCCCTTACATTTTGTCTGTCACTTAAAATGTAAAACATTATTACAGTAAGAGCAGAATGCTCTATACTAAATCAACCACCTAGAAAAAACAAATTACTAACATTTGTTGTTGAAACAACAATAAATGCACACACCTTTGCATTCATAGTTCACTGCTGTATAATATGTGATGTTATCCCCAGGCTTTAAATATGTGTAATACAAAAGCTGTAATTATTTTGCTGACCAGAAAATATTCTCTTGACTTTAGTTTACTTAATCTTATACTGTCATGTTTGATTCACCAAAGTATATCTGTAAGCCTTTTGAGAGCTAGTTTGAGGACCATTAATCCAATAAATACTTTCTTTAAAAAAAATGTATTTTTTTCCTCTTATGCTTGTATGGTTCTTGTAATTTCTTTGCTATATATAATAGTATAAAAAGCACAATAACATATTAAAAACCTGAGGGCATGTCAAATTATTAGCATTCCAAAATGTTCAGCTTGCCCTGTGATTTTGGAAGCAAGGTCTTGGCAGCCCTGTCTTGACTCCTTGAGTTATATTACTTCATTGTGTGGATGCACTTGGCTTTGTGCCTTCTAAACTAAGAAAATTAATTTTTTTATTTGTATATTTATATCCCTGTTTCATATGAATACTTCCCTTATTGTAAGGTATTAAAATGATAGAGAAGCTTTTATGCAAAATATTTTTTTAGATGCTGTTTATTTGGGCATGCAGACTTGTTAAAGTAACAAAAAGACTGGGGAAAAAGATTCTTCTTTATTTGTGCTCCACTTGTCACTTATGTAAGATATGGAAATTAATCCCCCCCCTCAGACATTTTCCCATGAAGTTGTTTAAAACATAGCTGCCAAAAGCTGTAATGTTGATAACATATTTCTCATGGTTGGTGCTTAGTCTGAAGCTAGGAAACCATTATAGGATCAGAATTATTTGGCTCAATGCTTGGAACAAGTAGTCCAACTTTTACAGATATGATTATTCCATGAATGTTTAACCACTAAGCCACCGCCCACCGTCATATGACGGCTGGACGAGGCTTCTGTTATTCTGGGAGGACGTCATATGACGTCCTCGCCTTCCCGAGCCACTAGGGGGCGCGCATGCGCCCGCCGTGTCAATCGGGACCGCGTCCGCCGGGCACCCGCGATTGCCTGGTAACACAGCAGGAGCGTGGATCTGTGCATGTAAACACAGATCCACATCCTGTCAGAGAGGAGAGGAGACCGATGGCGTGTCCCTTGTACATAGGGACAGCGATCGGTCACCTCCCCCAGTCAGTCCCCTCCCCCCACAGTTAGAATCACCTCCTTAGGTAATACATTAACCCCTCGAGCGCCCCCTAGTGTTAACCCCTTCCCTGCCAGTCACATTTACACAGTAATCAATGCAATTTTATAGCATTGATCGCTGTATAAATGTGAATGGTCCCAAAAATGTGTCAAAAGTGTCCGATGTGTCCGCCGCAATATCGCAGTCACAATAAAAATTGCAGATCGCCGCCATTACTGGTAAAAAATAAATAAATATTAAAAATGCTATAAATCTATCCCGTATTTTGTAGACGCTATAACTTTTGCGCAAACCAATCAATATACGCTTATCGCAATTTTTTTTTACCAAAAATATGTAGAAGAATACGTATCGGCCTAAACTGAGGAAAAAATTTGTTAAAAAAAAAAAAAAATTGGATATTTATTATAGCAAAAAGTAAAAAATATTGTGTTTTTTCAAAATTGTCCCTCTTCTTTTGTTTATAGCGCAAGAAATAAAAACCGCAGAGGTGATCAAATACCACCAAAAGAAAGCTCTATTTGTGGGAAAAAAATGATAAAAATGTAATTAAGGTGCAGTGTAACACGACCGCGCAATTGTCATTCAAATTGCGACAGCGCTGAAAACTGAAAAATGGCTTGGGCAGGAAGGGGGTGTACGTGCCCTGTATTGAGGTGGTTAAATATGACAAAGGCACATTGTCAGAAACCATGAATCAGACTGAGACAGATATACAGTTAAATCACACTTGTTTAATAATAATAAAAAAATGTAAACAGAGTAAACGTAGTCAAAACATAGCCAGAGTTCAGGAACTGGAATGGATAGTCAGACAAGCCAAAACATCAGGGAGCCAGATATGAATGTAGTAGAACAGCAAGCAGGATCTGGAGCCAAAAGGAATGTCAGCCAAGCAAGTCTTTAACAGGAACACAGGAGAACATCTCTAGAGATGTGACCAGGGTGAAGGCAGAGATCATCTGGACTGGACAGCTTAAGTAGGCAGGACTGACTAGCAGGATATCATCAACAGGTGAATCACTGTGGAGAGATAGGAGCTGGCAATTATCCAACAGCTGAGTAGCCAGCTTTGAAAAGGAAGGGTTGAGCCCAGCCCCGACAGTACCCCCTCAATGACCCCTCCACCTTGGAGCAGCACCAGGCTTGAGGGGAAAAGGTCTATGGAAATCACGGAGTAGGACAGGGGCATGTATGTCCAAGGATGATACCCAAGAGCGTTCCTCTGGACCGTACCCTTTCCAATGCACCAGGTACTGACTGTATGCTCCCACGGAACCTACTGGAGTCAACAATGGACTGTACTTCATACTATTCATGGTTATCAACCTGTACAGGGTGAGGACAAGACACAGAGGGGGTAAAGTGGTCTCAGACCAAAGGTTTTAATAAGGAGACATGAAATACATTTGAAATACGCATATTATAAGGAAGGTCTAATGCATAAGCCACTGGGTTAATCCTGCGAAGAATACGGAAAGGCCCAATAAACCGAGGTGTGAATTTCAGAGAGGGAAAATGAAGTCAGAAGTTGCGAGATGATAGCCAGACCCTGTCCTCAACCTGGTAGGAAGGTGCAGACAGGCGTCTGCGGTCAGCATGGAGTACCTATCATTAGCATGTGGAAAAGCCTCCTGGACTTGTGCCCAAGTGGAATGAAGACCACGGAGATGCTCCTCTAATGCAGGAATACTCTGCTGAACAAATGAGTCAGGCAACATGGAAGGTTGGAAACCATAGTTCGCCATAAACAGGGACAATTGGGAAGCAGAATTCAAGGCACTGTTGTGAGCAAACTCTGCCCATGGTAAGTTGTCTGACCAGTTGTTATGATGGTCAGAAATATAGCAACGTAGGAAATGCTCCCAGGACTAATTGGCTCATTCTGCAGCCCCATTAGACTGCAGGTTATATGCAAAGGAGAAAGCAAGCTGAATTCCCAACTGTGCACAAAAGGCTCGCCAGAACACAAACTGACTACCCCTGTCCGAGACAATTACCTTGGGTAGCCCATGTAAGCAAAAGATCCCCCGAGCAAAAATGAAAGCCAGTTCCTTAGAAGTGGGTAACTTCTTAAGTGGAATACAATGGAACATTTTCAAGAACTGGTCAACCACCATAAGGATAACTGTGGGAGTTGGGTAACTTCACAATGAAATCCATAGACAGGTGGGTCCAGGGCCTCTCTCCATTGGGTATGGGTTGTAGGAGGCCCACTGGAAGGTGTTGTGGAGTCTTACTCTGTGCACACATGGAACAGGCAGCTATGAAGGCGGTTACATCAGCACGTAGACTAGGCCACCAGAATTGCTGGGAAATGGCCCAAAAGAGTTGATTCTTCACAGGGTGGCCAGCAGCCTTAGGAGAATGGTAAGTCTGGGGCACGGCAGTATGGAGACTCTCTGGGACAAAGCAGCGGTCACAAGGTTTCTCAGGAAGAGCATGGACTTGAGCAGCAAGAATTTTGTCACCCAAAGTAGAAGTGAGACTGGTGCGAACTGTAGCCAGAATACGATCAGGAGGAATCACAGGAACCAGAACCGACTCCATCTTGGAAGTGGAGGAAAATTATCATGACAAAGTGTCAGCCCTTACATTATTAGTACTGGGTAAGAATGAGACAATGTAATTGAAACTAGACAAGAAAAGAGCCCATTGCGTCCTTTCTGGGAGAGAGGCATTTAGCCTCAGACAAGAATGTGAGATTCTTATGGTCAGTAAGAATGAGAACCGGCACAGTGGTACCTTCGAGGAGATGTCTCCATTCTTTCAGGGCTAAAATGAATGCTAACAGCTCTCTGTCACCAATCTCATAATTGCACTCCACAGGTGTTGATTTTTTAGAAAAGTAGCCACAAGGATGCATAGCGCTCTCAGAGGTAGGACATTGAGACAGAAGGGTGCCAACCCCAGTCACAGAAGCATAAACCTCAAGGATAAAAGGTAACGTAGGATCAGGATGTGCAAACACAGGAGCAGAAACAAAGGCAGCCTTGAGACTCTCAAAGGCCTTAATGGACTCCGGAGACCAACTCTGTGGGTTACCATCCTTTCTGGTCATATCAGTCAGGGGCTTGACCAGAGACGAGAAGAATAAACTCCTGATAATAGTTGGCAAAGCCAAGAAAACGCTGCAGAGGATGTAAACCCATGGGTCGGGGCCACTGTAGGACTGCTGAAAGTTTCTCTGGGTCAGTCGAAAAACCAGCAGTGGAAATGACATAACCCAGGAATTTAACCTGTTCACGATGGAATTTGCACTTCTCCAATTTACAATAGAGATTGTTCTCTCTGAATTTCTGAAGCACACAACAGACATCTGTGTGGTGGCTTTCCAGGGACTTGGAAAATATGAGGACATCGTCGAGATATACCACCACACATAACTGCAACAAATCTGGGCGGACATCGTTGATAAATTCCTGGAAAACTGCTGGGGCATTACAAAGGCCAAAAGGCATTAAGAAGTACTCATAATGGCCTGTTCTGGTATTAAATGCAGTTTTCCACTCGTTGCCCTCCTAATCCTCATGAGATTGTATGCCCCTCTCAAATCAAGCTTTGTGACAACCGTTGCTCCCTTGAGGAGGTCAAATAACTCTGTAATCAACAGAATCGATAGGCATTCTTAATCGTTCTATAATCAATACAAAGTCTCAGTTAACCACTCTCCTTCTTCACAAAGAAGAAACCAGCACCAGCAGGAGATGAGGATTTGCGAATGAAACCTCGAGAAAGTGCGTCTGCAACATACTCCTTCATGGCCCTATCCTCCAAGACCAACAAAGGGTAAACCCAGCCATGAAGGGGTATGGCACCAGGTTGAAGGTCAATTGCACAATCATACGACTGGTGTAGAGGCAAACTATCGGCTTGACCTTTGTCAAAGACATCTCTAAAATTGCGGTAGTCCTCCGGCAGGGAGGAGAGTGAAGAGGTGCACAGGACCTTGGCTACCTTCTGGAAGCATGTCTTACTGCATTGTGGAGACCAGGAGAGAAACTCAGCATGGAGCCAATCAAAAGAGGGGTTGTGCCTCTGTAACCAAGGATAACCAATTACCAGGTGAGGAGGTAATTAGGTGAGGAAATAACTTGGAATTGGATTATCTCATGGTGAAGAGCCACTACAGCCACGGACAACGGAACAGTCTCATAAGTCACATGGGCAGTATCAGACTCCTTGTTACCAGACCGGTGAGTCCGCTTGGGCAGAGAATAGGCTCCCTTACGCATCCGACTCGCGGCCCCTGGTAAGGTAACAGGAAGCACAGGAGTGCGGAGTGGTATGAGAGCCTGTGAACTAGAGTCCAGATGCTGGCTGTATAGCAATCTATGAACAGCAGGTGCAGGCTGGAACACAGGCGATGAGACTGAGCAGGATGGTCAGGAGACAGGCTGGGTTCGGCAACAGACTGGCAGCAAGGTACAATAGGAGCAGGCAGAAGCGGAGTCAAACAGGCCAAGGTCAGGTACAGGCAGCAAACAGGGGAATCCAAGGGCAATCCGGGTCGTCAGGAGATCAGGTAAACAGGAAGACAAGACAGGAAACAGGAACTACGGCACAAGAAGCTGATGATCAGGCAGCACTGAACAGAGTGCCTGACAAACTTAAATAGGCCAGCTTGCTCACAGGCACTCCCTCTGGTGGCCAACCCCATGACCAGCAAGATGAGCTCTCTGACAGTGCCCCCTCCCTAAGGGCAGCCTCCGGATGCCCAGCCGGGCCAACTTGGAGGCATGAACATTTCTGAAAGTCTGTAAAAGTTCTGGGGCATGTAAATTGTTTTCTGGTTCCCAGGAATTGTCCTCCGGACCATACCCCTTCCATTTAATAAGATACTGTATTTGATTGCGCCTTTTCCTACAGTCCAGGATAGCCTCGATTTCAAACTCCTCCTCGTTATTGATCATAACAGGCTCAGGAGGACTGGTACTACGGTTGGGGAAAGGATCAGGAGCGACCGGTTTCAGTAAGGAGATATGGAAAACCGGGTGTATTTTGAAGGAGTCCGGCAGACTGAGCTCGTACGCTACGTTGTTTATTTTTCTTCTCACCGAGAAGGGTCCCATGAATTTAGGCCCTAGTTTCCTAGAAGGGCAAGCCATTTTTAAGTTAGTTGTGGAAAGCCATACTTGATTGCCAGGTTCCAGGATAAGCTCCCCGCACCTCTTTTTGTCGAACTTTTTTTATAAGAAGCCTGGGATTGGGCCATTGTTTCCTGCAGAAGTTTGTTGTTGGTAGAGAAGAATTCCAATGTCTCGGTCACTGCCGGGAGGGAGCATTCAGGTATTGAGCTGGGTAGAAAGGAGGGATGAAATCCATAATTGGCAAAAAATGGCGTCTGGTTGATGGCTGAGTGCAGGGAGTTATTGTATGAAAACTCCGCAACTGGTAGCAGAGAAACCCAGTCATCCTGGGAAAAGGCCGAGAAACAATGGAGGTACTGCTCCAAGGTTTGGTTGGTTCTCTCCGTCTGGCCATTTGTCTGAGGGTGATAGGCTGAAGAGAACGCTAACTCAATTTCGAGGGAACCACACAATGCCTTCCAGAACCTGGAGGTGAATTGGACACCCCGGTCCGAGACGATATTAGAGGGAACCCCATGTAATCTCACAATTTCTTTAATGAAGATCTTCGCCGTTTCCACGGCTGAGGGTGTGCCTTTCATAGGCAAGAAGTGAGCCATTTTTGACAATCTATCAATTATGACAAAGATGGTGGAGAAGCCTTTGGATGGGGGCAGTTCCACAATGAAATCCATTGCGATCATTTTCCAAGGTCTGTCAGGGATGGGCAAGGGTTTCAGTAAGCCCCAGGCCTTCGTCCGAATATTCTTGCTTCGGGCACATGTGTGGCAGGAACTGACGTAATTCCTACAGTCCTCGGCCAACTGTGGCCACCAAAAGGTGCGCTGCACCAGTTCGGTTGTCTTCTGAGCCCCAAAGTGCCCAGCCAACTTGTGGTCATGGCAAAGCTCTAGTACTGGTACCCTAAGGCTCTCAGGAACCATGATCTTCTCCTTATGCCAGAGTAAACCATCTCTTAGGCTGGTCTCAGTGGGTTGGGGTATAGTTGTGGAAGATTGCCGTATTCTGGAGATTAAATCCCCCTGAAGTAATAAAAAATTTCCTGCAGGCAGGATAGTGTCCGGAGGGACGGCTTCTTTGGAGTCATGGAACATTCGTGAGAGAGCGTCTGGTTTGATGTTTTTGGAGCCGGGTCTGTAGGTTATATGAAATTGAAAGCGAGAGAAGAAGAGCGCCCATCTGGCTTGTCGCGGTTTTAGTCTCTTGGCAGATCTCAAGTACTCCAAGTTCTTGTGGTCCGTGTAGATTAGAATAGGATGTACAGCACCCTCCAAAAGATAGCGCCACTCCTCCAGAGCCGTCTTGATGGCCAGAAGCTCCCGGTCTCCTACATCGTAGTTTCTTTCAGACACCGATAATTTGCCAGAAAAAAAAGCTATTGGAAACAGAAGGGCCTTGGGGCCCTGACGTTGGGAGAGTACAGCTCCTACTGCGACCTCTGAGGCGTCAACCTCCAACGCGAATGGCAAGGCAGAGTTAGGGTGTTTGAGGATGGAGGGCGACGTGAATAATCTTTTTAATTTTTCAAAGGCCAATTGAGCCCTGGGGGTCCAGCAGAATCGGGTTCCCTGTCTTGTTAATTCAGTAATGGGGGCGATGATCTTGGAAAAGTCTCTGATGAATTTCCTATAGAAATTGGAAAATCCAACGAAGCGTTGGACCCCCTTCTTGTCCGTAGGTGCGGGCCAGTCCAGGATGGCGGACACCTTTTGAGGGTCCATTTTAATACCTTCCACTGAAATGATGAGCCCCAGGAATTGGATGCATTGGAGTTTAAATTCACATTTATCGAGTTTAGCATACAGCCCGTGTTGCCTGAGCCGGGCGAGGACATTCCGGACGTGCCTGCGATGATCAGTCAGTGATGATGAGAAAATGAGAATGTCATCGAGGTAGACGATGACGTAGAGATCCAAAAATTCCCGGAAGATGTCATTCACAAAATGTTGGAATGTGGCTGGGGCATTGCATAGACCGAAGGGCATAACGCAATACTCGAAATGTCCAAAACGAGTGCGAAAAGCGGTTTTTCACTCGTCCACCTCCCGGATACGGATTAAATTATAGGCTCCGCGAAGATCCAGTTTTGTGAAGAAAGTTGCCGTTCCTAGCCTCTGGAATAATTCAGGCACCAGGGGTAAGGGCTAGCGATTCTTGATCGTTATCCGATTTAATTCCTGGTAGTCGATACATGGCCGAAGGGAATGATCTTTTTTTTCCACAAAGAATATGCCTGCGCCGGCCGGAGATGTGGACGGGCGGATGAACTTTTTCTTTAAATTCTCATCAAGGTATTGTTTTAGTGTATCCAATTCTTGCTCAGTCAATGGAAAGATCCTACCGAAGGGTACTTCGGTTCCAGGTAGCAGCTCTATAGGGCAATCATAGGGCCTGTGTAGCGGTAGAGTCTCAGCACCTTTCTTGCTGAATACATCAGAGAAATCTCGGTAGGGTTCTGGGATGGCTTGGTGTGAGTTGGTTTCAGGGTGTAGGCCGAGGAGTTGAGGTATCTCATGGGCCATTCTTGGCAGGCAATGTTGTTGGCAATAATCAGAGAGAAACTCCACTTTCCCAGAAACCCAATTGATATGGGGGTTATGGCCCAGCAACCACGGCATGCCCAGGATGACAGGGAACAGGGGAGAGGAAATGACATCTAGACGGAGAAATTCCTGGTGTTGAGAGTTTATAGTAGCTATTATAGGGATAGTCTCTTGAATGACAGGACCAGAACGGAGGGCAGAACCGTCTGCAAGGTGGACAGCCAGGCTCTGGGTCTTGAGTCGGAGTGGGATATCATGCTGAGCTGCAAAGGCCTGGTCCATGAAGCAGCTGCATGCTCCGGAATCAACGATGACTGGAACTTGGATAGCCTTTCCGGGAAGCTGCAAAGTGACAGAGATGGTAAGGTGAGTACTAGGTTTTGGCATGATAGTAGCACATATACGAGCATAAGAACGACACTTACGCATCTTGTTGGGGCAGACGCTGGCGTAGTGCCCAGGTTCCCCACAGTAGAGGCATAGGTTAAGGTTACGTCTTTGTAACTTCTCTTCAGGAGTCAAGGAAGGATGGAGCAGACCAAGCTGCATAGGCTCTGATGTGTCGAAAACTGGAGAGGTTGGAGGAGCCAAAGGCCTACTAAGAGGACTGGGAACCTGTGGAAGCATCCAAGTGGGTCGATAGGCACTGGTAGATCTTTCGGTGCGTCGTTCTCTCAGACGACGGTCAATTTGGATTGAGAGGTTAATTAATTCTTCCAGGGTCTGAGGTATCCCAACCCGTGCTAACTCGTCCTTGAGTGGATCGGACAAACCCATTCTAAACTGATGACGCAGAGACGTGTCATTCCATGCCGTATCGGAACTCCAGCGCCTAAATTCAACAGCATAGTCCTCCGTTGCCCTGCGGCCTTGCCGAAGGGAGTGCAGGGAAGCTTCAGCAGAAGCGGTTAGTTGAGGATCCTCATAAAGTTGAGACATCGCCAAGAAGAAGGCTTTCAGGGCATCTGACTTTTGTTCCAGAAGGTGATGGGCCCAGGTTTGAGGCTCACCGGACAACAGGGAAATAACAAAGCCCACCTTGGTGGCTTCTAGGGAGAAGGTCCGAGGCTGCAGAGCAAAATAGAGACTACATGCATTCCGGAATGCACGGTATTTACTACGGTCTCCAAAAAATCTCTCCGGTATAGGTACTTTGGGCTCTGGAGGGAGCATGACTACGGAGGGTGCCCCGGTTGCAGACGAAGTCCCCTGAGGATTGGTAGGTGCAGACAGGGCCTGAACACGTTCCTCTAGTCGGGTATAGCCATCCTGTAAACTTTTGACTGCTTGGGTTAATCCTGCCAAGTGTCTGCAAAGTTCGTCCATAGGGGAGGCCCCCTGCCCGGACTCGGTCATGGCTGCCTGATACTATCAGACTCCTACTTACCAGACCGGTGAGTCCGCTTGGGCAGAGAGTAGGCTCCCTTACGCGTCCGACTCGTGGCCCCTGGTAAGGTAACAGGAAGCACAGGAGTGCGGAGTGGTATGAGAGCCTGTGAACTAGAGTCCAGATGCTGGTGGAATAGCAATCTATGAACAGCAGGTGCAGGCTGGAACACAGGCGATGAGACTGAGCAGGATGGTCAGGAGACAGGCTGGGTTCGGCAACAGACTGGCAGCAAGGTACAATAGGAGCAGGCAGAAGCGGAGTCAAACAGGCCAAGGTCAGGTACAGGCAGCAAACAGGGGAATCCAAGGGCAATCCGGGTCGTCAGGAGATCAGGTAAACAGGAAGACAAGACAGGAAACAGGAACTACGGCACAGGAAGCTGATGATCAGGCAGCACTGAACAGAGTGCCTGACAAACTTAAATAGGCCGGCTTGCTCACAGGCACTCCCTCTGGTGGCCAATCCCATGACCAGCAAGATGAGCTCTCTGACAGGCAGGCTGTAGAGGTCTTCCATCAAGAGCCTCAATGGCAAGTGGAGTGTAACTCAGCGGAATTAAGTGCTTTGGTACAAAGGCAGCATCAATGAACAGGCCTGCAGCCCCAGAGTCGATTAGAGCCTGTATCCCAACGGACGACTCACCCCAAGAAAGGGTAACCGAAACCAGGGGCTTATCCTTCTGGATAACTGGCGACAAAACAACACCACCTAAGGTCAGTCTGTGACAGAACCTCAAGGTTTGGCTGTTCCTTGAATGGGTAGGACAAGACTTCAAAAAGTGACCTGCCTGGCCACAATAAAGGCACAATCTCTTTCTCCTCCCAAGGGTTCTCTCATCCGCAAAGAGACATGTGAAGCCCAAGTGCATGGGTTCATCTTCACAGACCGACTCGGTACCAGGAGGCATAGGAGGTGAGAGAAGCAAGGGTGCAATTGCAAAGTTCTGAGACAAATGTACAGGAGGCTTCCGCAAGTGCTCCTTAAAAGGGAGTCTTTCTCTGAGTCTGGAGTCAAAGAGGATGGCAAACGTGATCAACCTCTCCAGCTCAGTGGGTATATCTTGGGCTGTTATCTCATCCTTGATGGTATCCGAGAGGCCATGAAAAAAAGCAGCCACGAGGGCCTCATTGTTCCAAGCAACCTCTGCTGCCAGAGTATGGAATTCAATGGCATAATCGGCAACAGTTCTCATACTCTTTTTGATGGACATGAGGGATCTGGCAGCAGAGCATGTGGGAACCTCAAATACCCTTTTAAAAGAAGTCACAAAATCAGTGTAACTCAAGACAACAGGTTTTTGTGTCTCCCATAGAGGGTTTGCCCAGGCCAAGGCTCTCTCAGAAAGCAAAGATATCACAAAATCTACTTTGCTTCTGTCCATGGGAAACACCTGGAGCAGCATCTCAAAGTATATCTCAACCTGGTTGAGAAACCCTCTGCATTGGACTAGATCACCCCCAAATCGCTGGGGAAGCGGAGTAGAACCAGACATACCTCTTATAGAGGTTATACTCGAGACGGGTGCCTGCACAGAGACCGGAGCAGCAGCAGGGACAGCCTACAACACAGGTTGCATCAGAGCAGCCACAGTGGGAGATTCCAGGTGAGCCGTGTGACTCAGGAGCATTTGTAACACCATGGCAAACTGATCCATGCGGTGATCCTGCTCATCCAATCTGAAAAAAATATTACAAACAAGTGGATTGACTGCATCTTCTGAATTCATGGCCTTCGTCCACTCTCAGAAACTACGAATCAGACTGAGACAGAAGTACAGTTAAAACACACTTGTTTAATAATAATAACATAGCCAGAGTTTAGGAACCGGAACGGATAATCAGAAAAACCAAAATGTCAGGGAGCCAGAGATGAGCGTAGTAGAACAGCAAGCCAGAAGGAATGTCAGCCAAACAAGTCTTTAACAGGAACACAGGAGAGCATCTCTAGAGATGTGACCAGGGCGAAGGCAGAGATCATCTGGACTGGACGGCTTAAGTAGGCCGGACTGACAAGCAGGATATCATCAACAGGTGGGTCACTGTGGAGAGACAGTAGCTGGCAATTAGCTGACAGCTGAGTGGCCAACTTTGAGAAGGAAGGGCTGAGCCCAGCCCTGACACACATGTTCAAGAACAGAGTTGAATTTATAGGTTGCAGAGGGAAAATGGCAACTATTGTATGACAACTAAATCTACAAACAATTGCAGTCATCTTTTAGTTAGCCCTACTCAGGTTCAGAATGAACGGTGGGGGTTTACCCCCACTAGGCATGGTTGAGTATAGGCCATGTGATGCATCCTCCTTTATCTCACATTATTGCCACCCAGTTTGTTTTTCATCAGGGAAGCAACTTGTCCAGCCCCATCGCTGGATCGAGATGGGGCTCAGGTAAATATTAATGGGGCTGAGGGGGGTTGCTGCACACAGAAGGTTTTTTTTTTACCTATGCATTCTAAAAAAGAAAATCTGCTTTTAGAACCACTTTAAAGGCAAAATGTTGCAAATAGTACAACATTTTTAATCAGAAATGATAATTGCCCACGGCAAGGACTGTCACTTCAACAGAAAAAAAAATGTTGCTGACAGGTATACTGGTTCAACCTATTTGGCCTGAATGCTAATCTGTTCTTATTGGGCAAAGCACTTCTAGTAGAGCTGAGGGCTGCCTATGCCCTCTTGCTTCCCCTACATTCCTTTTGGTCAATTAGACAACCCACTATAGTGAAAGTCTAATAGTAATGTTTTGGAAGCAGGAGAATGTGGGCAAGTTTCTGCCAGGAGGTGCTAGAGTCTGACTACAACAGTCAAGAACAGGGAGATTAAAAAAACTTTCAGGAGTGTGTGGTCTTTATCACAGAAAAGTAAAACCCATTATGATTGGATTAGCCCTAAAGTAAAAATGTGCATAAAATTAAGTTTGGTACTGTGGTGATTGTGATAAAGATAAATCTCACATCTTATGTTGTAATCAATATGAGGTATTTCCATCAATGAAAGCACAGGTGATCAAACAAATACTAAATGTACAAAGAAGAAAATGGTATGTTGTACAATGCAAGAATTAGCTTACTTTACCTGTTATGGCTGACAATACTCCATAGTTACCCTAACCTATGGCATCAATTCGGATTTCACATTACTGAAGTCAGATCAGGCAAGGGATGATTTATGATTTGTTGTTACAGGTTTCTGCACTTTGTACATCATGATTGTTCTTTGCACTAGCTTACTAAATAAGCCTTTAGAAGTCTATAGTGTCTATTCTTGCCATCTCTTTTAAAAGAGTGGTTACCAAGGTAATCCTGCACATCTAACCTGTTAAAGGCTGATGTTTATAACTTCTTAAAAGGGAGTTCCTTAGAACACAATAGAAAGGCCAATCATGTTTACAATCATGTGTGACACACAAAAGCATAACTATACAACATCTGTTTCAAACTTGATTACAATGTGTTTATTATTATTCTGTTCGGTGCTGTTCTAAATAACAACAACAACAACAACAATAATAATCAATAGGCTTAAACATGTTATTTGTTAGTAAGCAACTAACAATTAGTAAATTATCTTTGTAAATATTTCTTCCATAATGACCTACATACATATTCATAATACAATTCTTTGAACAAGTTTTGGTTTAAATCTGCTTTGACTTTTTATTTGTGGTGTAATGAATACAGAACTCACTTTTAATCATGGTTGCAACATGGCCATTTTAGTTAAAAAAGACCAATATTGCTATCTACAAGCCATTACTTTCACAGCAAGCACAATGCATTCATCTTGCCAAATTTCCCTAAAGTGAAAATTCACAATGCTCTTTTGATACAGCTGGCAAAAAGTTTTGTTGAAATGCCAAGAACTGAAAATCTACATCTGTCACCAAAGAGGCAGAACCATGCAGCTCATGTTTTGTCACTTGTTTAGAAAGAAAATCAATTTCTTACCCTGTTATAACAATTATGCTGTCTATAATCACTCTAAAAAAATGAAGCCTGGGATTGTAGTTCACTTCACATGCTTCTGTGGCCTCCATTTTTATAAATGTCTGAAGAAAAAATACATTTAAAGAATGATTTTTCTTGACGAGTACATTGCCAAAAATATTGTTCTCTTTGTGTTTGATGTTTTATAGGCTTTATGTATTCTAATCTATAATATACAATAATAATAATAATAATAATACCATGATACAAACTAATGGCAGTACTTATATAGTGTAAGTTGAGCTGGGAATTTTCTTTGGTTTTGTCTGACAGGACATATACACTATATTGTCAAAAGTATTAAGAGACCAGCCTTTACACGCACATGAACTTTAATGGCATCCCAGTCTTAGTCCGTAGGGTTCAATATTGAGTTGGCCCACCCTTTGCAGCTATAACTGCTTCAACTCTTCTGGGAAGTCTGTCCACAAGGTTTAGGAATGTGTCTATGGGAATTTTTGACCATTCTTCCAGAAGTTCATTTGTGAGGTCAGGCACTGATGTTGGATGAGAAAACCTGACTCGCAGTCTCCGCTCTAATTCATCCCAAAGGTGTTCTATCGGGTTGAGGTCATGCCTCTGTGCAGGCCAATCAAGTTCCTCCTCCCCAAATTTGATGTCCACTGGGGGCCCACGATCGTGTTTCGAAGCGGCAGAACAGGGAGGTGCCTATGTAAACAAGGCATTACCCGGTTCTGCCTAGCAACATGACAGTTCTACTGCTCCCTGTCATTGGGAGCAGTGATCTCTGTCATGTTGTAGTGAGCCCACCCCCCCACAGTTAGAATTACTCCCTAGGACACACTTAACCCCTTGATCGCCCCCTAGTGTTTAACCCCTTCCCTGCCAGTGTAATTTACACAGTAATCAGTGCATTTTTATAGCACTGATCACTGTATAAATGACAATTGTCTCAAAATAGTGTCAAAAGTGCCCGATGTGTCTGCCATAATGTTGCAGTCATGATAACAATTGCAGATTGCTGTCATTACTAATAATAATAAAAATAATAAAAATGCCATAAATCTATCCCCTATTTTGTAGACGCTATAACTTTTGCGTAAACCAATTAATATACACTTATTGCAAATTTTTTTACCAAAAATATGTAGAAGAATACATATCAACCTAAACTGAGAAAGAATTTTTTTTTATATATTTTTTGTGGATATTTATTATAGCAAAAAAGTAAAAAATATTGCTTTTTTTCAAAATTAGTGCTCTTCTTTTATTTATAGCGCAAAAAATAAAAAACACAGAGGTGATCAAATACCACCAAAAGAAAGCTCTATTTGTGGGAAAGAAAGGACGTCAATTTTGTTTGGGTGCAACGTCACACGACCGCGCAATTGTCCTAAAATAGTGTCAAAAGTGTCCAATGTGTCCGCCATAATGTCACAGTCATGATAACAATTACAGATCGCCGTCATTACTAATGATATAAAAATAATAAAAATGACATAAATCTATCCCCTATTTTGTAGACGCTATAACTTTTGTGTAAACCAATTAATATACGCTTATTGCAATTTTTTTACCAAAAATATGTAGAAGAATACATATTGGCCTAAACTGAGAAATGTGGTTTTTTTTATATATATAATTTAGGGGATATTTATTATAGCAAAAAGTAAAAAATATTGCTTTTTTTCAAAATTAGCATTCTTCTTTTGTTTATAGCGCAAAAAATAAAAACCGCAGAGGTGATCAAATACCACCAAAAGAAAGGTCTATTTGTGGGAAAAAAAGGACTTCAATTTTGTTTAGGTGCAACGTCGCATGACCGTGCAATTGTCAGTTAAATCGACGCAGTGCCATATCGCAAAAAGTGCTCTGGTCAGGAAGGAGGTAAATCCTTACAGAGCTGAAGTGGTTAACGAAACACTGTATCTCTAGCAGTTAATTATACCATATGTGACAAAGAGAGTTTTATTTTTTAGCTATAGACTTATTAATTTAGCAATAACTTAAAGAATGAGTGCACTTTAAAACAAAGTGCACTTATACTTTTTGATTTGACCTAAAAGTCAGATCAAAAAGATTCTGCATAAATTTACACTTACACTAAAGGCCACAACCTCTGGAGTTTGTATACATCGAACAAGGAAAGGCCCCCTCTCCTTACTGGGCCTGCACAGTATAGCCCCTTAGACTTTTACAGAGCTCATCCACCTTGGGAGAGAGTCCCATAGAAGTCTTTGGGATTGGAATGTATCTGGAACAGTTAGGATAGAGAGCCTTGCACCACTAGAGGTAAACACACACTGGAGGCCAGTGGTCACTGGATCTCGTTAAGTATATATCTGTGGAGGGGTAAGGTGGGATCATTTAGGTCAGTAAAAGAAAGCAAAAATAGTATGTGCACTTTGTCTGAACCTGCCCTCATTCTTTAAGTTATTTAGTCAAAACATTTATCTGTTCCACAAGGAGTAAGCAACTTCTAGAGCTTAAAGTGATTGTAAAGTTAATTTTTTTTTGAATAATAAACATATCATATTTACCTCCTTTGTGCAGTGATTTTACACAGGACAGCCCTGATCTTTATCTTCTCAGGTCCCTGACTGGCGCTATGGGCTCCTCCTCTTCTCAGTGTATCACCATAGGAAGCCACTTCCTATGGTGGCACATGTGCGGGCTCAATCTCGAGCCTCACTGTGTATCTATTGACACACACAATGTAGCTCAGCCCCACCCCCCTGTTCCTTCATCACTGAGTTTGATTTATAGCAACAGGAGGCAATGGCTCCCATTGCTCCCACTCCAGTGAGGGGGGAGAGAGAGCAGCTCTTGAGCACAATGCTGGATCGAGTTTGACCTTAGGTAAGTATTTAGGAGAGGAGGGGGAGCAATAGGTTTTTTACCTTTAACATAAAGAATGCATTAAGGTAAAAACATACTTTCAGCCTTTACAGCTGCTTAAATGTTTCATTTATTTAGCATGAGTTGCTTTAGTTTATCCATATTTCAGTTCTATTTATTGGCTTACTCTTAAACCCACAGGGTGTTTTCCCAACTTACCCACTTTTGATGCATCAGTTTGCACCACAAATTCCTTATTAAAGTTGGAGTAATCAGCACTAAGCATTTACACAGGGCTGTTTTCAGATGCTGAAAGGCTCTCTCTGCCTCTGGGGTCCATGTGATCATTGTGGCTTTGCTTCCTTTTGTGAGATCTGTGGTAGGGGCTGTCAAAGTTGTAAAATTAAGTGCAAACCTTCAGTAGAAACCTACTATCCCTAAGAAAGCTCTCACTTGCCTTTTTGAAAGGGGGCTGTGCCAGTTCTGTAAGGCTTTACTTCCCCCTCACAATGATAGACAAACGACAGGCCAATCGCACATGTTTGGGATTGGCTGTCAGACCAGCATCACAATTGGCATCAAGAACAGCCTATACTTTAGATAAGTGACTCTCCCAGTCAATGCTGAAGATGACCACATCATCTAAATAAGTGGATACATAGTTTTAATGGTGCTTAAGAATACAGGCAATCATCCACTGGAGGAAAGCTGAGGACAATGCAAATCAAATGGCAATCTTGTATACTGAAATTGCTGTTTTTAGCCTGGTCTGTTAGCATGAATGGATTATTAATGATTTATGGTGAGATGATTGCAGTATGATAACTTTATTGTTAATAATGGTAATAGAGAGCAGCACAACATCTAGTGTAATTTATAACATCACTGTTAGCAGTGCTGACCAATAATCTTTGTTGAGGTCAAGTGTTCTTCTATATCTAGTTGGAGCCAGTTGCTCAATTAACTTATCTATCCTGGGCAAAGGGTTTGCATGATATTTACAGACTTCATTTAATTTCCTAAAGGCATTACAGAATCAAAGTCTACCATCTGGCATTGGGATGAGGGCAACAGGACTGAACCAGTCACAGTGCAATTCTTTAACTCCAAGTTCTAACAACGTTTTGTATCCCTATAGATGGATTGATGACAAGCCTCAATGACGCTATAAGGTTTTAGGCTAACGTTCATGCCTGGTTTGGTCACACTATCCTGTTCTAGGACAGTAATTAGGTCTAGAAAGTCTGAAAAAAATATCTCAGTGGTTTTTTTTATCCCGGGCACATGCCCTTGTTACAGAGGCCCCTTGCCAATTTCCTGGAAATGCATTTTCAACTGGCGGGGTCAGTTACCCATATTCGCATAACCTTCTCCATTCTGTCCTGCATTTGAGAGTTGTGCTATACCATACTCCTGTTACAAAGACTTTTTGGCAAAATATACCTCTTGGATGTTGGCTGTACACCAACTCCAAAGGGAGAATCTTATGAAGGTTTTGTGGTATCTCCTTTACAGCAAACATGAGATAAGGCAAGGTCTTTGTCTTTGTCATCAGTAGCCTCTACCCATATCAGCAGTTTTCAGTTTATCAAACCTTTCTATCATTGGTTTGTAGATGGTACACAGAAGTACACAAGTGGGTAATTTTCAAGAATTTACACAACTCTTTTGTAACTTTTTTCCTTTGGAATGCTTTTTACTGAAGGCTTCCTTAACCTTCTCCCGGCTGTGCGGCTGGGGGAAGATGGCTACAGTGCGGACCTTAATTGCCGGGAGGGCATTCATATCGATGTCTTCCCAAGCACGCGCTGTCAGTGCGTCCCTGCAGGGCGTGCGGGGCGCGCTCTGTGATCACCGAGTATATGAGACTGGGGTGATCACAGATTGGAGTAACAGGCTGATCCTAGCCCCTTACCACATGATGAGCTGTCCGCCAATGACAGCTTATCATGTGATGTAAACAGAAGATCGGTAATCCTTGTTTTTTCCCCTCACGCTGTCAAAAAAAAAAGCTGATTACCGGCTTCTGTCAGAGGAAGATCAGCCCCTCACATGAGGCACTTATGTTGTGCAGTGCCCACCAGTGCCACCTGCCAGTGCCACCTACCAGTGCCCACCAGTGCCACCTATGAATGCCAACCAGTGTGGCCAATTAATGCCCATCAGTGCCTCTTCATCAGTGCTGCCTATTAGTGTCACCTACCAGTGCCCATCAGTGTCACCCATCAGTGCCCATCAGTACCATCTATCAGTTCCGCCTATCAGTGCCCCCTGTCAGTGCCCTTCAGTGCCACCCATCAGTGCCCACCAGTGCCCCCTCTCAGTGCCCATTAGTGCCCATCAGTGCAGCCTATCAGTGCCCATCAGTGCAGCCTCATCAGCACACTGATGAATGAAGGAGTAAAATTACCTGTTTTCAAAATTTTACATTATTAACTATGAAACTTTTTTTTTCAAGATGTTTGGTCTTTTTTTTGTTTTTTTTTAGCAAACAATAAAAAACCCAGCAGTGATTAAATATCACCAAAAGAAAGCTCTATTTGTGGGGAAAAAAATGAATCTGGGTACCTAGAAGCATGCCCGCACAATTGTCATTCAAAGAGTGACAGGGTTGAAAGCAGAAAATTGGCCTGTGTAGGAAGGGGGTTTAAATGCCCAGTAGACAAGTGGTTAACTGATTGCCCCTGGATACTAGGTAGCATAATCTAACACAAGAGTATGCTGTGATGTACCCTAGCAGAGTTGACCAGAGGATCCATGAGATCTGTGGAATTCTTTCAAAGTACATTCCAATAACAGGTAGGAGTACCAAAGAGCTATTGAAATGGTAGGTTCGATCTGACACAGAGGGCAAGAATCACAATATATTTTTACAAACACTTCATACCAGCCTCCTGGCTTGCTCTTGCAGTGCCAATGCACTGGCTTTAAAGGTAGGCCTTTGTTTGTTCTTACAGACAGGGCTCTCAACTACTATGCACACATGCACACAGGGACTTGCTGCCTTCACCCTAAAATTAATATTCAAGAAACCATGTGCCACATAGCTGTAATTGTATATTTTTTCAGACAATATAACCCAGACTTTTTAACTCAGCTTGTTAAAACTGCCATGCAGACTACCAATTCTACATGGCTTTTTCCTCTGCAGTGTCATAATTCTTGTGGTAAAACCCCAGTGTGTGCCCTGTGTTTATTATAAATTTGGGTCTAGCCTTGCTATTAAAAGTTGTCCTGCTGTTGGCCAATTTTACACTTAGCTAGCCCAGCCTCCTCTCCCTCCTTGACAGATTTTGACTACCATTGATTTTAATGGGGTTTGGATTCACAATCCAAATTATTTTGAATACTGCTTGAACCAAACGCAGGGCAGTTCAGATCATTCCAAAATTGCAATATCATCTAGATATGCTGAAAGAAAATGTTTTGTTGAATAAGGGCAGTGCTCCAAGTAACCCAAAAGGGAGGAGCACATTTTGAGGCAGCTCATCTGGTGCCACAAAGTTGTTTTTTCTTTTGCTCTGTCTATTAGGAGAACCTGTCAATACTCTTTAGTAAGTGCGAGAGTGGTAATTTACCTGGTAGAGATCAACCTTTCTGTCACCTTGGGGTTTGGGATGCTCATCAAACTTTGATATTTCTTTTGGTTTCCTGAAGCCATTGCAGAACCTCAGACTGCCATCCAGCTTAGGAATGAGCACTATGAGACTTGACCATTTACTCCTAAGTTTCCTCCATAATGTCAAGGGCTAACGTATTATATTCTTCTTCTGAAATACCATTTACCTGACTTTTAGGTACTCATTAAAGTTTTAACTTTTACTTTGATGTGAGACACCATCACTGTGCCATTGTAAATTATGTTAGTTCAGCTGGATAACTGAGATCCTAACCTCGGCTATTCCTTTCACTGGTGATATTTTAGGGTTACTGTCTGCTAAGAGACATGTGCTGCCAGGACAGGCAAATAGTGACATGTTTCCCCAGGTCACATTACATAGGCTTATTTAAATGGGGCAATCGGCAGCCATATACCCCTGTCCTTGGCACTGCCAGCACCTAATATGCAATGTCACTCTCAAAGAAGAGACTCTTTGTGTACTAGGCATCCATTCATATCTGTTATCCATTGGTGTCTCATTCCCCTTCTTAGGAGTCTTATTACCCCTTTGGGAAAAAATGTCAGTCTTACCTGAGTTTGACCCCAGATCCCAGAGACAGTCCTTGGTAGCAATATGTAAAACCACAAGGGACACAAGCTCTTCCACACTCCTGTATATATATATATATATATATATATATATATATATATATATATATATATATATATATTTATATATATATATCCTAACTGGCAAAGTACTAATGTAACAGTTGCGCTTCATTCTCTCCACAATCTGAGCAGGGTTGAGCCCTTTTATTTGCAGGGTTACACAAGTCGGACATCTCAGACTTTGTGGGTTTTACAGTGTAATATTCCCTCAGGAACATACAGTATAATGCATTTGGATGGCCATGGTAACCTTGAGCATACAGGAACTTGAAAAAGACTATAACCCAAGCTGCTTGGTGACCTAAATATAAACCACTTCCTCCAGCTGTGAAATAAACCTTCAGTGTATGAAAAAATCTAATTAATAAAAAAATGTAATTGCAACAAAGTAAAAGTTATTTGTGTATCACCTCATAATATAAATCTACTATTTTAAAATCACAGCATATCAGTTAAGATCATCCTGGAGGTATAACTGTGTGCTAAACATAAAAGAGCTACCACTATGCTATGTGCCTTTGCTGCCATTTAAAACTGGACTGGGGATCCAAAAGACAGTCTGTAACAAAAGAGGGTAAATAAGGGTGCAAAGAAAGCTACATAGTGCAGTGATACCTTTATTACATTAGTACACATAAAAACAGACAGTAAAAAATGCACTCAAAAGTGTGTGTACAGAGAGCACACAAATTGAAGGCGCCAGGGGTAGACGGGTTACCGGGGGAAGCTTAAAAGGTCTATGGAACAGATTTGTTGCCTGAACTACTAGAGGTATTTAATGCAGCGTTGAAATGTGGTCACCTTGCACCCTCTATGTACGAAGCAATTATTATAGTTTTATTGAAACCAGATAAAACCTCTAACAATCCTGAATCATATCGCCCAATTTCACTACTTATGTCGAATGTTAAGTTATTGGCAAAAGTGCTAGCCAATAGGTTGACAAAGGTAATATCTAAGATAGTGCATATAGATCAATCTGGTTTTATTCCAAATAGATCTATTGCAGTGAATATAAGGCGTCTATTTTTCAACCTGCAGGTTCCATCTGAAAATTTGGGAAATAGAGCTATATTGTGGCTTGATGCGGCAAAAGCTTTTGATAGTATAGAATGGGATTATTTATGGCATTGCTTAGAAAAGTTTGATTTTGGAGCTCAGTTTATAACTTGAAATCAACTTCTTTATGCTGCACCGGTGGCATGGGTGCAGGTAAAAGGACATATATCGGCTCCTTTTTCACTGCAACGAGGAACAAGACAAGGATATCAATTATCAACTTTACTCTTTGCACTGGCATTGGAACCGTTAGCTGCCCTCTAGTCGACAATCATCGAATATTATTGGGTTTCATAGATCCTTAGGAGAGGATAAGATTGCCCTATATGCAGCTGATACACTTTTATTTTTGGGAGACACACTATCCTCTTTGAAGGCTGTGATGTCTCTAATTAATATTAATAATTAACTGGGATATGTAAGTTATTTTACCTGTATACCCCAAGGTGACCAATCTGCCAAATTCAGCCTCCTAAATAACTGTAGTATTTACATTTAAATATTTAGGCATACAAGTCACATCACAAGTAAAAAACATATGTGGAATTTAGTCCTATTATTTAAGCGATTTAAGCAAGTGGAGGAACTTGGAGTAAACTCCCTTTAACGATAATAGGTAGAGCAAATTTGATAAAGATGATATGGATGCCACAATTATTTTTGTTGCATAACTGTCCAGTATGGCTCCCTCAGAAATTTTTTAAACAAATAGACACCCTGTTCAGAGTACTTATTTGGATATATAAACATCCCCTGATTAGACTGGAAATTTTGCAGTTGCCTAAAGATGAGAGAGGTCTGGATGTTCCAATTGCCAGATTGTATTATCTGGCATCCCAACTTCAGCAATTAAATGGATGGAATGTTATACATTGACGATCCCATACAGCAAACTATACTCTGTCAGCTGCCGATAGATCCACCGGTACAGCTAATAGTAGCTTATCATTTCTACAGTAAACGTAGTTACCCTACATTTAATTTAATACATAAGATATGGACTACTATTAGGAAGGATACTGAATATGAGGGATACACCCAATGTATGCCTATATGGAACAATTTGCAATTGCCTGAGGTTGCAAAGCTTGAAAATTTTGATTTATGGAAGAAGGCTGGAATTTTGCTTCTTTGTCAAATTTTTGACAATGAGGTTTTGCAACCATTTGATAAACTGGCATAAAGACATAATTTGCCTTATAAATTATTTTTTCAATATCTACAACTACGGCACGCTTTGCCTCCCATTTATCACCCAATCATCCTTCCCTGATCTATCCATTAAGGGCTGGCTGGCAACCTCCAACATTCGTAAGGTTTATCAGTTGGAGGATTTGGCCATCATCACGCTCAATGTAGAAAAGGCCTTTGACAATGTCAATCTCACCTGGCACTGTTAACCTACCTGGTACTGTTAAAATTTAGCTTTACAGGGATTTGTAGATTTTCTGCGCAATATGTACTCTAACATGACAATCAGGAGGCATTTCAGGTACTATCCCCCTACATAAGGGAATAAGAAAGGCATGCCCCCTTTCTCCCCTTCTATTTGATTTGGCTTATCCCCTATAGAGATACCTCTTAACTTTGGCTCTTCTTTATGGCATCCATATAGGCTTGAGTGAATTGCGTGTGGTGCTGTTTGCCGATGATATGCTGATAATTACATCAGACCCCTTTTCTGACGTAGAGGCTCTATGAAGTATTCTGTATAGGTTCAATACTTGTTCTGGCTTACACATCAACTATGATAAAAGCAAAGTTCTACCCCTCACAAGGTCGATTGCACCAAAGTGGGATGCATCATTACTCTTCCCTCTGGCCAAATATCACATTGTATATTTGGATATCAAAATAGGGAAGGATACATCCACTATTTCCCATCTTAACTTTTCCCCGCTGTTTACAAAAATGTTATCAAAGCTGGAGGCTTAAATGTCTCTCCCCCTATTGCTCTTCGGAAGATGCCACCTTGGTAAAATGGTGAGTTTTCCTCACCTGCTATACCCTTTACAAACCATCGCTCTCCTCTTGAAACATCAAGATGTGCGCAGGCTCCATTCAGCTATCACCTCATTCCCATGGTGTAAGAAAAACCCATGTATTGCATTATCCAAACTAAGTCTTCTGAAGAGTGATCGAGGTGCTAGTTTACCAAATATTAGGGTTTTAACCTCTTCGGGCACCGCTACCCACCCGGAATTATGCTTACAATGCAGGACTTTCAAACCCTTACTGTTTCACTATTTTTGGCTGTGCTCCCCAATCTCAACTTTTTGAGATCATGTTATTACTTTCATTTACAGCATCACTGAGTGACTCCTTCCCAAGATGCCTCTCCTATTACTGTTTAGCTACAATGACCCTGGAGACACATGCCCAGGAGAACACGGTGGTTCTAGTCCCTAATGGGCACAACTATGCCTTTTAGTAGCTTACAAGAACTTATTGAGGGTGTTGACATCCTCTTCTTCACCAATGATCATCACAGTTAAGAAGGACCTTATACAACTTCTTTACCGGGAGAAGCTTGACACTGAATTATTCCCCATAAATAGATTCTTTACCAGATGGCATTGAACTTATTTTTTCTCCTATGGAAATTATGTCTTTGATGCAATCTTTCCATTACATAGTGTGGTACCTTAAAGCTAATTTGACCAATTCCCTGGGTAAATAGAAATGCAAGCCCCCTTGACATTCATGATTCATTCTTTTGGTTTTCCCATCGGTCTGCTAGATTTCGATACAGGGATAGATTTATTTCACCATTGCTTGATGTGTGAGACTTTCTGGGGTCAGAAGAGAGATCCTTTTATCTTCCCATTTCTTCAGCCATGATGATAATTCTTGCTTTCCTATGCTTTTCCTTTTTTCTGTTCCTAAATGTTATGTAAATCAAATAAACAATTTTCATACAAACTGTGTGATCTTTGGTAAAATTGTACAAACACGCAAAAACAGTCCCATAACCCTTTAATAAAACACTCCTGAAATGCAAGAAAGACACTAGGTTAAAAAAAGTCTTTATTAGAAATAACATTAACTTATCCTGACTAAGGGAATACTTCTCTTAAACCATGTACACACGATCAGAGATTCAGATGAGAAATGTGTGATGACAGGCTGTTGGCGGAAAATTTACATACAAAATTTGTACGCTCTATTGGACAATTGTTGTCGGATTTTCCACAGACAAATGTTGGATGGCAGGTTTTTAAATTTTCTGCGGACAAATTCCAAGCACGTGTACACAAGTCCGTCGGACAAAAGTCCAAAGTACAAACACGTATGCTCGGAAGCAAGGACGAGCCAGAAGCGGTCGGTCTTGTAAACTAGCATTCGTAATGCAGAATTAACATTCGTGACGTGGCAAATTATGAAATCTCGAAATGCAGCACACATTCTCTTCTTCTTTAATGGGCTAATAATGAAGCTGCTTTTCTGGTGATACTGATGGAGTTATTGCAAACAAATTTTCAAAGGTTTTTTTTTCTAGTGATATCAAGAATAATATTATTATGCTTTTTTTGGGGGGGGGGGAATTACCACAACACCATTATCCCATAGTTTTTAAGATCAAAGATACAACTATGTTGGTGTCCCTTGTCAATTTTACGTTGTATTTTTTTAAATGTACTGTAACTGCATACTCCCAAACTGTTATTTGAAGTAAAACACATAGCCAAGTATTATTCTCCACAATTTTTTTATTGTGCATTAAAAAAAGAAAACAAATAAAATTAGACCTGATATCTGCCAATAGGATTTAACCCAAAAATAGTATTTAATCCAAAAATATAGAAAATATAACAAATCAAATCATTATTATTCAACCAAAAAATAAAATAAAAGCCTCCTGCATGTGCCCTGCTTTTTAATATAGGGGTCAACAATGCCAAGAGTTGGTGAAAGCAGGGGTCTGTCATCCGGAGATAATTCCGAAAATCATCTGGATTATTCTCCTGGAGCTCCCGCAACAAAGGCATATGACATAATTGGTCACGATTAATAAAGCAACCAATTTTTGGTCCAAGAGCTCCTCCTCCTCCTGTTCCTGGACTGGACTTGGGTCAAAGCAATAACTCCAAGGCCAATAATAAATAACACATTATCTCCTCCGATTCCGCAACATGTCTGGTTGATGAATGGCCATTCAGGAACAAACTGAAAAGCTCTAAATGAAAAGCACAAAATGAAAAGTGCAAATTAACACTTACCAAACTTCTTCTAACATGAAATTAGCAGAAGGAGCCCAAAGGGTGGTGCTAAAGAGCTGAAAAACCACATGAACAACTGGATACACCATTTACTTGGGACAATAAAAAAATGTTGTACAGTATTGTACAGTTTATCTTGTTTTACAATATTAAATAAACATGCTTTGAAAACCAACCCAAATCACTAAGGCAAAAATGAGCAATCCTTTCCATCTGAAAGCTAAATAAGTGACTAAATTATTAATTTATCTATTTTGCCATGTATTTCAAATATTCAATCAAAAGGGTGGTAGATTTTCGTTTCAGTACCATTCCAGACAGTTTGAAAAAGGGTAATTGTTTCCACTGGGCTAAATTTAGAATCTTTGTTATAGTTCTTTTTTGATATTTGTACCTTTAAATATTTCAGTGATAAGTTAATGAACTACAGAACGTTAGTGCCTACAATTCTTTATTTATTATTGTGTACATTCTATAATATTTTTCTTAATGATATGTAAGACTGAAAATAATATGATGCAAATATTAGCTAAGTCACAGAATGTGTGAAGTTTTGAAGAAACATTGAAGAAAACAAAAGTTCTTGTTTCTAGAGATGAGCAAACTGAATCTGGTGAAACAAGCTTAGACCCATTTCTGCCAGGTTCTCACCAAGCTATTTGACACTTGGTTTGTCAAAAAGACAGGATGTCCCCCTTCTTTAAACAACACTCAAGCTGAGACAACATTCAAACTTTATAAAACTATTATGCCTGGGTGGTTTCATATAAAGGTTTCTACAGTATGTAATTGAATTGTTTACATAATAAAGAAAGTTGGCTTAGACCATAACATTTTTATAAATTAGGTCCTTTGATAGTTATGTAAGTGCCAAAACAAAAGGGTTAAAAAACACATACACTAGGTTTCAAATAAAGGCTTTATTATAAATAATAATAATAATGCCTGCTGACTAGTTGAATATGTCTCTGAGGATAAGACCCTGTGTTTTTTGAAGTCAACTGATGTATAGCCTTCAGAGGAGATAGGAAACATGCTTTCTTTTTTTCTATTTTAAAAACAAAATACAGTAGAGTGGATGGCAAATTTGAAACCATGAAGTAGGATTTCAGAATCAGACTAAGCAAAACTGTGTAAACTATTTCAATAAAAGGTAAAATAAGACTGGTAGGATAAAATTAAACAATGTGAACTTCTTTTTAACAAATAACAAGATAACTATAAAATATGAACATCACTATTCATATCCCTGTTAGAACATTAATATCCAGGGTTCTAATTATTAATTGTTTCCTTGTACATTAGTGCATAATAGGTAATATTAAGTGCATTGATTTTGCTGCACCGGAGGGAAAGCTAACAAAATTCTTAATGATTTTTACAGTTCTAGTTAGCCAGCTGAGTGTACTACTGCCAGCAATTACCATATGTACATTTTTTTTTTACCTAATTGTCCTCCGGCAACTGCAAATTCTATAAACTTATAATGTGTAATATATTTCAAACCTGGGAGGTATACATAATGAAAAAATGCAATTTCGGACAATCATCATCCATGTTTTATAAAAGGCTTTGTGCTGCCACCTTATTTTACATGATGGAACAACACTTTAACAGCAAGTCAGAACATCAGCTTTTTATGCTTTTTTAGGTAATCATGCAGTTTAGTATGTTCAAGATTTCAGCATCATGGACAGCTCACATTACTGATCAATGTTAAATTTTCTTTGCCCACAATGTGTGCTGTATTCTAGTGCTGTCAAATTTCCATTTTGTACAATAGGGTAGCTAATTAAATAAGGTAGTGGGGTAATCCATACAATGAATGAACATATTTAGAGACAGAAAAATAAATGCCATACATTTTATGATAAAATAGAAACTCTGAGTTTTAATGTATTCACTAAGTTAATTATAAATGCGTGCATGCATTATCACCAACATACTTTTAATCACTGTTATGATAAGGTCTATAATGCCGCTAATGCTTAGATTATATATATGTAGATTTATATTTTCAATATATTGGGGTTGCTAAAATAGTACAAAATATTATTCTACTTTAGTGAATGAGGTGAAGATTTGGTTACTTTAAATGATCAAGGAAAAACATAACTTTTGCTTACATACAGCATAATTAGAGTAATGTTTCAGCATTTTCAATAAAGTGTCAGTCTAAAAAAATGCTATTAGGTAAATTTTTATGGTTGAAGAGAGTTTTATATCCTCCATTCTTTCCCCTTTTTTCCTAGTATTTTTTTTATCACCTAAATTGCTTGCTGTATTTTCACAGTACAGTATCCGTGATTGGTATACTCTCTGTATGGATGATAATGAGCATTCAGTGAGTATAACACTTGCAGTGTATATTCAAATGTGTGTCCTGTTTTTTAAAACTGATCTCTGCCTTTACTGTCACCTTAACTAACAGGTATGTGTGAAGAGTTCTCTGTTTAAACTGTATGTAGCCTTGGTTACAGTATTTACAGTATATCAGGGGTCTTGAGTTAAAATGTATGGAGGTCCGATCAGTAAAATTTTTCTGGCAGGAGTCCAAAACAGATGTTTGTACTATAACATGTCACAGTCACACGTCAAACGTCATAGCCCCCTTTATATCACAGTCCCCCATTCACATTACAATCCCCCTTAACATCACAGTCCCCCCCTTTACATATGTGCCCACAGTCCCCCTTTACATCACAGACCCCCTTCACATCACAGTCCCACTCCCCTTCACATCACAATACCCTTAACACCACAGTGCCCCTCACATCACAATGCCTCTTTACATCACAGTGTCTCTTTACATCGCAGTGCCCCTCAGATCACAATGCTCTCACATAACAGTGTCCTTTTATACCACAATGCCTCTCACATCACAGTGTCCTCACATAACAGTGCCCCCTTATATAACAGTGCCTCTGACATCACAGTGTTCCTCAGAACAGTGCTTCTTTATATCACAGTGCACCATTTAATGTAAGCATCAGGTGTCCACTCCTGGGTCTCCCACCCAGCTGTCACTGTCATCCTCATAGTAGGGCAATGGGAAGAAGGAGGTGCAGATCTGGACTGAGGGTGGTATGTGCCCAACTTGCTAATTTGAAAAGAATCCTCCTGACCCCTACCCTTCTGGGAGGATAACAGAGGTGGCCAAACAACAGACCCGGTAGAAAACACCCAGCTGCTAAGTGGCATGGCCACAGTCTGGACAGGACTGTCGCTCGGTCCAGATCCTGACCAAGGTCCGCCATTTAGTGCTCGCTGCCTGCAGTATACAGTGCTGTGTTCTGATATTGAGATGGGAAATTCCTTTCCCACCCCCAGAATATAATTCAGTCAGACGAGTGCTGCTCAGCCATTTATATGCAGCTTTGTATTCTCAGAATGAGGTGGAGAAGTGGGCGGGTGCCATCACAATCTACGACTCAGGCAATAAAAGGAAACTTTGCATTCATTCAGAGAATTCAAAGATGCCTATGAATGATTGAGAAGTGCTCAGCCCAACTTTATTTTGTTTTCAGGAGTGGCAACACAGGAGCACACCTATTGTCACTTTAGAACAGTAAGATCCCTTTCACACTGGGGTGTTTTTCAGGCACTTTTGGGCTAAAAATAGCGCCTGTAAAGCACCTGAAAAACAATTCCCCTGCAGCCCCAATGTGAGAGCCCGAGTGCTTTCACACTGGGCAGTGCACTTGCAGGACATTAGAAAAAGTCCTGCAAGCAGCATCTTTCAGGTGGTGCGGGAGCAGTGTATACACCGCCCCCGCCATTGAAATCATTGGGCACCACTGCCAAAGTGCCTGCAATGTGCTTCGGCAGCGGCGCTTTTAACCCTTTATTTGGCTGCTAGTGGGGGTTAAAGGCGCCCCGCTATCGGCCGGAAAGCACTGCTAGCAGGGACTACACCACTAACACCCCCCGCCACAGTGTGAAAGTAGCCTTAGTGCCTGAACATGGCAGGATTAACATGTATTCCTAGAACTCTGCAGTTAAAAATTTGTTAAATTAATTCTGAAATGATTATCACCTGTTAAAACACATATAAAAATCTTGCAATTGTCTTGTCAACTACTTTAACCACATGCTGATCGGGCCATAGCCGAAAGACGGCTACAGCGTGGTCAGCTTATTCTGGGTGGGCGTCCATGGATATCCTCACAGAATTGCTTTCCCGCACGCCCCCTGGGGCGCGCACCCGGGAACAACCGTGATCATGGAAAATTGCCACTGATAGCAGCCATTTACCACATGATCGCTCCATCAAATGACAGAGCATCACTTGTAAACAAACCGGCGTCATGTCATGATGCCAGTTCCTCCCTCCCCTAATCTGTACCGATCGGTACAGTGTGAGAGAAGTGAGGGAGAGATAGTTTGCAGCGCTGTGGGCACTACAGATCCAGCCCACAGCGCTGCTCAGTGCCCAAACTATGGCAATACTCCGCAATACTATGACAATACTCTGCAATACTATGGCAATACTATGGCAATACTCTGCAATACTCTGCAATACTATGGCAATACTATGGCAATACTCTGCAATACTCTGCAATAGTATGGCAATACTATGGCAATACTCTGCAATACTATGGCAATACTCTGCAAAACTGGCAATACTCTGCAATACTATGGCAATACTCTGCAATACTCTGCAATACTATGGCAATACTCTGCAATACTATGGTAATACTGTGCAATACTCTGCAATACTATGGCAATACTATGGCAATACTCTGCAATACTCTGCAATTCTCTGCAATAGTATGGCAATACTATGGCAATACTCTGCAATACTTTGCAATACTATGGCAATACTCTGCAAAACTATGGCAATACTCTTCAATACTATGGCAATACTCTGCAATATTCTGCAATACTCTGCAATACTATAGCAATACTCTGCAATACTATGGCAATACTATGCACTACTCTGCAATACTCTGCAATACTATGGCAATACTCTGCCATACTGTGGCAATACTCTGCAATACTATGGTAATACTCTGCAATACTCTGCAATACTATGGCAATACTCTGCAATACTCTGCAATACTATGGCAATACTCTGCAATACTATGGTAATACTCTGCAATACTCTGCAATACTATGGCAATACTATGGCAATACTCTGCAATACTCTGCAATTCTCTGCAATAGTATGGCAATACTATGGCAATACTCTGCAATACTTTGCAATACTATGGCAATACTCTGCAATACTATGGCAATACTCTGCAATACTCTGCAATACTATAGCAATACTCTGCAATACTATGGCAATACTATGCAATACTCTGCAATACTCTGCAATACTATGGCAATACTCTGCAATACTATGGCAATACTCTGCAATACTCTGCCAATACTCTGCCAATACTCGCCAATACTCACCAATACTCACCAATACTCGCCAATTAATTTTAACAGAAAGAAAGAATTTTTTTTTACCAAATTTTCAGTCTTTTTTGATTTATACCGCAAAAAATAAAAAACCCAGCGGTGATTAAATACCACCAAAAGAAAGCTCTATTTGTGTGAAAAAAAGGACAAACATTTCAAATGGGTACAGTGTTGCATGACTGAGTAATTGTCATTCAAAGTGTGAGAGCACCGAAAGCTGAAAATTGGTCTGGTTAGGAAGGGGGTTTAAGTGCCCAGTGGTCAAGTGGTTAAACACATTTCCCCAACTGTATATCTCAGGGGGTCAATTTTAGTTAGATTCTGAGTATGTGCATTTGCTATGGCCATTATAAGGGATTCCCATTCTCCCTGTTTTTTTTTTTTCTTTTATATTGTGAAAAATTCAAGAGAAGGATCTAGTAGAGAGTTTGCACTGTTGTAGGGCCCACAACATATTAGACACCAGGTACTGAACCAAACACATAGTCCCCACTTTTTAAATATTATTATGTGCTAAAGTGAATAATTATGTGCATGCAACTTCCCACTTATGCTTTAATTTAAGGTGAACCTGTGCCCAGACCATGCACACTGAAGTATTTACATATCAATGTTCACAACGAGATGATACTGGTTCTGTCCTGGTTCAGGCTGAATTTTGGCTGTTTGGAGGTTTGGCAAAAGGCCAACTTAACTTAGTGTTCAGACAAGTTGAACCTCTGGCTACAGTTGGAAGTAAAACATTTATTTATCACTACTACTTCTAAATGTGGTAAATTCCTGCTCAGGCCTCCTGGTTGTAAAATTACTGCTCCTGGCCAACAGAGTTTAAAAAAAGTTTTTGTTTTGGTACATGTTCCCCCAGGGAAACGCCCAGACCCCCCATGCCATTTGTTTAACAACCCCTTGTGTATAGGCCTAGGAAATGGCCATTGCAGTTTTTTTTTAACATTTGCCTCCCCTTGAATTCAAGGGTGTTTAAATTTGGCACTGAAAATATAAGTTTATAAACCTATTCCAAATATGAACCCTGGTTGTTCAGCTCATAACTGTTCACACCAAAGAAATATATTTAAAAAAATGAAATCTTAGTTTTTTTTAATGGGGAGACAAGCCTTGCCAGCCATCTTATGTTTCTAAACTGAAACCTGACTTCAGAGCCTTTGTTGTGATTAATAAGGATCTGTGAAAATTAACTTCACATTAAAGCGGAGTTCCATCCAAAAGTGGAATTTCCGCTTTAAGGCCTCCTCCCTGGCTCCTGTTTGTGAAACACGGCTTTTGGGGAGGAGGGGGAGAGCAGGTACCCAAATTTGACATGTATCTGCTCCCACTTCTGTTCTGGTCACCTAGGTAATCGGAAGCAGAAGTTCTCTTTCCCAAAGTCTTCTGGGACATATGACAGGTCCTAGAAGACCAGTCACAGACCACAGCACCACTTGCACATGCACAGTGGGCACCCAGCTGTGAAGCCGCAAACTGTCACAGCTGGGTACCCTGTTTATTAAAAGACAGCAGCTACACTTTTTATAGCTGCTGACTTTTAATCAGGGCTTTGCTTTTTTTTTAGAGAATAGGTGCAGGAACTGCACCCTTCTGAGTCACTTCTTATCTCCGCCCCCTACCCACCTCTGAGCACTATTGCTTGGTTTCATCCCCTACCCACCTCTCAGTACTGCCCCTTTTAGAGAGTACAAAGCCAAGTATAACTTTGTGGTGCTAAGTAATTTGTATGAAATTTGTTAATGATAGCAAAAAATTTAGTAAAATAGATTCCTCAGAGCCAGCAGCAATAGACCCCCCCAGCAACAATAGATTCACTCAGAAACAATAGACCCCCCTAGCAACACTGGACCCCCACAACAAAATACCACCCTGCAGCAACAACAGATCTCCCAGCAGCCAGCATCAATAGACTATCCAGCAGCCAGCAACAATAGACCCCCTCCATCAATAGTAGATCGCACCACACATCTGAGTTATCACCGTGAACTTGAGAGCGAGAGTAATAATTCTAGCACCAGACCACCTGTGTAACTCTAAAATGGTAAGCTGGCTTAAGAGCGTCACCTATGGAGATTTTTAAGTACCATAGTTACTCTCCATTCCACAGGTGTAGGCAATTTGACATGTTCAGTACTATTTACTCAGCGTAACATCATGTTTTACCAAAAAATTGGGCATTATAATGTTTGTGTGAATTAAAATGTAATTTCTCAAAAAAATATGCATTTGAAAAGCTGCGCAAATATAGTGTGACATAATAATTGCAACACCCACTATTTTATTCTCTAGGGCCTCCACTAAAAATATATATACTGTTTGGGGGTTTTAAGTAATTTTCAAACTAAAAAAATGCTGATATTTGCATGTGAGAAGTGTAAAAATAAAAACAAAAAAAAAACAAAACTTTTTTTTTCTTTTTTGCAGTAATGTACCAATGCTGATAAATAGAAAATGAAGGTTAGACAATGCTATTTGTTGTTTTCTAAAACTGAAAATCAAACAAATGGACAGAATGCAAATTGTAAAAACAATGAAAACCTATATACAGTATATCGTATGAAATATATCATAAGCACTGTACCTGTATGTGAAAAAATAGGTATCTATCCTTGTCCTTACTACAATGATTGCTTTAGATACAGTTATGCTATAGTTTTATCCTTGCCTGAATTTTTAAAGTGGTAGTAAACCTAACCTGTCAATTTTTCACCATCTAAAGCATTATTATGCAGTTAACTGATTGCTCTGATTGCTCTTCCTATCTTGTTAGTTTTCATGTAATCTGTTCTTTTCTTTTCAATGACATCATTGGCGCATGCGCATTTTGTCCTATTTTTCCAGCATGCTCTTTGTGCCGTAAGTCCTGCATTAATATGTCGGGGCTATGTAACTTCCTTTTTCTATCGGCAGCTCTGAGATCCCATGAGACATAGTGCCCATTCACACAGATAAGCATAGGCAGGTCAGCTCTGATTCGCAGGGACACGGTTGCCATGTTAATCCCACAACGAAAACAAGGCTTGGCTAAATATTTACTGTGAATGCGTGAGTTTATAAACTGGGGAAAGAGGAAAGGGTGGAAGTCAAGAGCGCAAGACAATAGTTATGATGGCGACGCCTGCACCCGGAAATGAGCATAGGCATAAACACACAAAATAAAAGTAAGAAACATGCGATGGGGCTTGGATTTGCGGCACAATTTTTTATAGTGATTTACTATAACTCCTTCTAAAAAATTCAGCTTAGTGTCGGAGTTTACTACTGCTTTAGGTAAAACAGAAAGTTGAAGAAAACTATTACACAGTGTGTAATAATTGTATGTGTTTCTATTTTTTTTCAGGTTATCAGGATTTCAGCTTCCATCTTCAATAGTAAGCACAGGTTCTATTCTCACACTCTGGTTTACAACAGATTTTGCTGTCAGTGCACAGGGATTCAGGGCTGTCTATGAAGGTAAGTTGGATTTGTTCATTAGATTATTTTAGATAAATAATACCTATTGCACTTTTTTGTTGTTAAAAATGTGTTCTCTGGCTTGCTTATTTTTTATTTACATACTGTAAATGAAGGAAATCAGTTTAAAGCTTAACTTCAGGCAAACAGCTAAACAAAGTTTAAAAACATACAGTATATGAGAACACTGCCAGCCTGAAGATCTGACTGATCAGTACTGCAGATAATTCAAAATGAGTCTTGTTCCTGTGATTGGACAGTCATGGAAAAGCAATGGACTGATAAGATTGTCTTTCTGTCACACTGCTCTTTTCTCATATCAACATGCTCCTTGCCAGCACAGGAGCACTGTAATATAATTGGTCTTTGCGCAGCTTCTCTCTCTTCCTATCTAGGCTCTGCTGGACAGTGGATTGCAAGAGGCTAATAATAAGTACAATTCAGACACTTGCACTAATTTCTGTTAAAAATACACCTAAAGATTTTTTAATAAACACAGACCTGCTGAAACTGGTGTTTTTTAAGTCTGCCCGGAGTTTGGCTTTAATATAAACAATCCTACCCTATGTGTGTTATGTGTATAAGGATAGACATATTTGGTCATTATACAGTATATGCAAGCTCTTAATTCTTGTTATTGGTTCTGCACTAAGGTTGTGCATTGATGATCCTCTTATCTCACCAACTTACTTGTTGTCTGTAATGATGTGAAACACAGACAATGGCCCTGGTAATCAGAGACAATTAGATCCTTGCCTAGGTTTTAAGTTGCATGAGGGAGTTCAGGAGCAGTGTTTTTTCAACTAAGATATGTAAATTGAAACCCTTTTAACTCCCTGTGAGGTGGATGTTTTTTAATACTATTTAGAAAATGTTTATTTTCTCTCTCTGAACACTGTATGCCATATGAATTTATCTTGCTTACCCACACTCTCTCTGGCATCTTTGTGCACCCATACCATAGTCTTGGGTACACTTCTCTTGTTAATAACATTGCTGCCTCAGTAAAAAAAAAAAATCCTGCGGCCAAAACCTACAATGGGAATAGCTTTTTCAATGGGGGTAAACAGTAATGAAGTTGTACATTGGTAGCCCCCACTGTGAGCAATAGAAGCAGAAAACTTCTTCTTCGAAAGATGCTTGGAATGCATTGTCATCCTATGACAGGAAGTTGAGCTACTGGCAGGGTCACCAGGTTGAAGACATTGAAACGAAAGGGGAATACAATGAAAAAAACAACAACGATGAATGTAGTGGTGTTTTTCAGCATTAATACAGTTTAATGGAAGAGCAGAGGTACTTTTTTTACCTCAAGGGAATAATGATGTACAATAATTTGGACATCGTGGCATACACATTCTCATTAAATCATGTGAAATGCTGGTTTTATTAATAGGTCTGCTTTAAATTACTTTTCTGTGTATATGTGACTATTGCTTTTATCTGGAAACACCATGTTGATAATGTACATTTGTGTGTACAATATTTGGCTTAACAGAGTCTCTTATCTAGGGAGTAGGGATGAGCAGAACACCCCCTGGTTCGGTTTGCGCCAGAACATACCGAACAGGCAAAAAATTCAGCAGAACACACGAACACCATTAAAGTCTATGGGACATGAACATGAACAAAAGTGCTCATCTTAAAGGCTTATATGCAAGTTATTGTCATGAAAAGTGTTTGGGGACCCGGGTCCTGCCCCAGGGGACATGTATCAATGTAAACTTTTTTTTAAAAAAGGACTTTTTTTGGGAGCAGTGATTTTTTTAATGCTTAAAGTGAAACAATAAAAATGAAATATTCCTTTAAATATCATGCCTGGGGGGTGTCTATAGTATGCCTGTAAAGTGGTGCATTTTTCCCGTGTTTAGAACAGTACCACAGCAAAATGACATTTCTAAAGGAAAAAAAGTCATTTAAAACTGATCACAGCTGAATATTAAGGGGAACCCCGAACCACAATTTAAAAAAAGATTGCATGGGGGTCCCCTTAAAATCCATACCAGGCCCTTCGGGATCTGATATGGAAATTAAGGGGAACCCTGCGCCAAATTTAAAAAAAAAATGGCGTATAGGTCCCCCTCAGACCCTTATCTGAGAATGCAACCTGGCAGGCCGCAGGAGAATAGGGGGGTGAGAGAGCATGCCTCCCCTCCTGAACTGTACCAGGCCACATGCCCTCAACATAGGGAGGGTGCTTTTGGGTAGCCCCCAAATCACCTTGTGTCAGAGGGGGCGGGACCACCCAGTGACGTACCTGGGTGACCCCGCCCCCTCTGATGCCACAGGGAAGCCATAGGGAAGTCCCCGTGGCATCAGAGGGGGTGGGGTCACCCAGACACATCACCGGGTGGCCCCGTCCTCAGTTATATAAAAACTGTCATCAGCGAAGAAGCATCACATGGCAGGAGCCTCCCATTTTTCAGTCCGTCACTGCATGAAGAAGAAGGTGAATGGACATCGTGGGACATTTATTAAAAATTTTTTAATAAAGGACTTGTCCCCAAGCTGTGTCTTATTGTTTTTAACATTTTGACACTTTTTTTGTGAAATGGTAGGGGTACTTGTACCCTGTTACCATTTCACAAAGGGGGGAGGCCAGGATCTGGGGGTCCCCTTGTTAAAGGGGGCTGCCAGATTCCAAAAAGCCCCCCTCCCACAGACCCCCACAACCACCGGGCAAGGGTTGTGGGGATGAGGCCCTTGTCCCCATCAACATGGGGACAAGGTGCTTTGGGGGGGCTACCCCAAAGCACCCTCCCCATGTTGAGGGCATGTGGCCTGGTACGGTTCAGGAGGGGGGCGCTCTCTCTTCTTCCCTCTTTTCCTGCGGCCTGCCAGGTTGCGTGCTCGGATAAGGATCTGTATGGATTTTGGGGGGACCCCTACATCATTTTTTAAAAATTTTTGGCGCAGGGTTCCCCTTAAAATCCATTGGGGGGGGGACTCCTACGCCATTTTTTAAAAATTTGGTGCAGGGTTCCCCTTAATTTCCATATCAGACCCGAAGGACCTGGTATGAATTTTAGGGGGACCCCCATGCAATTTTTAAAATACTTTGGTTCGGGGTTCCCCTTAATATTCATACCAGACCTGAAGGGCCTGGTAATGGACTGGGGGGGACCCCATGCTCTTTTTTTCAATGAGTTTTATCTATATTGCCGAGACCTGACAATTCATTACAGCCGCAATCAGTTTTAAATGACAATTTTTCCTTTAGAAATGTCATTTTGCTGTGGTACTGTTCTAAACACTGGAAAAATGCACCACTTTAAAGGCATACTATAGACACCCCCCAGGCACAATATTTAATGGAATATTTCACTTTAAGCATTAAAAAAATCACTGCTCCCGAAAAAAACGGCCGTTTTTAAAATAAAATTTTGCATTGATCCATGTCCCCTGGGGCAGGACCTGGGTCCCCAAACACTTTTTATGACAATAACTTACATATAACCCTTTAAAATTAACACTTTTAATTTTTCATGTTCGTGTCCCATAGACTTTAACAGTGTTCCGAATTTTCCCCGAACACCGCAGAACATCCGAACAACCAAAGTTCGGCCCGAACTTATGCTCGGGCCCAGCCGTTCACCCATCCCTACTAGAGAGATAACTTAATAAAGCCTCACTGACTTAGGTAGTTTCACATATTGCCTTTACATGACTGTAAATATCTTTTTTTATAATACAGTACAGAACACAGGCATATTTATAGATGACTAGGTTATATATTCCCACATTCAGGTGATTGGACACTGGCAAACAAAGCTATCATAAAACCCCTCCAATTCCAACAATCCTCCTTTGTTAGGGTCCTGAGGTAATAGATGTTTTTTTTTCTAACACGGAACTGGCTTTACTTGTATTTTGTGAGCAAATTCCTACTTCAAGTAAGTTCTCAGCTTCCCAAATGCTAGAGTACAATTTACCTAATGGGTAAACTACTTAGATTGACCTGTGTGTCCCCAAAGAAAGACATTGGTAGGGTTTTACCCTACCTTCCTGTTTGGCTTTGTGACAGAAAGTGAATAAAGTTGAAGGAGAAACTGGCAAAATTTGGGAGGTGTCTTCACCCTATCAGGAGTGCAGACATCCCCAAAAACTGACAAGACTTCTAATCCCTCTGCACTCTATCCCCAAGCAAAGATATGCAAGGATTTAATTTAGTTTAGCTTTGCAAAGACACATTTCTAAGTTCAACTGTGATGCATGTCAATGGCCCATTTAGACCTTGTTTAATAGAAAACACCAGTTGCCTTTCACTATAAACATTTGTTAGTCCAGTCCTGGAAATCTGTATCTGCTTTACTATTAATTTCCATAAAAATTGAGTTCCTGCAACTAGATGCGCGACCGCTGTGTATGTGAGATGCGCAACTGCTGTGTGCACGGAGGTATGTACCCATGGTGCATATCTGGTTTCTGGAAGCGGTGGCCAGCACACAGAAATGACATCACGCCCCTCCAGGAAGTTGCTTGTGCTGCTGCTAATTTCTTCCCACCACCATGCCCCGCTCACTGTTCTCTGAGGAAGAGACGATCCTTATTTGAAAATTAAGATTTTTTTAATTTAGTTTTACATGGGGTGGTGTTTGTGTGGGTCATGTGTGTATGTCTAAATGATTTGGCCTCAAAACACACACCTACTTCCTGTGAACAGATTAACTTCCTGACCAATGTATATTGCTTCTTGCTTCAGTGTGTGTGTAAATATAGGTCTATATATATATATATAGATATAGATATATAGATATAGATATCTATATATCTATATCTATAGATATATAGATATATATATATATATATCTATATATATAGATATATATATATCTATATATCTATATATATAGATATATATATATCTATATATATAGATATATAGATATATAGATATATATATATCTATATATATAGATCTATATATATATATATATATATATATATATATATATATATATATATAGATCTATATATATATATATATATATATAGATCTATATATATATATATATATATATAGATCTATATATATATATATATATTTAGATCTATCTATATAGAGATATCTATATATAGCTAGATAGAGAGATAGAGAGATAGAGATAGAGAGATAGAGATAGAGAGATAGAGAGATAGAGAGATAGAGAGATAGAGAGATAGAGAGATAGATAGAGAGATAGAGAGATAGAGATAGATAGAGATAGATAGAGATAGATAGAGAGATATCGATAGATATCGATAGATAGAGATAGAGATATCGATAGATAGAGATATCGATAGATAGAGATAGAGATATCGATAGATAGATAGATAGAGATAGAGATAGATAGAGATAGAGATATCGATAGATAGAGATAGAGGTATCGATAGATAGAGATATCGATAGATAGAGATAGAGATATCGATAGATAGAGATAGAGACATCGATAGATAGAGATAGAGATATAGATAGATAGAGATAGAGATAGATAGAGATAGATAGATAGAGATATCGATAGATAGATAGATAGATAGATAGATAGATAGATAGATAGATAGATAGATAGATAGATAGATAGATAGATAGATAGATAGATAGATAGATAGAGATATCGATAGATAGATAGATAGATAGATAGAGATATCGATAGAGATATCGATAGATAGAGATATCGATAGAGATATCGATAGATAGATAGATAGATAGATAGATAGATAGATAGATAGATAGATAGATAGATAGATAGATAGATAGATAGATAGATAGATAGATAGATAGATAGAGATATCGATAGATAGATAGATAGATAGATAGATAGATAGATAGATAGATAGATAGATAGATAGATAGATAGATAGATAGATAGATAGATAGATAGATAGATAGATAGATAGATAGATAGAGATATCGATAGATAGATAGATAGATAGATAGATAGATAGATAGATAGATAGATAGATAGATAGATAGATAGATAGATAGATAGATAGATAGATAGATAGATAGATAGATAGATAGATAGAGATATCTATATATATATCTATCTATCTATAGTAGTTTGAAGATTTCTGATCACTCTAGCATGTATTGTAAAAAGGTGGTTTCTCGTGTGCCTTGTATAATGCCAAAGAAATATCATTTTGAAAATACGAGTGGGTCATAGCACATCTACATCTACCAATTGCTATGATGTGTGCCCCCAAGCCCTATTACCCTAGCATGGTGGACAACAAGCAGAGAGGGTTGGAGGCAAAAGGGCCACAGGGTCTGGAGATAGACACTATTCATCTTCTGGTGACCCTAAGACTCAGAGTGGGGGTACCATCTCTCCTGCTGACTCCTTTCCTTCATGGGCCACTTTATTAACTCCCTGTGAAGCTACCAATGTCTCCTGTTTATACAGGAATTCTTCTCTTCTTTAGCAGAGTTTATGGGCCAACTCACTGCCCTGTGGGAAAGCTTCAGCCTTAAGGGCCACATAAGATGCCCTTCTATGTTATTTCTGTGGTTGTTTTCTGGCTCTGATATGGCTTCTTCAATGGATTCCGCTATTGCCTGGCTCAACAAGTCTCTCACAGCCTTGGTTGAGTGCAAACCAGTCTTTAACCACTTGCCGACCACCCGTCGTCATTATATGTTGGCTGTTTGAAGAGGAGTATCATTATTATGGCAGCAGCTAGCTGCCATAGCCCCGGTTTCCTCTTCTTCAGTGGGCAGTTGGCTTTCAGATAAAAGTGGTCTCTGTGGGGGATTCGCCACAAGATCACTTTTATCGGTGGCGGGAGAGGGCCTCCCGCCCCACTTCTGTGCCCTCAGCCACTCTGGAGCTGTCGGTAGCGGCGGAGGCGATCGGATGCTTTTCGGTCTGTGGTATGGAGCTAACTGAGGGGAAGATGGCCCCCGCATGGCTCAATACCATTACAGGGCGGAAGCGATGTCAAAACGTCACTTCCACCCGTAGCTCTTAAAGGGACTTTTTTTTGTTAAACTAATATTTGGGGGTTTTTTTTGCATTTTTGTGTAAATATTAGATCTGAGGTCTTTTTTGATCCCAGATCTCATATTTAAGAGGTCCTGTCATGCTTTTTTCTATTACAAGGAATGTTTACATTTCTTGTAATAGGAATAAAAGTGACACAATTTCTTTTTAAAAGAATAGTGTAAAAATAAAAAATAAATAGTAAAATTAAAAAAAAAATTTAACACGCCCCATCACGATGAGCTCGCGTGCAGAAGCGAACGCATACGTGAGCAGGCCCGCATATGAAAACAGTGTTCAAAGCACACATGGGAGGTATCACCACGATCGTTAGAGCGAGAGCAATAATTTTAGCCCTAGACCTCCTCTGTAACTCAAAACATGCAACCTGTAGAATTTTTTAAACATCGCCTATGGAAATTTTTAAGAGTAAAAGTTTGTCGATATTGCATGAGCGGCCACAATTTTGAAGCATGACATGTTGGGTATCAATTTACTCAGTGCAACATTATCTTTCACATTCAAAAATATGGGCCAACTTTACTGTTGTCCTATTTTTTAAATCAAAAAGTGTATTTTTTCCAAAAAAAAGTGCGCTTGCAAGACCGCTGCGCAAATACGGTGTGACAGAAAGTATTGCATTTTTTTCTCTAGGGTGTTAGAAAAAAAACATATATATATATGTATACAGTGGGGACGGAAAGTATTCAGACCCCCCTTCAATTTTTCACTCTTTGTTATATTGCAGCCATTTGCTAATATCATTTAAGTTCATTTTTTTCCTCATTAATGTACACACAGCACCAATATTGACAGAAAAACACAGAATTGTTGACATTTTTGCAGATTTATTAAAAAAGAAAAACTGAAATATCACATGGTCCTAAGTATTCAGACCCTTTGCTGTGACACTCATATATTTAACTCAAGTGCTGTCCATTTCTTTTAATCATGCTTGAGATGGATCTACACCTTCATTTGAGTCCAGCTGTGTTTGATTATACTGATTGGACTTGATTAGGAAAGCCACACACCTGTCTATATAAGACCTTACAGCTCACAGTGCATGTCAGAGCAAATGAGAATCATGAGGTCAAAGGAACTGCCTGAAGAGCTCAGAGACAGAATTGAGGCAAGGCACAGATCTGGCCAAGGTTACAAAAAAATTCTCCTGCACTTAAGGTTCCTAAGAGCACAGTGGCCTCCATATTCCTTAAATGGAAAATGTTTGGGATGACCAGAGTCCTTCCTAGAGCTGGCCGTCCGGCCAAACTGAGCTATCGGGGGAGAAGAGCCTTGGTGAGAGAGGTAAAGAAGAACCCAAAGATCACTGTGACTGAGCTCCAGAGATGCAGTCGGGAGATGGGAGAAAGCTGTAGAAAGTCAACCATCACTGCAGCCCTCCACCAGTCAGGGCTTTATGGCAGAGTGGCCCGACGGAAGCCTCTCCTCAGTGCAAGACACGTGAAAGCCCGCATGGAGTTTGCTAAAAACACCTGAAGGACTCCAAAATGGTGAGAAATAAGATTATCTGGTCTGATGAGTCCAAGACAGAACCTTTGGCCTTAATTCTAAGCGGTATGTGTGGAGAAAACCAGGCACTGCTCATCACCTGTCCAATACAGTCCCAACAGTGAAGCATGGTGGTGGCAGCATCATGCTGTGGGGGTGTTTTTCAGCTGCAGGGACAGGACGATTGGTTTCAATTGAGGGAAAGATGAATGCGGCCAAGTACAGGGATATCCTGGATGAAAACCTTCTCCAGAGTGCTCAGGACCTCAGACTGGACTGAAAGTTTACCTTCCAACAAGACAATGACCCTAAGCACACAGCTAAAATAATGGAATGGCTTCACAACAACTCTGTGACTGTTCTTGAATGGCCCAGCCAGAGCCCCGACTTAAACCCAATTGAGCATCTCCGGAGAGACCTAAAAATGTCTGTCCACCAACGTATACCATCCAACCTGACAGAACTGGGGAGGATCTGCAAGGAGGAATGGCAGAGGATCCCCAAATCCAGGTGTGAAAAACTTGTTGCATCTTTCCCAAAAAGACTCATGGCTGTATTAGATCAAAAGGGTTCTTCTACTAAATACTGAGCAAAGGGTCTGAATACTTAGAACCATGTGATATTTCAGTTTTTCTTTTTTAATAAACCTGCAAAAATGTCAACAATTCTGTGTTTTTCTGTCAGTATGGGGTGCTGTGTGTACATTGAGGAAAAAAAATGAACTTAAATGATTTTAGCAATTTTTTTTCTAACACCCTAGAGAAAAAAATGCAATACTTTCTGTCACACCGTATTTGTGCAGCGGTCTTACAGGTCTTACAAGCGCACTTTTTTGGAAAAAATACACTTTTTGAATTAAAAAATAGGACAACAGTAAAGTTGGCCCATATTTTTTTAATGTGAAAGATAATGTTGCACCGAGCAAATTGATACCCAACATGTCATGCTTCAAAATTGTGGCTGCTCATGCAATTTCGACAAACTTTTACTCCACCATATCACCATAGGCGATGTTTAAAAAATTCTACAGGTTGCATGTTTTGAGTTACAGAGGAGGTCTAGGGCTAAAATTATTGCTCTCGCTCTAACGATCGTGGTGATACCTCCCATGTGTGCTTTGAACACTGTTTTTCATATGCGGGCCTATATATATCTAGATATATCTAGATATATATATATATCTAGATATATCTAGATATATCTAGATATATATATATATAGATATATATAGATATCTAGATATAGATATAGATAGATATAGATATCTAGATATAGATATATCTAGATATATCTAGATATCTATATATATATAGATATATATAGATATCTAGATATAGATATAGATAGATATAGATATATATATATATATATATATCTATATATAGATATATAGATATATATATAGATATATATATATCTATATATCTATATATAGATATATAGATATATCTATATATATCTAGATATATATAGATATATATATATCTAGATATATATAGATATAGATAGATATAGATATATATATATATCTATATATATATATATAGATATATATCTATATATATATATCTATATATATATATATAGATATATATCTATATATCTATCTATATATCTATAGATAGATATATAGATATGTGTTTGGGGGTTCTAAGTAATTTTCTAGCAAACAAACCTCATTTTAACTTGTAAACACCAAATCTCTAAACGAGGCTCTGTCCTTCGGTGGTTAAAGACTCGGTTGATGCAAACCTTCTTTGCATTGGTTGGTCCAGGTATGCAACCTGCTATTGCTTTTATATCTCTTTTTTCATGCTTAACTAACATGTTATATAAACCAGAAATTGCAAACAGCTTGTCCATTGTGCAAATGCTACCATGAGCATGATCTAGATTATTTCAAGGTAAGCACTTTATTTATCCAATCACTTGAAAGCTTTATTATTTTTAAGATTTAAAGATTTAACTTCATTCAAAAAAATAGCCACTAGACTTCTCTACTTTAATTTACAGCCTAGACATTATTTTTTTCTCTAAGCAACCCTCCCTAACCCTAGAACTCCCTATTGCATTTAAATACCTATGTGCTCAGGGCCCCTTCCAAATAAATTCTATTTGCAAACTACTGCATGAAGCCTTCCCAATATCTAAGGACCAACACCGTTATATGATAAAATGGGCAAACACTCCTCAGTGCACCATTCCCTTGGTGTTATAGGACAAATACAGTACAGGACACAGGACCCTCCCCTTTCTCTGTTATCTTCTAATGGTTTCTAAAAAAAAAAAAAGGATTGTTGGGAGTGGAAAGAGTTATGGGGGGGGTCCTGACAGTTCTCATTACCAATGTGGCCAATGTCCAATCACCTGAAGGTAGGAGTACACAGCCCAACCATTTATAAGTATGCCTGTGTCCTGTATTGTACTTCAAGGAAGATATTTTATGGGTAAATCAAAAACTTTTATTTTAATGTGGCACGTTTCTTATTTATTCATATTGATAAAAAGTATTTATTTACCTTAGTAAACTAATCAGCTTGATTTGCAAAGTGGAAATGTGCTACTTGTTTAGTAAATTAACCATGCTTTGCATGCATTCTAATACTCCATTTTTCGATCAATTAGTAAGTTAGATTTATTTTTAGTATTTAAAGGATCAGTAAATCCACCTATTATGCTTCAAGACTGCGTTTACAGAGGAAGGATTACTTTCTTTATGGGCAACCACTTGTCACCCAGGCATATCACATGAGGATACTGCTTTTAAATCTGCTGGAGTTTGTGAGAATAAATCCCAAACCCCCTTACTGTAATATAATAAAGTAGTGGTATAAGTATATAATAGGTGCTATCCTAACAAGAATATACTGTATAGTACTTTCATATAACGCAGTTATATCACACAAGGAGCATCTCTTCCATAGTGAACTAGTAAGTGATCCTATGACCCATGGTTTGTTTAGTGTGTCGCTCAGACTCGATTACTATGGGGAATAGTGTGGGTGATGCTATAACTACTGCAGGAGTGCCAGCAAGGGATGGAGCTTGTTCCAGCTCCTGTAGTTCCTGGAAGGAAGAGAGGAAAGATCCCTGGTTCCACACATCCACAGAGTCCTATGGTGGTATCAGAGAGACAACCTCAGCCTGTGCTCCCTCCAGGCCATGCCCCCGACAAGTTTCACTTCACCCCCAGTAGCTTAATCATGCGGAGTGGTCCTACACAGGCCAAAGGAAATATTCACCCGGTAGAGTGAATAATAGGATCTGCTTCCTTTAATCAAGGGTGGATTGGATTTTCCACTATTCGCTTATTTTTACTTATTTGCTTTAGCAGTTATTTTTCATTTCTACCACATTTGTGTTAATAGGAACCTCATATGATTGGGATTTTTAGGGCAACAAAAAACGGGAATATTTAAAAAATATATGAATTTTATTTATACAAAAAATTAAAAAGTAATTATACACTTAACAATATACAATTAAAGAGAATAAAGGAATGTGATACAATACAGAAGTGGCAAAAAATCATACAATCCTATTGTATGATTTTTTGCCACTTTTTTTGCCACTTCTGTATTGTATCACATTCCTTTATTCTCTTTAATTGTATATTGTTATGTGTATAATTACTTTTTAATTTTTTGTATAAATAAAATTCATATATTTTTTAAATATTCCCGTTTTTTGTTGCCCTAAAAATCCCAATCATATGAGGTTCCTATTTGCACTTTTTAGGGATGATGGCAACTTTTCACACTAATCCTTGAGAAGTCTATAACTATTCCACATTTGTGTTAATGTCTTTAGTTTGGATACATGAAATATTTTGTGTTTGTGTTTTATTCAAGATACAAGGTTATGGGCTCCTGGGAATTTCATATTATGTCATGGCTCAGTAAGGTGTGATCTTATCTTTGTCACTCTGTAGACCACAGGAATTGTTTTCGCATGGTGGAGTCACTGTGCTGTCATAAAATTACTGTGTACATTGACCAATCAATGGTACTGATCATTTTCAAACTATACTTTCTAGTATGAGTTAGTTTTGTGGAAAAAAGGTTCAATTTATGGCCTGATGCATGAAAAGCATACCTAAGGTAAAATTGTCAACTATACAGTTTTTAACTATAATTTTCCAAAACATTTTTTGCCATGAATTTTGATTTTAAGAATGGTTTTCCAATTTTTTATTATTTTTTTGTTTCATAAAGTTTTGAGTAAGCAATATATCAAAGTACAAATAATTTGTTAGAAAAATAACATGGCATAGATACATTTAACAACATCGATCGTATCCAATGTAAACCAAGGCATAAAATTAATTTGGTTATCAAGTAAAAGAAAAACGAAACCTAATAATCCTAGTAAACGAGGTCATAAAGAAATACAAATCACCCAAGTATAAAGTAAGGTATTTTCGATCTGGTATTATGTGTTTGCCCAAAATAATGTAAGATACCTGTTGGTGATGTGTTAGGGGTGATTGTATGAGGGTTGTACTTGGACGGACACCTGCAAGGGACACCGCTAGAGGTGTAGCTTTGTTCTGTCCTTACCTTTTCGATGACGCTTTCCATAAAAAGATATGGGGGCAGGGAAAGAAAAAAAACAACGTATTTACTGTATCTAATGTTTATGTGTGCCTTTCAATATTAAAGTGGATCTGTGCTTTGTCCATGCAGGGAAAGCACTACACTTACTTTAGTGTTGGATTCCACAGTAACTCACAATTACCTTTCCTTCACTGTTGCTGCCTTTTTTACTCTTTAACCACTTGCCTACAGGGCACTTACACCCCCTTCCTGCCCAGGCCATTTTTTTCAGCTTTCAGCTGTCACACTTTGAATGACAATTGCGCGGTCATGCTATACTGTACCACTGCTGGGTTTTTTATTTTTTACAAAAAAAGACCAAAAATCGTGAAAAATGTTTTAATTAGTTTCTGTCAGTAAATTTTGTAATTAAGTAATTTTTCTCCTTCACTGATGTGCGCTGATGAGGCAGCACTGATGGGCACTGATAGGCTGAACTGGTGGGCATTGATGAGGTGGCACTGATATGTGGCACTGATGAGCACTGATAGGTAGCACTGATGGGCACTAATAGGTGGCACTGATGGGCACTAATAGACAGCACTGGTGGGCAATGAGAGGCAGCACTGGTGGGTGCTGATAGGCGGCACAGATAGGCGCTACTGATGGGCACTGATGGGCATTGATGTGTGACATTGATAGGCATTGATGGACAGCAATGATGGGTATTGATTGGCAGCACTGATAGGCGGGACAGATAGCCAGCATGGACTGGCATCACTAATGGGCACTGATTGGTGACACTTGTGGACAGTAGTTGGCACTGATTGCTGGCAGTGGTGGGCGCTGAATGCTGGCTCTTTTGGGCACTCATCGCTGGCACTGATATGTGGCATTGGTATCACTTTTGTAATCAGGGTACTGATGATCAGTGCAGTGATTATATGTGTAGATGTCTCCTGTGAGGAGATGCTGCTGATCGGCTCTCCTCGCCACACACTCTGTCAGTGTGAGGCGTTGAAGGGCCAAATACTGGCACCTCCATGTTTACATGTGACCGACAGTGATTGGACACAGTCGATCACATGGTTAAAGAGCCACGGCTCTTTACAGAGATCAGGGTCATGCCATGTCCTAGCAGGCATGCAAGAGCAGCTGTTCTGGGACGCCGTCATATGACGGCGTCCCAGAACGAGAGCCGCACTGCCCTGCCGTCATTTGACGGTGAGCAGGCGGCAACTAGTTAAAGCAAAGAGAAGAGACCTCATGTAAGTTGCAGGCCACAACTTAGAGCTAACCTGGGGTGAAGGACTCTCTCCCCATCTGCATTTTTTAGTGCTCAGTGCCTGATCAGCCAATTGTCAAGCACCATTGCTTTCATATGGGAAGGATGGAGTACACTAATGTGTTCAAATATTTTTCATCCATGTTAGATTTCAATCCTAAATTAAATTGTGTTTCAACATTCCCTCTAATTATATGTATCTCTTGTGTTCTCTCTCTCCCTTTCTCTCTCTATTCATGTTTATCTCCTTGCTTTCCAACCTCTCCTAATCTCTCTGTTGCTGTCTGTCTGTCTGTCTCTCAGTTATTCTCCAATTCTCCAATTCTCCATCCTCTCTTTGAGTATTTGAGTATAAAACCAGTGGGTGGCCCCTGATTATGGATTGTGTAGTGTATTGATATATATTGAAGTATTAATATGTAATTACAGGCAGACACTTACAGCTTAAAACATACACGTGTGTGCTATTATACTAATTTTACTATGCTCTTATAAATTTATGCACTTGAAATATATTACAAAATAAGGTACTAGTAAACGGAAAAAATACAGCTAACGAACCACACAAAAGGTACACTGGTTGTTTAAATAAAGATAAGATCTAAAGGCCCTTGTCCCTCAAAATCATCAAGCCACTAACTAAACAACACTATGGGGGTTATTTACTAAAAGCAAATCCACTTTGCACTACAAGTGCACTTGAAAGTGCACATGGAAGTGCAGTCACTATAGATCCAAGGGGGACATGCAAGGAAAATGAAAAACAGCATTTTAGCTTGCACATGATTGGATGATAAAATCAGCAGAGCTTCCCCTCATTTCAGATATACCCCTCAGATTTAAAGCGACTGCACTTCCAAGTGCACTTGTAGTGCAATGTGGATTTGCCTTTTGTAAATAACCCAATCTGTGCCACACGAATTATAATGTAAACATGAGAAAATCATTTTAAACTACTAATTATTATTTATGGTTATTTTCTTATCACTGATGCACAGTGTAAAATTTACCTCAAAGGGCTGCCAATAACTCCTTATTTTGCTTTTGGAAGTATTTTATTTTCAAACAGAAACAACAGTTGCCAAAAAAGTTTGATTTAACTTTTTGGCAGCTTCTTTTGTTGTACTTTAATCCTTGAATAGCTTTAAAGTGAATCTGTCATAATTTAGCATGATGATATTTATGCTTAAGTACAGCCCCAGGTAGTATAGAGTAACTTGCTGTTTGATGATCATTAGCATGCATTGTTTATTGTTCTTTTTTTTCTCAAAATGTAAGCACAAACATTTAAATATAGATATGTCTATCCATTAGACCCTGGATATTGTATATTTGGTACTGGCAATAAGGAGGGGCATATTATGTTTTTTTTTTTTTTCAAAACTGAGTAATCCTGAACTATTTTGATTTACTACAGATCACAAGAAAATACTGACCAAACCAAGAAGGAAATAATTATCTAAACCTAATTATGGTACATACTGTTTGTTTTTTTCATAAAGTCAATCATGTTTACTTGGAGACAACATGTTGCTACAAATTCATGCATTCTCAAGTTTAGAATGAGCAACAGACAGGTCCACATATTTTAGGTGCATTCTGTATTCAGAACCGCCCCTTCACTTGGTGTGGCTGAATTCACTAGAAAAACTTTCAGAAAGGGACCCACTCTCCTTAATCCTCATCCATTAAAGCGGAGCTCCAGGCTCCTTCAGAAAAAAATAAAATTTAGCAGTTACAAATACTGTAGTTGCAGAATTTTAATATATTAACACCCTTACCTGTCCACAAATCCAGCTGTCTTTTTTTCAAGCCAATTTTTCAGTCAGCTCTCCGGTGCTGCTGCCATCATCTCGGGTAAGGGAAACCAGCAGTGAAGCCTTGCGGCTTCACAGCCAGTTCCCTACTGTTCATGTGCGAAGCACGCCGTGCATTGTGAATGGCCTGGGGGCGGGGGAAGGAGGGCGGGCGAATTTCCAGATGAGTTTGCCATAGCGAAGTCATTCAGAAGTGGGAGCGAGTACCTGTCAAACCCAAGTATCTGCTCCCCCTGAAAGGGGCCAGATGTGGCAGTGGAGAGGGAAAGGGGGCAAATAAGAGGAGCTTGCACCATTTGGGTGGAGCTCCACTTTAAGAAAAGTTCTTTCATTGCTTTGACTGTCTGTAACACAATTTATGAGTGGGAGAGAGAATTTTCTATTAAATTCAGCCCAGAGCCTGAAGCTTTTAACCCCCTGCACACTGGAAGTTCAGGAAGAGGGATACCTGCAGTGAAGATTTCTACCTGATACAGCTGCATTGCATTATGTGGGTCATACTCCATATGGGTAAGTTAGGTCATGAAAGTTGAAAAGTTTCAAAAAATTTTTATCTAAATCTCAGCTTTATTGTGATAGAGCAATCTTTCAAAAGATACTTTTACCATATAATTTCTGAATAGAAGCAGCAAAACCCTTCTGTAGATCTGACAGTACCTGGCACACACTGTTTTTCTAGTTACACAAGTGCCATCAAGACTTGAACTTTATCAGAAACATACTATAGCCACTCTTGCTTATTATTAATGAATTGCATTGAGGATATCAATAAGGGGTGGGGTAGATAAACAAGAACAGCTGTTCTGTACACCTCCACTGATAGAGTGGCTGCCTCAAAGCCTTGCAGTATTTTGAGATGAATGAAAAAGGGGGGAAAGATCAGATAGAGAATAAGCACTGTAAGTATTGAGGAGTACTGTATTGTGTCACACACATGTGACTTGTCTTGCGCTAGTTGAAGAATAAAGTTTAAATTCACACTCGACTTGTCTTGCACTAATTGAAGAATACAGTCAGAACAGAACACTTTGAAATCTTGTTGTTGTTCTAACTAGGTATTAGTGTAGTTATAGTCCATGTGTCATTTGTTTGTCTTACCTTGTAATGATGGGCTCACAGATGTCTCCACAGCACTCAAGGTATGAGTTCAAATCCCAGCCCACCTACCATCCACCAGCTGTGTTTATTTTTTCAGTGCACAAGCAAATTAAAATAAACAAAGAAATGTAAACTGCCCGTTAACTAGTGTGTGATATTTGGAATTCCGCACCATAATATTATTGAATACATACATACCATTGCATGCATTTGAAGAGTTAATATAATAGAATCAGCCAAACTAAAGTGCAATTGGAATTTGCCTATTTTCAGCATATGCTGCTTTGGCTAATTGGCATTCGCTTTTTTTCACCAATACAATCTTTTATTATCCCTCTGTGGCATTTGAACCCATGAGTCCTTCAAGGCCTGAGTTTTTCAATGTAGAAGCACTGACCACTGGCCTATTGGGCTTAGCACAATCATACATAGAAAACACATTTACTAGTGTTTGATGTTTCTTCTGCCTGAGCTATCTTCTCCTTGAGCCATCTCTCCTGCCGCCGCCGCCATCTTCTCCCACTGCTGTTACCCACTAATAAAAAAAAGCCACTCTTTTTCTGTGGCGGTCTTCCATAGCCATCCGATGATGTCATCCTGGGAGCCTGCCCCATGGCTATGTAAGAGATGCCACACAGAGGGTGACAACACAGCGGATGAAGACCGCCACAGAAGAAGAGCAGCTTTTTTTTATTAGTGGGTAACTGGCGGCACGGAAGAACACAGCAGATGGAGAAGATGGCGGCCGCAGGAGAGAAAGCTTGGGGTAAGACAGCTCATGGAGAAGATGGTGGGTGGGAACAATGGCAGGAGAAGACGGCTCAGGGAAGAAGACAGCTTGAAACTTTTTTACAATAAAGGACTTGTCAAAAACCGACTATTTTTTTTTACATTTCACTGCTTTTTTTGGTGAATGGGTAGAGGTACGATGTACCCCATACCCATTTACATAGGAGGCACAGGATTTGGGGTCCCCTTGTTAAAGAGGGCTTCCAGATTCTGAAAAGCCCCCCACCTGCAGCCCCTGACAACCACTGGCCAGGGTTTTTGGGAAGAGGCCCTTGTCCCCATCAACATGGGGACAAGTGCTTTGGGGGACCCCAAAGCACCCTCCCCATGTTGAGGGCATGTGGCCTGGTATGGTTCAGGAGGGGGGTGCTCACTCATTCCCCCTATCCTGACCTCCAGGCTGCATGCTCGGATAAGGGTCTGGTATGGATTTTGGGGGGCCCCATGTCAATTTTTTTTACATTTTAGTGTGGGGTTCCCCTTAAAGTCCATACCAGACCCACAGGTTCTGGTACTGGGGGGGAACCCTATGACATTTTTTCCTTGATTTTTGGAATTTCACACCATAATATTATTGAATAATTACATACCATTGCATGCATTTGAAGAGTTAAAATTATGGAATAAACCAAACTGATATGCATTGGCTAATTATGCTGCTGAGTATAATGCACGTTTTCAGGAGGTGATATCGTTGGTGGGATTCAAAATCATGGCTTGAACCTTTGAAGGTAGTAGGGCATACCACTATGCTTCAGAGCTGAGCATAAACCTACATAGAAAATACATTTACTAATGTTTGATTCTAATTATTATTATAGTAACAGCCATTCTCATGCTGATATGGCATTGGCTAATAGGCATCCGCCTCTTTTCGGGGAATGCCTGTGATTTCAGGGAATGCCTTGTAAACTTGCCTGTCTAGGGACCTCAATTCGCATCGAAGTCGGACCAAAGTAGTACAGGGACAACTTTGAAGTCATGTGACTTGAAGACGCACAGATATGCATGGTACTCATTGAAAATCATGGGGTATGACTTGTCAGGCAACTCTGATGTCCAACGTCACAGGAAAAGTTGCACAAGTGTTAAAGCGGCCTCAGCCCCACTTTGTGAGCGATTTCAGAGACATCAGTGCACTTTCCTGCACAGATGTCTAGTGAAATTGCATAGGTCCCAACTTTCCCTTCTTTGGAACAAAGTCCCTTGGTCCCTCTTTCCTCATTTGTCCCCCATCTTGTTCTGATCTATATTGTTGTATATAAAGTGCACTTTTTATCTTTTAAAAAGAGCTTTCCAGTGCTAAACCTTTCATCTAATTTCTAAATTGCTTTGTTTGAAAAATTCCAAAGCCAATCTAAAGGAATATTATTGGTAGAAAAAAGCACTTGGTTTAACTAATCTTTTTTTGGAATAATTCTCCTTTAAGGAGGCGTGTAAGGGGGGTGTGTCCTATACCTATATACTTTTGCTAATAGGTGTCCCTCATTCCCATCTCAAAAAGTTGTGAGGTAAGAAATCTCCCCCTGAAATCGCCCAAAGTAGTGCAGGAATTACTTTTGGGAATCGGTTTGGCGTTGCACCAATTCGGACAGTTCAGTCAATAGGTGATGATTTGGCCAGCAATTTGACATGTCAGTTCAGAGCTGTGTGAACATGAGTGAAGTTGCATAGATATGAATGGAAATCATGGGGGCAACTTTTCATGTGACTGTGAGTTCCAAAGCTGCATGAAAAGTCATCAAGTGTGAAAGTAACCCGATGAGATTAATTGATAGCAAATTTGAATTAGGCCTCATTTGCACTTGTGCGACCTTAAAATTGCACAGCTTTGCCATGACTTGAAGAAATGCCTGTATAATCTTGTGTTGTATGGACCTCAAATCGGATCAAAGTCAAACCAAGGTAGTGCAGGGACGAATTTGCCCCACTTTCAGGATGCATGAGTGACAATATCGCCAAATTCAAAGGTGTTATCGATGAATCTCATTCACACTGCTGCGAATATATTTTACCAAAACATAAAAACATTCCACATTCTAGCATTCTTAAAAACAAAATAGTTGAAGTAGAAGCAACATTAAAAGTATTTATTTGGGGAAGTTACAATTGTACCATTAGAATCAATGGCTGAAAGTTGCATTGGACTATATAGCGCCGATTTTCACTCTCAAAAACACATTTTAGCCCACCGCTAATTTTGGTATTTACTATAACGCGCTGTAAAAAAGCCATGGGAGTTAAAATAAGAGTAGTTTGCAAGTCTGAGCATGCTCAGTTGTGCTGGCACCTAGATGTACAGAGACAGGGAATTTATCTCTTCTCAGACTTTTAAAGATATTTCAGTGTAGAGATAATTTTTTCACACATTTTAAAAGCAGATTATCTTTAAACAATATACCGCATATTTCAGTACCATTCAAGCCAATGATAGCATGCTCTAAACATTATTTCCACCTGCACTACTCCAGGTTTTAGCAGAGTAAGGGTTTGGGCGCTATTTATTTTCAGGGAACTATAGTAAATTCGATTGTGGGAGTATTTTTTCACCAGCGCTATAGTGAATACTGTTTTAGCACTAATTAGAGGTTATTTTGCGGTAATTAGCGCTAATTAGCACTGCGGCGCTATAGTAAATGACCCCCAGTATGTCACAATTTAGTTACTGTATTAAAAACTAGACACGTTTCATTTTGGCAGATGACAAGTTTCCATTATTCTTCCAAATAGCATTATAATTGTAAAAGTTTTCTTATCTGTTTTTTGCTGTGGTACATTCTAGATTGCATTCTGCTTTTTACAGTGATACATTTCTTTCTGTTATTACATTTTATCATTTTGTATTAAACAAATATGTCATTCTAGGACATTTTGTAATTATTGCAGGAATTACGCACTTTGGAAAAATATTATCTGTGCAATGTATTCAATATAAGTCTGTTAAATGTAAGTTAAAAAAAATGGTTTGGCTTAGTTCCTTCTTACTGAAATACATATTTAGGGCCAGGTTTTCAAAAAAGAAGATTGTACCAAGAAAGTGGAGGAAATTTGATGACTTCTTATAACAGGCTTATTTGTGGTAGAAATGATCATCTATTTATACTTAGTGTATAGGCAATAACAAACCATTTTTTTAAAACTGTAAGCTTACAAGTATGCAACTGTTTGAAAATAGTTCAAGTGTTTATTAACAGCAGTTCATCTGAGAAAACTTTGATGACTTGTGCAATGTTTGTTAGATGTACAGTATGTGCAAAAGTGATCAATTAATTAATTAATCCAGAAAATCGTTCAAAATAATCCAATAACTTTATTCCATAGAAGGTTCCTCTTGTCAATGCTAGTTAAATGCATTAACCCATAACAGCAATTCACAATTAGTTTTGTACCAGTCTCCAGCAGAGTAAAATCTGATTGGTTGCTATGGGCTACTTTTTTAAGAATTGACACTACTATCCAAAGATCTGCATTGTGGGCCTCAGTGCCATACAACCCATAAAATCTTTAGAAATTCCCTGATCTTTACTGTCGTATGTGTACCACAGTCTCCATTCAATTCACTGGGTATCCCATCTGCTGGATGATATATTTAACCATTTCAATAATGCTTTCACCCCCTTTTCAGATTTTCAGATTTCAGTGCTGTCACACTTTGAATGACAGTTACACAATCATACAACACTGTACCCAAATTCATTTTTTATCCGTTTTTTTTGAGACAGATAGAGACAGAGCTTACTTTTGGTGGTATTTAATCACCACTGGGTTGTTTTTTTTTTTTTTTTTTTTGCTATAGTAAACAAAAAAAAAAAATGAAAATGTTGGTATTTTGTTAGTTTATGTTACAATAATTTTCATATAAATAATTTTTCTTCATAAATGTAAGCCATGATGTATTCTGCTACATTTATTTGATACAAATAACCTAAATCAGTGTGTATTATTATGACAAGGTGTGTGTGTGTGTGTGTGTGTATGTATGTATGTATGTATGTATGTATGTGTATATATATATATATATATATATATATATATATATATTTGAAAATTGATCTTACCTGATGTACTGATGGCCTATCTTAATTTTTGAGAACCTAAAATGCCAGGACAGTACAAATACCCCCAAAATAACCCTCTTTTGGAAAGTAGACACCCCAAGGTATTTAGTAACAGGCAGGGTGGGTTTATTGAAGTTGCCATTTTTGTCATAATTTTTGGGAAAAAGGAAGAAATTAAATAACATTTTTTTTTCACAATACTGTTTTTTTTACATACTGTCATCAGAGTAGTACAGTGTCACCATATGACTAGTGAACATGGACACTGACTGGCAACAGTATGTAAAAAATGTTTATATATATTTTTTTTAAATCATAGTGACACTGTACTGCTCTGGGGAAGGCGATCAGGATTTTTTTACACTATGATTGCTTACAAAAGTGTTTATCACTGTATAAGCAGTAATTTTTGACCTGTGAATGCCATCCTTTGATACATTGTGCACTATTGTGATAGCTGTGATTGGCCACAGCTATCACATATTACAGATCCATTGTGATTGGCCCTGTATCATGTGGTCACTGTGACCAATCACATAGATCACAATAGTACACAATGCCTATGAATGACAAGCCATTATGCTTTTACACATGGTACCAGGGCCATGCATAGCAGCCCTATTTTAGCAACCTTTAGTAGTAATAAATCCTTTAAGAGCAGCTATCATTGGCTCTATTTCCTTTTTGTAGCAGCAGTCCAATAATAATCATTCCTCTGACCCTGTGTGAGCAGTCACAGGTATTTTAAAATGTTGAGAAATTAGGTCTCAGTGCAATCTTCATCCAGCAGCAGCTTTCTTCAACTCTTCAGCTTGGAAGACTTTTCTAAATATGATCCCTCTAGGTGGCCAACTTCCTGGTCTAGTTTCTCTGAAGATATTCCTTCTGGGTGGCACATTTGTGTTTCATTAAGAGATGCTTTCTACAAGCTTTCTAAGGTCTTAGAGCAGGCCAGCTTAGATTCCTTTTTTTAAAGCCCCGGAGAGCAAACCCTTCTAAAAGGTTACTCCTAATATTTATTCATTCCCTATAGTTCACATCACTGACATTAAACCCTTGATTGGGTAGGCAAGATCTCTGCAATGAAATGAAACATTTCCTTTAGCTTTAACAGCAGGCAAATAACTAGCTACATTTTTAAAATACACGTATGTGGATTGGCTTTTCTGTCAACAGCCACTGTCACCTTTGTGATTCATACAACTTTGCCAGACAGCAAACCAGTAAAGCAACATTATTTTCTCTGTCATAATTAAGAAATACAGTAGTATCACATATCTGCCTACTGCTTTCTGATTGGACAATGAAGGACCTGCAGCAGACTGATATGTCATCAACTCTGCTCACTCTGCTCTTTCCTTCTGTCAGCATGTTTCCTGTCACCACATGCACGTTACAGCAGAGTCTGATTGGCTCCTAATACTGCTCTTCCCTTTTCCAGAAAGATTACTGCTGTGCAAAAAAAAAAGGGGTTAATTGCAAGACAGATTTAGGTACTTGTGTTACCTGTATGCAAAAATACATATAGTACTTTTAGAGCAATACACACCCTGCATTAATTTGTGTTTTTTTTATATATGTATATTTGCCTGGAGTTCAGCCTTAAGGTAAAGCTAACAATAACAACCTGTGTTCACTAAAAATATCAGTGTTCCCCTTGAGATCAACGTAAATTTTATGGAACTTTAAGGAAAGAGTAGATAATCAAATATTACCACGACAATATGTGGTAACTGCATATGGGAGAGGTACAAACGAAAATTAATAAGAAAGTCCTTATGTTATGGAAATATTCTGCTGTGTATTAACACATGTCATGTACACTGTTGTCTGTTAGTAGGTATGAAATAGGAAAATACCAAATAAGTTAACGAATGTTAGAAGATTTAACCAAATATTCAGTCAAAAGTACAATTTTTTGGAAAAAATAATCAGTGTTTATAGTTTTAACAGTACTCTACCTCTTGTATACTTTTAATCATGCTTATTTTAAAGGCCTTTTATATATAAAAACATACACATGTAGATATGTAAGTCAGATTATTAAAGCTGAACTCTGGGCAGATAAAAAATATAAACAATATAAGTTATTTATTTAAAAAAAACACTAAAGTGTATTTATACCCCAAAGCAAAAAATTGTATGTAGTTTTCTTTTTTCAGATTTCTTCCCTACAGTATATTTTCACCTGTACCTCACATGGGATTAGTATTTTACAAAAGGAAGATAAGACATGGCATTTTTGACAAGACCAGTATTTGCTGAAAATGTTCTTAGCCTGAAAAATCACAATTAATGCAGCCATCACACCTAAGGACTGGGGATGAGCCGAACACCTCCCTGTTCGGTTTGCACCAGAACATGCAAACAGGAAAAAAGTTAGTTCGAACACGCGAACAGCGTTAAAGTCTATGGGACGCAAACATGAATAATCAAAAGTGCTAATTTTAAAGGCTTATATGCAAGTTATTGTCATAAAAAGTGTTTGGGGACCTGGGTCCTGCCCCAGGGGACATGGATCAATGCAAAAAAAAGTTTTAAAAACGTCAGTTTTTTCGGGAGCAGTGATTTTAATAATGCTTAAAGTGAAACAATAAAAGTGTAATATCCCTTTAAATTTCATACCTGGGGGGTGTCTATAGTATGCCTGTAAAGAGGCGCATGTTTCCTGTGTTTAGAACAGTCTGACAGCAAAATGACATTTCAAAGGAAAAAAAAAAAAAAAGTCATTTAAAACTACTCGCGGCTATTAATGCATTGCCGGTCCGACAATACACATAGAAGTTCATTGATAAAAATGGCATGGGAATTCCCCACAGGGGAACCCCGAACCAAAATTTAAAAAAAAAATGATGTGGGGGTCCCCCTAAATTCCATACCAGGCCCTTCAGGTCTGGTATGGATATTAAGGGGAACCCCGGCCAAAATTAAAAAAAAAAAAAAATGACGTGGGGGGTCCCCCTAAATTCCATACCAGACCCTTCAGGTCTGGTATGTATTTTAAGGGGAACCCCGCACCAAAATTAAAAAAAAAAAAACGGCGCGAGGCCCCCCAAAAATCCATACCAGACCCTTATCCGAGCACGCAACCCGGCAGGCTGCAGGAAAAGAGGGGGGGACGAGAGAGTGGCCCCCCTGAACTGTACCAGGCCACATGCCCTCAACATTGGGAGGGTGCTTTGGGGTAGCCCCCCAAAACACCTTGTCCCCATGTTGATGAGGACAAGGGCCTCATCCCCAAAACCCTGACTGGTGGTTGTGGGGGTCTGCGGGCGGGGGGCTTATCGGAATCTGGAAGCCCCCTTTAACAAGGAGACCCCCAGATCCCGGCCCTCCCCCCTGTGTGAAATGGTAAGGGGGTACTTTGTACCCCTACCATTTCACTAAAAAACTGTCAAAAATATTAAAAATGACAAGAGACAGTTTTTGACAATTCCTTTATTTAAATGCTTCTTCTTTCTTCTAACTTCCTTCATCTTCTTCTTCTTCTGGTTCTTCTAGTTCTTCTGGTTATTCCTCCGGTGTTCTCGTCCAGCATCTCCTCCACGGCGTCTTCTTCACTTCTTCTCCTCGGGCTGCTCCGCATCCAAAGGCATGGAGGGAGGCTCCTGCTCTTCTCTTCATCTTCTTCTTTTCTTCATCTTCTTCTCTTCTTCATATTCTTCTCTTCTTCATCTTCTTCTCTGGGCTGCTCCGCATCCATGGCATGGAGGGAGGCTCCCGCTGTGTGACGCTTCTCCTTTTCTAACGGGTCTTAAATAACGGGGGCGGAGCCACCCGGTGACCCCACCCCCTCTGACGGGACTTCCCTGTGACGTCACGGGGAATGCCACAGGGAAGTCCCGTCATGTCCCGTGCGTCAGAGGGTGGCGGGGTCACTGGGTGGCTCCGCCCCCCATTATTTAAGACCCGTCAGAAAAGGAGAAGCATCACACAGGGGGAGGGCCGGGATCTGGGGGTCCCCTTGTTAAAGGGGGCTTCCAGATTCCGATAAGTCCCCTGCCCGCAGACCCCCACAACCACTGGCAAGGGTTGTGGGGATGAGGCCCTTTTCCTCATCAACGTGTGGACAAGGTGTTTTGGGGGGCTACCCCAAAGCACCCTCCCAATGTTGAGGACATGTGGCCTGGTAGGGTTCAGGAGGGGGGGCACTCTCTCGCCCCCCCTCTTTTCCTGCGGCCTGCCAGGTTGCGTGCTCGGATAAGGGTCTGGTATGGATTTTTGGGGGGACCCACGCCGTTTTTTTTTTTTAATTTTGGCGCGGGGTTCCCCTTAAAAATCCATACCAGATCTGAAGGCCCTGGTATGGAATTTAGGGGGAACCCCCACGTCATTTTTTTTTTAATTTTGGCCGGGTTTCCCCTTAATATCCATACCAGACCTGAAGGGCCTGGTTTGGAATTTAGGGGGACCCCCCACATAATTTTTTTTTATTTTGGTTCAGGGTTCCCCTGTGGGGAATTCCCATGCCGTTTTTATCATTGAACTTCTATGTGTATTGTCGGACCGGCAATGCATTAATAGCCGCGAGTAGTTTTAAATGACTTTTTTTCCTTTGAAATGTCATTTTGCTGTCAGACTGTTCTAAACACGGGAAACACGCGCCCCTTTACAGGCATACTATAGACACCCCCCAGCTACAAAATTTAAAGGGATATTACACTTTTATTGTTTCACTTTAAGCATTATTAAAATCACTGCTCCCAAAAAACTGCAGTTTTAAAACTTTTTTTTGCATTGATCCATGTCCCATGGGGCCGGACCCAGGTCCCCAAACACTTTTTATGACAATACCATGCATATAAGCCTTTAAAATTAGCACTTTTGATTTCTCCCATAGACTTTTAAAGGGTGTTCCGCGGCATTCGAATTTGCCGCAAACACCTCAAATTGTTCGCTGTTTGGCGAACTTGCAAACAGCCTATGTTCGAGTCAAACATGAGTTCGACTCGAACTCAAAGCTCATCCCTACTAAGGACTGGTAACATAGTACATTTTTTAGTTTTGAGCATAGATACATTTTAAATGCAGCTATGAAGTACATAAATTTAACTTGATATAAAACTTCTGTAATCCCTTGTACACTGGAATTCAGACTAGCAGAGGAAGGTGCAGCTACATAAGCCAATGTGCTGGCATTGAACATGCTGACAGAAGGAAAGAGCAGTCTTTACTAGTATGGTGACCAAACTGTATTGCTTAGTTACAGCAGAGAAAATTCAGGTCAGTAACTTGGCTGCACTGTCTAATGGATAGTATGTAAATAGCAGAGCTGAAAGGACAGCAATACAATTTTTTTAGCAGTTAAACAACTGCAATGCATGTACTTTTTTTTAGTATTTTATCTGTATTTTTAGTTGTTTGGTTTAAATTTAAGGCATATTTAAAGTCAAATCACCCGTTTTTTTATTGCTGTCTGTGTCCCCACTAGGGACATTCAACCTTTTTTCTCTCTTACCTAGAAATAGGAGGCCTCCCTGTAAAGCTAAATCTGAAAAATACATATGATTCTGTATTTAAGATCTTATCATCAAAATCATATTCAAAAGCATGTATGGTCCTTTGACAAATAAGTACACTAACATTACTAATTGAGCATTTACAATTAATCATTTATCAGATGTTTCAGCTCATAGAAAACTAGACAATGATAAACCAATTCACACTGAAAAGTGGTCTGCTCTATTCCTAATTCCAACAAGACTATTGGCTATGCTCATTTATGTTCTGCAGGTGTCAGATTAAAGTTTAAGGGCCAAGTGCAGTCATTATAAAATGCCATACAAGCTGTAGCTTCCCCACATATTGATTGCATAATCCAAAAACAGGAAACCATGCAGGATGTAGCAATATCATTAGCATTGATGAATATTCATGCACTGAATGATTCATTTATTGTGCACTGAGGAATTCCCTCAAAGAATCAAAAATAGCCTAGTAAACCTGGAAACACTTCCTAGGAGATTAAAGAGAGAAATAAAGCATACACATGCTTTAAGACTATATAACTGTAATTTAGTTATTATCTGGATGCAATCACAATTAAACTAGGTAATAAAATAAAAAAACATGATATTATATATCAATAAATATGCTTAAAACATGAAATGACTGTCTGTTGTGGCACTTTTTTGTTGAAAGATCCAGAATGATTTCATATATCACAACTGTAAAGAGTGCACCATTGTCAAGGCTGACAGCTTACACTTTAAATCTAATTATGTGTTGTCTTCTCTGCAGGTGTCAGGTTTGTAGATGTTGTAATCAGTCTCTTCCTTGTTCAGATGCCTTGCAAAGATAGGCAAAGAATCCCCAAGATATGTAATGCATGATAGTACATGTGTTTTTGATAAATTACTTTATATACGGGTTTGATATCACCTGGCTTGTCACTTATCCGGATTGCTTTTTTCCTGTATTATATAGAATATATGAAGCATGCATATCACCCCCACCTCTAATTTCTGTATGTAGAGCAGTGTTATTAAAGTGCAACACAAGATTGCATAGACAATATGATGCAGTTTTTGTGAGTGCCCCCGTATCTTATCCTTTAATCCTGCCAGTTGATTTTTCAACTTCCCTTAACAGGTCAAATTGTCCAGTAAAAATCTGAATCATAGGGACAAACCTTTTAACAGCAACAGAGGTATTTACACTGATTAGCTTTTATTCATATGGTTTAAAGCTTTCCAAAGGGGAAAAAACTGTTGCTGTAATTTACTAAAATATATTAGTTTAGTTATGCTTTAATTTGTTTGTCTCTGTTTACATGTCTACACTTCTGTGCAATTTCACTATGGAATGAACAGAGTTGTCACCATATAACAAGTAAGAAAAAATAATAAATTTACTGACATGAGCAACGAGTAATAAAAATTATGTTTCGGGGAGACTCAGAATAACCAATACTGCTGTGTTAATGCTACTGCAGCAGATGTGTGATTTTTTTACTTTGTCCCCCCTTTAAACATTTTTAACCACCAAAACAACCATACATTGTTGTCAACATCCCTTGAAATATGGAAATTTATAAGTTAGTACCCCCAGTACAATGGGACTTTAGTGGCAACACATAGACCAAAATATTTATAAAATGCATAATTTTATTAAATACATAGATAAAAAATCGGTGTATACATCAATGTGTTAAAACATGACATAACATAGTAGAGTAAATACTGATAGAAAATTGAATGCTGTGTTGAAGATGAAGATTTTTTTCTCTTATGTCCAATGCGTTTCAGGAAAAAACTTTGACCCCTTCTTCAGGGTCATTTGCAAAGAGAAGATCATAAGATCAAAGCATTCTATAACAGAACATAGCATAATTAGACATAGATACAGGGATGTATTGTACTCATGATACAAGAGATGGAACAGAAATGTGATTGCATACCTAAGGAGCCATCAGCACAGAGGTCATAGTGTATGTAAACATAAATTAATAGTCTGCCAAGGTTGGAAGAGTCTCCCACGCTCACCCCAAAGGGGATATTGAGGCCTCAGATGCTCCACACAAGGATCCAAGATATGACCCCCAAACCTAATATTGAATGATTTCCAAATGCAAGTAGAGGGCCATGGTCAGTGGTGGAGGGGACAATAATGAATAGGGGGGTCTGTAACAAGAAATAACAAATGAAGAAAGCAAGATGAGCAGAGGAAAGACGATGGAACAAGAGTGTATATAGATGAAGTTATCACATAAATCCCCAGCAGAGATGGAACAGAAGAATGCTCTCCAATATTTATTATAGGTAACAACCCATAACTAATCTGTAAAGCCAAGCCCCATATGTTATGTATAGTTGTAAAATTCAAACCCCAAGGGTTCCCAAAGGATACACACATATATAGGGGTAAATACAACAAACATAGTAGGGGCCCCAGGAACATTGCCATAAACCCCCTACACAAAAGATGCAGCATACAGGTCCCCCCAGGCAAAAGAAGCCTTACATACAAATAACCACTAACCGCAAAAGTAAGCCTGGACTGTATACCTTGATGGTCTGAGATCCAACAACACGACTGTCTTAAGAATGGAGTGGCAGCGTACCATCCTATATGCATCTAAAGACACTAGCGGATGCGCAGTGCATGCAACGTAGCCAGGCATTATCACGCACGCATGCCACGGCCGAGCACGAATCACTCAGCCAGTGCCAGGGGTCGGCATCATGTCACTTCCTTGGGGGTCATTAGTAGTCCTTTATATAGCGGTGAGGTGGGGGGTCCACACCCCAGATGACGGCTCTTTAGCAGAAACATGTTGGGTGGACCCCTCACCATTACCGCTACTTGATCTTTGAAACTGTTGATGATCCACGAAAATGTGAGTTTGTTTTTTAATATCTTTAATAAACCAGTACCTACGTTATCACGATATGTGAGTCTTTTTCATCTATTCCTCACATGGCATATGAATACCCGTTTGTGGCCTTCCATTGAGATATTAATCCTATGACTGTTAAGATTCACTGTGGACGCCAAGCAGTTGCCCTAATTTGAAGTACTTTGAGGATACGCTAAAGGGGAATACCTTTCCGACCAGTTGGTCATTATGCCTATTTGACCTGGTTGACATAAGTCTTTCCAGGTCAACAACCTCTGGTAAGCCTTTAGATCTTCAGGTGATGGCTTTTCCCTATCATTATTGCCTTTCCCGGGAATTCTGGTTGTTTCTACATAGCCTCTTCATATATCTCTGTTCCAAACTTCAATCCAATATGGGCATCTAAAATGCTACACTTGTGCGTCCCGCTGGTCTCATAGCCTGTTTTGACTTGGCCGGCATATGCCGTTCCAAGTCATTTGCATCTGGTAAGTCCCCTATGACCCTAGGTGGTGGCTTCCTCACTCCTTCTTTTTGTTTACACTGTTGGTGGACTTTAATTTGCTGCGCCAATTCATCTTTTTGGACTTTATTATTTATTTATTTGTTATCACTCTTCACATGCCTTGTTACACACATGTTTTGATTAATTTATATGTTTATATATATATATATGCCTTTTGGTATATGGTATAGTGTATACACAATATATTGCTCTTAATTGAATTGAATTGAAAATTTCCTCATACATTGGTTCACACCTTTTGCATATTATATAGGTGATATTTAGTTCTTCATATCACAATTAACTGAATGGTTTACCTATTTATTACTTTTGATTTGAGATATGTCACTTATGTTACTATGAATCCTTTTTTGAGTTTATAGCGCCACACTTTTTACACATATTTACTAACCGCAAAAGTAAGCCAAGACTGTATACTTAATAGTCTAAGATCCAACAACACGACTGTCTTAAGAATGGAGTGGCAGCGTACCATCCTATATGCATCTAAAGACACTAGCAGACACACAAAGGAGGCAGCCCCAAGGGAGGAAATAAGGGAAGCCCAGAAGACTGGATGACCCTGAGCATTACCCAAAACCTTCTTCAGGTGGCATTCAAAGCTGCCCATCTGCAATGGGCGGGAGCATACTGAGGTCCCAAGAGCATGGCAGACCCAAAGCCCTTTGCATAGGAGAGAAAAAAATATGATAAAGCTAACATACAAAATGATAGTAAATTCACTAGATCAATGTGCTAATAACACCAGGGTACAACCATATAGGGGTGCATTAAATCTTCCCTGATACAAATAAAGGGAGAGAGAATATGGCAGATCAAAACAGTTAACATCTCTTTACAGGACATGAACAGATGAATGCATATAAACACAATACAACATAGATTTTCAACATATTAACAACAAGGGGAACGATGTGGATAAAAGCCCATCAGACACCCTAAATTAACCTTAGTACTTTTCAACAGGTGGGGACCCCAGATTACTCTTTTTCACATGCTCCTGAAGAGAATCCTTCCAAAAATGGACGAAAACTCAACTGACTATTTAGGCCTGAGGGAGAGGTTGCCTCTAGTTCTGCAATCCAGCGTGCCTCACGCTGGAGGATGAGCTTGTTCCAGTCTCCCCCCTTGGAGTGGGGGGTGCATCCAGTCCAGGATGAGAAACTGAACATGGCGAAAGAAACCCTGATGATGTTCTCTGACATGTCTACCCAGAGGTACCTCTGAGTTTGCAGTTTGCATACTAAGAATAAGTCTATATGCCCTTTTAGAAAATTCTAATTTGGTTTTACCCACATAAAATGTATTACATTGACATGTTAAATTGCCAACCCACAGAATTTTCCATAATGATATATAAAGGATTTATCAATTCTTCTTTGACTATAGACCATTATTACTATAAGACGGAAATATGGTTGAAGTCCCCAGATCACATAGGACTCTATCAGGTGATTGAGCCCATCAACAACATCTGTCATTTATAAGTACTGGTTTAGTATGGAATTACTCTTTAGATACAGTAGCAAAAGTTGACTTATTACTGCTTTTCTGATAAAATAAAGTGATTCTCTGACAGCCTACTCTAGCTTAGATTTATCATAGTTTTACAACATCTGGTAAATGACACAATGGAACATCTGCTGTTTCACAATGTAAATAGTTGTGTTGTTAATCAAACTGCCTGTTGACTCACTGTGTAGATTATCTACCATGTCAACTTCAATTCACAAATCGCATTCAAATAAATATGTATTATCTGTAATAACAAAGACAAAACTTGGCTTGCTAATCTAGAGTAGAGCAAATATTTTACTTCCTAAAATGTTTGTATCTAGATCTTGCTAACACATAAAAACTTGAATACTCCAATTAAATTGCTGCAGATGTTGCTCTAGCATCACAACCACAATGTGATTTAATGAGGGTCTGTAATGCAAAAATAAACCTTATAAAGCTCATGCCGATTATATATGAAAAATCCTAATGTCCAGTATCTGTAGCGCCCTTCAATAAATAATTTATATTGTATGCTACCTTTTTTTGATAATGTTGTTGCTACAAATCAAACAAATCACCATAATTTAAAAAATTCAATGGAGAGTAATGAAGTTGAACAAAAACTGCTTATATTAACTTTAAGTTTAGTTTGATCTTTATATCTGCATACATAGTACACAAATAATTTAAAAAAATTGAAAAATCTATTCAAGGAAGAGAATTAATATATACACTCACCGGCCACTTTATTTGGTACACCTTGCTAGTACCAGGTGGGACCTCCTTTTGCCTTCAGAACTGCCTTAATTCTTTGTGGTATAGATTCAACACGGTGTTGGAAACATTTCTCAGAGATTTTGGTCCACATTGACATGATAGCATCACGCAGCTGCTGCAGATTTGTTGGCTGCACATCCATGATGCGAATCTCCCAGTCCACCACATCCCAAAGGTGCTCTATTGGATTGAGATCTGGTGACTGTGGAGGCTATTGGAGTACAGTGAACTCATTGTCATGTTCAAGAAAGTTAATCTGAGCTTTGTGACGTGGTGAATTATCCTGAAGTAGCCATCAGAAGAAAGTACACTTTAGTCATAAAGGTATGGATATGGTCAGCAACAATACTCAGGTAGGTAGTGACATTTAAACAATGCTCAGTTGAGGCCTAAGAGGCCCAAAGTGTGCTAAGAAAATATCCCCCTCACCATTGCCACCATAAGCCTGAACCATTGATACAAGACAGGATGGATCCATGCTTTCATTTTGCTTACGCCAAATTCTGACCATACCATCTGAATGTCGCAGCTGAAATCGAGACTCATCAGATCAGGCAAGGTTTTTCTAATCTTCTAATGTCCCATTTTGGTGAGCCAGTTCATTTTGATGAGCCTCAGTTTCCTGTTCTTAGCTGACAGTAGGGATGAGCCGAACACCCCCTGTTCGGTTCGCAACAGAACATGCGAACAGGAAAAAAGTTTGTTCAAACACGCGAACACCGTTAAAGTCTATGGGACACGAACATGAATAATCAAAAGTGCTAATTTTAAAGGCTTATATGCAAGTTATTGTCATAAAAAGTGTTCGTGGACCTGGGTCCTGCCCCAGGGGACATGGATCAATGCAAAAAAAAGTTTTAAAAACGGCCGTTTTTTTCGGGAGCAGTGGTTTTAATAATGCTTAAAGTCAAACAATAAAAGTGTAATATCCCTTTAAATTTCGTAGCTGGGGGGCGTCTATAGTATGCCTGTAAAGGGGCACATGTTTCCCGTGTTTAGAACAGTCTGACAGCAAAATGACATTTCGAAGGAGAAAACCCATTTAAAACTACTCGCGGCTATTGCATTGCCGACAATACACACAGCAGGTCATTGATAAAAACGGCATGGGAATTCCCCACAGGGGAACCCCGAACCAAAATGTAAAAAAAAAAATTTAAAGGAATATTATACTTTTATTGTTTGACTTTAAGCATTATTAAAATCACTGCTCCTGAAAAAACGGACGTTTTTAAAACTTTTTTTTGCATTGATCCATGTCCCCTGGGGCAGGACCCAGGTCCCCAAACACTTTTTATGACAATAACTTGCATATAAGCCTTTAAAATTAGCACTTTTGATTTCTCCCATAGACTTTTAAAGGGTGTTACGCGGCATTCGAATTTGCCGCGAACACCCCAAATTGTTAGCTGTTCGGCGAACTTGCGAACAGCCAATGATCGAGTTGAACATGAGTTCAACTCGAACTCGAAGCTCATCCCTAGCTGACAGGAGTGGCACCCAGTGTGTGGCCTTTTTCTGCTGTATCTATGTATCCATCTGCTTCAAGGTTCAATGTGTTGTGTATTCAGAGATGGTATTCTGCATACCTTGGTTGAAACGCATGTTTATTTGACTTACTGTTGTCTTTCATCATCTCAAACCAGTCTGCCCATTCTCCTCTAATCTCTGACATCAAAAAGGAATTTTCGCCCACATAACTACCGCTCACTGGATATTTTCTCTTTTTCAGACCATTCTCTGTAAACCCTAGAGATGGTCGTGAGTGAAAGTCCCAGTAGATCAGCAGTTTTTGAAATACTCAGACCAGCCCGTCTGGCACCAACAACCAATGCCACGTTCAAAGTCACTTAAATCTCCTTTCTTCCCTATTCTGATGCTCGATTTGACCTTCAGCAAGTTGTCTTCACCATGTCTAGATGCCTAAATGCATTGAGTTACTGCCATGTGATTGGCTGATTAGCAATTTTGCTACCAAGCAATTGAATAATAAAGTGGGATCACGTGATGACGCCGCGTCATTACCAGATGGAAACATACTTGTTTTTATTGTATATACATGCAAGTTTTTCTCTCTTATGGTGAGTGTGTTTTTTGGAATTAGTTTTAATAAACCCCTTTTTTTTTTTACATACTGCAGCATGAGATTTCTATTTGTTTTATTGGCATTTTATATCTGGCGGCGTCCCTGTTGTATGGCGTCCATCTGATGTGGAAGGAGCACTTGATGTTTGGCATCTGATTGATCCAATGTGTAAAAAACGCAAGTGACCGCTATATTAGGTGGTGAACTTTCTTTTTAAACACCTTCATTAATTAGCGCTGCACCCTTTTGTGTGTATGTGCGCGTGTATGTATATATATATATATATATATATATATATATATATATATATATATATATACATAGGAAAATACACATATTTATGAATGCTTTTAATTTTACTAAGATGCTGTATAAGGTTAGTGCACTTAGTTTTCAGTAGCTCATTTGTGCTAAGAGTAGCAATCACGTACTAAACAGATGGAACAAATGGCTCCCTATGGTGTAAGCTACACAAGTAGCATGTGGTAAACTGTAGTAGTGATCAATCACATACAGCAGTAACATACTGTATTATGATCATTTGAGATAAAAGACTAATTGAAGTCACAGAAATGCTGTAGATATTCAGTTAGGTAGACATTGTGCTCAGATCCTCTATTTTGATACCCCAATCTTCACTTTGCAGTAATAGGTTCACTACATACGGTATGACTGTGCAGTCCAAGAGGCACCAGAATTTAACCACATTGCCCAGTGCATATTGTAATTTGACTGTCTTGACCAGGCATGTTCACTCTCTCAGCACTATTGAGCGTAAGAACGAGTTTGGGTTTTACTCATGTTAAAATTGATAGCAGTAGAGGACAGTCATAAAAATGGTGTGAGACTTCAGTAATCTCTGCTTCTTGATACTTATGTAGTGTGCATTTGGGGCTGCTCACCTGCATCCTCTTCATGGAACAGGGGCTGTGTTCATACTGCCACTGCTTCATATTAGGCATTAATTGGATGCATATATGAAGCACCTGGAAGTTAGAGATGCTGCAGGAAAGAAAATGGCCTGTTCACGCTATACAGGCATAATTGCTCATCTGAATGAGGCCTTAAGGCAAAATTCATTTCAGTGCTGTTTCAACAAACTGTTTAACCACTTCAATATAAGGCATTTTCAACCCCTTCCTGCCCAATTTTCAGTTTTCAGCGCTGTCGTGTTTTAAATGACAATCGCGTGGTCATGCAACACTGTACCCAAATTAATTATTTTTATCATTCTTTCCCCACAAATAGAGCTTTCTTTTGGTGGTATTTGATCACCTCTGCGGTTTTTAAGTCTTGCGCTATAAACAAAACAAGAGTGACAAGTTTAAAAAAAAAAATTTTTTTACTTTTTGCTATAATAAATATCCCATTTTTTTTTTTAAAAAATATATTTTTCCTCAGTTTAGGCCAATATGTATTCTTCTACATATGTTTGGTAAAAAAAAAAGTCACAATAAGCATATATTGATTGGTTTGCGCAAAAGTTATAGTGTCTACAGCATAGGGGATAGATTTATGACATTTTTATAATTTTTTTTTACTAGTAATGGCGACGATCTGCAATTTTTATTGTCACTGTGACATTGCGGCGGACATATCAGACACTTTTGACACTATTTTGGGACCATTCACATTTATACAGTGATCAGTGCTATAAAAATGCACTAATTACTGTATAAATGTCACTGGCAGGGAAGGGGTTAAGACTAGGGGGCGATCAAGGGGTTAAATGTGTTACCTAGGGAGTGATTCTAACTGTAGGGGGGGACTCACAAGGGGAGGAGACTGATCAGTGTTCCTCTGTACTGGGAACACACGATCAGTCTCCTCTCCCCTGACAGAATGTGGATCTGTGTGTTTACTGTTACTGGCAATCGCGGGTGCCCGGCGGACATCGTGGCCGCCGGGCACGTGTATCGGCTCCCGAGTGACAAGGCAGGCATGCGCGCGTGCCTCTAGATGCCCAGGAAGCCCAGGATGTGATATGACACCTGTCCAGGATGGGAGATCCCTCCTGCGGATGTCATATTACTATGGGCAGGGAAGGAAGTGGTTAAGCAACACTGGGCTATCACCACATGTAACTTAACATTGAAGAAGAACTATGTCCTTCTGTTACAAAAAATGGCTGCAGCCCAAATTTACATGTGCATCTGCGCTTTCAGTTTTCTCTTAGTTTCCCTGTAAGGTCCCAAAGATACCCATGACACATGCCAATGAAGCCCACCTAATGCAGCTTTTTGTGATAGTGTGGCAGCAATATTGCACTGCTCCTGAGTTCAAAACAGCATTGTCTCATTCATATAGACTGTGCGAGGTGTGGCTATCAGCATTGTCACTACTGATTCACAAGCCTGTAGCTTGTCAGTCAGCACCTAGTCTTGCCCACTGTATTTTAGATTGACAGCACTGCCTCTATTGCTTATAGAGGAAGTAAAGTTCCATGTATTATTTGTACCTATAGGTAAGCCTATAATAAGGCTTCCCAATAGGCACTGTAAATATCTCCTAAATATGCGCCGTTTAGGAGATATTTACTGTATATGCAGCTGATTACCTCATCGGCGTATGCGCTTGAAGGAACGGCCACCCATACCATGTCTTCAGAAGCCTGTGCCATGACCGGCAGCTCGCAGGCGCATACGCGGGAGTGACGTCACATGGCTCCGGCCTGTCACACAACCGGAGTCCATGGATCAGGAAGGAAGACGGGCGAAGATGGATGCGGCCTCCATCGGGGATGATGAGGGCTTCGTTTGCAGGTAAGTTTAACATAATGTGCTAGTATGCGTTCCATACTAGCACATTATGCCTTTACTTTTGCAGGTCAGAAAAAAAGGCCCTTTAAATCCACCATTGTGAGCAGAAGTGTCTGGAAGGGGGAAGTGTGTGAGAATGAAATGAAGAAAGAGCTGGATCAGTAAGGAAAGGTGAAGCAAAGTTTTTTTTTTTTGTTACTTTATGAGCCCTGTGCATTTCATAGTAACTCTATTTGATACTTAATTAGACTGTAATACAGGAGCCTTTAGTTGTAGTTTAATACTAACCACAATGCATAAGCTAGCAGATAGAAAAAGAGCTATGATCATCTTATTTAGAAATACAGTGGCGACATCCTGTTCACAGTGCCCTAATCACATCAGATCACTTTAATCAGCCTCTCTACTCAGCCTGAAATGTTTCAAAGATGAAGACAATGGTTTGAACTTAGCTACACAGGAAATGTTAATACACTGCAGAATATAATGTACATCAATCTCTGTCAAGGTATGAAACATTTCACATATTTTTGTGGATGTCAACAGCTTTCTTATGAACGCTTTTGGGTATAGTAGCATACAGCAAGTAGTAATTAATCTCTAGACAAAAAAAACAGCTTTTTCTGCAAGCAGCAATGCACCATCTTAGACAAGATTTCAAATCTTTCCCTGTGCGTGGGTGCTGCACAATGGCATCTCTTTCATGCATGTATGTTTTAAACTTTTGATGCTACAAAGCCTTAACAAGCAATTTCTGTTGGCCTCTCAGTCATTTTCACAGTTTAAACAGAATTAATAATTCTGAAGATTTTCAGCATCATTGCTGTTGGATTGAAACGCGTTGTCTGTAGTCTAAAATGATCTACCCAAGAAAATAAGTAAAATGGATTTTAGAATTGCTTGTGTAATGGATATGACAAGTACTTTATACCTTTGATAAAGTTAATGCACCATTTGATCTTTCTTTTCCCATTATATACGAGATGTGTCTAAAAAGCTTGGTGAATGGTCTGATATCTCCAAAGCAACATGGGTCAGATGCACGTGCATGCCCATGGCTATCCAGAGATATGTCGGGAAGCACCACCTAGCGTGGAGTACACATGACTGTCAGGGCAAACCCGTTGTGGGCAGTCGAACGTAGTCAGTGTGAGAGGTAGGGTCACATGGAGCAATGAGTGAACATAATGTTCTGTTACAAATTGGGGAAAATGGCAACAGGAACACATGAACTGCTGGTGCAAGTGTACGGGATGGAAACCGTACAGAAAATGTGTTCAAACGCTTTCACAATGGGAAATAGATGACTGAGGACGAGCAATGTTCGGGTCAGCCGTCAACAAGCAGAACCCCAGAAATGATTGAGTTAATGCAACAAATGCTGGCACGAGATCAGCGACTAACTCTACAATTGAGGGAGGAATTGGGAATTAGCAAGGACACGGTGTGCACCATCGTCCACAAAGATTTGGGTTTGGGGAAGATCTGTTCTGCACAAGCTCACTGAAATTTGGAATTTCTGAAATTCAGAATTCGGAAATTTGACATTTTGGAAATTGAAAAATTCAGAATTTCAGAAATTCCAAAATCAAAATTGGGAAATTGGAAAATTTTCGGAAATTGGGAAATTGGGAAATTTGAAAATTCAAAAATTTGGAAATTTGAAAATCCGAAAATAAGAATGAAAATCCGAAAATTCAAAAGAATGAAAACCAGAAAATTTGAAAACCTGAAAAATCTGAAATAATAACTAATAATAATAACTATTAAAGTATAGGTATTGGAATTTCCTTTCAAATTTGGCTGTTAGTGAACGTAACAGGTATGAATTTATCCGAAGTTACGAATTATCTAAAATAACAACTGCCGAATGGAACGTAATGATCTAATAATAATAAATAACAATAATAATAAAACCTTTTTATTATTATTATTTATTATTATGTTCCATTCCATTTGTTTAGATGCGGCATTCTTTATTTCGGATAATTCATAACTTCAGATAAATTTGTATTCGTTACGTTCACAAACAGCAAAATTTGAAAGGAAACTCCAATACCTATAATTTAATAGCTATTATTAATTAGTTATTTCGAATATTACTGATTTTCTTTCTTTTTTCAGAATTTAGAATTTTTGGATTTTCAAATTTTTGAACTTCTGAGTTTTCAAATTCAAAAATTTGTAAGTTCGGAAATTCAAAATTCGGAAATTCAAAATTCGGAAATTCAAAATTTGAAAATTCAGAATTTGGAAATTCGAAATTCGGAAATGCGAAAATTTGGAAATTTGAATTTCTGAATTCCGAATTTTCGAATTTTGTCAAATTTCCTAAAAAAAAAGCAAATAAACGAATGAAACAAAAACAAACACATTTTTTTTTTGTCGGTGCACATGTCTAATAGAGGGGTTAGAACCCTTGTCAGTGATCTGACTTTCCCAGCCATCATCACTAAGCTCCATCTATTGCCATCCCCTGCCCAATGAGCTTACCCTTATGTTGGCTGCACAGGGCAATTTCAGCTGGAAATTTAAGGCACCCTAAAAAAATGGCGAACCAGTGACTGAATCTACTAATTATAAAATATCATGACATGAATGGGTGACTCTATTTTGGCATTTGACTCTGCAAGTAAAGAGGCCCTGACATTATGGGGTTTATTTACCAAAACTGGAAACTGCAAAATGTGGTGCAGCTCGGCACAGAAACCAATCAGCTTCCAGGTTGTATTGCCAATCCTAATTGAATGAGATGAAGATAGAAGCTGATTGGCTACCATATTCAGCTGCACCAGATTCTGAGTGCATCAGTTTTAGTTAATTTACCCCTATGTTTCATGTAACTGTAGCAATGATTAACCCTGCACGTTGAGAGAACCTGTCATTATAGCTTCATGCAAGGGTAATTTGCCGCTAACACATTTCTGTCATTATAGCTTAATATAAATGTTTCAGTGACTCTAGCTGTCACTAAAAAGGACCTGTATTTTTTTACAACATTTTGCTTTTCCTGGAAATGTATACACTTTAGTGAACAAGCTCATTTCAACAAGCAACAAAAAGAACATATTATGCTGGAACATGTGTCATATTTACTCATTATAATTCCTTTTTTTTATTTATAACAATTTTGAAAGTATTTATTAGTACAGCCTCAAAGCAGCATGCAGGACTAGGTGTGGTCAGGTGCTGATAGACAAGCTACAGGCTTAAGTATCAGCAGTGACAATGCTGAAGACCACACCCCCTGCGAACAAGCACAGCCTACATGAGAGTGACAAATCTACTCTGAATTCAGGAGCAGTGCAGTATTGTTGCCGCCCCATCACAGGAAGATGTCTTAAGTTGATGTTACTGGAAAGCTCTATAGGTAAAGCTAGGGAGAAAACTAAGTGGGACAAAGTATTGAAATCATTGGATTAGCATCATAACCCAGCAACCAACATTTTCAGGAATGATCCACAATGGCAGCCTCCATATACAAGAAGGTATATTTAACCGGTTCCCGACCGGCTCACGCAGATATACTGCTGCAGAATCGCTCCCCCAGGCGAAATCCCATATGGGTATGTCGATTCCTTCAGCAGCCACCAGAGGGCGCGCACGCATGCACGCTGCACAGCTGGGGACCCGATGGGCGTGGCCAGCAGGCACGATCACCGCCGGACCATGCACGATCGCGTGCATGAGTGTCAGCACGGGGGATTTGTGTGTGTAAACACACAAATCCCTGTGCTGTCAGGGAAGAGGAGCCATATCGTTTGTTCCTGCTAAGTAGGAAAAACAATGTCTCCTCTCCTAGTCAATCCTCCCACAATTATAACACACTGAGGGAACACACAATTAACCCCTTGATCACCCCCTAGTGTTAACCCCTTCCCTGCCAGTGCCATTTACACAGTAATCAGTGCATTTTTATAGCACTGATCACTGTATAAATGCCAATGGTCCCAAAAAAGTGTCAAAAGTCTCTGATCTATCTGTTGCAATGTCGCAGTACCACTAAAAATCGCAGATCACTGCCATTACTAGCAAAAAAAAATTTTTTAAATGCCATAAATCTTTCCCATAGTTTATAGACACTATAACTTTTGTGCAAACCAATAAATATACACTTTTTGCGATTTTTTTTTTTTTTTACCAAAAATATGTAGAAGAATATATATTGGCCTAAACTGATGAAGAAATTCGTTTTTTTTTTAAACTTGGGGGGATATTTATTATAGCAAAAAGTAAAAAATATTGTTTTTTCTTCACAATTGTCACTCTTTTTTTGTTTATAGCCCAAAAAATAAAAACCACAGAGGTGATCAAATACCACCAAAATAAATCTCTATTTGTGGGGAAAAAAAGGAAATCAATTGTATTGCAGTGCCATATCGCAAAAAATGGCCTGCTCATTAAGGCTGGGTTCACACCTTTGCAAAATTCCGTTTGGGTACAGCGTTGCACGACCACGGAATTGTCAGTTAAAGCGACGCAGTGCCAAATTGTAAAAAGTGCTCTGGTCAGGAAGGGGGTAAAATCTTCCGGGGACTGAAGTGGTTAAAGCAGGGTAGGTATTAAAATAATTATTGGTGTCTAATCTAGATATCATCTAATTTGCAAATTAGTATCCCTTCTGTGCTTCACCTGAGCAAAAATGAATAGGTTCAATTTAAAGATCCTAATAGCTCTGCCATTAGACACTGCAGAAAAGTTTTTTGTTTTATTTTGCTCACACTGTGCGATACATGTATTGCACAGTCACATTAAGCCTGAATGAGCTATATTAGATTCTTGAAGACTGTTGCTAAATTTTATTTACAGTTAGAATAACAGATTACTCCAAAACAATACAATTTCTCATTGAAAATGTAATACAGCTACATTAGTCATAATGAAAACACCCTAGCAGCATATAGATGCTTTCATTTTTGTACCACCTATTGATAAACATTGTGGTTTGGTAATAAAAACTGTTTATAAGTGGAAAATTGTTTGTACTGTATTTTTTTACACAATTTGTATAGAACACAGTTAAAATATTATTTTATTCCTTGCTCATTTTTCTCTTTATTTTTTTATGTAAGTTAAATTGAAACTTTAAAAGGTCACTCTACTTAAAGAAATACCGTATTTATCGGCATATAACACGCACTTTTTTCCCCTGAAAATCAGGGGAAAATCGTGGGTGCGTGTTATAGGCCGATCCCCCCCCAATTGTGTGTGATCGGAGCGATCGCGGCAATTGCCGCGATCGGCGCCGACATACACAGCCGTGTGGAAATTCAAATACGGCGCCGAGACTGCAGGGACTCGGCGGAGCGGAGCTACACATAGCCGAGAGTCCTCGGGTTTTCTCGGCGCCGCTTACAGTCCCGCCCATAGGGCGGAACTGGGTGGGACTGTAAGCGGCGCCGAAAAAACCCGAGGACTCTCGGCTATGTGTATCAGCGCTCCGCCGAGTCCCTGCAGTCTCGGCGCCATATTTAAATTTACACAGGGCTGTGTATGACGGCAGGGATCGCGGCGATCCCACAAAGCTGCATGGGGGGGCAAGGCTGCACGGGGGGACAAGGCTGCATGGGGGCAAAGCTGCACTGGGGCAAGGCTGCACTGGAGAAAAGCTGCACTGACAAGACTGCACTGAAATGGCTGCACTGACATATCTGCACTGACAAGGCTGCACCTGGGCAAAGCTGCACTGACAAGGCTGCAATGGACACTGGGGCAAGGCTGCACTGACACTGACAAGGCTGCAGATGGACACCGATAACGCTGCATTGATGGGCATTTTAATGTAAGTTTTTCTTCCTTAAACTTTACTCCTAAAAGTTTTTTTCCTTAAAATTCCCTCCTTAACTTGGGTGCGTGTTATACGCCGGCGCGTGTTATACGCCGATAAATACGGTATTTTATTTTTATGTAATGTTTCATGGGCTGGGTTACCAAAACTATAGAGTAGATCAGCGAATATGCTGATTTTTCTGCAAAAAACACCTGTATATGCAGTCCACCATACGGAAACTGTTTGTAAGCTATCTGTCAGTTCTCCAATATACTCAGGATAACAACCCAAGCTTGATGTGTATGATAGCAATTTCAGAATTATGCCTTTGTAGAGCTGTAGAAATCTGCCTGGCATTGTTCACTGCTTTCTTCTCACCCCGTGAAAAAATCACTTTAAAAAAGAGAGTTGCTAACATGTATAAAGCTCAGGCAACTAGAGATGCCTGAATGTATCCCCCTTAACTACAACTTAATTCTGGTTGCCAAGCTGGAAAAATCTGTGCATATGATTTCTTGTCTGTGCATGGAGATGATATCAACTAGGGTCCATTTAAAAAAGAACAAACAATGGGAATGGGGGAAAGGGAAGAGTGAGGAAACATAAGTATATTGTACCTGAATTCCTGGTCCCACTAAAGGAGCTATTTAGAGACAGGATGCCTACACTTTTGGGAGCAATTCCTTCAGCAGGATGCAGGCAGTATTGCTCTTCGCACAAACTATCTTTGGTAAAAGTAACCTATTATACTGGCATGTTTGTCAAAGGCTTACGGGACAGGTGAAAATGCAAAATTCATAGTGAAAGTGCAGCTATACTTTAAATAGTGTAATTATCACAGCACAGCTTAAATTGGACATTGAATAAATTAAAAATTATTGAAGTTAAAGATGACTCTTAAAAAAAAAGGTTATTAAAGGATTACTATTTTCTATTACCAAAATATTTTATTGAAAACATTGAGATATTATGTAAGCTTGAAAGCTCAATATGCATGTAAACATCAAAAGATCAAATATTATAACAAAAGATACACAATGGATGATCACACCACCAGAAAGCACAAAGATGAAAAAAATGACAATACTAATAAAAGAATGGGTATAATTCATTAATCGTAAGGCACATTCAAAAGGGTATGACATTTGATGGTTGCTGAGAAATAATATAAATATAGAAACAGAGATCTTACTCACATATTTCCAAAACCAAGAGACTGTGAGCTTGTGAGAGAACAGGGAGAAAGAGAAAAGAGGTTTGCAGTTCAGAAAGAGAAAATAAAGATAGAAAGATGAGAGGATTGCAGGGCATGCTTCAGGGCTTTGAAGCTCAAGTACACAAGTGGTCTGCTGTGAAAGAGGGGAGCAATTAAGCCATGGTTTCCAGATCAATAGAAGTTTGTCATGAGCATCTTATAACCACTTTAGCTCCGGAAGGTTTTACCCCCTTTATGACCAGGCCATTTTTTGCGATACTGCACTGCGTTACTTTAACTGACAATTGCGTGGTCGTGTGGCGCTGTACCCAAATAAAATTTAATGTCCATTTTTTTCCCACAAATAGAGATTTCTTTTGGTGGTATTTGATTATCTCTGCAGTTTTTATTTCCTGTACTATAAACAAAAAAAGAATGACAATTTTGAAAAAAAAAATACATTTTTTACTTTTTGCTATAAAGCATATCCAATAAAAAAAACAAAAAAAAAAAAAACAAAACAAATTTCTTCATCAATTTAGGGCAATATTTATTTTGCTACATATTTTTGGTAAAAAAAATCCCAATAAGCACATAGTTATAGCGTCTACAAAATAGGGAATATGTTTATGGCATTTTAATTTATTTTATTTTTTTTTACTTGAAATGGCGGTGATTAGTAATTTTTAGCGGGACTGCGACATTGCGGTGGACAGATCGGACACCTAGCTGATACTTTTGATATGATTTTGGGAACCAGTGATGTTATTACAGTGATCAGTGCTAAAAATATGCACTGACACTGTATAAATGGCACTGTATCCATAACTAAAACATTCAATTCATTGCGCGGACTTACCCCATACACCTACTGTCAGGGAAGGGGTTAACATCAGGGGCGATCAAAGGGTCAAGTGTATTCCCTAATTGGCTTTCTTACTGTGGGGGGATGGGCTCACTGCATGGATACTGTGATCCATGTTCCTGATTAGCAGAAACACTAGATCAGTGTCCATGCCTGACAGCACAGTGGTCTGCTTGTTTAGATCGACAGACCGCTGTTCTGTGGGAGTGATTGCGGGTGGCCGGCGGATATCGCGTCCGCTGGGCTCACTGAATGGTTCCCCCTGTGGCCAATCAGCGTGCGATTGTGGCTTCGGCGGTGGGCATGCTCCCCAGTGGCTATTGATAAAATCACGTACAGGTACGTGATTTCGCGCAATAGAGCAGCATTGCCGCAGTATATGTACTGCAGGCAGTTGGGAAGTGGTTAAAGTGATTAAAATAAGAAAAAAGGTTATACTTATCTGCTCTGTGCAACTGAGCCAGGCTGCATGCAACCATAGACACACACAGCATGGTTTGGCCCTCACCCCCGTTCTCTGCTCACAGGATTTGATTGACAGCAGCAGGGGCCAATGGCTCCCACTGCTGCCTCTGTGTCCTGTGATTGCAAGAAGAGATGAGAGAGCCCATAAAGAAGGGCACAATGCTGGATTCAGTGAGGAGTAATTAGGGAGCTGAGGGAAAAATACTGTTACTGGTACATTTTTTACCTTAATACAGGGAATACATTAAGGTAAAAAATGTCTTAGCTTTAGAACCACTTAATTTGAATGTACCCTGTATGTGACTTTTGACTACTGTGAAACTAAGTGATGGAGATTTCCATGCCTGGGAAATAGTTTCTTTGGTGGCTTTAAATATGAATGTAATAAGTGTACAAGGGATGACGAGGGATGTTAATAGGTTTGTGAAGTAGAACCTCTTGCTGGAATAAAGTACCAATGATATATAACTTCATAGGAGTTCGACAGTGCTTGAACAGTACAAGAGCATTTAACAAGCCGAATCTCACCCCAGTGCTTCAGAGAGGCTTTTGTTAAACTTGGATTCAAATCAGAGGCAATAGGAGGGTGTTTGGTGAGAGGAATTTGTTAATATAGTAGAATATATTAAATATATAGCTCCTTTCATTGTAGGGTTGGTTATGCAGATAGATTTATATGCCGTAAAGGGATAAAGGTGATTTACAATTCTTAAGTAAGAACTAGAATAAGTGCCGCAATAGTAGATAATGAACAATTGCCCATTGGGGGGCATAATGAGATTATTGAAGTTGTGAAAAGGATCAAACCCATTACCAAACCCATTGTATGGTCAGCAAAGAGTAAACCATGGTTAAACCAGTGGAAATATTGAGATCATCCATGCTGGCTGGGAACAGAGAGCGAATAAAAAGATATAGCAATAAAAAGTGGAGCGAGATAATATCTGTGGGGTGTAGTGGAGGAAGAATCCAATCATTTCCATTTTCATATAAACATTGTGAAATGGTAACAGAATGCACAGTTTTTGATATTAGTAACTGGAATAAGCTTTAATAACTTTGTATAAAGGAACCAGATGTTTCCATATTAATATTACATCAGTCATGCTATTTTTTTAGTTTGTTCCAGTGATGGGTTTTATTTAATGTAAGAAATTGACCACTTCATGTGACTTTACATTAAATGGACCTCCCTAAGGCTTCATTAAGACGTGCAGTTGGGGGGTGGCAAAATGTGTGGTTGAGTCACGTTTTTACCGGCTGCTAACTGCCCCCCTTAAGCTGCAATAGTCAGTAGACGGGGGTGTTTACATGCCATGGTCACGATGCTTTGCTTTGAGCCCATGGCAAAGTTTACCCAACATGTAGCGATCTCAGAGCAGCAAGCCCACCGAACACTACACATTTAAGCAAATGGAGAAGCACCACAAACGCCCTACATATGCATGCAATGCATGCAGTTGCTGCACATTTGTCAGCAAGCAATTGTTGAAAACAGGCAGTGAGGAGGCATCACATCACCTTCTGTCAGTAGCCTCTGAAGTGCGTTCCAAGCACAAATCGGGGTTCAGATCAGAGGAAAGTGATATTTAGACGTCTAAATCTACCCTCAAGGACCTTACATTACTGAATAGAATACATTAAGAAAATAATCCATAGATGTCAATACCATTTATTTAGTGTGCTACACATTTTTTATCACTGAAGCATAACTATTACATGTGTTTAACACACTTCTTTTTAGATAATAAGTGACAGGCCATATAGAAAAACATTATAAACAGTTAAAAAAAATCTCTTTTTCCAGAATCATGTCATTATTTGAATAAACAATTGTGTAATCTGGTCCAGCATTTGATTATAGCAATTCCACTGTTAGCAACTTGTGTTGTCAGTATGGGCAGTTCAAGGGTAAAATTGGTATTCTATAGAAACAGGACTATTCTGTTACTTACTATAGTGCAAAGAAAATTAAAATGCTTATGAAAGCTAAGAAGTATTAGAGGAAGAGTGAAAAATCTATGCCAAAACTGTCCAACTCATACTAAGCATATGATGTAAAAATACATATGCATAGGTTATATTCAGAGAAACCCACATTTATAAAATTATTAATTAATCAAGATATATAGATAGGAGGGATTTTATGGTATTCTTGCTTTTTCTTGTTTCCATCGCTATTGTGTTCTGGCTGCATAGGGCGCAGGGAGCCTTTCTGGCCAGCAGAAGACAATGATTACTGCTAGTGGCTATAGCGGCCAGCAGTATTCAAATGTAAAAAATCCCACAGACTGGTTGTACCCAAGTCAATAGATGGATTGATTTGGGTACAAACAGCCTACCTATACATGGATCAACTGATGAATGGTGAACTGGCTGATTTTTGATCTATGTATGGTCGACTTTAGTCAATGAGACTTGCCAAAGAACTGAGTTTATGGTTAGGAGAGGGCAGGAACAAGCTTGACATTTACTGGGAAAGATGCCTACCAACAGGGCCGGCCCAAGACATTGTGCTGCCTGGGCCCAGGATCAAAATGCTGCCCCCCTCCTCCCCACCGCCACCCCCCGTAAAAAATCACGCCCACCAAAAGGCCCCCACATTCATTATTTTATATCATGACAATTAAAATCAAAATTAAATTTATTAGGAAGTCAGATTTACATGCAACAGTGGTGATGTGGTTCAGACAGAGGCGGCGGCGGTGGTGGTGAGGGGGGGTTAGACACAGGCAGGGGTGGTAGGAGGGGGGGTTAGACACAGGCAGGGGTGGTAGGGGTTTTAGACACAGGCAGGGGTGGTAGGGGTTTTAGACACAGACAGGGATGGTGGGGGTTAGACACAGACGGGGTTATAGGGAGGGGTTAGACACAGGCAGGGGTGGTAGGGGGGTTAGACACAGACAGGGGTTATAGGGAGGGGGTTAGACACAGGCATGGGGTGGTAGGGGGGTTAGACACAGACAGGGGTGATAGGGAGGGGGTTAGACACAGACAGGGGTGGTAGGGAGAGGGTTAAACACAGACAGGGGTGGTAGGGGGGTTAGACACAGACAGGGGTGGTAGGGAGGGGGTTAGACACAGTCAGGGGTGGTAGGGGCATTAGACGCAGGCAGGTGTGGTGGAGATTAGTGGCGCTGGCACTTACTCTCTCTCAGTGTCAGCCGCGCCTATAGCGATCCCTATTTCAACATGGGTTCTCTGCTCAGCAGAAAGATCCTCCCCCTTTACGCTGTTGGCCGTCAGCCTGTCAGCTGACTTTTTCTTGTCAGCAGCAATGGAGGGGAGAGGATGGGCGGGCAGCTGTGCGGATATGGCAGCAAGTGCATTACCTCTAATAGCAGCAGCGCATCCACACAGTGGGATAAGGAGAGGAGTGGAGCAGAGCCCGATTGGGCGGGACCACTGTCTTATTGGGCGTCAATGTGCCACCCCTCAGAACCTGCCGCCCGGGACCGATGGTCCCATCAGGTCCCATGGTAGGGCCGGCCCTACCTACCAAGATAGCAAGGATAACTTGCCACAAATATGTGGCAGTGTTGAATTTTAAGTCTTGTTAACTTGCTGCACATTTTCACTGACAAGTTGTACACTTGCAGAGCACTTGAAGCACGAGTTCTAGTTAACACTTTTCCAATTTGTAGCAAATTTGCATGGCAAGTCTCTAGCAAGAGCAAAGTTGCAGTGGTGAGTCTACAGCAAGAGCTCTCCAAGTGTACAGCATAAAAATTCAGCCACAGTGACCCCTGTGGTGGGATGACTATTGCACAAAATAACTGAACCAGAACTTGCAGAATGTTTGCAAAGAAAGTTGATCTGGACTCATGCAATGCAGACTTGCTGCAATTGTGCAACAAACTTGTGAAGCCTGGCAAGTCTAGCAATAGCTAGCAAGTAATTTTCAAACTTGCAGCTCACTTGCTTGCTATCTGGCTATATGACTAGATCTACTAATAATTTTGACATGCGACTTTCACTGAAGGTAATCTCTGCACATACATTTTGTAATCTACTGTTTAAAATGCTCAAGTTTGTGACAGGTTAATCCTTATTCAATAGAGAAAGTACTAATATTTATACAGAGAAAATGGCAAGAACCTCAATCAGTTCATAAACAGCACATGGAAGGTCGATTCAATACTCAGGCAAGTACTTACTACAAATTACCGCAACATTTAGCACTTCTAGCCAGCATGAGAAACCTGAATAAACCTCTGTTTAACAACTTAATGAATACAGAGGTCTCAGTCGCATGTATTTGCAAATTAATTTCAAACGTACATACCATGACACACTTTTATTAAAATCTTATAAATTATTTCTAAGTATATTCTTACTTTGTGAACTGAGTTGAGTGGCAGAGAATGTTGTGTATCACGCACATACTTCCTTACCTAGTGATACATTTGTAAATGTAGTATTTCATGAACACTGTTCACCAGAGGTCTTCAGATGCTCTATAAAGTTCTGTATCTTACATGTGCTGTTGTACTTCCAGTTTCATTTCAGTTTTCTTAGCAATGCAATATACAGAATGTTTTATTTTTTTGTACTAATAGATTAGTCACTACACCTCAGAGAGACTCATTCACATGGTATGCAGGTTCCACATATACTGTATTTGTAAATGCATTTAAGGGAGACCTTCTAATTTATTGAAATGTTAGTGACAGGCTTTAACCACTTGACCTTCAGAAGATTTACCCCCCTTCATGACCGGGCCATTTTTTGCGATGTGGCACTGTGTTAATTTAACTGACAATTGTGCGGTCATACAACACTGTACCCAAATAAAAATGACATCCTTTTTTCCCACAAATAGAGCTTTCTTTTGGGGGTATTTGATCACCTTTGCGGTTTTTATTTTTTGCTCTATAAATAAAAAAAATACTGACAATTTTGGAAAAAAAACAATATTTTTTACTTTCTGCTATAAAATATATCCAATAAAATTTAAAAAAAAAATCTAATTTCTTCATAAATTTAATCCAATATCTATTCTGCTACATATTTTTGATTAAAAAAATGCTAATAAGCATATGTTGATTGATTTGTGCAAAAGTAATAGTGTCTACAAACTATGGGATATTAAACAGTAAAACAGTGATCAGTGCTAAAAAAATATGCACTGCCACTGTACTAATGCACTGCCACCTTTAGAGCAGGAGCCCACTACAATAAAAATTCCTTTACTGGAGATTGGTCACAGGTAAACAAGGACTTAGTCAAAGAAAATGCCATAATTGAAGTACAAAGCTTATTAATGGTTGTAGAAAGAAAATAAATGACTTTTACATTGTACAATATGATCTTACAATAATTTCTTACCTAGAAAGAAATAGAATTAGATACTAGTAATCAATATGCCCCATTTGCACATTTGGGGAAACACATTTTTTTGTTTTATCACAAACTTTCCTCCAATTTCTTAGAATAAATAAAACATTCAGGATCATAGTCAAATCACACTTGTAGGATGTGAGCTTGTATTTTGAATACTAAATCAAAGATGTATGTGTTTGGGGGGGGGGGGGGGTGATTTCCATTTTTTTCTTTTGTATAGTACCAGTTGTAAAGGATTGTGAATTAGCACTGGATACTAGTACTTATTTGGTTTTAGGTATTTTTTGGTATGTTGCCTGCTATATACATCTTGATTTGACAGCTAACCATTGAGCCATTGAGTCTCGTGTACACACAAAACGCATTTGTGATTTTGATCTGTCAACTTGAAAATCCTCACAGATTCAAATATTTGTGATGTCACTGGTGGTGAGAGCCTGCAAGCCTTAGGCTCCGTTCACATGGGCTGTCCAGTCGGGTCCACCTGTCTGTTTTTCAGGTGAACCCAATCAGACCCTCCATTCTCCTCTATGGGTAGTCAGATTTCATCTGATCCGGCAAAAACAAATGCTAAGGGGACTCATTCCATTGGGTCTGGATGGATGAGATTGGAGGACAGTCGGATGTAAATGAACAGCTGGTCTGTTAACTTTCCTTAGAGCAGAGTGGGCTGTGTTCGTGACCACTCTGCATAAGCGGAGTGGACACGGACATGTCATCCGTCAACTTCGCTCAGCGGGAGATCAGCGGACAGATCCCCTGCTGACCAAAACCGGGTCCTGCCCATGTGGAAGGGACCTAAGGATTTCTGTAGGATCAGCAGTGCAAAGAACTGAATTTTCATCTGGCTGTATTGCTATATTAAACACTTGACCTTCCGGAAGATTTACCCCCTTCATGACTAGGCCATTTTTTGCGATACGGCACTGGGTTACTTTAACTGACAATTATTTTTTTTCAAGATAATGAAAACAGGAATATGTGCACTGCATTTACCTCTAGAAACCATTCACATTTAACTCTTTCATGACCAAGGTCAAAGCAAATCTTACCACCCAAACCCAATTAAGAAATGTGTTTGTAAAGTAAATGTTATCGTAACTACTTAGTGTATCCAGATGGATTATACCTTGTTTTTTTTAGGATAGATTGGGCTATAATTTGTCAGTAAATTGTAATGGATAACTCCACATCTTGTTTTATAATAAAAAGGGAAACTGGGTTAAAATTGTAAAAAATATCATTTTTTAAAATGTAGTTGTATATTTGTATGCCATTACTATGACCCATTTACAAAAAGCCTGCAAAATAGATTCTCCTATTCCTGACAAACACGTCAATACCATGTATGAATACGTTATTTGTTCTTTGTACTTATATTAGAGCAAACAATAGTTGCCATTTTGTTTTGTTTTTTTTTTCGTTTTTCTGGCCTACCTAAACACATTGACACTAATACTCACACTGCCACTAATTATAAAATATTTTTTTCTTTTTTTTTTTTTTAAATCTTTATTTAAGTTTTAAATATCCATACAAAAGAAAAAATCACATTTAATCTTATACCAATACAATAAACCCACAGGTCCTATCCCTAAAACCTCCCCTCCTCCCACCCTCCCCGACCAATACCCCCCCCTCTCCCCCCCGCAGACCCCAATCCTGTGTTTCCAACAGGGCAAAACACCTATCTACCCCACAAATGTCAAATTAACTCTGCATCATTTCGGCATATTTAGCAGACTTCCTGAAGGCCACCCAGCTTGCCCATCTTCCTCCCGCTATCACGTGCTCTTTGGTTAACAAATCTTTCTCCCTTTTCTCTAAGTTATATGTTTCCTGTATTTTTAGAAACCAGTCCCTGATCTTAGGGCCTTCAGCATTCTGCCATTTCTTGGGAATTTCGCTTTTTGCTGAATTTAATAACACTGGGATTATGGACATGTTGTACTCTCGTTTTCCTCCCTCCGAGCTATGGAACAGGCATATCCAGGGGTTGTATGGAATTGATTTGCCCATTATCTCCTCTATTATTTGAATTACTTCCTGCCAAAACTTTTTAGCCACCGGACAGCTCCACCATATGTGTGCCATAGTCCCCGGCTCCCTACACCCCCTCCAACAGTTTGGCGACCTATCTGGTTGGTATTTATTAATTTTTTCCGGAGTTGCGTACCATCTGGATAAACACTTGTAGTTTGTCTCTATCATTTTTATGTCAGTTGCCGTGCTGTGTGTTGCCTTTGTTATGTTACCTATTGCGTTTTCCTCTAGTGGTACCCCCAAATCCTTCTCCCATTTTTTAATGAATGGCGGCGTTTCCATCATTCCACTGTTTAACAACATTTTGTATATCGCCGAAATATACCCTCTGGTCTTATTACTACTGAATATTTTCTCTATTGGTAAGAGGTTATTTTCCTCTCTTATAGACCCAGGGAGACTTTTGACAAAGTGCGAGAGTTGAGCGTACCGCCAGCCATTTAGTCTCATTAAATCTCTACGTGTGTCTAAGTGCTTAAAAGTGCCTATTTTCCCTTTTTTCACTATATCTTTTAGTTGTGTTTCATTACTTAAGATCCAGTTACCCCCAACTTCTTCCATCCCCGGGGAAACAGCTCATTGTTTTTTAAATATATCAATGGTGAATTATATTCCCAACTATTTAATGTGTGCATCAGGTCCCAGATTTTAAATGTGTGTTGTGTAATAATATGTGTGTTTGGTCCTAACTTTCTACACCGTGGGGGATTCCATAACAAATAATTCAAATGTGCACTACTTAAACCTATTTCCAGGCTAACCCATCTTTTGTTATTCCCTCCCTTAACCCAATCTACAGCCCGTGCAATTACTATTGCGTTATAATATTTTTTGAAATGAGGGAGAGCCAGCCCCCCTTGTGCTTTTCCTCTACATAACTCATTATGTGCTACTCTAGGTTTCTTGTTGTTCCACACGAACCCATTTAGTATTAGTGTCAGTTTTTTAAAATAAATTTGAGGCAATGGGATAGGCAGCATTTGCATCTTATAAAACACTTTTGGGGCCAGCACCATTTTAACTGAATTGATTCACCCAATCCATGAGATCGGGCAATGACTCATCCTTTTTACTTCTGCTCGGACTTCGTCCAGAAGAGATATAGAATTTAAAGCATATATCTTCTTTACAGAATTTGATAGCTTAACCCCCAGGTACTGAATATTATCTCTCACTGGAAAGTGAAAAGTTTCCTTAATCCACGCCTCTTCCTTCCTATCCATGTTGATATTTAAAGCTTTGGATTTTCCCAAATTGATTTTGTAATTTGAAAGCTCACCATATTTCTTAACGACAGATAGTAAGTTGGGGATCGAGATCCTCGGGTTTGTGATGTAAAGGAGGACATAAACGGCGTACGCGGCCAATTTATGTTCCTCCTTTCCCACTGTAAAACCTCTTATGTCCGGATTTTTACGTATAGTGGCTAGTAGCGGCTCTAATGTCAGCACAAACAGGAGAGGGGAGAGCGGGCAGCCCTGTCTGGTCCCATTCTTCATTTTGAACTGAGCTGAGGAGACGTTGTTTACTTTAACCTCCCTGGCGGTATTCCCGAGTGTGGCTCGGGGTTAAAATTCAGTACCATTAGCGGTAACCCCGAGCCACACTCGGGATCGCATTGCAGGATCCTGGGGCGGCTTTACTTACCTTGTCCCCGGGATCCTGCGATGTCACCCGCAGTGTCCGAGGGCTCTGTCCTCCTCCGAAGCCTCTCCGTGCCAGGCTCCGTTCCCTGCGAGCGGCGCGACGCACGGGGGCGGAGCCTGGCGGCAAATTCAAAAAAAAGTAAAAATCATAATACATACAGTACTGTAATCTTACAGATTACAGTACTGTATGAAATGATTTCACATCCCTTTTGTCCCCAGTGCTTTGTCCCATGCCCTGCATGCAGTTTTACATGATATACACTGTTCTTTCTGCCTGGAAACTGGAGATTGTCCATAGCAACCAAAAAGTGTCCCTTTACGTCAAAAGTGGCTTTAGACCAGCTAGAAAACAGCGATAGTAAATTAGAACACTTGCAGAATTGAGCGATAGTGAATTGTGGGGAAATTTTCATGCAAAATAATTGTACCGCTTTCAGCACCTAAAATCCGAAATAATCATACCGCCAGGGAGGTTAACAAAGGCAGAGGGGTGATCGTATAGAATTTTAATCCACTTTATCATTTTTTCTCCCACTCCCATAGCTTCCAGCGTTTTAATCATGAAACCCCAGTCTACTCTGTCAAAGGCCTTCTCGGCATCTATTGACAGAAATAGACCTGGGGTTCCATTGCTCTTGATGGCCTCTGCTATGAGCAAGGACCGCACCCCGTTATCTCTGCTCTCTCTCCCAGGAACAAAGCCCACCTGGTCCGGATGGACCAGATGCGCCATCCTCTCCTTAAATCTAGTTGCAAGCACCTTCGCATACAGTTTGATGTCTGCGTTTATAAGCGCTATAGGTCTGTAGCTAGAGCAAAGGGTGCGGTCCTTGCCCTCCTTGGGGATTAAGGTCACTGCCGCCACCAGAGCACCTTCACTCAGCTCACCCTGCATCCCAAGATCGTTCCAGAGCCTACACATCCTTGGGACCAAAGAGTCTCCAAATGTTTTGAAAAAAACGGCTGTGAAGTCATCCGGGCCTGGGCTTCTCCCGGTGGGAGAAGATCTCAGAGCCAGACGGACTTCTTCTTCTGTTATGGGATTATCGAGATCTTTTCGGCCAGTTTATTAAGCCCTGCCTCCTTTAAAAAGGCCTCAGCCCTTTCTTCATTCCCTCTACTACAACCTTTCTTACCAACTGAGTACAGAGATGTAAAATATTGTCTAAATTCTTCTCCAATTTCTCCCGAAGAAAACCTCAGGTCCCCCTTTTTATTTTGAATCCTGTCAATGAAGTTTATGTCTCCTTTTTTCCTCAGAGTTTTTGCCAGGTGTTTGCCTACTTTGTTGCCCCACTTAAATTTTTCCCTGAGATGTCTATTCATAATATGGTGCACCTCCTCTTCCATTAAGTCTCTTAATTCATCTCTCTTGATGGTCAGCTGTTGCAGTGGTATCCTATCAGATCCTCTGTAGGCTTTATGTATCTGCTCTAACCTAAAAATTTCTGCGATAAGCACTTCCTTTCTTTTTATTCTTTCTTTTTTCAGTCCTGCCCCAACAGAGATCAGGATCCCTCTAATATACGCCTTAAAGGCTTCCCATACAATCGCCCCCTGAGTTTCGCCCGTGTCGTTAGTTAGAAAAAAAAAATCGATTTCCTGTTGGATTTTTTCGGCGCTCTTAGGATCTTTAATTAAGTTTTCGTTAAGGCGCCAAGTAAATGGGGGTTTTTGCACTTCTTTTAGTTTTATTTTCATCATGGCAGGGGCGTGGTCTGACAATGATCTAATCCCAATCTTAGTTTCTACTACCGTATCCACCAAGTAGTGGTCCACCATCAGATAGTCCAGTCTGGAATAAGTACCATGCACGGGGGAGAAGTAGGTATAGTCTCTGACCCCAGCGTGTTGAATCCTCCACATATCAATCAGCTGGCATTCATGTAATTTTTTCCCAATTCTCCGCAGGGTGTCTTTACTCATCCCCCGTGCATTTGATGAGCTATCTAGGGATGGATCCAAACTGAAATTGAAGTCTCCTGCTACTATCATCTCCCCCTCCCTGAATTCCAACAATTCATTAAGGACCCGCGAAAGAAATTTATTCGGGTCTCTATTCGGGCAATAAATGTTGGCAAGGGTGAGGATTCTCTCTCCTATCCTAATCTTCAAAAAACGGAAGCGCTTATCGGGATCTGTTTTCCTATCTATTAAAAGATAATTAAAATTTTTCGAGAAACCAATTGCCACCCCTTTTGCCCGTTTTATAGGAGAGTCACTATAATTCCACTTTGGGAAATGTCTAGAATAGAGTTTTATACCTGTATCCCATACAAAATGGGTTTCCTGCAAAAAAACCATGTCTGCTCCGTAATGGTGCAGCTCTCTCAATATTTTATGCCTCTTGTTGGGGGAATTTAAACCCTTAACGTTATATGTCAGACATAAAAAGTTCATTTAACCAAAACCTTGTGCCTTGCTTAAGACCTGATGGTAGTCTGAGGAGCTCTGTGTTGAGTGAGTTTGCTCGGGAGAGAACCCCCCCAATCCCCCCCTCCACCTCCCCAGCCCTCCCGTCCCATCCCCGCCTCCCCCCCTCTTCCTCATCACCCACCCCCCACATCCCCCCCTCCCTCTCCCCCCCGCCACTACCTGGCAATTGGGTCGCAGAGCGGCTCTTGCTGTACTCCTGCCCTGCGCTCCATTGTGCCCTGGAGTGGGGCCCTGGTGATGGACAGCGGTGGTATCGTCCCCCCCCACGTGGGGGAAGGATCTCCCAAGATCCTCTATTTGCGCTTATTTCCCCCCTTCTCCTTCCCCTCCACTCCCCCCCGCCACCCCCCAGCCCCCCGGCCCCCCCTCTCCATGTCAACCCTCTTCATCAATACATAATGTAACTATCAGAACCCGTTACTACAAAAGAACCCCTTCAGGGATAGTAGGGACAACAATATCTAAATTCCTACAAAAATCCTGCAAGTCTTCCGTATGTCTCAGTTTGAAAGTCCTACCCTCCTTTGTCACGCTCAAAGACAACGGGAAGCCCCAACTATATTTTAGATTTGCCCCCCTTAATAAGTCCAGTAACGGTTTCAGCTGTCGTCTCCTTGCTAATGTACCAGCGGAAAGGTCCGAGAATATTTGTATCTCTTGATTGTTGAATTTTAACGGTAGAGCCCCTCTTAATTTACTCCAGATTTTGGCTTTGTCCTCAAATTGGTGGAATTTCACTATGACATCTCTGGGTGCGTCATCTCTCATATTTGGGGGTTTTCTGATCCTGTGGACTCGGTCAATTTTCAATTCACTTTCCAGGTTTCTTCCCAAAAGGGGATTAAAAATCTTTTTGATAACTGTGGTCAGATCTTCTTCTCTCAGCTCTGGTAGGGATCTAATTCTTAGGTTTTGTCGCCTGTTTTGGTTTTCTTGTTCTTCCAGCTTATACAGCAGCTCTCTTTGACCCCTCTGTAGTGTTTTTACTTGGTTTTTTAGCGTAGCAATTTCTTCACCCTGCTGTTCCACCCCCTTCTCCACTTCTTCTACTCTCTTTAGGAGGTGTCCCATGTCAGTCCTTACGTTGAGGATTTCCGCCTTAATTGCCTTTTCCAACTTCACAAACATGTCTTGAATCTCCGTTTTTTAGGGAGAGCTTCCCCTGCCAGATCCGTCTCCATATTAAAAACTGGTTCTCCTCCAGGAAGTGCCCCTGTGGTGACTGCCCCTCCCTGGGCCCTTTTGTTTTTAGTTGAGGCCTTTTTTTTATCTTTTGACTCTTTTGACTCTTGTTGTTTATTTTCCGTGCCTGGACTCTTTAAAAACTTTTGGATAGTGCTGGAGTTCAAACTATCTCTGGGTTTGTTAGGGTCTGCTGATTTTTGGGGACGTCCTCTCATGTTCATCCCTCCTCCCCCACACCACCTGAACCCTGTTTGTACTGGTTATTACCAGCTACAAAACTAGCGATCGGGTTCTAGACCCAGCTTGAACCAAAGAAAATTTAACAAAGTGATAAGGTACAGGTCTCAATGCCCTTCCCTTTGGGGAGATCGCAGCAGCTCACTTTATCTGGCTTGCAGCAGGTTAAGGAACCACAACTTTGTCACTGCTCCACTCTTAACAATTAGAGACCGTTTCTGCATCATACACAATGTATGACCAAAGAATCCCTTTAGAACTTTCAGGATTATTGGTCAAATTGATTTTTACCAGGAACACCTGTCACAAGAGTATTACACAGTTCATGTGAATTCAGTTCGGCCAAGCTAGTCCTACCTGGCCCTTTACAGCACTGTTTTTTGGGGGAAAAGCACACACACACACACAAGAAAGCAGTCCTGCTCTAATCCCAACTTGGGCCCAGCCTTTAGCAAAGTGGTAGTATACAATTTCCTGTGACTGTGCCTTTATTGAGTTGCCACAGATCATTTTAACTGACAGTACACCATAAAAGAGGTAACGAGCGTTAGTCATATCACCACTCTAATCATATAATGTCCGCTACTACCGCATAAGCAATATGTTGCTTTAGAATCCACCTGCAACTTTCAGATTTTCTTGCTCTAATTGATTTTCTACAGCAGGTAGCTATAACAGGGATTTGACACAGTTCTTATGATAGTGGTTTCAGCCAAGCTGATCCTACCTGGATCCAGGGGACCTCTTGAGGGGGAGTCTTCCGCATTCAGAATGGGTTTCTCTGCCAGCGCCGGCACTGCACTTAAAAAAGGAAAGAGGGGGGGTCCCCACACCTCTCGATCTTCCGCGTTTGTCTATTGCCTGAGTGTCCTTCTTTAATGGGACACTATTCAGCCATTCTCCTTGAGACTGTCCCAGCGCGGCTATTAGGTTGGGGGGAAGCAGGGCCTGAGGAGTCCTGGAGCGACAGACGCAGGGGGGGAGGCTAAGGGATATTGCTGTGGATACTGCTGTGGCGTGCCTCTACTCCATCCGCTCTCCTATGCCGTTCTGATAGCAGCGCCAGTCCGCAGCTCTCGTGAGGCTGCCTCTCTCGCCCGCTGGAGCCAGCTGACAAGCGGGCCAGCCTGCAGCTTCAGGGGAAGGGAAGGATCACTCGTCGGCCACGGTCTCTCACCCCGTGCTTTTCAGGACGCCATCCCATTCAGGCTTGCACCGCTCACCGCCCCATCACCGAGCCCCACCCCCAGACTTCAGCACGTCACATCGTAGCTCTACTGAAAACATTTTTTTTTTTTTTTCCTTACCTAAACACACTGACCCTAATATTGCCACAAAATGACACTAACACTGCCACTAACTGACACTGCCTCTAACTGACACCAAAACTGACACTATCTGATACTTACACTAACTGACACTATGGGGGTTATTTACTAAAGGCAAATCCACTTTGCACTACAAGTGCAAAGTGCACTTGAAATTGCACTGAAAGTGCACTTGGAAGTAAAGTCATTGTAGATCCGAGGGGGACATGCAAGGAAAATAAAAAACAGCATTTTAGCTTGCACATGATTGGATAATAAAGTCAGCAGAGCTTCCCCTCATTTCAGATCTACCCCTCAGATTTACAGCGACTGCACTTCCAAGTGCACTTTCAGTGCAATTTCAAGTGAACTTTGCACTTGTAGTTTGCATATGTAGTGAAAAGTGGATTTGCCTTTCATAAATAACCCTCACTGACACCAACGCTGACATTCATGAAACTAGATCAAGTCCTGATCTAGTTGATCTTTAATTTATACAGACTTCTCTACTGTGGAGGAAAAGATAAAATGTATCTTTTCCTATTAACAGAGGAGAAACAGCACTGGTGCAAATCATCTCACTGTAAATTACAGAAGTGATTACTGTGATTGGCTAATCAAAGTGGTCATAGTGATCACATAATCAGATCCATTTCTCCCAGCTCCCAATCATTAGTATGAGACCTAGAGCTGTCACTGACAACTTGCTTTCAGTGCTGGGGGTGCGAGTAAGCACGATTACAGCATAAACACAGGAGCGCATACTGTATATATAGTGCCCAGGAATAAAGCTCACTTCCTGGATCCTGCATCAATGTTTTATGTGGTCATAAAGGGGTTCATTTTACAGAACTCAGCTAAGTATCCTATTGTCATGGATTTCTGTTCTTTTCACATTTTCTTTTTGCACTTTCTTGTTAAATTAATCCATTTGTTCTGAGTATGCTAGATGGTTGGCTGTTGATATTGGTATTTTGAGTTACTGACCTGTTACAAGATCAGAAAATTCAGAAAAATGCCTATTTGTTCCAAGTCAGTGGGTGTATAGTACTGTTGTAAAGACTTTTCTCTAAATGCATGTTAGTTTTTTGATTTGAGATCTGACATGATCTTCACTGTTTCTTGTACCTGAACCTGGTTTTTTGTTATAGTAAAAGTAGGGGGAGAGCAACTGTGGGACTTTAAACAAGGCACATGGGAGCAGAGGTATGAGTTGGGTATAAAATGCAATTTATTAGTAAGGAAACATGGTTTAACAGAAATTCATACAGTACATACTTGAGCATAAATAAAACATAGATAGTTTTACAGAAATTCATACAATACATAATTAGGCACATGGCTCTGCATATGTTGGCACTTAGCTCTAAGATATTAGATATTAAAATTGTAATCAAAGTTAATGCATCAAGAATAACAAATACAAGCAAATGGGTAAATGTAAGTAGGAACGTAATATGGATTCATATAGTGTACACCTAGCGGTAGATTTGAGCTCTACGTCGTTACGTCGTTTCGGGGCCTTATAGCCACTCATCAGGAGCGATACCGAGGTGGTACCTATGGGTTGGGGAAATAGCGGTGATAAATGGTGTAAATATATAAGAAGGTAATTCTGGATCATGAATATCAAATTATTAATTGTAGCTAAAAACTCACAGTGGTGTCTGCGCAGAGGCGACGCGGCCCAGGTGCCACGCCAACCCCAGATGCCCGGGCCCGAAGCTGAGGGAGCTAGGTCCGGCAGGCGAAACCAAACCAACGGACCCCCCGGGTGGGGTCGAAGTGTAGAGACAGATGTGTAGGTAGGGGGTGGTCCCATAATGAGGGAAGAATGGCACTGGGTGTCTGTGTTGAATAAAAAATATTATGACAAGTGTGAAGTATAGTGGAGTGGAAAAGTGAGGCGAGGTAGGGTGTGGGGTGGAACAGAGAAAGTATAATAGGAGATGAAGAGGGGGGAAAGGGAGGGGGGGGAGAGAGAGGAAGGAAAGGGGGAGGGGGAGGGAGAAGAAGGACAAATGTAGAGAGGAAGAAAAAAGAAAAGAAAAAGGGGGTGCAAAGGGGGACTGAGAGCAGGGGCAAATGGTAGCGGGGACGGGAAGGGAAAGGTGAGGCAGGGGAACAAGGTGAAGGAGAGGGAGAGCGCTGGGGGAAGGTGAGGAATTGCAGTGTGGAGAGAATGAAAGGGAAGGAAAGGGAGAAAGGGGGGTGAGTGTTGAAAGTGTGGGGAAGACATACCTGTGCAGATGCAAGTAGGGGCGTGAATGCCGGCAGTGAAGTTGTGCAGGTGGATGGTGAGGGCAAGAAGGACAAAGGAAGAGACCACAGCCAGGAGGGACGCTGCCGCGGTGAACGCCGCCAGAGCAGGCCCCCAACGTCAGGCACCAGCAGCCCAGAGAGACCGGGGGGAGCGCCCCAGACCCTCAGCTGGACACAGAAACTGGCCAGCCGTGGGGCGGCCCCCCGGAATCGTTCAGCGCTGGAGAGTGGAATCCCAAGCACCAGCTAATAAGGCGCCACGTAAGACGCCGAACAGCTGGTGCGGGAGGCGTGACGTCGACGCGCAGTGGGGGAGACCCCGCCCCCCTCCACCCAAGGAGGGAGGGGAAAACCACAGTGCGCGTCACAGCTTCGGGGAGGGACAAAGCGGGCCAGCGGGGTTTTTTGTTATATTTACCTCAATTAGGTTCTGAAATTATACAGATATGAGTTTCATTAAATCTGCACCTTATGTAGAATTAGCGTATTCTTATTGTTATTGGTATAATTGCCTGCATTGACCCATTTGCCATCCATAAAGTTCTATGATTAATGAACAACCATTGAACTATTGAGCCATGCCTTGCCAATTCAATCAAGCTTATTTCATAAAAAACAATGAAGAGCAATAACAGAGATTAATGATACGGTCAACCAATCTGGTACAATGAATAGATTGTATACTTATAGGTTTTACATTGTTTCCTACATTATGTTTCCCAACAGGACACTGTTGCATTAAAACTGTTTCAGATGTGAGTGTCCACATTCATTTAGTAATGCCAACTGGTGGAAGTTTTTTTTTGTGGAGACTTTGACAGATCAGCTACTGTTTGGACTAAGTTAGTTCTCCCTGATGAAATAGATTTTGATCTCGTAATCCAAAACTAATAGAATCTCCAACATGAAAAATGTTTTCATTAAAATTACTTGACATTTACAAATACTTCATAAGAGTTTACCTACAAATCTTAGACAATCTAAAGCTCAGGAGCAGATCTCCACTTCTAGCCCCTCACAAACATTAAGGAGTCTCATCCCTCCTCATTCCTCAGATACTTTACTTTCAGATATGATATCCCTCCTTTTGGCTTATTTAAAAAGGTAGCGCAAGGATCAAACAAATCAGTACTTATTGAAATCAAAACAGATTATGATCAACATGGTTTATTGTGCATTGTATATTGCTCTTTGGAATTTCAAGCAAAATAGCTGTGATTCTGCCCACAATTCCAAATCATGACAAAATGCATGACACACATTTGGGTGCTATTATTCTTAATGGCACCACAAATAAGGTGTGTTTCTGCCATCATTGTTGCATGGCAGAATCACACAACAATCATGGCAAAACAGGAATTCAAAAATTGCTCTAAACTTGTTGCCTAAAAAGCAGTAGGAGCTTCTTTTGGGTGACAAATGCGCATAGGGCAGCTCCATAATTCTATGGAGTTCTATTAAGGCTGAATGAACAAACTGCAATACCATTTCTTAGCTACAGAGGCACTGCATGCCTGCAATTGTGTCAATGTGCTTTAAAACAGAGGGGAAAACATGACCCCGCTGTTGCTACAAAAGCAGGAACCTACTTTATGATTACATTGCACATTCATTTTAATGAGCCTATTCATAAAAATTACAACAAAATATGTTGCAATTTTGTAAATAGTTATAATAATCAGAAAAACAGTGTGGAAATTGCACATCAAGATTACCAATAAAACTCTTGCCTGCATTACGTTAGTATAGATAATTAACCCCCTATGACTTAATTTGAATATTTTCCAAAGTTAATTCCCCTTCACAATTATTGTGATTAGCAATCAGTATTTTCTCTTAAGCCTGTGTGTTTGAGATACACTATACACTGGCATCTTATGACAACATAATTGCTTCACACCTTACTGCAGCAGTTAAATGTTGATTCAGTGTTTGAAGTGTTCAATGAAAACAGATTTAGCAAATACTCTTTACTATCCCTGCACACATAATTATCTATTGAAGTCAAATCAAACCTCACGCACGCTAACAGAAAACAACATTGGTATTGTAATTGTGTGTCAATTGCTCAAATTAAAATATGACACTTAAATCTGATTTAAATCAGACTCTGCTACATCTTTCCAAATGAACTGTAAAATATACCTTTTTGCTAACACTATGCAAAATGCAGAAATTATATTTCTAACAAATGGTAGACTGCTGCAATTGCATAGTATTATAAAGAGTTAAAGTGGACCTTTCCATTTAAAAAATGATAGCCATAGCAATACCATGCAGGTACTCTCAAATGCACAAACATACTTTCGAATGTCTTTTCAAATTAGGCATTCTAAAATGAATTTCAAAGCTTCAGTGACAGTGGAGACATAGCAGTTGAAGGAATGGGGGTTAGCCATGTCAGTTAAAGGTTTTAGCGGTGACTAAAGCATTTAGGCATGTTATTGACCTATAAAAGCTTCTCTGTAGATATCCAAAAGGCCTGGGACCACTGCTGCCATCTTGGATGTGGTGTCAGCAGTCCCAGCAGATTCAGAGTTGTCACTCAAATGACACTATAAAGCATTCCCCATTGCAGCTATGTAGTCATTCTTAGAAAAAATAAAAACATTTAAAATTCTTGCTTTTTCAGTGGCTTTACTTGCAGTTTTTTTTTTAAGTTGGTGACAGGGACTCTTTAATAACCAAGAGCTAGGCACCAGAAGCAGGAAGGGTCAGGCCCACCCTTATATTTTCTTTACAAGTCAATGGGGTGATTTACGAAAGGCAAATAGACTGTTCACTTTTTCATGGAAAATTGCACTTTGCAAGGGAATTTCCCCGAGAGCATGGTGAATTTGATCAGATTTCACGAGCAAGGAAAAAAAAAAAACTGCATTTTTGCTTTCATATGTTTGGATAATGGAAAGGAGAAGCGCTTCATCTCATTTACTAAGCTCTGGGGAAAATTTCCTTGTAAAATGCAACTTCCCTTGCAAAGTGAACAGTCCATTTGCCTTTAGTAAATAAACTCCAATATGTGCATATTGGGGTGCTCCAGGTGTTGATATTCCCAGAGCACTTGAAAAGACAATAGAAGGTACATACTGGTTTCTTGGAATTCTTGTCTCTGAATCTGTTTGTATAATGTCTTGTGGGATGTAAGCATACATGTTTTGGACTAATCCTTGCATAATTTTAAATAGAGTATATATCAATGTTAGTAAGATATGTAAGGAAAAAGGCAGAGAGGAAAATAAATATAATGTCTTTAATTGGCCTTGGTGTTTATTATAGGGCAACCTACAACCCCCCCCCCAAAAAAAAAAAAATAGCCCAAAAGGCTCAGGCCTCCAGTTCAAAGAACAACTGAATTATAAAGCATGACCTTTGCTCTTTAGCACTATCCTGGAAATGTGATGTATTTAATAAGGCTGGAAGGGTGGGAGCTGCACTCCTCGCTGTCCTGGTAGATAAATCTAATTTGTCCCTACACACAAATTCAGCTGACAGGAATGCAGGTCCTGTAGCCTGCCAACATAACACCAATCCACTTCATGTGACTACAGCCTTATCCACATCTGCTGACCATTGAAGCACCTGAAAGACCCCAAGCTGTAATTAACAACATCACCATGTTCTATCCTATGGACGCCTTCATGCAGGCACTGTAAATAAACAGTATAATTAGATCATATTTCTTGCTCTAACGGATCAGAAAGTGTCTTTTCACACTTATTGTATACCATTTAACCTATATATTTTAACTTGAACACCACTGTTGTTTTCGTTAATAATATTCAATACACTTATCTCTATATCATACAACATAAATATTGCTAAATTATAAATGGAAACATTTCTTTTTGTTTCTTCCGTTTGAAAGTCTACATTTTTTTTTTTAACAGATAAATCAGAATATTACAAAAAAAACCTGCTTTGAGGAGAGCCGTTTTATGTCTTTTATTTGAAAGTATTAACGATTTTATCAGGGCATGCAAAAAGCTGTGAATGGGAGGAGGTGACTTGTATCTCGCTTGAAATTAATGTCACTTCTGAAAACAGAAGGCCATAAGAGCACAGTATTTCTTTGTGAAGTCATTTTAAAAACATCAGTAACTCTGCTGTAAGCAAGTTTGCAGCAAGAGGTCTCATTGATTAGATCACTTGATGCACAACTCTTATGGCATAAAACAAGCCAGTCTCCCGAAGGTTATAATTAATATACATCCATTGCTGGTCTCCTCCTGAAAATGCTAGTTACCAAGCTGTCCTCCTATGCCTCTTTATTCAATGAATTCTATGAAACCACAGAATTTGTATCCATCTTTTCAAATCAGAAGTGAGGGCTCTGGAACTGCACACTTGTTCTAGGACAGTAGTTCAGAAAGTCAGAAGACTAACATGACAAGCTTGCTAAATTACATTTTTTTTAAAAGGAGGTTATCAGCAGTATGGCAGGTTACCTTTGATTTACCCATGAAGAAACTATTGCTGAAAATGAAATTAAAAAATAAAGCAGACTCCTCAAAAGAGGTTCGTTCATATTTACCTGTCCCATCACCCTCTCTAAAATTTTGCTCTCTTGTCAAGCAAAGCCATGGCAGAATCTTTATATCAAAAACACCTCTGGGTGTTGTGGCATGATTAAGGGTCTGATAGATGAAACAGGGGATGCAAACATTTGGCATCCGGAAGCATGTCAGATGTGAAGATCCACCAGTTGCTTTGTTCTGCAAAACGGCAAAAATTTGAGCAATGAAAGCAGGACGTATTCTATATTGTCAAACGTATTGGGACACCTGCCTTTATACGTACATGAACTTTAATGGCATCCCAGTCTTTGACCGTAGCATTCAATATTGAGTTGGCCCACCCTTTGCAGCTATAACAACTTCAACTCTTCTGGGAACATTGTCCACAAGGTTTAGGAGTGTGTCTATGGGAATGTTTGACCATTCTTACAGAAGCGCATTTGTGAGGTCAGGCACTGATGTTGGACAAGCAGACCTGGCTTGCAGTCTCTACTCTAAATTATCCCAAAGGTGCTCTATCGGGTTGAGGTCAGGACTCTGTGAAGCCCAGTCAAGTTCCCCTACCCCAAACTTGCTCATCCATGTCTTTATGGACCTTGCTTTGTGCACTGGTGCGCAGTCATGTTGGAACAGGAAGGGGCCATCCCCAAACGGTTTCCACAAAGTTGGGAGCATAAAATTGTCCAAAATGTCTTGGTATGCTGATGCCCTAAGATTTCCCTTTACTGGAACTAAGGGGTCAAGCCCAACCCCTGAAAAACAATCCCACACATCATAACCCCTCCTCCACCAAACTTTACACTTGGAACAATGCAGTCAGGTAAATACCATTCTCCTAGCAACTGCCAAATCCAGACACGTCCATTGGCGTGCCAGACAGAGAAGTGTGATTCATCACTCCAGAGAACATGTATCTACTTCTCTAGAGTCCAGTGGAGGCGTGCTTTACACCAATTTTTCTTAACTCCAGTCCTCAAGTATCCCCAACATGTTTTCAGGATTTCCCTCAGATGAAACGGCTGTGGTAATTACTAAGGCAGTGAAACTGATCAAATCACCTGTGCAAAATAATGGAGAGTCTGAAAACATGACCTGTTGGGGGTTCTTGAGGACTGGAGTTGAGAAACATTGCTTTATACCACTTGCATTTGATGATGTAATGCTTGGATGTAGCTGCTCGGCCATTGAAACCCATTCTACAAAGCTCTCTATGCACTGTTGTTGTGCTAATCTGAAGGCCACACAAAGTTTGGAGGTCTGTAGCTATTGAATCTGCAGACAGTTGGCAACTTCTGCGCACTGTCTACTTCAGCATGCACTGACCCCACTCTATCATTTTACGTGGCCTACCACTTTGTGACTGAGTTGCTGAGGTTCCCAGTTGCCTCCACATTGTTATAATACCACTAACAGTTGACTGTGGGATATTAAGTAGCAAGGAAATTTCACGGATGGACTTATTGCACAGGGGGCTACCACGGTACCCAACTTGAATTCACTGTGCTCCTGAAAGTAATCCATTCTTTCACAAATGTTTGTAGAAGCAGTCTGCATGCCTAGGTGCTTGATTTTATACACCTGTGGCCATGGAGGTGATTGGAACACTTGAATCCAATGACATATTCTTCTTTAGAAGAATCAGTTTTTAAAATCATTTAAATCAGCCACTGAGTAACTTTTAGGCAACATCAGAGAGTATTCCTTACTCTGAGACAAACATACCTGTGCTTGTTTTGAGGTGAGCTTAGATACACCACTGTGGCTTGGGTGCTGAATCTGAACTCAGTTAGATTCAATGGGAGATAAATGTTAAAAAACAGCTATTTTTCAAGGTGAATAGGCTAGAAAAAGTGTGTGATTCCCCCTGAAAATGCATACCAGACCCCTATCCTTGATGAGGATCTGGTGTGGATGTCAGGTGGGACCCCCATTTAAAAAAGCATGGGTCCCCCCAACATTTTATTAGAAATCATTATAACTTTTTCTTTTATAGATTGTAACTGTAACATTGTCCCAGTACATCAGTGCACAGAGCAGGTATTGTATGGCACATCAATAAATTAAGTCTAATATAAAATTGAACGAAAGAATAAAGCGAAATGTAAGACAAGTGAGAGATAATAAAATAATGTGGGGTGGTGCACAATTTTACATTGTACCATAGAACATGTATAAGAAAGAAGTCTTTGTAAAGCAGTCAGACTTTTCTCAGTATGAGTAACATATTTAAACTTACACAAGCAGGCTTTAGCCAATTCCATATTTTACATTATTGTTTTCACGTATTAACCTTCACTACAAGACACTACTGATTGTAACTAATAAGGATGCAACTTTATTATGTTAAGCTTGCTAGGCTAAATGTTCTGACATTTTATTAGTTACTTAAAACTATACTGTATTTATCGGCGTATAACACGCACCGGCGTATAACACGCACCCCAAGTTTAGGAGGGAATTTTAGGGAAAAAAAACTTTTAGGAGGGAAGTTGAAGGGAAAAAAATTTACATTTAAATGCCCATCACATTGCAGCCTTCTCAGTACAGCCTTGCCCCAGTGCAGTCATGTCAGTGCAGCCATGTCAGTGCAGCCATGTCAGTGCAGCCATGTCAGTGCAGCCTTGTCAGTGCAGCCTTGTCAGTGCAGCCTTGTCAGTGCAGCCTTGCCCCAGTGCAGCCTTGTTAGTGCAGCCTTGTCAGTGCAGCCTTCCCCAGTGCAGCCTTGCCCCAGTGCAGCCTTCGATCCTGTGATCCCCTGCCATCCTGGGCTTCAAAATCGCTGACCGAGATTTGAAAATGGCGCCGCCGGCGCCGAAATACACAGAGCCAGTCCTCGGCTCTTCTCGGTGGCTCTGGTTCTCTTTCGGCTCCACCTGTAGTCCCGCCCGGGATGGGCGTGACTGTGAGCGGAGCTATCCGAACCTAGCCGAGCTGGTGCCGCCATATTTGTCTTCAGACCAATTCCAGAGACACAGGTGTGGGCGGAGAGGTGCCGCAAAAACCTCCACCCCCGCCACCTCCACCGTTTACATGGGTAGAGCAAAGGGGGTGGAGTCAGGGGCGGGGCCACGGAGGGGGCGGAAAAATGAGGTTTCGCCTAGGGTGTCAAAAATCCATGCATAAGCTCTGTTCTTATAACAGGTAAGCAATCTGCCATGGGCACATCTTTTTACTAAAAAAGGACTACAGGGTTAATTTACTAAATTAGTTAGTTTTTAATCAGCTAAGTTGACCTTAATTTACTTCAGTCATCCCACTGTGTGCTAAAGATCTTCTTTTTCTTCTTCTTTTTTTTTTTTTTTTTACTCTTGAATGTTTCTTTGGTCTAAGTGAAAACTACAGTTCTGACAAAAATGAGCATCATGCTCTCTTTGTCACCCAAGCAAGAAGCAGGACAATTAGATATAGGAAAAGGTGTATCTAATGTTTCTAAAATAAATGTTCTCCCTTTCCAAGTGTGCATTAGGTGCAGACCCAAACAATATGACATTTAGCAAATTCAACACACATTAGTTCTCTTTTTATCACTTTTTTCTGTTTATTTTAACCTGGTAATTCTATGTAAAATTTGATGAACATATTGACTGTCTAGATGCTGCCTCTATTTAGCCACTCTAAACACGTTTTTTTTTTTTTTTTAAGCAGTGTGACAAGTTTATTATAAAACATACAAATACTTTGTAAAAAGATCATCATAAAAAAGTCACATAATTCCATATCCATCCACCTATAAAACAATATGTATGAATATGCAAACCTATGATAAGCCACACCTTCTAATGTGTTCACTATTATACTCATGAATACAGATTTTCTTAAATGTATTGTCAGGGGTTCACTTCAAGTATAGTGCTTTAAGGACATCACCACTCACTTTTATCTGTTTCAGGGCTGGTTTTGCCCACTTTTATTTAAAAGAAAGTTCAAAACAAAAACACAGAAGATTCCCTCACAGGAGTATTCAGTATTTCAGTCCTGCTACCAAAGTAAACGATTTTCAGCCCTCCTGGCTTGTAAAATGCAGCTCTCCAGCTCTCCAGCTCAGGCCTTATACTTTAGGGCTTTGGACTGTCTCCCACAGATTGGACGCTCAGCACTTCCGTGCATACAGAAAGTAGCCTCGTGCTACACTGGCTCTCACCTCTCTCTCCTAGGTGAAGCCCTACTGACTCCTATGCCCAGATCTCCTGTCTGCAGGGTGGACTCATCTCAAACTGGGAGCCTAGAGCCTTGGTCTGGTGATTACTTAAAGTCCAGAACACAGCTGACTCATTAGTGAACTAGCTTTTTATTAGACCTGGATGCTGGCAAGGCACCACCCTGCTACATATCCTCCCCCCGTTTCGACCCTGGAGGGGGCAAAACACACCAACCCATTCTCTTCCACTTGGTACCTCTGTGCCAGCTCTTACCCACAAGGGCCAAACCCAGTCTTATCAGGTGAGCTTCCCTGTGTCCCCCTGCTACACTGACTTGGGTACTACAAAGACACCCCCGTGACTTTTTACGGGTGTGCTTGAAAAAGGGCCACCTGCCCATTTTCCTTGGGGCCCCCCTTTTAAATAATTTAGCAATAGAGGTTCCTTTATTTGGGACTCAATCCCTTTTATTGACACCTTATTAATCTTTGGGTTATTTCCCTCCTGAACCTGTAGGGGGCCTCCATCTACCTCTGTTGTGCCTGGCATATCATAACATATCTCACCACATTTATCAGGGTTATCAGCAACCATTTCAACTTGACCCTCTGGTTTACCAATATTTGCATTGTCACCCAAGGTAACACCAGCATTTACCAGTGCCTTGCATTTTTCCTCAATGTCAGAAATATCCACACATATTTCAGGACTAATTTCCCCAGTGTCCTGCAAGACAGTGTCTGGAGGGGAATCGCACAAAGCTGAGTGGTTGTGTCCCATGGCAACCTCACTAACCACCAACTCCACTGGCACATGATCCTCTTCCAGCAACTGTCATAATACCTGATCATCATTATATACACCTGTGCCCTCTGGCACTTCCATTAACACATTTGGCATTACCTTATTAATTACCACATCATCATATCCTTGGTGCGTTGTGGGCACAACCTCTGCTATGTGCTCACTTGGACCTTCAATCTTGTGCGGGATACCATCTGCAACAGCAGCAAGCGAGCCCTTGTCCGAAAAACTGCTCTGCAGTCCCTCCATTTAGCACAGCAGAAATGGTATCCACTCTAACGTTACAAACCGAGATCTCTTTTATTAAAGCCAACAGGCTTGTTGCCCATCTATCCTAGTCTACTTTCTCTGTGCTCCCAGCAGAGGTACTATGCAGTACCACTCCAACTGCCCCAGGAGACACGGGACAGAGTGGCTCAGCAGCATCTGAAAGACTTTTCTTGTCAGTACTATACTTCTCAACAACATTATCAGAAATACATTGCTCATTAGCATTCCTGACTTCCACAGTTTCTGGGGGCAATGGCATCCATCTCTCAGTGGTCACCCCTGTCCTAGCTGACTGCAATACCACACTTTCACCACTGTTAACTGACAGTGCTTCATTAGCTTTATTTAACCCTGCTGTTTCAGCAGGTCATATTAACCCCTTATTTAACACATCATTTTTAATCCCCTCATTAAGCAAAACATTATCAGTTTTAAATGTAAGACTTGCCTCCCACTGAACAGGGCACTGCAGCAAGGCAAGTCCTTTTTAGCACAACCAGTGGATCTCCCATTTGGGGTCACTTCCACTCCTGTGTGTGGAGTCACATAGTCATTCTGTCATTCCTTCCAGGCACTCAGATCAGGCTTCCAAACTGCAGAAACTGACCTTTGGCTGGTCACATCCCATTGCATTGACAGCGGGCACTTGGAAACAACATGCCCCCACTCACTGCACCACAGACAGCGCACTTGGCTCCTTGTCAGGGCTTCTTACACTGCATCCGCTTTAGGCCTCTGCGCCTCAGTAACTGGTCTCCTTGCACCAGCATTGCTAGGGGCAACAGCAACCCTCCTAGGCATCACAGACTCTCAAGGTATCCCAGCCCTCTTTGTGGGAATAGTGAGCCACCTCTTCATAGCAGCCCCACCATCCAGATGACACTTTGTCTCACAATCCAGATGAATTTTCTTGGGCATCCCAGCCCTCTTTGTGGGAACAGTGAGCAACCTCCTCATAGCAGCCCCACCATCCAGATGACACTTTGTCTCTGGTTGCCATGGGAGACTGCACTCTCCAAGCTGAACTTTTCCAGCACTCTCCACTTGGCTGTAACGGTTCCTCTTGAGCCCACCAGCCATGACTCTCAACAGGATTACGCCTTGCTTCTTTTAGGAGCTTTGACCGCCCCATATTCACAGCCACTCCAGACCAACTTTGCACAGTCCAGCAAAATAAAAATTAGAGTACTGTCTCTTTAAAGCACGTTGCTTTTCTCTTGCAGGTTCACACAGATTGTGCAGACTCAAGCACGAACACACACAGTTCATATAAACAGATGAACTTACTTGATTGCAGGGATCTCAGATTGTGCCCCAAAGCACTTCTCCACCAACTGTCATTGGTTCACTCCAGCAAGTAGCCTCGTGCTACACTGGCCCCCACCTCTCTCCTAGGTGAAGCCCTACTGACTCCCATGCCCAGACCTCCTGTCTGCAGGGTGGAGCCATCCCCAACTGGGAGCCCTTTAGCCTTGGTCTGGTGATTACTTAAAGCCCAGAACACAGCTGACTCATTAGTGGACTGGCTGTTTATTAGACCTGGATCCTGGCAAGGTACCGCCCTTCTACAGTATGATTACTTTATTGTTTTTCCGAAGGAGGATAGATATGGTTTTGTTCAACGTGTTTTGCTGAAGGCTTCATCAGGAGCTCAGAGGTGTAAATTATATATTCCTTTACATGTGTCATATGTGATTATTTCAGGCAAAAAAAGTTTCTCTGCTGTGTGGGGGTCACAGGAGGGAATAAACAGGAAGGCTTCAATCTACTGTGATACCATTCAGTGTACCACATGGGGGATCTGCTCCCAATGGGAAATTTTCCCTTTATATGATTCTGTGAATGGCGGGGAAAAGTTTATCACTCTTACAGCGGTAGTAAACTTGTGAAGAAAAAAAAATCCTCCCGCAAGGCAATGTTATAATGTGCTAGTATGCATCTCATACTAGCACAATATGTAAAACTTACCTTTAAACAAAGCCCTCCAATGATGTGCTGTCACCACTGACAGGGCTTTCATCTTTACCCAGTCTTCCTTACGGGTTGGCGGGCTCCGGTCTTTTGATTGGACAAGCCATGACGATGATGTCACTTCTCCGCATGGGAGCTGCTGTTCATGGCACAGAGCTCTGAAGGAACGGCACGGGTATGTCGTTCCTTCAGAGCACATGCACTGGTGAGGTCACCAGTGGCTTCCCAAGTAAATATCTCCTAAATGGTGCATGTTTTGGAGGTATTTGCTTACCTATAGGTAAACCATTTTATAGGCTTACCTATAGGTAAAAATCAACCAAGGGAGTTTACTCCCATGTTAAATGTGAAAGGTGGTCATACACAGCTCCCCACACTGCCCCCAGTATCTCAATGGAGTGGTCCAGGTTGATCCTAATGCATGTAGTCACAACTCAAGTGCATCAACACAGTCAGCTCCACACGATGATCTTTTAGTTGTATGGTATATAATAATTTTGTTGAACTACTTTTTAACAAAAAACAGTGTTCAGTGTTGCTAGTGGAAGGTGGCATCTAGAAAGTCCCAATAACTTTTTTTGCCAAATTTTGAACAGTGTTTGTAGGGTTATTTTGCCACTGATGATCCATCAATCCAATCATATATATCAGGGATATGCAATTAGCGGACCTCCAGCTGTTGCAGAACTACAAGTTCCATGAGGCATAGCAAGACTCTGACAGCCACAGGCATGACACCCAGAGGCAGAGGCATGATGGGACTTGTAGTTTTGCAACAGCTGGAGGTCCACTAATTGCATATCCCTGATATATATGTTTATTAACCTGGTAATCCTGCCATTAACTCACTATCTGTCCCTGGATGACAACTGTACTGAGCAGTGTTGTCACCCTAGGACTACATAACACAGTGTTAGAGCTACTGCACATGCGCAGCTCTGTGTACGTTCCTCAAAAGATTGAGAATAGGCAAGTAAATTTAACTAGAGACATTGCACTACCAGACGATGTTTAAAGTTAAAATTAATCATTTAAATCTAAACCATATGAATTCAAATGTACTGTATCATAATCTTTTGGTAAAAGATATATGTATTAACAAAATAACTAAGTATTTTAATGTTTGACTTTAAATTGTGGCTTAAAGTTTTTCCCCAAGATTTTGAAAACAAATATGTTTTAATACCATATTCAAAGCCCATTGCACCCAGAGAAAAAACAACTTGTCATAACAAATGCATTTTTCTGTCTGGCATGGCTAATGCAGTAACACTTATGTTCTCATATGTCTGCAGACTTCATGTACTTTTTATGATCAAAGAATGTATTACAGCAGCAGAACATGTGCTGTGCTGTGACCTACTTATTATAAACAATGCAGTCTGTGTTTACCATAAAGGTTACAGCTGCTTGAAGGTATTCATGGATGTGTGAACTGTTGCATTATCTGCATGGGGCAGGAAGATGTCTATAAAGAGGCATCCCCCTTATTCCATATAATGGTTACCATTGCATGTTAACATAGATCACATGCTTCTATCTAATGTTTTAATATCTATCCCCATTTGTTTTGTTTTGCTTTATTTTTACTACACTGGATACATTTTAAATAAGGGGTAAGTTTTAGAAAAAAAAAATATTTGTTGAAGCACGTTGCCCCAATGACGTACAGGCTTTGCAAGTAGGGAAGCAAACTAAAGTACTATGATCAGCTAACATACATCTTGGTATGAGACAGAAAATACACATTACCAAGAATTATATATGCTAGCTTTATGAAAATGTAATTTATTTAAATGTATTTGATCATGTGATCCTGAACTAATGAATTACTCAATGATTGCTCACAGAATGGGAATGTGTATATCTTTCATTATTACTAGAAAAAAGGAAATATAGTAAAAAATATGTAGGGGGTGTAGCTATGGAGTTGATCGCATTATTTTAGATTTAGACACAATTTGTTTGTGAATATTATCTACTTTGGTTATCTGAAACTGCACATCATAAACATTGTAGCAGCAGCAAAGCAGAATAAACCAGTCTGAAAAAAGAAAAGCTTTTTCTTTTTTATTTATTTCTTATTAAAGCAGAACTATAGCCAAAACCTTTTTTATCATTTTGGATAGCGTAAGGGAGGGTCATAACCCCTGTCAGTTTATTTTTTTATATCTGTAATCCCACTGGGGAGAATTCCCTTCACTTCCTGTACCATAGCCAAAAAACAGGAAGTGAGAGGAAATCCTGACAAATTAATGGGAAATCCTTGGGGATCCCCTCTCCACTCTGTCCTAAACTTAAACAAATTTGCCTTGCCTTTAGTTGTACTTTAAGGATTGTGTGATGAAGAAGGCGTGTCTTTTAGGCCACGTTCACACCTATGTGAATTAGATGCAGGTTTCCCCGCATCTAATTTGCATAGCAGGAGAATGTGACTGGCTCCCCATGGAGCCGGTTCACATATCTCCGGGGGCGGCTGTGGAGCGCACTGCACTGTGCGTCTTTGGCTCCGTTTCAGGGCCGAATTCAGGCATAGAATCGGCCCTGATTCGTCCCTGAAATGGGGAACAGGGAAGCACAGCTCTCCTGTGCGATCCGCAGTGTGTCAGAGTGTGAACCCAGCCTTAAAGCTGATTTTTTACAAAAAAGTTTTTGCATAATAAATATGGAAAGTTGGTTAAAGATAACATATGCAGTTCCTATAAAGGTTAGGCTGATGAAGAGGGTGTGTCTTTTAAAGGCTAATTTTGAGGAAAATCCGAATTAAGGAGACTCCACTTTGTTCATTTTACATAATTTTTTATAACATTATGAAAGCAACAGACAGAACAGTAGCACATAAATGTCAAGTGACTTAGAGATATTTCACAATATTAGAGATATATTGAAGGATATATTTTTCAGAAAATGAAGGACTTCCTTCTCTCTGATTTTGAAAACTAAGCATTTATTTTATGAACACTATTGAGCAGCCCAGGGCTGTTTTAGTTTATTATTCTTTCGCTTTCTATGCTCTGCCATTGCTTTGTTTTAAAGCCAACTGCTAGTAGTCCTGTGCTGTTGTGATGGAGTTCAGTTAAAGAGCAATTAGCTCAGAATCAGCAGGGCTGAAAACTCACACTGCGAGTATTGAAAGTTCATGAGCTAATCCTCAAGGGAAACAACACAAATATTACAGTAGATTTTCTTATTGCAAAGCACAGCTAACCCCTGGTACTTGTAGATTGCACTAAATCAAACACGTTGTTTTTCAGCTATAGCTTGAAGTGGCAAAAAAATTAAATATGACACAAGGTATCAACTAATTGGGATTTGTTGTAATAAATAATGGATGCACTCACTGCATGACGATAGATACACATGTTGTTCATGTCACTAAGAGATTTCTTCAACAAGTGTAGGTAGTGTCAGCTATGATAGCCCCCTGGTAAAAGGAGATTTCATATTTCTTGGACAGACTGTATGGAGTTTGCTGAATATTATTGCTGCTCTCTGATAAATAGTGTACAACAGTTCAGTCTAAATATTAATTCCTAAACTTATTGGAGGTATATTGGTTCTCCGTTTTTTAAACATCTGATACTGTATGATGACTCCATCCAACAATACATATATCTCTGCTTTACAGTTCATTTCTCCCAATTCAATTACCTTGGACAAAATAAGCCAAACAAAGTTGTTTTTATTTTATTCTTATAACCCTAGATGATAGTAGGATATTGTTGGCAACATACCTAATTCCTTTTCATTTAAAAAAAAAAAAAAAAAAAAGGAAAGGACAACATGGCAGCTATAAGCTGTCAATGAGGTTGATTTACAAAAACTGTGGAGTGCAAAATCTTGTGCAGCTGTGCATGGTAGCCAATCAGCTTCTAACTTGGAGGCTAATTGGTTTCTATGCATTGCTGCACCAGATTTTGCACTCTCCATTTTTATTAGCTCAACCCCATTATGTACTTAGCACTATTAAGTCTAAACTAAAATACAATTACAAATAAAAAGAGGTGTACAGAAAAATGTGATGGAGATTGTGTGCATGATAACATAAAAGCCCTGATCTGAAGCTTCAAAAGAGATGCAGGCTGACACTTGCATTATACCATTTTTTTAAATTATTATGCAAGAATAATTTGTTCTAAAGCAAACCTATATTTTGCCCATTAAAAGCAAAGTACATCTGTTGCAATGTACCTTCCATCCATTCCCTTGAATCTTTAAAAACAATTCAGTACTTCGGGACATTTTTGCCTTTTCTCCCACAAAGCAATATTTAGTGTCTCGTAGCCAGCTGACAAGACTGAGACTTGTCATATTGGAATGTAGATAATCATATTTAATTCTATGTAACTGCAACTCAGACTTGAGTTGCAACTTTCATGAGGATTGTGGGGGACACTGTTAGGGGAAGCAAGTGAGTTGTGCCAGCAATTTAGGCAGCCTGCTACCAAATTGTTACTTTGCCCTAAATGGGTAAATATCAAGTTTGCGTCAAAGTAGAACTAAACTCTTTTGCTGGTAGTTAGAGGTTTTGCCACAATGTGCTTTATAAATATACACAGCATAAGTGCACAGTATGGCAGACATATCTGTCAAATCACCCCTTCCAGCAGTGCAACAGTCTCCCTCATCACTGCCGCTGCCATCTTTCCCAGTCTTCTTCTGGGGTTTCAGCCTTTTTAGCCATCTTGATTGGCTGGGCCAGGATGATGTAACACCTACTCATATATATGGGAATTACCTCATCCTAGGCTAAAAGCTGTGCATGTGCAACTCAGTGTAGTGTTTAATTTGGAAAAAAAACACTTCTGGCAGGCAGGACACATTTTTACAGCAGGAGATACAAACAATGTCTCTTCTAAAATAAAAGCTTACCTGTCAGCAATGTTTTTCTTTAGTTCTAACTCAACATACTTTTGATCTCAACATATACTTTTCATATCACACCAGTACTGGTAAAAATTATATTGTTATGGGGCCATTAAATGCAATTAAATTGTGATAAAAAATAACAACAAATTGGTCTTACCACAGTATGTTACATATGAAGATTCCTGCTTATAAGTAATATTGTCACAATTGTGTTACTACAAGATTTCATTTGTTTAAAGTAAAATACTTTAAATATATAATTATTGACATTCAAACACTTCTACAGAAACAATATGTACTAGTGATCTTGCCACTTTGCAATCTATTTAATTAAAATGGCTGACCTGCTGTACACTGAAAAGGATCACAGATAGAAAAAAAATAGTATTTGATAATTCCCTTTCAATGGGAGTTTAAGGGCAGTCTGTATAGAAGAATGTTTGTAAATGGGTGGATACTGTACACATTGTATATCATAACTGAATAGATGTACACTTCACACATTTTAACAGTTTTATAGGTTTGGGAATTAATATGAGAGCACATTTAACCCTAGGTTCTAAATAAAATCAATATTAAAAAAAAATTACAAAAAAATTGCCTCCTGAAACAAAATGACAATGAAAAGACATAAATGCTTACAATGCAGGCAATAAAATAAATTTCACCCAAGCTGATTTGGACACAATAATGATACAGTGTAGATGCTAAGAGAAGCAATTGCATCAAGATCACCTACACATACTGTATACTTGTATTATTCTATGACCAAGTCTATGGTACCACCTGCTAGTGATATCAACCAGCCATGGGACTGCCTGCTCCTCCCACATGGGCTGATTATGCTTAGCTTAGGCCTACATTTAATCAGAGGGCATGTGTGCCCTGTGTGGACATACTTGCAAAAGGAGATTTTTATTATGTACTAAAGTACATTCATTAATTTGTTTTTTCTGTTTGAGATGTGCTTATAGCAATATTCCCTGTAATATATTTATGATGTTGGAAAGGGTGACAGTTTAGGAGAAGATTGTCCTCTCATGTTTTTTTCTTCTTTGCTGTCAGTATCCCTTTGGTTAGATGTATTGTTATTCCCTGCTTCAGTGGCAGCTGTAAACATCTTGGAATCCACATCACCTTCTATTATAGTGACAATGGTTACTACTGTAATGGAAATTTGTAAGTTCTGTATATAATTGTATTGTATTTTGTATGTATTGCACTCTGCCCTCACTGTGCACACGGCACTAATAATGTTTTCAGTAAATGTTTACATTCTTTCGAGTCCTGATTAGAATTAGCCTGCCTATGTAACGCCCCTTGTTACCATAAACCTACAATTGTAATATTAATGTGATACCTACGTAATCATGTGCATAAAAACCTTCAATTGCGTCATAATAAAGCAGAACAGTAATTTGGAAAGATGCTGAGCGTATCTTTTGTGTCTGTTCCCTACTGCAGTAGATATTATTAATTTGGAACCACTAATCAATATGAGGATAGGAGTTGCCTATCATCAATTTAACCGAGTCAAGCATGGCGAGCCAGCCAAGAGGGGATTCCAGGTGACCCTGAGTATCCGAAACGAGGAGCTTGAGACGATCCGGGAATTTCTGATAATCAGCCGGCTGAGGTAAGCCTTTTGCTTACATTTGAGTTATCAGACTTCCTTGATCGGTAAGGCATTTTCGGGACAAAGGGTACCTATTTTACTCCCCTTAATCGAACTGTATTGATTGGTGGTTATATGTTATGTTGTCCCTGTCTATTGTCCATCGAAGTGTTATAGATAAGAAAGGGAAGAATAGTGCTGTTCACAGGTATATGTAGTACATCTGCTAGATAAAGTAGTTTAGAGGCAAGAGGGTATAGGCACAAGTAGAGAAGAGAGAAGACTGGCCAGTCATTATGGGCATTGAATTAAGTAAGGGAATGAAGGGTAAGAGACCCTCAAAAATGCCCAGCGCAAGAGGAGCGCTACATATGAACCAAAGGTGCGGTTCCGCCTATACTGAGCCCCTAGATTAATGGTTAGAGTGGACAGGGATCCACATTGGGTAACTGGGTTACCAAGGTCCACAGGGACTAAGAATCGTGCAGAGTAAATAGCTAAAGAAACAGTTATCAATGTGAGCAGGATGGATCAAGGGTGACATTAACACTAGACAGAAAGGGACATTTTCATGTTAAGTTGTGGGATGAATTTGGAGTCTATAACTATTAGAGTCAGAAACAGAGAAATGAGAATTAAAACAGAATACTTTATATGTTGTCAGAGAGGGAAGATGGGATGAGCACTGTGGCTCCCCATCTGATCATAGAATCATAGAAGCTAGATATAAAAGTTATTTAAACAAAATAAGGAAAGCAGAATTTAGGCAGGGAAATATTAAAGAGTTAAAAGAAAGTGAGAGAATGATATGCATGTGTTGTGTACAAATGGGAAAAATGTAAGCGATTTTAGAGAGATATTGGTGTACGTGTGTGCGAATGCTGGGACCTTTAGTTCTATTGCTTGTGTGTGTCATGTACGCAGATGTGACCCCCTCCTTTGTGCTCTCATGAAAGAAACGTGGCTGGGATGAGAGGTTAGTGATAAGCTGGAAGGACACCATTGCCAATTTCTGTTTTTTAGACAAAACATTTATAACAAAATGTGCCGGGTTAACGAATCTAATGGTAAACAATGTGATCACAATTATTTTGAATCTGTTTTCCAAACATGGTAAAATGAAGGTTACATTTAACTGTGTATTACACAAATTGAATATCCTTTGATAGTGGAAACAGTGCATTTAAAAAAAGGGAAATTAAGTAAAATTAAGTAGTAATGAGTATTAATTTCTAATATGAGTTTAACAATTTTATTAATAATATAGATATATTGAAACTGGTTTAGACAACCTTTGGTTGGAAATGAAGTCCAGGTTAATGGGGAAATTTGTAATAAATGGGATTAGTTTAGATTAAGATAACAATTTTGTAATTTTACATTTATACAATAAGCCCTTATTGAGAGAAAAAAAAGATTAAGATGAGGTTGTTATTTTGAATAAAGCTGCCATAATATTTAACAAAGCCAAGATGGATGGAATACATAAGAAGTTCTTCTATAAAAATGAAATTTTAAGGTTTTTGATAATAACTTGATGTGCGGTCCATGATGTAAGAGTAATATTAAATCAAATTTAAATATAACAGACCCATCACATCAAGTCCACACACCCTGTTAGGATAGATGCCGCCTGCAGCCAGTTGTTTTATAGTTTTTGATGCTTTCTGGTCCATCATACAGATTGTTGGTCCTTTTGTTTTTATTTATTTTTATTTTTGAAATCCAAAGCAGAATGTGTGGATTGTGAAATGATGTGCCCCTTTTTCTTGTAAGTACAGTGGTATAAGCAGAAGAATAGTTTTGGATTTATGGACATCTCTGCATGACCGCAGGGTATTGTTATCATTTATTATAATATTGCCAGGAAAAAGTTGTCTTTTGAAACATGAAACTGGAGTTCTTACACAAACAGTGTGATAGAACACAAGCCATTGTAATATATTTATGCAAGCTGGACCCAGTAATGAAGGGTTCACCCCGATATATCAGAGCTGCAGTTTTTATGCAAAGGTGCTATTAGACAAAGTTAGATATTGTTTTGGTCAAACATTTAATTTTTAATGGTCCGACATTCTGTGCAGCAAATATACAGATAACTAAATGTTTGTCTAATGAAAGGTTTAAAATATGAGTTTGTTTATGTACAAATCTAACAATGAAAAATGCGTACATTTATTCAAAAGAAAGGAAAAGACACATGTGTTAAATTGATGTGGGAATCAGCTGCTGTGAGCCCAGTGCAGGACACACTCCCTGAAGACCCAGATATTACATTTTTTGTAGATTTGAGTATGCAGTTTATCACCCAGAAGGATACTCTGTATTCAAAGTCATTGGATCCTTTTTCCCCAGCTCAAGAAGCAGAGCTCCATGTTTTAGCAAAGCCTGTGAGCTATAAAAAGAGTGTATATTTATATAGATAGTCGAGATATAGAGAGCTTTTGGTTCCATTTAAAGGGCCAGAAGTTTGTTTTTACTTCGGCAGGTAAACCAACCAAGCATGCCAAGTTAATTTGATCGGCTGTTTTCAGCCTTCCAGGTTCTTGCTGAGGTAGCCATATTAACTTTCACACATGGAAGCAGACCAGGTGACTCTAAGGATGCTGCATTTACAGCCCTGGACACTTGATGGGTCTGTGCAACTCACAGATTCCACCCTAGTTCTGGCCCAGTATAGCTGGGATTAATAATTCAACTTTAAGGACCCCAGAACGAGAAGAACAAGTGGTCCACAGGGGGCAACTTCTTATGAAACAGGACTTTGGAAAAGGTGATCATTTATGTCTGCCAACCACTCTTTTCCCTTCAGCTTGACACATGGACCGTGTCATGAGTCACAAGCAGTTATGGCTGCCTTAGTAAATGAGCGTGGGATAGAGCCAGGGTTCTCCACAGTTGTTTTTATAACACACCACTTCTTGTTTTACCTGTTACCAAAGGTGTTACCAAAAGCTGAACATCCCTCCCAGAGATTACATAAAAGATATATCCAGATGCCCAAGTTAGGATCTTACGAGTATGCATTTTGTCTGTATGGACATGTTTTTTGGATGTCCAGTGGCAAATGCTACTGCAAAGGCCACAGTAAAAAGCGTTATCAGAAGTAGTTTGTAAGTACAGAGTGCCAGAAAGTACAGAGAGTAACAGAGGAAATCATTTTTTATAGGAGAGTCCTTAATAGAAGTTTTGAGGTTTTATTTTTACACCCCTTACTGTCTACAATGTAGCGGACAAAGTAGAGTAAGAAACTAGAAAACTTTTGCCTGAATGTTTTCTTATATTTTATGAAGCCCCTAAGGGGGATGTTGGACTCTCTCCCTATGGGATTTGGTTTGGGAGTGTGTTACTCACTTGCTTATATTTTGTCTCAGCAAATGAAGTCCTCCATTTGGATCTCACAGAGAATGTTGCTGATCTTTTAAGGTTTTTGACAAACTCATTTATGTGTTTTCTCCCTAATTCCAGATCCTAAAAGTTTGGAAGGATCTAAAACTAAAGCCAGGTGACTTTTGGATTGTTAAGAGACATTTATATATAAGGAAATGTTTGGAGACTCAATACAGCATCTATTTCATGTACAGTTTTTGCAAAACTTGAAGGAAAAGTCACCTGGATCCACACCAGACACTGCAAAAATGACTAAATTAAAGAAATCTCTGTGTTTGATTTGTTTCCCTCTTGTGATCACAGTCTAGGGTACTTTTTGATTCAATTACTTTAATTGTAAGGGATATATATATATTTGAAAAGTAGTTTAGCCATGTTGAAGTCATATTTGTCTTTTGTACATCTTCCATTTTATGTAGAATTGTCTGTGTTTACATATGCTGATAAGTCAGCATGCCAACAATTAAGCTAGAAGGCCATTCTGGCCACAGGAGTGTACAGCCAGTACTCTGTAAATATGTCTTATCAATCATTTGTTTTTCACAATGAAAAGTCATTTTGTAATGAAAAAGTTGCTCAGCTATTATTTTCTCCACAATGGAGTTTTTTTTGCCTCTTTGGCCAGGACTACCTCCACCTAAGCATGTGGAGGTTCCAGGTTAAAGATGATAGCAGGTATGGTTAGTGATCAAAATATTGATCAAAAGAGGGGAGACTGTAATGGAAATTTGTAAGTTCTGTATATAATTGTATTGTATTTTGTATGTATTGCACTCTGCCCTCACTGTGCACACGGCACTAATAATGTTTTCAGTAAATGTTTACATTCTTTCGAGTCCTGATTAGAATTAGCCTGCCTATGTAACGCCCCTTGTTACCATAAACCTACAATTGTAATATTAATGTGATACCTACGTAATCATGTGCATAAAAACCTTCAATTGCGTCATAATAAAGCAGAACAGTAATTTGGAAAGATGCTGAGCGTATCTTTTGTGTCTGTTCCCTACTGCAGTAGATATTATTAATTTGGAACCACTAATCAATATGAGGATAGGAGTTGCCTATCATCAATTTAACCGAGTCACTAAGACAAAAGGAAAGAATGCATCTCCATATCAGGGGCACAGCAAAAACATTTGGCAGAGGTTGCAACTCCTCCCCAATGTATAAAAAATACCTTGAATATACTTTACATCTTGTATTGTGCTGCTATCTTAATCTAATGCTATAGTTATAATTTAAATTTTTGCACTTTTTTCTGGGCACTTGTGAAATCTTACAGATAGTAAGATACTGTAAATCTAAGAGTAGGTTTGAGGTAAAAGCGGGCTACTTAGAGGATTAGAAATACACTCTGTAGATTAAGTAAAATACAACCATTGAATCATTCTCTGCAGACTTGTTGATGGTTGGATATGAGACTATACAAATGCAAGTAGTTTCCTCCACTGTGGACTGCCCTTTTGTTTTTTTTTGTTTTTCTACAGATAACAGTATAAAATACCGCTAAGAAAGGTATTCATTTTACATCATCTTTTCTTTGTCTTTGATCTATTTGGGTTTGCAGAACACATTTATTTTGGCTGAACTTTTAGTAAAAGTGTCTCCTTTATCAAAGTAATTAAACAACAGCCCCTCTTAACATGTGTTTTTTATTTATTTATTTATTATTATTTGGTTTAGTGTTAAGTGTATGAAAATGCTGCCCTAATGCCATTCTATTTCAAATAATGTTTAGTAACATTATCAGCATTCCTATTACAGCTTAATATGGTATAATCTATCATTACAGACATAATATTTCCAACATAATTTCCAGTTTCTTTGTTCATTTGTTCTTGTCAATGTCATGTAGGAGACACTGTAGAAAACAACATTATAGCAAGCGTGATTGCGTTTCAGGAAATGGACATCCAAAGGTGGTTTGTCTTAAGGTTCAATATCAGAAAGGTCATTGTTCCAGCTTCATTGCAGTATATTCAGACAATCCCCTGGAGAAACAGTCCAATAATATATAGTAAATGAATGTTGTGAGCAGCGGTTTATTTCCAGTTCATTCAATTGAATTATTTCCTGTTGGATTTATCCCTTAATGGTGCAAGCTGGCAATATTTAGTCTTTGTTTGTGCTGTTATCCTCAAATATGGAGACAACCTGAAACTGATTAATTGTGCTAGTCTGCTTTTTTGGGGTTTCTGTACTACCTAGACCTGTGTTCACTACAAAACAAATCTCAGTGGCTTACCCTGCAGCTTTTAAATTTTGATTTATGAATCCTTTCACCAAGCTAATTCCAATTTATTTGTCTTTGGAGCCCCGAGTTAAGATGCTTTGTGTTTGATCTGTACAGCCAACTGGCACTTTTTTCATCCAGATGCTAGACATTTAGATAGAAGACAAATGCTTTAATTGGCATATTTCATCACTGTCACTCGTTGCGCCTACATAATTGCCCCACAGAAATCTTTACACACTGTGAAGAGGCTGAGGAAAATCCTTGTAGCTAGTCTGAAACTGCTAACTGTCTGCCATTGAACATTTTTTAGCAGATGAGATAAGTGACAAGATTGATGTCACTTGATTCAAGAGCAATAACTTTTTTTTTTTAACGTAGCTTACTTCTGAACTTAGGCTTTGTTGTAGGGTTACCAATTTTATCTACTGTAAATAACTGCTGTACTAGTGCTGGATATAAAAGAGCTGTGTGACAGTGTACAATCCTTTTTCGTTTTGTAATTTTGTTAGTTTGATCTTGAATTAGTTAGATAAACCTAAATAAATTAATAACAACGACTACTCTTGTAATCCATGATATAATGAGTTTTCACTGTGATAATAAATCAGTAACAAAAAGAAATGGTTTGCTTGGAAAATCAAATAGCTATAAATATGACTAAAGAAAACATGAAAAGGCAGGTGCATTGATTTTACTCCCATGTAAACATTTCACTTTTGAATATTTTTATATTTTAGGGTTTATGAATTATTTAAAGTGAAACATGCTTTGCCCATGGGGGGACAAAACAACAGGCTCACTTAAAGTGATTGTAAACGATTACCTTGTAAAACAATGTATTCAGGTTAAAATAGATGTAGAGATATAAAAAAGACATTGTAAATACCTTTTTTTCCCTGTTCATAGGTGATCACATTCCCTCTGTTCTCAGCTGCAATAAGAGCTAGGGAGAGGAGAAGCTCAGCAGAACATTGAGCTTTCCAGTAAATGGCTGTGCAGCAGGGGAGTGAAAATGTGTGATCATTGGAGGAGAGTACACTGAGTTCCCAGCATAGCTAGAGAAATGACCACATGTGCTTTCCTACTTAGTGTGGTCAGTTTTATTATAAGAAAGCAAGGGGACTAGCAGGAACATGTAAAGGAAGCAATTCAAAGGAAACATGATACTTTTTCATACAAATACTTGGTACAGCAAGCATATATCAGGAATATGAAGTGTTGGGGTAACAAATGCTTTAACTTTCCTCCTCTTCAGTAGCAAATACAGTACTAAGGTTTCTTTCACACCTCCACCACTCATTTAAAGGATAAGTTCAATTTTTCTAAATTTCAGCTCACCTATGTACCAATATACCATTTGTATACTTATTTTTCAGAAATAAAAATTCTTTCCTGCTGGCTCAAAAAAAATAACTTCTCCATTATTTCCTGGATGGACCTTAGGACATTACACAGGAAGGAGTTTACCAGCTGACCTCATTAGCACACACCCTGCATCATCTGCCCTCCTACTCCAGCACATCACCACCACTACTTATCAGCTGCAAGTTTTTTCTATGCAATCAGTGAATATCGTTCTCACTAAATACCCAGTCATAGATCATTTACTTGTTAGATTTGTGGGAGCTAGCAATCAGACAGCAGTCTATGTGACCGGAGCTGTAAAATTGCCCTTTAAAATCATCTTTGTTAACATGAGGGGCCTTAACAGGCCTTATAAATGGTCAGCTCTACTTAATTATTTCCACTGAGTCAATGTGTATTTACGTTTTGCCACAGAAACCCATGTTTCAAGTCTGAATTGAATACTGCGCTTTTCACAGTGAGCGACTCAATTCATTTACCAAAACTTTCCAAACAACAGGTCCATACTTTTTTAGAATATAAAATATAGTTTACCATGAAGAGATTATGCTTTCCATGTGGCAATACAAAAAACAGCCCTCAAAAGGGTAGCAGAGGTCATCCTTTCAAGTTTCCCTACTATTCAAGCCACAATTGAGGCATAGAAACATGCTGACATATGCCCTCCTTAAACTAACTCTCCTTAAAACATTCAGTTACCATTACAATGTCTGCCCTTCTTTATCCCAGATCTCCATGTAAATACATGAGAGATTCTCTGCATTATCACTATCAGTGACCTATATGATGGTCGCAATCTGAAATAATTCACAGAATTAAGCTAGACACTTACAAGTTGCATAGATTTTTGTTACCTGCTAATGATGCAACCTCTTGAGTCGTTATACACTATGAATTTCACTTTTTATAACTATTTGAAAATAACACTCAACACAGTAGAATGATTTCATTGTTTTAAAATGTATCTCAAGGCAGGAACATGATGTTCATAAAACCCATACTATGACCAAATGGAGACATGACATTCACACTGTTCTAACCATTGTGAATTATCTTGAAAAAGTAATCCACAGGTGGTTCAATACTGTGTTGGTGACAATGTGGGCCTATAGAGTGACTGAGCCATATTTTATGGCAATGCAAGTTCCCTATGGAGACTAATGTTTGTCTTGATTTCATAGATCTATGGTCAGTCTATAGCCTAGCCTCTTGTATAGAATAGCTCTCTTACAGGGATTGTAAAGTCTAGTTTTTTTTTTCCTATAAAAATAAACAACACGTTCTACTTATCTGCTCTGTTGCAGTGGATTTGCACAGAGCAGCTTGGGTCCCTCTTCTGTAATCCTGGTCCCTCCCTCCTGTTGCGTGCCCCCACAGCAAGCAGTTTGCTATGGGGGCACTCCATTCAGACATGGAGATGCGGCTCTGCCTGCCCCCTCTCTCTACTGATTGGCTAACTGACTTTAATTGACAACAATGGGAGCCAATGGCACTGCTGCGTCTTAGCCAATCAAGAGGGAGAGTTTCAGATGGCCGAGATACTCGTGGACAACGCTGGACAGAGATGGGGCTCAGGTAAGTATTACGAGGGCTGAGGGGGGCTGCTGCACACATTAGGCTTTTTATCCAAATACATAGACTGCATTAAGATAACCTTCTGACTTTAGAACCTCTTTAATATTACTAGACAAAGGTGGTCACCCCCCCTCCAAATTCAGGAAGTAACAGATGACCTCAAAACTCAATGTATTATGGAAAAAAAGATTTAAATAGCTGTGTTAAATTCTATACATTTTGGAATACATGCACCCCAAGTGTAAACTTTTTTAGATTGATGACTAAACCTAGCACAGTCTGCATTGGTTTTGTTAGTTTGTTCATTATTTTCTTCACTATTTCCCTTCAGATATTTATGTTATGTTATGTAATCTGTGTCTTTCTACAATGCCGTTATGTTTTAGCAGTATGCTCTGCTATTGGCAGAATACATCTAGTCACATTGGTATCATCACATGTTAATGCAACACTAATCCTTCTAACCTGCATGTCCCTTGGGATTTAATTTACTAAAGGAAAATCAGCTGCTAACTTCACAAGGGCAGTTGCACTTTACAAAGCAATTTTCCCCAGAGCTTAGTGAATGTTGTGAAGTTTCATTTTACAAAGACTACCCGGTTGTGTGCAAGGCAAATACAAAAATAGCAGTTTTTGCTTGCATGTGATTGGATTACGGAAGACATCAGAGCTTCACCTAATTCATGAAGCTTTGGGGAACAGTCCCTTACAAAGTGAACAACCTATTTACCTTTAGTAAATCAAACCCCATATGTCAGAAAATTGTCATCTCCTATGTTTGTTTTTTTGAAACCATGAAAACTTCTAATAAGGGTTTTAAGATCTTTAAATATAAAAATATGAGTTGATTATTGGTATGATCTAATTACCATACATTAAAGTGTAACTGGTATGATATAAATAAGTGTGCTGAAATTGTCACTTAATTTTAGAAGTTGCCAGTTTTATGATATAAAAAAGATATTAAGAAAATGCTCCCGCGCTATCATTTTATGTAAGTGCAAGACTAACAGGGGCAAACACCGATAAGCTAAATTCGTAGCCAACTGAAAACAAGATGACAATATGTGGTGCTGCACTATTAAAGGTAAATAAATGTGAAAGGATGAAACACACTAAAAAGTGAATAAACATGTAGAACAATGTCATGTACAGTGCATAAGTACCTACAATATTTGTGAAATGATAATTTTCCTATCTCCTGAAGAAGCATTTTTCATACACGCAACATGTCGAGCTATTAAGAATACATATACCCGGACTCACAACCCGACCTACAACCAGCTTACTCACATCCACAATCGGAAAACCTGCATGGGAATTCGTTCCCCACCCATTTCTGGATACTTCACTCTATATATGTATCACATGAAGTGGTGTCCTATTTGTATGTAGGGTAGAAAATACTAATTATATGCAAATATTTTTTGTTCTATATATTTATATGCATCAACTGTTCTTATTTTTTGTAGGCCATACCTAAATAAAACCATTTTTACCTTTTATAGATAGCATATCTGTGTGCCTCCAAAGTCCATTTTTAGTTGTTGAGGTCTCATATGTCAAACTTCTAAAAGAAGCATTGCTAGATATTTTACTTACTATTATTACCTTAATAAGCTTTTTTTCTTTAGTTGTATATTAACATTGTTTTATTGTCAATAAAAGGAATGTCAGAGGTACATCTCATGCTATTATGTGATGGAAAACTCACAAGAGACTAATTGATTGGGAGGTAAATTAGCTTCCCCTTCCTTCATATAGCTTACTTTTTCTGTTTAAATCTGTTTATTAAATTTTCAGAATTACAGTTAAACGTTGTAATTTAATACAGAAGAGTGCAAAATGGCTCTGACAACATAAACAGTAAACAAAAACTCAACGATAGCATGTTTAAACCACTTCAGCCCCGTAAGGATTTACCCCCTTCCTGACCAGAGCATTTTTGCGATTCAGGACTGCGCTGCTTTAGCTGACAATTGCGCAGTCATGCGACGTTGTACCCGAACAAAATTGACGTCCTTTTTTTCACACAAATAGAGCTTTCTTTTGATGGTATTTGATCACCTCTACGGTTTTAATTTTTTGCGCTATAAGCAAAAAAGACCGACAATTTTGAAAAAAAGCAATATTTTTTACCTTTTGCCATAATAAATATCCCCAAAAAATATATAAAAAAAACTAATTCCTACCACAGTTTAGGCTGATATGTATTCTTCTACATATTTTTGGTAATAAAAATTGCAAAAAGTGTATATTGATTGGATTTCGCAAAAGTTATAGCGTCTAATAGGGGATAGATTTATGGCATTTTTATTATTTTTTTTTTTACTAGTAATGGCGGCAATCTGTGATTTTTATCAGGACTGCAACATTATGGTGGACAGATTGGACACTTTTGACACTATTTTGGGACCATTGACATTTATACAGCGATCAGAGCTACAAATAGCCACTGATTACTGTATAAATGACAGTGGCAGGGAAGGGGTTAAACACTAGGGGGCAATCAAGGGGTTAAGTGTGTTCCCTGGATGTGTTCTAATTGTAGGGGGGATGGGCACACTACAACATGACAGAGATCACTGCTTCCGATGACAGAGAACAGTAGCTCCCTGTCATGTCACTAGGCAGAACAGGGAAATGCCTTGTTTACATAGTCATCTCCCTGTTCTGCCTCTCCTCACTGCAATCGCGGGACGCTAGTGAACATCAAGTTTGCGGGACCCGCGGGCACACTCCCGCGGCACGGCGGGCGTGTGCTTGCCGGGTAAATGGTAAATTTAAAGGGATGTACAGGCTTCTTCTCGCCGCAATCACGGGCCACCAGCAAACATTCAGTTTGCGGGGCCCACGGGCATGCTCCCACAGCGTTGGAGGCAGCAAATTTAAAGAGACGTACAGGTACACCCTTTTGCCTGCCCATGCCATTCTGCCGACGTAAATCGGCGTGCGGCGGTCGGCAAGGAATTAAGACATAAATCCATGGAGATCCGACAATGGGTATTAGAGACTATGACAAGTGGTCAACTTATAAGAAAACCATTATTGAGAAATATTTTTATATGCCACTAATAGGTCAAACAACCCATGAGCCTTACATCAGGCCAACTTTGTATATTCGGGGTCAAGCAGGACAGCACCCACTCACCCATCCACCTAGGCAACCTTTAGGCATAATAATGTAATTATTACAACCATAATGACCATTATGTCATCCAAGACTGGACTAATTTATCTTACCCCAGAAAAAAAAAAAAAAAAAAAAAAAATTATATATATATATATATATATATATATATATATATATATATATTTATTATATACTTAGAAAAATCAAGTGTAGCAGCAATACATCTTTTGAGGGACATCGTTAGATAGAAAACCTAGATGGGAACCCCAAAGTCAAGACAGTGGGTCCGACCAGAGAGCCCATCTTGCACCTGAGTAAAGGAATGGAAGAAGCCAGTTAGAAAAAGAGAAGAACGTGAGTCAAATAAGAGAACAAAGAAGTGAGACTGCATCTGCCCAGGACTCCAACCCAGCATCGATCCATTGTTAATCTCAAGTGTTTGGCACCTGCAGGTAAGAAAGCCAAGGTGTCCACACTTTTTCAAACAAGGGTTGTTTGTCCTGTAGGACACTGACCAGTTTTTCATGGAGCATGATCCAGGTTAGTTTTCGCTTCATTAAAGCTAAGTCGATCACTGGACTTTTCCAAGCAGTAGCGATGGATATTTTGGCAGCCAAAAACTTATAATAAATTAGAGTTTGTGTGTACCTTGGGATATTCTCCACAGGTTCATTAAGCAAGGCTATGCTAGGGTCTTTAGTAATGTTAACCATAGTGACTGAATGAATTAAGGAATGAACCCATATCAAGAAACGACAGACCTTAGGATAAGACCATCACCACCATCATATGTGAAGGGCAGAGCCAACCTGACCGCAGCCCCGAAAGCAAGAGGGGGACTAATCCGGATAGATTTTGGAGAGGCGTTCTGGCACAAGGTACCGTCACGCAATCACCTTATATCCTGCTTCAATCATCGCAACATTCATTATACCCTTATGAATGTGTGCAGTCCAGGATTGCCAGTCCTCCACCTCCAGGGCAATGCCCAGATCCCTCTCCCAGGCCATTTGATAAGGAAGTTTGGATGAGGGGGAAACAAGGGATTTATATAACTTGGGGATACAACCCCTATGAAAAGTCGCCTGTATGCATCTGCTTTCGAACTGTGTTCGCACTGTAAGATTGGGACCATTCTTTTGTAAAGAAGCTTACTTTTTCTTATAAAATGAAATGCCTACTTGTATAGCTTACTTATAAGTCCTAAATATTTCATAGTGAAGGAATTTGTTGACAAATGTACTTCCTAGAGTTCTAATACAGATGTGTTGTCCCACATGGAGAATTTCACAAACAGCATCTGGGACATTTCCTCTTAATATGTCATCCTGACCAAATTTCCTCTACACACTTCTTTACAAGGCTCTCTTTTTATATATACCAATGAAAAAGTACCAACATTGCATAGATCTGCAATAGGGAGAGATGCCTGGACATTGTTTGTGCACTTACAAACTGAACTTCACCCCTGTATGCCTCTACAATATAATAGCTTGCAGGATCATTTCTTAATATGGATGAAAGCCAACTCTACTCTTTACTATTTCCCTTGACATGCAGAAAACAGGTGCACATGATGATATTCGAAGCAAGCAGGAGATGAATTGTTTTGAAGGTACTGTACATTGTGATCAAAACTGAAAATTCCATTTTAAATGCATACACAAAATACAATTTAAAAAGCTATGGTTTCTTTATTTTATTCAGGCATAACTGCAGTATATTAGGCCATCACCTTACATGAAATTACCTTGTTGCTCAATCCATGAGCTTTGCCAAAACTAGCTACCAAGCTTAGAAAAGTTTAAGATCTGCCCATATATAAAATTCTGTAAAAGTACTCCTGTCACAAGAAAAACAGGGCAGATACCATTGCTGACCATGTATAAAAATACTACATGCTGAAACTGGCGCAGATACAAAGTATACTCAATACACATATTTGGCAACATAAACATCCCAGACTCAAAAAAGAAATCCTCTTGTCTCCTGTACAAAATGGAGGAATGGGAGCCCCCAACGTCCATGCATACTACAAGGCAGTCATACTGGATCAACTACGGGAATGGTGGGCGCCCACCTCCACCAAGACTTGGACACAAATTGAAACCATGGCCCTCACCGCGAATCCACAACACACACTAATGGCTGCACTACTCAGCTTGCAACCACATCGACACTTCCTACTTACGGTAACCGCAGCCATCCGAGTATGGTCAGCCACTGCAAAAAAATCCATGGGCATACCCAAAGCTATCCTTTCTAAAATACACCTCCAAGCACTAGAGTTGATCTCTCCTAACTTATCCTTTCGGGTATGGATACAAAAAGGACTTACCAACTTGGGACAACTCATTTCCACGTCTGGACCCCACCCATTCCCACATTTACAACAATCTTTTGATCTCCCTGCTAATACATCTTTTTTGTATATGAGGCTCCACTCTATCATCGGTAAACTTGATCTCACAGCATCTGAATCCCAAATGACTGACATCCTAAATTTCTACAATACCCCGAACGCAGCAGTTAAAGGCATTGCATGGATTTACAAGTTGTTAACAACGCTCTCCAAAGATCACACCTCTTCATCCATCACATTCTGGTCCACATTCACAAGCTCGCCACCAAAGCCCCCATTGTGGCACAAAGCCCTGACCATCCCTCTTAAAGCCTCAAAATGCATATCTCACTGGGAATCGATGCAAAAACTATTCCACAAGTGGTACTACACCCCAGCCAGATTGGCGAATATTTACCCGGCTACCTCCTCTCAATGCTGGAGAAACTGCTCAGGCAAAGGCACCCTGAGACACATTTGGTGGGACTGTCCTAACATCCACCAATACTGGAAGGAGGTCTCCGACCTCATCTCACAGCTCTGCAAAATCCCTTTACCGCTATCCCCACTGGACCTCCTCCTGGGTCTTAACATCCCCAACTGGCCCAAAAATATCAGAGTCCTAGCGACACATATACTCATTGCAGCTCGTTTAGCTCTAACGAAAAAATGGAAAGCCTCACAAGCCCCCTCTGGATCGGAACTCATCGCTCTACTAAACAACCACTTCCTAATGGAATTCTCCTTTGCTAAGGCCAACATGTATACCGCAACATTTCGTCTCAACTGGAAACCCTGGATCACTGACTCGAGGAGTACAACATTACCCTGACTGTCTTCTTCTCTTATGTTGTGACATATCTGAGGTTATTCATCTTTACCCCTGTAGTTTGCTACAACCCCGCATATCTAACATGCACAGAAAGTAGGAACCCCCTCGCCATGCACCGCTCTGCCTAGGGGCACTTCTCTCAGTTACTACTTAGGATGGGACATGCACACATGTCCTATGCTCATAACAAGTAGGCCCACAAGTTGCCTTTGCTCTACAGTTTTTTTTTGTTTTTTTTTCAGTTTTACGTATCTAGAATGTTAGTAGTTCTACAAGTTACCTAGCTCTGTCAGGTGGATGGTTGGAGGCGCTGCTTCTAGTCCCATGGCACAGTAAGTACCCAGATGGGGTGCCGGGGATTGGAGATGGTGCCTCCATTCATCGAACTTCAACTTAATCGCTATGTAGTCGCTATATGCATTTGTTACAGAACAACACTGGTTAATGCACTATGTACTAAACCGTGTAACTTTGCTATTACATCAACCGTTTGTACTGATACCCTGTGAAAAATTCAATAAACATATTGTTAAAAAAAAAAAATACTACATGCTGAAATGTTATGATGGCCTCCTTGCTTCAATACTTTAAAGTGGTTGTAAAGGCTGAAGGTTTTTTAAATAAATATAAATGCATGAAGGGAAAAAACCTTCAGTGTGCAGCTCCCCCTCAGCCCCCCCTAATACTTACCTAAGTCCAATCTCAATCCAGCGATGTTCACAAGACCCGAGGCTTTCCCAGGTCTCCTCCTCCTGATTGGTTGAGATGCAGCAGCAGGAGTCCATTGGAACCTGCTCCTGTCAATCACAGCCAGTGAGGCGGTAGCAGGGGCAGGGCCGAGCCACTATCTCTGTCTTATGGACACAGAGAGCCAGCTCAGGAGCAAACATGTATGAGTGTGCCCATTGCAAGTGGGTTGCTACGGGGGCACTTGGCAAGGGGGGCCCTGAGTGCTTGCAGGGTACCCGAGAAGAGGAGGATTGGGGCTACTCTGTGCAAAACCACTGCACAGAGCAGGTAAGTATGATATGTTTGGTTTTTTTAATACTTTTTTTTCCCTTTACAATCACTTTATGTTACTGACTTAATCAAGTTATAGTCAAACTAGAAGTTTTTATCTGCATAATTGTTCTGCTTCGATAGCTTTGATTTACTAAAGGCATAAGCAAATGTACACTTAGCTTAGTGAATAAGGCAAAGGTGTGTTCACTTCAATTGTCCAATCGTGTGCAAGCAAACATCTCCCTTTTTTTTATATTTCACTTGCACTTGATTAAATATTCACCCTACCCACAATGGTAAGTTAACAATCCTTACTCCTTTAAAGCTCTCGTGTTACTTTCATAATCATTCCCTTTTAAAACAGAACTCTAACCAGAAATGTCATGATAAAAAAAATGAATAGCCCATTTAACGATAAAAATAATACAATTTGTTTTTGTTTCCATGTTCGGCTTCAATCAAGTGATTTCAACCAAGGGAAAATTTTTATGCTGATATAGTTTCTCAGTCTGATGGCCAGCATCAACCAACTTGCCCTGAGTCCAGGTTGTCCTGGTCCCACTCCAACCTGCTATTGAACAGTGAACAGATCATCTCTATGTCCCTCGGCTTTCTCTTCCAATCAGCATGCTTCTGTCAGTGCTAGGACTGGGAGATTTTCTTTAAAAAAAAAAATCTTCGATTCTCTTTAAAAAAACTCGATTCACAATTCGAATCAAGTTTTTTTCTTCTTTGGAAACCGCGCCGGTCCTGAGGCGCTGTGGGCATGAGCTTTTAGGCGAGGCCGCGGCTTCGGCCTAGTCCGCGGCGTCCAGCCTCACAGTCTAGGCCGAAGCCACGGCCTCGCCTAAAAACTCATGCCCGCAGCGCCTCAGGACTGGCGGGGTGAAAAAAAAAATCTAAAAAAATTGATTTGTTTAAATTTTGAATTGATTTGACCTCTCAACTCGATTCAAGATTTAAATCGATTTTTCCCCAGCCCTAGTCAGTGCATGATTTAATTACATACAGATCATTTTACTGCATCTGCAGTGACTGTGAGAGTCTGATACCAGGTGAAATTCAGATGCTTACATTGCTTGGACAAGACATTTAATGATGTATTATTGATCACAAAGCTGCATTATTAGTTTCTTTTATATCTCAGAATAGTTCAGCTTTGATGGTAAAATTAGCTAATTTTCAGACTTTGCACAATTTTTTATTCTCCTGCATAACATGATTTCATTTTTGTGTCTTAACTTCATATATGAGTCACCATTAGCATTGTTCTAAAGTCAAGTTGTCATGTACCTGACTGTGGAGCCCGAGATGATGAGGGTGGCCTCTTGCACAATTCCTGTCCAAGCACCCCTGGTAGTGGAGAAAGAGACTTCTAGGGCAGTGGAAGGGTGCAGGTACCTCTCAGCTGTAGGAGTGAGCTGTAGCTCGAAGACATGTGGAGTCTGGTCACAAGCCTTGTTCAGCTGGAGCCAGGCAGACAGGTGCAGAATCAGGATCAGTTGCAAGGTTGGGAACAGGCAGAAGTAGGTAACATGCTGGCGGTGGGCTACCAAATCAGGAGGCGGGGGCCGTAGTCATAGATCCAAGCCGGGGTCGGTAACATAAGCAAGAAGCAGATATAGCAGGCAGGGGTGATCCAAGAGCGTTTTCAGACGTAGTCGGGTCAGGAACAAGGTCAGCAGACATGGATAAGAATCAGGAGCACGGGAACCAAAGCTGAAGACAATCCAGCTCTGAAAAAAAGTTGCGCTAGTAGTGTGATATAGGCAACAGATACATGCCTTAAAACCTTGTACCGGAATATAAATCAAAATGTAAGCAATAATCAATGTATACAATGAATAAGTGATAATCAATGTTGTGAAACAAATTGAAAATGTAGATGATGTCCATATAGTCAGTGCACAATGAACAGTGATTGATTAAAGCCCATATATTATGTATGGCAAAAAAAAAAAGGAAAAAAGGACCAAAAAAAGGAATATCCCCAAGTGACAGGTGAAAAAAATATATAATAATAATCTTGCTGCAGTGAATGGGGTGCGTAGATGAAACCTCCACCTTCAGAAAACTGCTGCCTTGTACCAGAGAGCATTAGTCCCTTAGTTATAGGAGACCTCACTGGGCAGACGGCTGTAACCCCAGACCCCACGGTTACAGCCGTCTGCCCAGTGAGGTCTCCTATAATTAAGGGACCAACGCTCTTATATTGCTTTTTAGGCGCTTTCACTCTAAAAAAAGCACCTGAAAAGCTCACGAAAAACTATTTAAATTAAAATCAATGAATACTTTCACACTGGGGCAGTGCGCTGGCAGGGTGGTGAAAAAACGCCTCTCTCCATTGAAATGAATGGAAAGCTCTTCAAAAGCACATGAAAAGCTCTTTAAAAGTGCTCAGTGTTTTACTGGTGGTTTACAAGCAACTCAGTGTGAAAGGGGCCTAAAAGATAAATCAGCAGCTAATATTATACATGCAATGTCAAATCAATAGCAAAGGAGCACCTACTCAAACTTGTGCAAATATAAATATGTGAATATCATACCAGGAAATATACAAAACATCTATCATAAAAAGAGTAGAGTGTGGTACATAAAATGTCTATAAGTACATCATTAAACACCCATAATGCAAACAAAAATCTTCTTGCCACCATTGTGAAATCAACCTCCAAAATTAATGGAAGGTCTGAAAGCACTTTTGTATAATCCGCTCTAGACTGCCACCCTTATATATGAATCTGAATCACAGACAGATACATCAAGATGGAAATCCCATATGCAATGAACCAGAGGCTAACAATATTAAAGCACTGCCTAAAAAAAAACGTTTTATTAAAAAATAAAAGGTTATACTCACATAGGCACAAATAGTGTAAGCAATGTCATAAATCCCACAGAATGCTACAGGCTCACACTCAACCACAACCCAGGCATTTCCATAGTTCAAAAGCATCCAGCCGTGATGACGTCACTGGGAACCCGCCCTGAACATACACGTGAATTACTTATTCAGATTGCTTTGTATATTTTCTGGTATAATATTCACATGTTACAAGAGTAACTGAGCAGCAATACAATATTGTGCCTAATAAAATGGTAAACAGTATTTCAACTGTGAAGAGAGTAGTTTGCCTGTTAAAGCCCAGTTTTAGCTTAATAGACAAAATGAACAAGTTGAAGCAGATCTTGCATAGGGAGAAGCCATCTTATCAGCATTTGATGCCTGTTATATACATGGAATAGTTCGTCTTCTTTAGTAAACTAAAAAGAGAATAATTAAAGTATTATATTTTCAATACACAAATTATACTGTATACTTCTTATTTGGAAATTGCTAAAGCAGCAGTTTTACTTTCTTTAGAAGAAAAATGAACTTTGCAAGTTTTTCATTATAGTGGTATAATGTGATCAATTTTGTTAGGTGACTGTAATCAATCTGATAATTATTCAGCTCAGTGGTTGTTTAAATAGAAATAGCTGGTAAGCAGCCCAGCTATTGAGTGATGCATAAATAATTATAAGGTTTACAAATATCTTTAAAGCTTATAACTGCACTTTAACAGTCTCTGTTTACAGTATGTTTGTTTTTTAAAGGACATTGCCTACTTGTAGACAAAACTTTTTGATTAACTAGCAGTACTAATTCCAAAACTCATGCCAAAATCCCCCACAAAATTTACCTTGGAAACCTATTCCTGATTATTAAAGTGGATGTAAACCCAATGTCATCCTTTCTAAACTACTGCCATAGGGGTTATCTATAAGGATATACATGCCTCCTGCATGTATCTTTACCTGTCAAATGTCTCCCTTCTGTCTGTTATGAGACCCGAAAAACTGCATATTCTGTGGGTGGGTCTGTTGTCTGGAGCTCGGTGGGTGGAGTCGTGATGTCAGTAGACTTCCCGCCCACTTTTACACTCCCCTTGTCAATATGCATTTTCTTCTGTGTATTTCTTACACTGAACTTTTGCTATGATCTCTAACATCTAGTGAAAAGACAGGAAAGTAACCACATGACTTCAGCATGCAAAATCATGCTGAGGTGTGGAACAGCCAATCCTTGCAGAGCTGCTGAAGAAAGGAGTGGGGGTAGGAATTAAAAAATAAGGCATGTCTTAGGCTAGTGCATGAGATATGTAAATCACCTGTCACTCACAGCAAGGGGGAGGATTTGACAAAGTTTTTCTCTGTTGGTCAAGATTTATCTCACTGAGCAATAAAAGAGGATTGCTCAGAGCTGGATTAACTCTTTGTGGCAAGACTGGGCTCAAATGATAGGAAATCTTATACTCTACATTATGACATAAAAAAATTGAGGTTTACATCCACTTTAAGTAAAGATCAGGATGAATACATATTGCCATACCCACGGTTGGCAAATCTCATTATTTTTACAGACTGCCCTTTGTAAATGTTGCTTCTCATTTATAATGTTCATTCCTGGGAGTAAAGTTGTTGTAATAAATTGGCTCTTTCTCTGAAATATGCACTGCACACTTTCCTTATGTCATTGTGTGCAGTGCTGTGGTGATGTTTCTCAGTAGGAGGGACAGAGAAAAAGCTCAAAGAGCTGAAGAGGCAGCCATGGAGGACCACATCAGAGAGGTGTGATTGGAGACCAGCCAGTGGAACAGGACATGGGCTGGAAGAATGTAAGGCAAGGGCAGAGGAGGGGATCAGCACAGTAAAAAGGCAGTAAGTAAATCACTATGGAGGAATGAGAAGAGTCAACGAGCTCACCAAGCTCTGCTTCCACTGTGAAGGCCATTACTTTTCTTTTAAATTAAGTTTTGTAATATATTTTGTGGTCTTTTCTGTCCAAAATTTTAAGGATCAACCATAAAGTAAAACTTAACTCTGAATAGTGCAGCGCTATCATTCAATATATGTCTATAAACTACTCAGTGCATAAATAATATATAATCCTTCATATGTTACTCATCAATAAAATCTAATAAATTCAATAAAAAACAAAAAATAGCAATATAAATTAATCACATCAAGTCCATATTTCATTAGAGTCCATAAACAAAAAAGTATCCAATTTCAGTGAATGTGCAATCCTGTACACCGTAGACGACTTCACTTATCTACCACAGTGCCCTTGCCTCACCTTTGGGTGTCCTCTCACCTGCTTGGGTAGATCTCCCTGATTAGGGGAGCTCAGTATGCCCTTTATCAGTCTTATAATGGCACTGTTCTACTAGCCGAACATTTATGATCCTCAACCCCCAGCGTAGTGTCACTCATATAGAAAGCAAGAGGAAGATACCATAGTGTAGATCACTTGTAACAATAGCTTATATTTATTTAACCACTTCAATACCAGGCACTTTCGCTCCTTCCCGCCCAGGACAATTTTAAGCTTTCAGAGCTGTCGCACTTTGAATGACAATTGTGCAGTCATACAACACTGTACCCAAACTAAATTTTTATCATTTTCTTCCCACAAATAGAGCTTTCTTTTGGTGGTATTTGATCACCTCTGCAGTTTTTATTTTTTGCTAAACAAACTAAAAAAGACCGACATTTAAAAAAAAAGTTTTTCTTAATTTCTGTTATAAAATTTTGATTTCTCCTTCACTGACAGGCATTGATGAGTCAGCACTGATGAGGCAGCACCGATGGGCACTGATGAGTTGGCACTGATAAGGTGGTACTGATGGTCAATGATGAGGAGGCACTGATATGTAGAATTGATGGGCACTGATATGCAGCACTGATGGGCACCAATAGGTGGCACTGATATGCAGAACTGATGGGCACTGACAGGCAGCACTGGGCACTGACAGGTGGGATTGATGGGCACTGATGGACACTGACAGGAGGCACTGATGGGCACTGACAGGCGGCACTGATGTGCACTGACAGGCGGCACTGATGTGCACTGACCGGTGGCACTGATAGGTGGCACTGATTGGCACTGACAGGTGGCATTGATGGATACTAATAGATTGCACTGATAGGCACCACTGATTGAGCAGCTACTGACAGGTTTTAATGCTGGGCACTAATTGGCACTGTGATGGACACTGATTGGCACTAAGGTGGGCACTGATTTTCACTGTGGTGGGCACTGATTGGCACTTTATTGGGCACTGGCAGGGGGTTATGATGGGGCACTGACTGGGCACCGATTGGCAGCCTATTGGTACATTGGAGCTGTGCTGATAATCAGTGTGCTGATTATTCCTGGTTCTTGCGATGATCAGCTGTGATTGGTCACAGCTGATCACATGGTAAGAAGCCTCTGTCAGAGGCTTCTTATCATGATCGGAGATGAGGCATGTCAAACTGACCACGCTCCTTGCCCCCGTGGGTGCGCGCCGCCATGTTATCCTGCTGGATGTCATATGACACCCAGTCAGGATAACAGAACCACTTCCTGGCCATCGATCTGTTATAGGCTGGGTGGGAAGTGTATCCAATACACTCACATTTCAGAAGTGAACAGACTGCATATCTAAGCAAAAATCTTGGCATCCACGGCTCTGCCCAGCATGATTATGTCCCCTGGCAGCATATAAATCCCTGGGCTTTTTCTTTGATGGTCAGTTTTTATGATATGTGTTTACCCTTGAGCTACTCATTATCCTGTTCTTATTCTTTCTTTCTTACTATTCTTTCTTACATTGGGCCCTTATTTTTGAAATAGGTTTTGATAACAGTATTCATTATTTGGAGGATTTGTTTGTTTGTTGGCCCTGCGGATGCTATGTTTTTTCTTATTCTTTAGAGTTGTTCTTTCCTCTATGAAACACTTTGGGGTCCCCCTAGATGATGAAAAAAAAAATTCCATCATCTTCAGTGGGATTCCTTGGAATCCTTATAGATACTAATCTAATGGAATTTATCCTTCCATTGAACAAGATTGCTAGGGACAAATCTTTGATTTATTTTCTTGTTAGGAAAAAGAAAATTCCCTTTGGGTATTTTGGCATTTGCCTGCAGGATACCAGCCAGCATGATTTTTTCCAGAAGATTGTAATTAGCCACAGCGGGCCTTAAATCCCCCTTTTCCCATATTCGATTGTCCAGTGACTTGAAGGAGGATTTGTAAGTTTGAGCCAGGTTTTTAGACTTTTATAAGGGTAGGTCTTTCTTTCAGGATGATTTTGTTTCTGCAACCGATTTCAATCTGTTTACAGATGCTGCTGGTTCTCAGGGTTTTTCAGCCATTTGGCACTTTTCTGGTTTTCACAAAAACCTTGTTGTTTTAGAACATTTTCCTGTTGTAGTGGCATTTGAAATTTGAGGTGCATGCTTTGTGAACAAGCAAATTATTATTCACACTGAAAACAGGGGTGGTTTTTGCAGTTAACTGGACTTCCTCTAAATCCCCCCCGTCAATAAGCTATTAGGCCATTTTGTTTTTCTTTGTTTTGAATTGAATGTTTTGTTGAAGGCTCACTAAGTGCCTGGGGCTGATAATGATGTAGTGGATGCTTTATCTAGCTTGCAGATGAAATATTTCTGCAGTCTTCTCCCAGGTGCAGATTTGGTTGGATTCCCCTGCCCGCCATAGTGGTTGAGAAGTCTGATGCTCCCAAAACATGGGCTGACTATTCAACTGCATGGGGAAAATGGGTATCTTTTAACAATAGTATAGGTTTTCCTTTCAACTCACCTCCAGATTCTTCAGTCTTGGCTTTGCTGTTCCCCATTGTCACCTGGCTAAAGCAGGTGTCTCTATTTGTTTTAATATTATGAGCTTTCCAGCTTGTAGTAGTTTTTTCTGGTTAAACAAGCTGTTAAAGGCTATAAATGTTCCCGATTCATATTGGATGATCTGATGCCTATAACGATTGATGTTCTTATTAAACAGTTTCTGGTTTACGCGGTTTGTTTTTCCCCATATGAGGCACTTCTGTTTCATGCTGTTTTTATTATTGCCTTTTTTGGAGCCCTGCACATATTCAAAATTGTCCTGAGTAATAAGAATGGCAGGTCAGGGTTGATTTTTCACCACACGTTTGTGTGTTATATCAGGGTTCAGTTATATATTATAAAATCTAGGACCGACCATTTAAGTAGGGGGCCATAGAGCTCGTTATTTTCCTGCCAGAACAGGTCTATACTGTCTCAGTTATCAAGGAGTATCTGAATGTCAGACCCAAGTGCAGTGGTAACCTATTTATACATTTAGGTGGCTCCCCTGTTATTTAAATTCAGTTCCTTTTAATTTTAAAGAAGTGTTTGAAATATCGAGGTTTGCAGGATTATCGTTTTACTCCTCATTCTTTCCATATAGAAGTGGCTACTGATGTGGCTAGGTTGGGTCTGGACGAAGCATTAATTAGGAAGTTAGGTAGGTGGGAGCCTTAACATTTTGGTATTTAACCTTTCTGTTTAATTCTTTAGGTTCAAACGACATATCTGGATCATCGGCCATTTGTTTATTTTTTGGGTGCATAAAAGGGTGTCCTTCCGTTACTACTTGGAGAATCAGAATATTGATCCAGAACATTTCACCGTATTATGCAAAGGTGTTATCGGCCTTCAATGGCCTAATTTGTATTATCATCTTCCTCATTTGTTTTTAGAGTGCCCTTCTTCTCCTGTGTTAGTGGTGCACCTGGAGGGAAATGATCTTGGCAAGGTGCGGACATTAGATTTAATGGATATGATTAACCACTTAAGGACCGGGCCTATCATTTAAACTTGGTGTTTACAAGTTAAAATCTTTTTTTGCTAGAAAATTACTTAGAACCCACAAAAATTATATATATATTTTTTCACACACCCTAAAGAATAAAATGGCAGTCACTGTAATACTTTATGTCACATCGTATTTGCACAGCGGTCTTTCAAGCGCAATTGTTTTGGAAAAAATACACTTTTGACTTAAAAAATAAGATTAAAATTGACTTAAAAAATAGGACAGTAAAGTTAGCCCAATATTACGCCAAGTAAATTGATACCCAACATGGCATGCTTCAAAATTGCACCTGCTCGTGGAAAGGCGACAAACTTTTACCCTTAAAAATCTCCATAGGCAATGTTTAATAATTTCTATAGGCTACCAGTTTTGAGTTAGAGGAGGTTTAGCACTAGAATTATTTCTCTCTCTCTAACAATCGCGGCAATACCTCACATGTGTGGTTTGCAAAAAAGAGAGAGGACACACAGGAAGGAGAAAGAATGCTGCTCACCCCTGGTATTGAAAAAGGAAAAGGAAAAAATTTCCCCTAAGGTGGGGTTTTTTGGCAGCAAAGTACAAATATTGAGTCAAAATATGTGTAAAATTGAAAAAGCTTATTTTACAAAAAATCACATATCATGAAAGTTAAGAAATGAGCTCCAGTAGGAAGTATTTTGACCTTTTAAAATCGACATGCACTATACAGACATATTTCCATAGTAACATTAAACAATAATGTCAACAATATGAAAAATAAAGCTGACGCGTTTCAACCCATATACTAGGGGTCTTCTTCAGAGGGTCAGTCTGTTGAGAGATATGTGATATAAGTACACATGTAACAGGGCACTTACATACGATAACAGTAATATGCAATGTATACACCTGATATAATTACCCAACAGTGTATGTCCAGCAGGGGAAAAGGAGACTTCCTACATATAGGTCCCTTTAAAAGTTGCTCACTCTCTCACCCCCAAGGGGTCTCAGAGCACCTCCACCGACACCGCAAACAGAAAAAGGGGCAGTAGTCCAACGATGTGGCTTACGAGAAGTCACACAAAAAAGTCACCCCCCATCGGGTCAAGTGATCGGTCGAGGGGAAAAGCCACACCTGCAGCGGGAATCCAAAAAGAATGGACTAAACAATATATCCATGTATATGAGAAAGGATTATTTGAAAAAATATAGTTGTCCAAATAGATGGTCAATTGACCAGCTACAAGGCACCAGTCTAGCTGCATTCCATATATGCAGCTAGCGGCCTCTTGGTGCTTGGCAACTGTATTTTTACTAAACAGTAATAAATAAATGTAAAAAGATGAATAAAGAGAAAAATGGATAAGTACGTTAAGTGGTTGGATGAAGTAGTGGATTAGAGGGTCAGAGTAATACATGTCAGCTCGATTAAAATAAAGGGATCGTGAAAGAGTGAAAAGGATGCAGTGAAATATTAGATATCTAAAGAAATACTTGTGCATGCATAGTATTAGAAAGGTGACCCAAAGAGTGAGGAGGGATGCATACAGTGTGTGCAAGACCACACATAATAAGAAACTAGTGGGGCACAGGGGTGCACAAAACCAAACAGTGTATGACTACAAGGGAAGAAAGAAAAATCACCACTAGAACCAGATATAGAAAAAAACAGGATAAGCCCAAATGTACCTTGACAAGTGTTGAAGCAGATATGAAGCTGCGCCAGATCGCCCAATATGATCAGACTATAATTTGTGACCTAGCCCAGGATTGGCTGCAAGTTGTGTCAGGCTCAGTGGATCAGTGTCCAAACCGAGTCGACAAGTCTGAAATACATATATATGGAAAGGGGTACTGTAGGTTACTGAACATAGGTACATAATGTATTTGTTATAAAGTATAAGTATAAAGGCAAACATGGCGCTAGAACATACTGCTCAAGTGTATACTTACAGTGCGGGAGCTGCATAGATTTCTGACCCACCAAACAGAGAGGCTACAGAAAAACAAAACATTTACATGTATATATACTTACTAGGGGCGTATCCTAATCAAGATTGATCCACTACAAGTGCGCATCCCTCCACCCCAAAAGGGGCCGACCAGATAGACCTTCATAGGCGGCATGGCCGCCATTCAGGCAGCCTCGTGTGGCTTCCTCGGCATCCGGGATGGGTGTGCAGCCCTGAAATTACGTCATTTCAGTCGTAACCATGTGACGTACCTATGTCACGATGCACGCGCGGGGCCCCGCACATGCGCAGTGAAGCGAACGTCCGAGAATGGTCCGGAACACCGCCGGCAAGGAAAAAGAATCCCCAATGTGGCAGCCGGTACCAGCCCGGGTGCCTGATGGGGAAAAAAGGGGGGAGGAGCCGCTGGATGGTAACTGGTTCCTCCCCCCCTTGCCGGGAAGGCACATCCGAGGGAAAAACCCCCGATCCGGAAGCAGTGAGTGTGCCAGACCCCCAAGGGGAGAGCGAGAGAGCCAAAAGAGGAAACATCACAACCATTTACATTTGTTTACAAAGAAAGGAACGTGTAAGAACAAATGGTACATGACATGCATGGGTATATTCTCCCAAACTAATTTTAATTAACATGATGGTACTAACCAGACATCATATATAATATGCATATACATGAAACATCATTACAAGTAAGGAACAATAATCACATCCATTGATAACTCTGCAAGAAAACAGCAAAGTGAATAAAATTAAATAGGACAAGATAAAAACAAAATCAGATCATCCAAAAGGGGGGGGGGGAATATGACAGCCAGATAGGTGGTCAAAAGGGCTTTTTATTTTGGAGAAGACTTCCAAGAATATTTATTGGGTTTTCCCCGAAGCAAAGCCTTTTAAAAATGGGGCAAATGAGATGGCCTCATTTAATCCTGGAAATGAGGTGGCATCTAACTTGAATATCCACCTTTGTTCATGTTGCAACAACGTTTTGTTCCAATCTCTGCCTCGATCTGGCATGTGAATCCGATCAAGTGTGGTGAAGGATACTTTGGGCATCCTGTAGTTGTGCACTGTCACCACATGTCGCCCAAGTGGCACATAGTGTTTACCGATTTGCATATGATAGATATGTTTTGATATATGACGATAAAATTCTTGTTTTGTCTTCCCGACATAGTATGCCCCGCATTTACATGACATGAGGTACACCACTCCTCTTGTCTGGCAGTTGGTGAATTGCGCGGGCTTAAACAGTATTCCATTCGGGAGGCGGAATGTTTTTTCCCGTCTTATGTATTGGCAGAAAGAGCCCACAGGGGAACGATCCAAAGATTGAACAGTGTTTCAATCTTTTCTGTTCGTCCTTGAACTTGCTTTGGACCAGTTTGTCCTTTAACGAGGTGGCCCGTCTAAAGGTAATAGAAGGGCTAGTTGAAATAAAGCCACTAACCTTGGGATCATCCCTAAGTATGGGCCAATGTCTTTGAATGATATTCCTAATCGCGTAGTGCTGTTTGGAGAATCAAAGGATGATCCTGGTAGGATCCGTACCATGATCATCCACCGTCCTCTTTTTGAATAACAGATCGCATCGGGATTGTGTGGCTACTCTGTTGTAGGCCTTACGTAGACAGGAACGGCTATAACCACGTGCCAACAATCTAGTCTGAAGGTTGTATGCTTCCTGTTTGAAAAGAGTATCGTCAGAACAATTCCTGCATAAACGCAGGTATTGTCCATACGGGATGGACTTTTTTAGTACTGTAGGGTGAAAGCTGTCCGCATGGAGTACTGTGTTTCCTGTGGTGCTTTTTCGAAACAAGGCACTAGAGATTTTACCTTCGGGGGTACGTCTCAGCTGGACGTCCAAAAACATAATTTGTTTGTGATCATAGGTCATGGTGAACTTTAAGTTGTGTTTGTTCTGATTGATGCAGTCAAAGAATTTTAACAACATCTCCTCAGAGCCCTCCCAGATGAGGAGGACGTCATCAATGAATCGTAGCCACAGGAATATGTGGCTCGTATACATGACGAGGTCCCCGTCATCTAGGAGGGCTTTCTCCCACTCCCCCAGGTACAAGTTGGCGTAGGCTGGGGCACAACAAGTGCCCATGGCCACTCCCTGCACCTGGAGGTAGTGGGAGTTGTTGAAGAAGAAGTTGTGATGCAGGATGTAGTCAAGCCCATCAATGATAAAATCATTCAATGCTTCTTCGTATTTTTGGCTCCGTTGTAGGAGTGCCCGTACAGCTGCGATCCCCTTGTTATGGGGGATCGAGCTGTACAGGGCCTCAACATCAATGGCTACGAAAAGCGAATTTGCGGGGAGAGTTATTTCCTTAACTGACTGTAACAGATGTATTGTGTCCTTCAAAAAGGAGGGCATACACAGGACGAACGGTTGTAGGAAGGAATCGATAACCTTGCTCAGGTTTTCAGATATTCCTCCATTTCCAGAGATGGTTGGAGATGGTTGGTCGCCCGGGAGGTTTTGTCTGGCATTTATGAATTTTGGGTAGAATATAGAATGTAGCTACCCGTGGGTGTTTAATCCCAATTAACTCATATTGATCTTTGGTAATAACCTCTCTTTTGAAAGCTGACTGAATCAAATCATAAAATTTGATGTAGGAGGCTTGATCCTCTGAAGAAGACCCCTAGTATTTGGGTTGAAATGCGTCAGCTTTATTTTTCATATTGTTGACATTATTGTTCAATGTTAATATGGAAATATGTCTGTATAGTGAATGTCGATTTTAAAAGGTCAAAATACTTCCTACTGGAGCTCATTTCTTAACTTTCATGATATGTGATTTGTTGTAAAATAAACTTTTTCAATTTTAAACATATTTTGACTCAATATTTGTACTTTGCTGCCAAAAAACCCCACCTTGGGGGAACTTTTTTCATTTTCCACATGTGTGGTTTAAACACCGTTTATATATGCGGGCGCGACTTGTGTATACGTTCACTTCTGCGCGCAAACTCGGTGGGACGGGGCGCTTTAAGTTTTTATTTTACTTTTTATTTTTACACTGTCCTTAAAAAATAAAAAAGTTGGGTCACTTTTATTCCTATTACAAGGAATGTAAACATCCCTTGTAATAGAAAAAATGCATGACAGGACCTCTTAAATATGAGATCTCAAGTCAAAAAGACCTCTCATATTTACACTAAAATGCAACATAAAAAAAAAAATTGAAATTGACATCGCTTCCGCCCTCCAATGTTATGGAGCCAAGCAGGGGCCAGCTTTCCTTTACTCAGCATCCAGCCTGTGAGGGAAGAGGACCCCATCGTCTACGCCGCTACCGACGGTTCCTGTAAGTGGTGGAGACAACCGGAGCATGGCAGAAGGGGGGCCCTCTCCCGCCCTTGCGGCGCATCTACCACTGAGATCACTTTTATCTGAAAGAGGACTGCGTGCTGATAAAGAGGATACCGGGGTTATGGCAACTAGCTGCTGCCATAACAACAGTATTCCTCTTCAAACAGCTGACGTACAACTGCGGTGGGCAGTCTTTAAGTAGTTAAACGTGACCTCCATCATTTTAAAATGGCCTCTCCATGTACAACCATTGTTTTCTCCGAAATGGTCCCTAGGTTACTGTGGTTGTCTTTTTCTGAGTTTAGGTGTCTGAAAAAAATTGAAACAGGATCAATAATTCTATGGAGAAATTTACTGTATGCCCATTATTGGTGGAATCTCTTTGTCATACCGACCTAGAGGGTAGGACACCTGGCCTCTATTACAACAATCTTGTCCACCTTTTCAATGTTGGGCTAGGCATTTTTAATCATGGTTTGCAACACAGTATTAAATTGGCCACAAGTTTGGAGTAAGCCGGGTCTACATTAAAGCCCCGTTTTTTTGTGGACTTTATCTTATTAAGTTATGAATTTGCTTGAGTATGTATGGCTAAGCATTGTTTGAAATGTTATATCATTAAGTTATTGTCCAATTTACGCCTACATGCTATTTTGTGTGCTTCTTTTTGGTAATATGTAATGGTTTTATTTGGAGTTTTCTTGGGGTATATAGTGCAGAGTACAATCCTATGTAGAAAGTGGGAAATTTATTTGGGAACACTTTCATGGGTTTGCCTCTTCCTTCACTTTTGGATGCTGCAATATTTGCCACTTGCTTTATTAAAATGATGAATGGTGCTCTGCTCCTTTAAATTTCTCACACATCTTGGGACATTTAAAAATTTGCCACCAACTTACTGTTTTGTGTTTTTCTTTTTGATAACATGTAATGGTTGGATTTGCAGTTTTCTTGGGGTGAATAATACAAGATGCTATCCTATGAAGAGAATACAGCTGCTATCACTACTATTATCTGTAACACCTCCTATGAGTAGAATTATTACCAGTTCACACATTTAGTGCAGAGAGTTTGTTAGGAAAGAGGAGCCTGTAAGTAGAGTAGATTTAAAGGCTCCCTTTTATCCTAAAAGATTTTAAGTACTTATACTTCCTGTCCCTAAAGGAGAGAAGAGCTTAGAATCTACCAGGGTATAAGGAGGATACAGAGGGTGAAAAAGCTTAGGGAGCTTAAGGAGCTTACAGTGTGTTATGGTATAAAGGCAGGATTGTACGGTATACATGGCACTTTATCAGCAAAAAGTAAAACACAAAATTGTTTACATTTTAGGATATTTTTATGCCATTTTTATAATTTATGCAAAGAAGTTGATTAACTTTTGGCATGCCCCCTATTTACACCAGACAAACCTACTTGCGTAACCCTCTTTAACGCCAAAGCTCTGAATTTCTACAAGACAGTCTCATTGCTTAGCCATAATAAGCTCCCTTGGAGTAACAGAACCCAAAGTCTCCTAGAGTCTCACTTGCTCACAAAGCACATTTTACCTTTTCCACATCCACCTATTCTTACATATTAACTCTCTACAAGTTTAGAGGACTTGAGAGGAACAAGGCCATAACCACCAGGCCTGTAACCTGACTAAAGCTATGTTCAGAATTTCCCACAATAGTCATAAAAGATAATGCAGTTATAATTTGTTAGAGATCAGCAACCTATAAGCCAACTGTACACTCGGAAAAATAACTTGTACAGTTCAGTTTAATTGTGTATTGATTTTACAGCAATCATATTCAGAGACTCCTATGGGTATAGTGATAGTTATAAAATTCAGTCAGCGGCAATTATGTAATTACAAATTAGTGAATTTAATGAATTGGTTTGGATTGGATCAAACAAACTAGTAATATGAATTTACAGTAAAGCAAGGAATAAAAGACCTCCATAACCAACTGTGGAAAAAATTTTTTAAAAAGATAATTGCAAACATTAGCAGCTTATCTTTTAAAGGAGACCTGCAGTCAAACATCAACTTTTGGCTTTTTGCTCTTTCTTACTGCACCCTTGTTAAAAGAAAACAAAAGAAAATAAAACACAGTTGCACCCCTGAAATATTTAGTTGTTCTCTGTCCATAATATCTGCTTCTTTGACACTACTTTGTTGTGGTTGAAGGTGCTTCAGTTCTGTTCATTGGTTGACTGCCACTTGATGTCTCCATCTTACACAGAACCTGATCTCAGCTGTGGCAATGGAAGTATCAGGGACAGAGTGGGAAGTAAAAATTTTAGGGATAGATTTTTTTTTTTTGCTTTGTATAGGAGCAGCAAGCAGGGACAGCTGATATTTGACTTTAGGTCTGCTTTAACAATGCAGATCAGTAGGTTTTTGTGCAAGTTTAAAATAATATCACACAGGTCTAAAAGTATAACAGCTAATGGCTGTGAATGCATATGAATTGTATGCTTATTTTTTATGATTACTTTATGATTACATGTTTATTTTCCGGTTTTGTTTCACCAGCCAGCTGACTTTTTAAAAAGAGTCTTTTTATTTTCCAAAAACAGTGCAAACAAAAAAAGAACCCATACTCCATAGTGAGCCTAGATATGGCCCTGGGAGTGACACCGCCAGCACAACATGTTCTTATTCCTTCATGCTGGAGCAGAACTTTGAGTGCTCGCTCCTTACTCTCCTGAGCACTGGTTCCTGGATTTATCAATGGCTTTATTCTCTGCACTGGTGGGGTGCCTCTTGCATGACCAAGTACATCATCCACCACTGTGTGCCACTCCACCATCTCCACCAGCTGGTTCATCGTCTGAAGTTCCTGACCCAACACTGAAGATCAGTAGGCAACCCGTTCCACGATTTTTTGTATGAAATCATTTGCAATGCAATCATTTCATGGCTAAATACTATAGGTCACGCACCTGGGACTGAGCTGACTGGCGGACATGATAATTTTACAAAAATACACAAAACTCTGCCAAAATTGCATCAAAAACCTGCATTTGTGCATGAATTTTCATGCATTTTATGAGCACATGCATTTTTATTAAATTCTAAGGGGCCAAAATGGCACCTGCACTTTTTCACAAATAGTGCTGCAGCTGCACTGCATTGCTGTAAATGGGTACCATAGAAAATAATGTGATTTCCTTTGTCAAGCACTTCTGTGTGACAGAAACTGCATTAGAAAATGCACTCATGTGAACATGACATAAATGAATGTCAGGAAAGTTTTAGAATTCTATAACTGCATAATTGTTTCAAGTTATCTATTCAGACAGCATTGAAGCCAAAGCATTAAAATAGCAGCCAGAGTTTTACTGATTCACTCACAACAGAGGCGCTTTAACATTTTTACTGTCATCATTATATTTATAAAGGCACAGCAGTACTGGGATGCAAACACATTCATGATTGCAGTAGCAACTGTAAGTTTGTCTTCATGTTGTTCAGCCAGCCTCATACTGTTATGTACAAGTGGTTTGGGCAGCTGTAAATACTGGCACCTTCCCCCTCCCAACATATTTTTCACTGTGGGAGATGGGACAGCCATCTGTGCTGTCAGGATAGAGAGTGGGGGGAAGACAGGAGGAATTCATTCCCCCTTCTCCCCTACAACCAATGAAACTGGAAGTGCTCAGCACTTCCAGGTTTAGAGCATCTATATGCCAGCCAATGAGGTTGGGAAAACCACTGACCAAGTACAGTCTGTGCTTGATATAGCTAGCGGAAGTGCAGAGGAGGCATAAGCAATCTGAGGTCTCTGTTAATTCGTATATGTTATCACATAGAAAGCCTTTCAATGTGATAGCAATAAAGGTAAGTAGAAAAAACAGAATTTTTTTTAAATAAAGATATAAGTATATGAAAATGAGACAACTAAATTGTAAAGCCCCTACATGCATGCACACATGAACATAAACACATGCATACAGAATACACGGGTACATTAACACCAATTGCACAACAAATATTAGGTATTGCCGTGCATGCCGTATGAGAGAAGACCAGGGCCATTACTTAGGGTTATCTCAGCTTAGCTTAACAGATAAGCTATAAAGGGTTTTAGTGGTCACTTATGGAAAATTTGAGATATCATAGTTTTCACAGACACATGCAATTTTTCTTGAATTTCCTTGGTAATTCAGTTACCTTGAAGAGATATCATGTAAACAATACCATATATTTTTTTCTTTTCATGGGCACATTTTGGTAAAAGCTGGGAATGTTTAGCTTTGTAGAGAGTGAAAATGAACTATGTTAATATGTATTCTTTCACTAAAAGAGTACAATTGGAACTGTAAAAATCAGTACAGAAAAATGTATGTGTCAAATTACAAAATCAGATTTTCTGAAATTATGAATTTGTTTGAGTATTAGGTACCTTTTCAAGTCATTGGACCACACGACTCCTCCTTGGAAAGTAAAGTGAGGTATGCAATGTTACTGTTATTTTTATAGAAAAAACATGCATGCACGCAATGGAGACAAGCCAGGATTGGAATTAAGGTGCCTACAACACCAATGCATCCAATGAATTAGAACTAAAAAATACATTTCTCTAGGGAGTGTATTAAAATGGAGTCAAATAATTAGGAGAGTTAAAAAAGTAATTAATTTCAATTAGGTTTCAAGAATCTTTGCTAAAAATTATTGTAAAAAAACACTTCCTTATGCTTCCTCCACCTTCTCATCTCTTGCAATTGATGGTTCAGCAAAAAGCTACATTCCTATTAATGAATCAATTTAACTACTATAGTCCATGCCCACAATTTTATCTTTGTAAGCATGTCTCCACTCTGAATGGAGAAGCAATAGAGACACCTTTAGACAGAGGGTAGTGTTTAGAGGCACTAGCAAATTTATATGTATTTGACTAAGAAATTAAGGCCAAAATCCAGCTAGCACTGCAGTTACATCAACAGTTTTTTTTTCCTTTTGGGATAAAGGTTTTACATAGATGAATACAATCTGACCACTGTGAACACCCCTGCCAGTGACATATGGTTTGTTTCAACCTTCTAACTGATACTTTTGCTGGACAGCTTGGTCTGTTAACCACTAGACGACCAGCCGCAGCAGTTGTACTCTGGCAGGTTGGCTCGCCTGGGCAAAACGCCGTAGGTATACATCAGCCGCTTTAGGACCACTAGGGGCATACTATGTGTGAACAGCGATATGTCTCCTCCTTCAGGCAGTCCCATCCCCCACAGTTAGGATCACTCCCTAGGACACACATTTAATATCTTGATTACCCCCTAGTGTTAACCCCTTCCCTGCCAGTGACATTTATACAGTAATCAGTGGCTATTTTTAGCTCTGATTGTTGTATAAATGTCAATGGTCCCAAAAAAGTGTCAAAAGTGTCCGATCTGTCCACCACAATGTTGCAGTCCCAATAAAAATTGTATATCGCCGCCATAACTAGTAAAAAAAAAAAATTATAATAAAAATGCCATAAATCTATCCCCTATTTTGTATACACTTTTGCGCAAATTAATCAATATACGCTTATTGCAATTTTTACCAAAAATATGTAGAAGAATACATATGATCTAAACTGAGGAAGAAATTCATTTTTTTATATTTTTTGGGGGATATTTATTATAGCAAAAAGTGAAAAATGTAGCTTTTTTTTCCAAAATTGTCATTTTTTGTTTATAGCGCAAAAAATAAAAATCACAGAGGTGATCAAATACCATCAAAAGAAAGCTCTATTTGTGGGAAAAAAGGACATCATTTTTTTTTTTGGGTACAACTTTGCACGTCTGCGCAATTATCAATTAAAGCGATGTAGTGCCGTATCGCAAAAAAATGGTCTGGTCAGGAAGGGGGCAAATCCTTCTGGGGCTGAAGTGGTTAAAGAAAGTTACAAATGAAAAGACTTTCTTGCCATATTAACAGGTTAAAATATTTGTCCCAGCTGGGGCCACAACAGCATGAACGAGAGATCAGAGCTGCAGAGGAGGGGTGGGGCATGCCATGCACAGCTCTCCCGGAGGGGTGTTCCCTGTTCTGTTGCCAGACACTGAGCTCTTTGTTCTTAATGCTCTCCACTGTCTCTGTCCTGTCTTCAGAAAAAGGTATCTGTGTCGAGGGAGACTGATGGGACTGATCACATATCACTGATCTACAAAACTGACAGGAAACTGGACTGCTGAGGAGAGCATTATGTATAGAGACCACTCTGCAGGTACTCTGCAACAAGTACAGGTGCAGTGACAGTGCCTCTCATGGGTCTCCCCGAGCAGTGCCCAACTGCCTAAATGGTCACTCTGCCCCTGGTGCTGTCTATTAGTACTGGTAGTCCCCTTACCATGTGGGAGATTCTGGGAGGCAGTAAATGAGAGCTAGAGTCTGTCGGCAGAGCTGGAAGGTAATGAAATTAGCACAAGAGTAGTTTCCTCCTAAATTGGGCACCTGCAAACACTCCATCGGTTGCTAGGGCGCTGGCAGTCCTAGCAACCAATGACTGAGAAAAAGATTGAAATGGAGGGGGAAAAGCAGAGAGTGCAGGCATTCAGGAATCCTCACTGGGTGCAGTGTGTGAGGGCACACATTGCATTCATTGAGGATATCACACTGAGTGGAGCCCACTGCTGGAACTTGTTCTGGCAGTGGGCTCCAGGACCTCAGCTCAGATTCGTGGGATTTATTTTATAGTCTGGGATGGTCCCACGGAATCTGGGATGGTTGGGAGGTATATGCACAACATGTTCCACTTTTATCACTATTGGGAAACCTGCCTTGAGAAATTATATATTACAATTGCTGAGCGCATGCATACAGACAGTCACTGCAAATAAGCTGCAGGTGATCAGCAGTGCTGGAATGCAACAAAGGATGAAAAATGGTGAAAGCTGCATCTAATTAAAAAAAAAAACCCAAAGCCTTGACATTTATTTAATATATATATATATATATATATATATATATATATATATATATATATATATATATATATATATATATATATATAATATTTGTCAAGGCTTTGGGGTTTTTTTTTAATATATATATATACACAATGGGGACTGAACGTATTCAGACCCCCTTAAATTTTTCACTCTTTGTTATACTGCAGCCATTTGCTAAAATCATTTAAGTTCATTTTTTTCCTCATTAATGTACACACAGCACCCCATATTGATGGAAAAATACAGAATTGTTGGCATTTTTGCAGATTTATTAAAAAAGAAAAACTGAAATATCGCATGGTCCTAAGTATTCAGACCCTTTGCTCTGTATTTAGTAGAAGCACCCTTTTGATCTAATACAGCCATGAGTCTTTTTGGAAAAGATGCAACAAGTTTTTCACACCTGGATTTGAGGATCCTCTGCCATTCCTCCTTGCAGATCCTCTCCAGTTCTGTCAGGTTGGATGGTAAACGTTGGTGGACAGCCATTTTTAGGTCTCTCCAGAGATGCTCAATTGGATTTAAGTCAGGGCTCTGGCTGGGCCATTTAAGAACAGTCATGGAGTTGTTGTGAAGCCACTCCTTCATTATTTTAGCTGTGTGCTTAGGGTCATTGTCTTGTTGGAAGGTAAACCTTTGGCTCAGTCTGAGGTCCTGAGCACTCTGGAGAAGGTTTTCATCCAGGATATCCCTGTACTTGGACGCATTAATCTTTCCCTGGATTGCAACCAGTTGTCCTGTCCCTGCAGCTGAAAAACACCCCCACAGCATGATGCTGCCACCACCATGCTTCACTGTTGAGACTGTATTGGACAGGTTATGAGCAGTGCCTGGTTTTCTCCACACATACCGCTTAGAATTAAGGCCAAAAAGTTCTATCTTGGTCTCATCAGACCAAAGAATCTTATTTCTCACCATCTTGGAGTCCTTCAGGTGTTTTTTAGCAAACTCCATGCAGGCCTTCATGTGTCTTGCACTGAGGAGAGGCTTCCATCGGGCCACTCTGCCATAAAGCCCTGACTGGTGGAGGGCTGCAATGATGGTTGACTTTCTACAACTTTCTCCCATCTCCTGACTGCATCTCTGGAACTCAGTCACAGTGATCTTTGGGTTCTTCTTTACCTCTCTCACCAAGGCTCTTCTCCCCCAATAGCTCAGTTTGGCCGGACGGCCAGCTCTAGGAAGGGTTCTGGCCGTCCCAAACGTCTTCCATTTAAGGATTATGGGGGCCACTGTGCTCTTAGGAACCTTAAGTGCAGCAGAAATTTTTTTGTAACCTTGGCCAGATCTGTGCCTTCCCACAGTTCTGTCTCTGAGCTCTTCGGGCAGTTCCTTTGACCTCATGATTCTCATTTGCTCTGACATGTTGCACTGTGAGCTGTAGGGTCTTATATAGACAGGTGTGTGCCTTTCCTAATCAAGTCCAATCAGTATAATCAAACACAGGTGGACTCAAATGAAGGTGTAGAACCATTTCAAGGATGATCAGAAGAAATGGACAGCACCTGAGTTAAATATATGAGTGTCACAGCAAAGGGTCTGAATACTTAGGACCATGTGATATTTCAGTTTTTCTTTTTTAATAAATCTGTAAAATGTCAACAATTCTGTGTTGAACTTAAATGATTTTAGCAAATGGCTGCAATATAACAAAGAAAAATTTAAGGGGCTCTGAATACTTTCCGTCCCCACTGTATATTTATATATTATTGTCATATGTCAACTGTAATTTAGGTAAAGCATCTTTTCAGAGCCAGAGTTTCATGAAACCTTAGATCTTCTTCAGAGGTTGCTATGGGTTCTGTAAGCTGTGAGCAATGGCAAACTGATAACCTGCCTGTTTATGTATGCATAGTTCTGACAATACCGATACTTGGCAAAACTAGAAGGATAGGGCCAATGAAGCCACTCCTCTTGTATTTTAGGTAAGTATTCACGGATAATAATGATCCTTTTTAGCTGTCTTAAAATTAGGCATATTCCCAATGCTTCCCAATGTAATGGGAAAATATTTCCCATTTACTCTCAACCTGTACATGGACATCTCTTCCATTGAGGATCAGTACAAAAATGCACTTCTCCAATAATCAAAAATGTAAGGAGGTACTTCTCCAGTAACCACAAATGTGAAGAGTTACTTCTCCAGCAACCACCAATGCAAGGAGACACTTCTCCAGTAACCACTAAAACAAGGGGTTACTTTTCAGTAACCATCATTATGCTAGGGCATTTTTCCACTGATCACCATCACAATTTTCTCTTTGTGAACTTCGTTTCTAACCATTAATAGTATCCATTTCATGAATACCACTGACAATTTAGTCATATACTGCAATGGATGTAAAATGAAAAATAAATCCACTCTGGGTGTTAAAAACAATATGTATGCGGCATCATTTTTAAAATATCTATTTTATATACAATTTACTAATCATGTCCATGTATTGTGAGCTGTGAATATAATAACTTTTTAGCACAGGTTTCCTGAAACTTAAGCATTTTTCCAAGGGTCCCTCCATGGTAAAAAGGTTGTAAGTTAGGGGTTTATACTGTATGTGTCTTAAAGCTTACAATTTTTCATGACTGTTATTAGTAATTCTAACATTATCTGAAAGTTAGATAAATGCCACACAGTTGAGACTATTAATGTGCTTTGATTTCTCTATTTAATCATACAAATGAACATGGTGTTACATTTAATATCATTTATTCAAGAGAACCCTGCAGCACATGTAGAATATAGCTTGATTTATGCTTTATTTTCACCACTGTATTGCTCTTTGTGTCAGTATAATTACGTAGAATTTTGTACCTATTGCTGTGGCTCTTTTAAGAATGCTGTAATGGTAATAACAGACTAGAGAAGGAATACATACTTATCATCTGTTGTTTTATTGTTTTTGTCACTGGTGTATATCAACTGGAATTATGTTGTTTTGTGCTGAAAATGAGCAAGCAGCAGGAATTTGAGTTACATAACTTTAGTAAGCCCAACGCACTGGAAAACAAGATATGTCCTCAAATATTAGGATGCTTTTAGAATAATAAAACGATATCTGAGAGTAATGAATATCCCCAGTGTCTTTGAGGAAATGACACTAAAACACAAGCTTCATACAGTTCCAACCCCATGCTGAGTAAAAGAAATAGGTGATATACAGCAACACATTTGAAAACCATAGCACAGGTGAAATCAACTTTCAGAGGTTCACAGTAAAATGGTTCTCTGCATTGTGATAAGCCTATTGCCATATTTAAGTGAAAAACAAATATATGTTGAGATCATTATCTGTGCTCAATAGCATCTTAATACCCGCTGCACCAATAAAAAATACATTGACATGTATTACTTCAGTAGTACAGAAAGGCCTTGCTGGTATCACATTGCTTCACCTTAGCTCTCCTTTTTATTGGTGAACCCTTCTTAACTTTCAGGAAACCACAAAATGAACAACAGAACCCCCATTAAATATTTTAAGAAGTCATATACAGGGAAATAGTATAACCATGTTCATTGAATTCTCCACCTATTAAGATGTGCGCTTACCAGAGGTAAGCTGTAAATCAGCTTATTAGTGAACATCCACTTAGGGGAAACCATGGGAGTCATGGGAGCCATGACGACGTCCAATAGGACGAAACGTACGTCGGAAGGCTGACGCGCTGACGTCATCGTTTTCGTTTGAACGGGTGCATGCGAGCCGGCCGGCTGTTGTACATCTTATGTGCCTTTTTACCGTGATTTTACATGTAAGTGTGATCATCCTTTTACCTTAATAAATGATATACAGTTTTACACTATAGAGAATTTGTTTTATCCTTCTGGGTCCTCCCGTTATGCGGATTGAATCCATCACATTGAGAGATCCTGTCTGCCCCCTTCCCTGTGAGGAGACCTGAGGAGCTGATTTCCCCTAAGTGGATGTTCACTAATAAGCTGATTTACAGCTTACCTCTGGTAAGCGCACATCTTAATAGGTGGAGGATTCCTCACTGGGTGTTATCTACGATCACCGATTGTATCTGCCTTGGCTTCAAGGACTGTCTGTTTTTTTGACTGTTTAGTCACTTTTTTCAACTTTATTTGGGACTTTCATTTTTCAGTCACTTTTATTTTTACTTACTTTCATTAGATTTTTGGTGTTTTATTATTTTTCACACTCGATGAATTGTATTTATTCATATACTCAATCATGTTTGTTTAGTTACATCACATGTCATTGCTTCTAGCGCAGTCTTTTTTAATTATTTTTGTCTAGTATGTGCACGCCTCACATTAGGACTGCAGCTTTTTAAGTTATATAACAGAGTTTTTCATTGTATAGAGTAGCGCGGTAATTTTTTGGTATTTACATGTTCATTGAATTATTAATAGAAATGGAGGGTCACTTATAGTGATTCAGTGTCCAGGCGGTTTGTGCTATTAGCAATGTTGCCAATTTTTCAGTGTTCTTTGATGATTTGCAGGTAGAAATAGAATCAGAAGGTTAGGTAAAAATAGAGAAGATTTGTTAATCAAATTAGAAGTATCATAGACACAAAATTGATTGCGTTTCAAAATAAAGACGAACAGTCTGATTTACTCTATTTTTAGGGTGATAATATTGCATGTGAGATCTCTCATCGGTGTTCTCTTAATGAAGTGTGATAACATCTGTGAGATTTCACATGTAAGATCTGAAAAATAAATATTTTACTACACTTTACTTGTCATATTGGCAAAATGAGTACCTTTATCATACATCTCAATCTTCCAAAGTTGTTGAAAGTTGTGGAATTTATTGCAAGACTGACTAAAATAGTATAAGAGGGCAAAGGAAATTTAAAAAAATATATAAAAAATTACTTAAAACCTTTCCACTTTTCAAATGTATAGTTTTCTATAATATTTAGAAAAACAACAGCTTGTACCAATATGCTTAAAGAAGCTGTAAACTCCAGATCTTCTCCCACTACCCCAGGATAGGGCACACCATAATTGATTATTTTACAGAACAAAATGCTTTAAAATTATAATTTGAGAAATGAGGGTCAGAAAGAGTTTTTTTTCTTTTTTTTTTTAATGATCAGGAAGGTATTACTTTTGTGCTTTGGGGTTACTTTAATATTAAAAATACCCCTTTCATGGATTTACTTTTACCACATTGTCCTTTTTACTTGCATTTACTATAAATAGACCACATCACCTTGTCCATTCTGGAAACAGAGACAGGGTCTATTTAAGGTCTACTCCCCCAACCACTTACAGAGCTCTCCAATCACTTCTGTTTTTGTGGCTCTCATGACAAATACTCAGTGTTAACTGGTGCCAGAGCTTAGGAGAGAGTTGAAACAACACCCCTTTTGTCTTGTGAATATTCTCAGCCCTAGCATTTGGTCTTTGGGCCTGCTCTCTGCATAATATACAGACATCACATGCTACCTTATAATAGGAAACACTGACTATTTTGCAGTGGCAGCCATGGAAGAAGAAGCTAAATACCATTAATCTTAGGACACTTAAATCTACTGTATTTTCAATGTTTGATGGTGTTAGTTTATTTAAGGGACCTATTTATAAAGCACTGATTTAAACAATGCACACTTATAAAGCACAGCAATGTGCTTTACAAATGGGTTTAACACTTTGCTTGTTTCCAAGTTCTGAACGTCAATTACAGGGAAAGAAAGGGATGAAGAGGAGAGCCTCAGCACATGACCTAAACCATGTGACTACTCTGTCCACTAGTCACAGTGTGTTCTTATACTATCTACAGCATTATGGAACACAGCATAAGACACTGCAGGCTGCACAGCAAAGTTTGTATTTTATAAATGACTTGTCCAGTGGAGTGTAGATAGCGGTATCTGCTCTCTGCTATGAATAGGCTTCTAAATATACAGTATTAAATAATTCATTTACTTCTTTCATTAAACCAAATCAAGGTTGACCATACTTATATCAAAATATTAATTAAAAATAAACACATAAGCTGCCTTTACATTTGATAACTTCACCTGGACAAAAATACCATGTACAGCACTGTTAAATACATGCTTTTTTATATATACTGTCTATCCTCATTTAATTAATTTAGACAAAACTGGTTATAAACCTTCTATCTTGCCAGGCATATAACATTGTGCTATGTTGTTACTATTAAGGATCCCTGAAGCTGAATTCTGCTTTGATGAATTTGTCACAGTCAAAGAACATTGGAAGACAGTAACTTGCCAAAAGGCAAGATTTTTAGATTTATACTGCAAGGTTTATTATAGCTTTACTTCAAAATATAGACTTGATAAATTGTTAACATCCATTTCTCTACTAGGTCTGGTGTCTTTGTTTCACTGCACAAAACCTAGCCATAAAGAAGAAAACAAAATCAAAATGCCACAGTTTAATAGAGACACTCACAAGGACGACAATGTCATCCAGAAAATAGAACTGTTACTATACAGAATTCATGAGTTATGTATGTTGAAAATGAAGATGGCAGAAATCAGGAAACAACTTAGATTTATTATTAGGAATGTTGACTGAGTTAATTACCTTTAATAGCTAAACTCCCCACAATTTCAATTGCTGAACTAAGTTGCCAACAGTTAGCCAGCTTCACACTTGACTTGATTTATATCACATGTTAACCTGGATTTCATTAAAGCTTCCAAGAAGCAACAAAACTCCAGCATTTTTTAAGTTTATTTCTTCAGAGAGAGTTTAGGATAAAACCATACATATGCCAGGGGCCTGAGAATAAAATAATTGCTTAGTATAGTGTATTCTGAGAATTTTTCAGATGGATGGAATAAAACTTTGTCAACTGATAACAAGGATTCCTCGTCGCTCATAATCACTTTTATTAGCTTTGCATTCCAAGCTTGATACACTAGGGCAACTTGTGACAGTAATCTTGAGGCTCTATGATCATCTGAATGAGAGGCTTAAACAGGACTTCAGCACTTTGGAGTCCCCTGTTACAGAGAAAAAGTGTCCAAATACAGTACTTTTGGAATGTAAAAAGATTGGTGGGTGTATAAGGATTGGGGGTTCCATCTATCTTTTGTATGCCTAAGGCCAGGGGTGGATGAAATGTGTTATCGTCTGCATGAGTTTTATCCTGTATTCACTATGAAGAAATAAACTTGCATTGTGGAAACGTCAAAAGTGCTGGCATTTTGTTGTTTGTTGCTGTGTATGGTTGGGAAGAAGTGTTGGCATGCACTCTCCGCAGGTGGCACTGTTTCATCTTTAAATACATTGTAAGAGTTCATCTTGTTACCTGAGCTTTTTGCCAACCCACTGCACCGTGGCTAAAAACTACCCTTTCTCAGAAATTAATGCATGCCAGTGCATTGTTGTTTTAGCTTGTTGCAGTGTAGACATGTTGCCTTAGTGGTTTAGGGTGTTATATAAAATGAATGGCACCCCAGCCCATCAAAACATGTAATGTCCTGTAACCAACACACATTTCCACTATGTGAGTAAAATATACCCACCTGAATGATCAACTCTGTTAAAACACTGTCATCATGCTAATTGTATATAAACATAAAAACAAAAAAATAATATATTGGAGCTCATCTGTTCTTAGGTGTGGTGGCTGTTTTCTTTTCTAAGGCTTTTTTCCTTTATTTTCACCCGGTGATCCTATCACTAACACACAAGATTTCTGACAACATGAACAGGCATATTTCTGTAATTGCAATATTGTTCTGTACTTGCTTGGAATTTACCTAGCCTTACAAAAAGGAAAAATAATGTAGCCACCACATCACAGAAACTATAAGCTGAAATATTCTATCTATTCTAATATCCTGTCTATATGTTTGTGTGTATGCATGTATATAATGTGTGTACATAGGTAATTTTTTAACATGCATAGGTGTCTGATAATAAGTCTTCTTGACTGTTCTTTACTACTATGCTTTAGGGTCTAGATTGAAAGTTTCAAAGAAAATGTGCTGCTGTGTTGTTAAACAATAGTATGATGCTAACAAGACAAGGCATAGTTCTAGGATTATTTACTGAAGCAAGTTGTAAGAGCCCAAAAAAGTGTAAGGCTGTTTAATAATGATGTAGACATTTTGAAAATATGTTAATCCCAATCTAATTAGTTATTTTGTCCAATAATTACATCAGTAAATATGAAGACAGTCTTACAGCAATGAAAATCAAATGATATTTATGTAAACAAATATTTATTCAGATATAATAAGGGTAATGAAACTAGAGTATATAGAAGTGTTTGGATTTAAGAGAGGCAAGGACAAAATATCTAATCTTGTGCAAGAGTATGATTTGTTTTGACACAATAAAAGAAGTAATAACAACAAATAGTAATAATAATACTAATAGTGATAATAACAAATAAATAAATAATGATAACAAATTAGTAATAATAACAAATGCTTTTACTTCCAAATTTACATATATAGTTAATTACTGTGTATTGCTAATTAAAATTCAATCTAACTTTTAGAAGTTTTATTTTAAAGCTCCATCTCACCTCCCTCAATGTAACCCATAAAGTAATATACTTACCTTCAGTCCTGCTTCAGAAATCTTCGCTGTGTGGCCTTTCTTGGCTGGTTCATACTAATAATGACCTGGGTTATTATAAGAATGGACTGGACCCAGCCTTAGGAATGAACGCTGAGGCATGCATACCTGCTACACAGAGAACACAACTGAGACATTTTTGTGCAAAGCCTATGCAGTGCAGGGCAAGGCTGATCTCCTGAGCATTGTTGAAGGTAAGTTCATTTCTATGTGTATTACAAGAAGAGGGGAGGGAAATCTTTAAAGGACAACTTCACTAAAAGGGAAGACAATTTGCACAACCTTTACTTGAATCATATGGGAAACAATAAAATAAACATAGTGGACACAACAAGTTCAAATTAGCTTTACTGGGACTGGATAATAAACCAACTTTAGTCTTTTGAGATGTATAAATGGCAGTTTGTTGAATGAAGGTACTTCCTCCGTGTGGTGACAGTTTCAAAGTTACCCAAAAAAAGATCCCCTTTAAATACTTCAAGAAATTGTTTTCTACGAAAATGCTGGCATTAAAGATTATATCTGAGTCTTGTGTTATATATGACAAAAATTAATTTAGCTGCAGCTTTGCACTTTTATGTGGTGATGTAGTTTCTCTGTGACATCTAATATCCTAAACATTTATAATCGGTAATTCTTATATCTTAGCTATGTATGCTATAAATATTTTATTTTAACATTAAAGAGGAGCTTCAGCCAGGGTTCCAAAAATTAAAAGTCATCAGCTACAAAAACTGTAACTGCTGACTTTTAAAGTCTAAGTTCACTTTTTTTCATAGTTTTGGTCAGCTGCATGTTTTCAGTGACAAAAACAAAGTGGAATTAAAGTTAGTATTACAGTAAGTCCATTGATGAAAATTATGACAAAAATCAGTTCCAATTTTCATTTAGTGGACTAAAATCTCCAGCACGTTTTAGTCGACTAAAATCTCCAGCGCGTTTTAGTCGACTAAAATCTCCAGCACGTTTTAGTCGACTAAAATCTCCAGCACATTTTAGTAAAATAAAATGGGTTTAGTTAAATTGTAATGCATTATTTAAACATTTCTCTAGAATTTCCAAACTCATTATATACTCCTGGAGCAACAATCTAATAACGTTATTATTTATGATATTAAGGTTTGAACATGCACTACAGACAAAGATTTAGCTGAAATATAATGTCTTTATAAATAAACCCAAGTTTCATAAACAAAAATATTGCTTTTTGACAAACAGAAGTGCTCTTCAGGTGTCTGTCTCCTTCACTGCCAATATACTCAAATAAACACAGAGCAACCTCTCATCGTGTAGTAAACTTTAAAGCAATTATTAGAAGAATTGGACTAACAAGCAAAGATAGTAAAAATGCCTTAAATGTCTCACTGTACAGACCATGATCCTGCAATCCTGCGGTATCAGCATCACCCAGCTCCAAACCATTTTCACTTTCAGGCCCCTTTCACACTTAGTGTAGTGGAAGTGCGCGTTTATTTGCTCATTTTTTCTTGTGACACGCATAGAGCAGCCCATTGTGGGCTGTGCTACATGTGGCAAAATAGCTCATGGAACATTTTGGCATGTTGCAGATTTGCACGTTTTATACTATGCATTTTGCTGCATTTGTTGCTCGTTTTTTCATGAGGCAAGATGTGTGTTTGCTTATGCGTTTGATGTGCCATTTACAATTAATAGCACTGAAAGTGCTACTAGTTGATTTTAGGTGTACAAAGGTGGCCAAACACTATGCAATCTGATTGTACAATGTATAATGTATGATTCTATGCTCTCCTTTAGATTTACCAAAACTATATAATAGGAGGACACACCATCTATCCAATCATTCTGTATCCAATCAGGTAGGCCTTTGCACTACATAGTTGATGGTAGATCTAAAGGAGATTGTACAATCAGATTGTATAGTATATGGTGAGCTTTACAGAACCCAAGGCATACTTCTCATATTTTCAATACTACAGCTCAATTCACATAGGCTGTTATATGATTGCTAAGCTCCTGCATACTCTGACAAATGAACAATCTATGCAAGTTGAAAGTAAGGTAGAAAAAAAATTGATGCCTGTGTATTAAGTGATAACTGATTGCATTTAAAAAATGTGCACCTGCAGAGGTGGGTGGTAGTGATATAGGGTGTGTGTTAATGAGGTCAGCTGGTGAACTTCTTCCTGTGTCTTAATAATTTTCACATCCTAAGGGCCATCCAGAAAGTAATGGAGAAGTTTTTTATACAGCAAGCTGGACACTGAGGTAAGGGCTGTGTAGAGTAAATAGAAAGCTTTTTTATTTCTGCAAAAGAAGTACATTAATGCTATATTGGTACATAGAGGAAATGGAATTTAGAAAAAAAAGGTGAACTTAGCCTTTGATAACCAGGTACAGTACTCACCTGTGCAGGGATCCAGCACTTACCTCACCCAAGCCAGTTCTTTACCAGTCTTCGAGTTCATGGCACCAACATGTTAACAGTGGGAAGTCAGCTGGGACTTCTTGTGGCTTCACAGCCAGCTCCCCACTGTGCATGCAAATGGACCCGCAGCCTTCTGGAATCTGTGACTTGTCCCGGAAGGTTGTGGGGAGGGAGGGAACTTCCTCTCTGATCGCATAGGCAGTCAAAGTGGAAAAGGTGAATACCTCTCAAAACTAGGTACCCACTCCCCAAAAAAATAAAATATTTTTCAAATATGGCAGAGGAAGGGGGAAAGAGGAAGAAAAGTGGAACTTCCATTTGAATGGTGTCGCACCAGGCAGCCTTGTCCATCAATCACAACCATGGCCTGGTCTAGGGGGGTGCTGGGTGGGCAGATTTCAGTTGCGCTTCCAAGCCACTCCCCATGGACTTTGTGCCTGGCACGCTTTTTCCATCTCTGCACTCAGGGGCGCAGACAGCCTGGTGCAATGAATTCCTAAAGTGAGCAGTTTAGGACCAACAGAAATTAGAGAGAGGAGAAAGCTGGGAGAAGGTGCAGGCTGTGCTTTGCTCTCCACTTCCTGTGATAATATCACTCCTCCATACAGCAGATCACACAGGGTCGCTAGATTAGACTGTGCATGGTTTGATAACCTTCCCCCTACCACATTGCCTGCTGCCAGGACACGAGTAGTCCTTGGAGGAGATAGGAGGTGGGTAATCAAACTATGCACAGTCCTATGTAGTTTTTCTGTGTCATCAGCTGTATAGAGGAGCACTGTTATCACATATGGGGGAGAGCATAGCACAGCCCACACCTCTTCCCTACTCTCTAGTGATTTTCTGCCTGTAATTTCCCGAGGGGGGGGACTTAGAGGGAATTGTACTAGGAACACAATTAGGGGCTAACTATCATTTGTGCTTGGGTTGAGAGGCTTGAGGGGTAGGGGGAGGGGGCTATATTTGCAAAATAGAAAATTGTGAGGAAGGGACCTAAATTAAAGGACCCTCAAATAAGGTTAAGGGGTACCACATCCCTTGAATACAGATTAGAAAAAATAAAACCCTGCCATGAAAAAAATGAATGGGGTTTTGAGGGGGGGATTATTTGGAAATTTGTGCTAGGAGGGGGGATTTGTGTGGGGAGGGAGGATTTGTGCTGGAAAGAATAATTTGGAGGGGGTTGTGTTAGGAGGAGAGATTTGGGGGGATTTGTGCTAGGAGGGATTATGGGGGAATTTGTGATAGAAGGGAGAATTTTATTCCTATACACTGCCCTGATGATCTCTCATTCTCTGACCCTCTGACATTTTTTACTGCACCACCACTTCAGATTAGACAGACAGCATTCAGGCTAGATGCTGCCCTGGTCACAACACATACAAAAGGGAGTTTGCCTTGAGCCCTACGGGTTAATTGACATGATTGTGCTGCAGTGGTATCAGCTTTATTCAGTGCAGCATGCTGTGATGCAGTACATCACAATCTGCTGCAGTGAGCAAAGACTAATGAAAAGTCACTTTGTGATGTTTCAATAAAGATGAAAAAAAGAAAAAGTAAACAGTATGATTCTTTATTTTTGATGTATCAACACTGCTGCCTTCGCAGCGCACACCAGAGGCTACAGTAAAACATGGCTGCTGGTCAGAAAGTGTTCTCAATTACAAGCCCAGAGATGCAATTTCAAGGTCCTGGACCCCCCTGGGATCCATCTTATTGCTCACAAACACAGATGAGTAAATCTGTTGTGATTTGCAATGTACTGGGCAGCTTAAAGCAGTTTGGGGAGATGCTTCACTTTCCGGCTGAATTGACTTCTTGAATATGCACAGAATCCCCCAATTTGAGACATAGCATGCAATTTATGAACCATAGACTAGACTAATAAGGTATAAATATTAAAGAGAATTGGTAAATTGAGAGTAGCCTGGTGAACATCTGATTCACTGGATTTGCAGTACATTTTAAATCAATTCACTCCTCTGTACTCAGCAGCAGTTTAAATTATCAGAAATGAAGTTATGGAATCAATAGAACAATCTACCTCTATAAATATTGATCTTGATATAGGATAGATGTCAGTCATAAAAAATTCAATCTGAAGTCCCCTGTTGCCAGCAGTTGCTGTAAAAGTCAATCTTTAAACTCTTTATAACTTCAGTACTGGTAGGTATAGCTAAAGCTATACATTAAACAAATTTTGATACTGCTACTTATTGTGCAAAAAATTTACATATTGCACAATTTTAACAACTTGCTTTGCATTGCTCTATAGGCTATAATAAACACATTTTGAATGACGCATCAATCAATTTTTTTTTTAGTTAAATCACATTTACCTGAAACACATATACTTTTACCATAACATAATTTCCTTAAACAATGGGTCCTCATCCTTTTTTTTTTCTATCTGTGCTAGTAAAAAAGACAACAAAGTGTATCAAACACTAATTCTTTTAAAAGGATTTGCCGCTAAAGATTATAAGGGTAGGGGGTGTAAAAGATTTGGAGCTCAATGGCATGTGGTGGTACATCTGCTGTCCATTGCCCTAAAATTAAAGGCGTAAATGGAAAAAAAAAATATTTCCTCTGGGTGATCTATATACATTGCAAGGATTTTAACAAACTTTGTTACAGATTCCTACTTTTTGTTATTCTGAATAACTAAGTTAATCTGTATGGGAGTGGTTTTGTAATTATCAATCAGCTGCCGCACCTGCAGGGCTCTAAGGTGGAAAGAGGCAGGGTCTGCATCCCTTTAGACATGATTTCCTTTTGGGAGTACATTTTTGTTGCAAAGGATGTTCAGAATCTGACTTACATCTGGGAAAATCAGTTCTTGTTCTTGGAAAATCAGTAAGCCAATCACTCAAGCAAGAAATTACATTGCTGGGGGGCATTCTGTACACCATCTGTGTAGAGAACACCTCCAGGTAGCCATATTGCATTGCATTTTACGGAAAATTACAGAGCTGTAGATTGAAAGGGAAAGGTCATTTTAAAAATATTGAATATGAACAATATGTCGCAAGTGTATACTCTATATATTTTTTTTATTTGCTATTTTTTTCTAGCAAAAGTGGAGCTACCCATTAAATGGCATTCAAGAACATTTTCAGAAAAGTAGAGAAGTAATTTTCTGCTCACTTGGGTTGGTTCACCACTTTTAACAACAGTTTTTTTTTTACACACAACAATGGGTCCTATGATTGCAGTATAGGCTTCACTAAATACTCAAAAAGTAACCTGAAAGCATACATCCTTGTAAAATCAGGTAGGACTCTACAATAATGTTTTCAACAATTCTTACTATTGATAAAACCAACATGAAGAAAATTGTTGGGTAATATGTATCAGTAGGCATTATTAACAAGGTAGCTATCCCCAAATGGATTAGGTGCAGAAAGTGTTGATTACATTTGATGTTATTTTATTTTCATTTAGAAACTACAAAATGTATTATTTTGGTGTCATTAGTAAGGTATGCATATAAATTGGCAATACAGAGGTGCAAAAGAACTGTCATTTTTTTTTTTTTGCCCCAAATAATTTTCAGTAGATGATTTTATCATGTCTAATTTAGTGAACCTTTTCTGCAAAAGTCTAAAAGAGGAGAAAAAATGAATTTAAACAACTATAATTTAGTGAGAAAAATGGTAATAAGACTTTACACAATCATCACATCCCTAAGAGACACTAGGCTATGAGTCAAGGAAGACTGATTGGCTTTTTATGCTTACAATAATGTCATTAGCTATGTAGTTAGAAATATATTCAGTATGTTAATCAGTTTAATTTCTTTGAGCAGTAAAAACATTCCTTCTAATTTGTGATCAAAAAGTGACCTGTTTCAGCAATGCGTAAAGAGTGTCCTAATCAGCTAGCTTTGATTTTGGTGAAAAATTACTCTATTATAAAACCCTGAGCTTTACCAGACCTGCAAATTGATGAATCAATATGAAATATTACATCAACTGTGATGTACTGCTGATTTGTGCACGTAAAGTCTGAATTGTAACTAGATCGGATTATAATGCAATGTCAAGTTGATCTATGTAAAGTTGATCAAATGATGATTAACTTATTTTAACCCCCTGGTGTAAAAAGACAGTGCAAAAAAAATCCATTTTGCATGATCGTGTTTTACCTTCTCGCTTATGTGCATTTATTTTATGTGTATGACATCTTTTGAGTCAAGCATATATATATATATATATATATATATATATATATATATATATATATATATATATATATATATATATATATTTGTGTTATAACTAATGAAGGGTAATGCCTTTCATTACATTAAACAACATTTACAGAGCAAATACATATATGATATTCATTTAGCTGCCAAATGCTTTGTTTTTCTGTTCCTCCAGTCCTGCGATTTACAGAGCTCTGCCACACAGAAGCCTTTGGCAGGGGAGGAGACCTGATTTTAGTACTAATGCAGTTAGGTAACACTTACAGATCGTGTCCCTCGGACAGCATGTGAATTGTCAGTGAAGGAAAGAAAATCATACTGAGGCACTCATCTCTCTGTCACTCTGCTCTCTCTTTCTATCTGCATGCTCTTTGTTAGCATTTGGCTTCTTGTGCTGCTTTTCCCTCTCACAGCTTGAGCTTTGCTGTATATGGGATTGCAAGAGGCCGATATGTTTAAAAATATTTGTAAAACCACATGGTATCACAAAACAAATCTGCCAATTGTGGTTCTAAACACTAAGTGGTATATTAAAAACATTTTCATAGCAATTTGCCCAGTGAAAGTAGTGTTTGTTCCATGCGAGTGATACACAAAAACTAATGTTAATAGGCTATTCCCTGTGTCGGTTGAATGTTTTTTTATTGCTTTAGAATAGAAAATACTGTGTTTTGTCACTAGAAGGTGCTATGTATCATAAGAACTTTAGTATAGTACATAGTACCGTCTAGTGCAGTGGTTCCCAACTCCTGTCCTTGGGATCCACTAACAGGCCTGGTTTGCAAGATAACTGAAATACATCACAGGTGATATCATTTGCTGCTCAGTGATTGCAGTATTTTAGTCTGCATTTCCCCAAGGTAATATATAAAATCTGGCCTGTTAGTGGGTCCTGAGGACAGGATTTGAGAACCACTAATCTAGTGCAAATGAAAAATATTCAACAAACACAGCAAATAACTCAATAGCTTTTTTGGCCAATTTGTACAGAACAAATGTAGATTCACTTTCACTGGGTAAATTGCTATGCAAGTGTTTTAATAAATACATTAGTTGAAGTGTATATATAATCAATGTATTTATTTATTTTAGTGTTTGATAAAGAACAAAAAGGGGTAATACCCATTAATATATTTTTTGCTTTCTCTATCCCATTGTGGGGGGGTTGAAAGGAAATTGAATTGAAAGGAAAAATAAGAGGGATTCCTCTTTTAGACAGTTGTCACTGGAACAGATGCTCCATTGGACAATATACTCTCCTTTTTGTTTTTGTGACAACTGGCAATCAGGTGATGTCCCATCACTTTTTGTCCCAGAGACAATGTAATCAAGACACATAGAGAGGGGAAATCTACCCAGAGGGACACACCAATGAGATGTTAACCATTTCCCACCCAGCCTATTTTCAAATGACAGCTGTGCGGGATATTCATCATTCTGTGTGGATATCATATGAAGTCCTCCCAGAATGTGCCTTGCACGCTGCCTTGTGGCCGCACTGTGGCATGATCTGTCGCTGGCTATGTCCACCGAAAGACGGTATATACCATAGTTTGGGGGCTCTGTAATTTTCCTACAGATTAAATGTGTCCACCGGACACAGCCAATGACTGATCAGTGTACCGGCCTGCTGCATTGCAAACAATAAACAATAAATGGCTTTGATTATGTTTCTAGCTGTGATTGGTCACAGTGATCACATGGTACAGACAGGGCCAATCACAGCCCATCTGAACCATGCAATTGATTATATCACAGTTAATCACAAGAATGCACACTGAATGAATCAGTTTCTTTCAGTAAAAAATGGTTGCTTATACCAGTGAAATTAACTAGTATAAGCAATCATAATATGTAGAAAAATCCTGATCCCTTCCCCAGAATAGTATAGTGTTATTATGGTAATACTGAATTGCTCTGGTCATGGTGTGTTGAAAAATAAAAATGTGTAATATATATATATATATATATATATATATATATATATATATTACAGTATTTCACAAAAGTGAAAAGAGTACTTCCCTCACATTTTTGAAAATATTTTATTATATCTTTTCATGTGACAACACTGAGGAAATAACACTTTGCTACAATGTAAAGAGTAGTGAGTGTATAACTTGTAGAACAGTGTAAATTTGCTGTCCCCTCAAAATAGCTCAACACACAGCCATTAATGTCTAAACCGCTGGCAACAAAAGTGAGTACAAATTACCAAAAAGGGATAATTTGGGGGATATTTGTACTGTCCTGTTCGGGCCTCAAGAAATGAGATACTATACAGTATATAGACCATGGTTTTATGGACTAGAACTTTCCTATTGACTAAATAATAAACACTGATTTGGATATTTTCACCAATGAAATGTGTACAGTTTGACCTAAATTTAGGAAGAAAGAGTATTTATTTGCAAAATATAACAGAAACAAAAAAAGTGTTTTTTTTTCAAAATGTTCAGTCTTTTTTTTTGTTTATTTAGTGAAAATAATTAAAAAAGAACCTAGTGGTAATTAAATACCACCAAAAAAATCTATATTTGTGTGAAAACATTATACAAATTTCATATGGTACAGTGTTGCATGACTGCTCAATTGTCATCTAAAGTGGGACAGTCCTGAAAGCTGGGAAAGAAGGGGTGAAAGTGTCCTGTATTGAAATGGCTAAAGTGGAACTAAACCCATCTCTCCTTTACAGCCATGAAAGACTGCCATCTTAGCCTCTGCTTGATTTGCAATTGCCATGGTGGCTTGACAGTTCTGTTGAGAGCACAAACAGCTGTGACAGTTGTCATTCACTGCATGTCTTTTGGAAAACAGTTAAATTTGTGGATTTAGATCCACTTTGAAGGGTGTTCTAATCTTTCCTTACCCTGATAAACACTTAAATGAATTGTTTTGGCTATACATACAGCTTAATATTTTAGTACATAAACAAACTTTAGAATTTGGGATCACATCTGGCTTAAGGGGTCTTGCCATGGCAATATGGCTTTACATATATTTGCAAATGTATACAACAAAGACTTGGAAATGTTGGAAACTGTTTTAGTATAAATCTCTGTTCTAGCTTGCAAAATTAAGTGGTGGGATTTTTTTTTTTTGCAATGTTAAGTGAACTGTCCCACTTACTTTTACCTTTTGTCTGCTAGTTATAAATTGATTTGAGTAGCTGTCATTTTCACATTTGATGAATTAAGAGGGTTTTTTTTATGTCTATGGGCTCATTTAGACAGTTTTATGGTGGAAATACATGCAACCTGTTTTTTTATTTTGTGTTTTTTGTTTCCAGCTATTATTTGCCTTAAAGGTAATCTGCTACCAAGACAAAAAGTTCTTAGGCATGTAGCAATTCATTAATTATAGTAGCATCTTTCCCCCATGACTGTCAGTGTCCAGATGTAATGTGATACAAAATTTGCTTTGGGCTCAACTATGCTGTTTTCAATGCAGGACAGTATTGAGAGCTTCAGCTTCAAGCAACATCTGTGTAGCTCTCTGTAAAAGTAATGGTGGGTTAAATGGCACACAACTGCTATATTTCAAAGTGTGATTACTTAGCAATGATAGCCGAGTCTAAAAAGTAAAAGTGATTTCTGCATTGTCTCAAACTGATTTAGACACTTTTCAGAATACAGATGTGCTTCTGTACAACAAATGTTGGTGCAGATGACAGATTCGTGTACCTATTGCTAATGGTTATACAAATATGTGACATGCATCATGTGTAGAGGCACACTGAGACTGATGTATCCATTCACGTGGATGGAGCCTGATGGGGGTTCACAAACAAGGACAGTGGGCAAATCCAATGGGGAAGTTTAAACACTAGTTTCCCATCAGGTCCGCTTTCTCTTTGTGATTGACATTAGGTAGTGAGTGGATTCAGTAGCCAATAGCAGGCTGTTTATTGTCTATGGACTGCCTGCTGTCAATCACAAGGAGAACGGACCTGATATGAAACTAGTAGTTTGAAAACAGCAGGAGTTTGGAGACAGCTATCTTTGTTTAGTACCTGCACTTGAATTTAAGTAAATCTTTTTTTTAAATGTCTGGTTTAGCTCAGTGCAATACTTGTTTGTCATTTATTTTTCATGGTACTTTTTTAGAAGCTGGGAAGCTGTCCCATTTCTATGCAGATTTTTAGTCTACGTAATAACATTGCTTGTCTAAATTCCTTGGTTTGTGCCCTGCAGTTTAAGATCAGGAGGCCGTCTAAGCCAATTTGTTCTGTGGAGCTGCCCTGCAAGAATCCACATCTTCCTCAAAGACTGTGTAGGAAATGGGCAGTGTGGGACAACTGTTGTATTGGGAAGAGTGAGGCCTGTGGACTATAAACATGTAGCTTTTGCTGTGACACTGTATAACCCCTATAGTGTTCTTTCTGTGCTAGAAGCAGATTTAAACGTTGCACACATAGCTGCTCTGTGATTGGCAACTCTTCTCTGCATAGGAATTAGGAACCTAAAAAAAAATTGCAATGCCAAAAGTAACTGTTTTATCTGAGGTTGCAAACCAGGCAAGTATTGTGGATAAGGCTCCTAAAAAGACATGTCATCTTCTTGTTGGTGATTCAATTGTAAGCAGTGTTTCTACAGGAAATCATCTGGAAGTGTCAAAGGAAGTTAGTTTTTTTGTCTGGCGCTACTGTTAGGAGAGATAAAAGGAGCATTTTAAATATTGTCAAAAAAGCTAGGGAAGGAGAAGTGCAATGTTGATGTTGTTGTGCACCTTGGCACAAATGATTTGTCCCAGAATGATGTGCATTCTGTACAGAAGGATTTTTAGAATTTGGACCAGATTCTTCAACAGTTAGGGTGCACTGTTACATTTTTCAGAGGGGGGCAGAGATGTAATTGATGAGGGGAATTTCTGTCCCCAGCAGGTTGAAACAAATGTGAGGGTTTGTGTTGCTAAGGACTGGGATGATGGGGTGGTCAGTTAAAGTTTCTGGTGGTAAAAATAAAACAGCAGATAGCAGTGTTTGTCATGTTATGTTCACTAATGCTCATGATTTAGGCAACAAGCTTTGTGAGCTTTTATGTCTAGGGACAACTTGGACCTTGTTGCAAATACAGAGACATGGTTCAAGAACCCTTTTATGACTAAGTCTATTTTTGAAATTTGGTGTTTACAAGTTAAAATCCATATAAAGTAAAGGTACCCCAATTTTTTTGTATAATGTGAAAGATGATGTTACACCGAGTAAAGAGATACCAAACATGTCATGCTTTATATTTGCACGCACTCATGGAATGGCGACAAACTTACGGTTAACAGATTAGAGTTACAGAGGAGGTCTAGTGCTAGAATTATTGCTCTCGCTCTGACGATCATGGCAATACCTCACATGTGTGATTTGTTTACATATGCGGGCGCAACTTCTGTGTGCGTTTTCTTTGCTGCGTGAGCTCACGGGGACGGGGGCGCTTTAAAAAAATGTATTTATTTATTTATTTTATTTATTTTTATATTTATAAATTGTGTTTAAAAAAAAAAATTTTGATGACTTTTATGGCTGTCACAATGAATGTAAACATCCCTTGTGAGAGTAATGCCCCGTACACGCGGTCGGACTTTGTTCGGACATTCCGACAACGAAATCCTAGGATTTTTTCCGACGGATGTTGGCTCAAACTTATCTTGCATACACACGGTCACACAAAGTTGTCGGAAAATCCGATCGTTCTAAACGCGGTGACGTAAAACACGTACGTCGGGACTATAAACGGGGCAGTGGCCAATAGCTTTCATCTCTTTATTTATTCTGAGCATGCGTGGCACTTTGTCCGTCGGATGTGTGTACACACAATCGGAATTTCCGACAACGGATTTTGTTGTCAGAAAATTTTATATCCTGCTCTCAAACTTTGTGTGTCGGAAAATCCGATGGAAAATGTGTGATGGAGCCTACACACGGTCGGAATTTCCGACAACAAGGTCCTATCACACATTTTCCGTCGGAAAATCCGACCGTGTGTACGGGGCATAATAGGTGGTGACAGGTACTCTTTATGGAGGGATCGGGGGTCTAAAAGACCCCCGATCCCTCCTTTGCACTTCTAAGTATTCAGATCACCAAAAACAGTGATTCTGAATACTGTGTATTTTTTTTAAACCGGCGCCATTGGCAGACGAGTAAACAGGAAGTGACGTCATGACGTCGCTTCCGCGCTTACGATTAGGAGGCTGGAACGAAGCCACCCATGGCTTAGTTTCAGCCCGCCCCCAGCCGCCAAAGGCAGCCAATTGGTCGCCGGGCCTCCCTATGGCACAGGAGGCCCGGTAAGAGCGGCGGGAGGCAGCAGGAGGAGGGGACATCCCATCCCGCTCCTCCGGTATAACAGCGGCTTTTAGCCACATCGGTTGTTATACTCGGATAGCTGATCATCCACTCTAAAAAACGGTACCGGGATGATGCCTGCAGCTGCGGGCATCATCCCGGTATAACCCCGGAAAGCCGAGTATGCACATTTGTGTATGCTCGGCGGGAAGGGGTTAAAGTGACTGGGAAATAACTATACCAGGGTATACACTATACAGGAATGAGAGAGTAGGGAAGAGGGGAGGTGGAGTTGCCATATATGTTAAAAAAAAAAACATAATGCTAACATTAATTCAGAAAACAAATGAAATACTTTTCTCTTTCTTTCTCCTTCACTAACAATCTTGCTACCAGAGTCACTGGCGACACTGCCACGAGGAAAGGTCTCTGGGTGACCACTAATGCCCCGTACACATGGTCGGACATTGATCGGACATTCCGACAACAAACTCCTAGTATTTTTTTAGACGGATGTTAGCTCAAACTTGTCTTGCATACACACGGTCACACAAAGTTGTCGGAAAAGTAGCCAATAGCTTTCATCTCTTTATTTATTCTGAGCCTGCGTGGCACTTTGTGCATCAGATTTGTGTACACACGATTGGAAATTCCAACAACGGATTTTGTTGTCGGAAAATTTTATAGCCTGCTCTCAAAATTTGTGTGTAGGAAAATCCGATGGAAAATGTGTGATGGAGCCTACACACGGTCGGAATTTCCGACAACGAGGTCCTATCACACATTTTCCGTCGGAAAATCCGACCGTGTGTACGGGGCATTAGCGATCTTGACTTCTTTTGTTATACAACGAGAGGATCAACAAGTAGATATTGTAGCTGAAGAAGTCATTGTGTCACTTTAACACAAGTTAAAAGGACTTGTCATATTGAACATCACACCTATTTGGGACTGAGCACATTTATTATTTTTCACTATTTGAATCTATGCTTTTTGTCTAAAAGTTGTATATTTGCACTACAGTGAATTATTTCATTCATTTGATTTGCATTTGCAAGCACCATTTTAACACACAGAGATAACACTCCTGTGGGTTAATTTTGAGGATATTTAAAAGAGTATGTGTATATATTTATGTTGGTAGCCATATTAGTCCCATTTAAAGATATTGATATATTTTTCTTAGTTTTTTTATTAAGGCCTCCCATTTTTGATATACACAATACATCAGCATGAGCACAATTTGTGTAATGAACAATTTATTTTAAATAAAAAATTGTGTTCACTTTTTTCCATCCTATGCTAGTCTCCTGCAGCCCCTTTGCATTCACTCAATGTCTACACAAATACTTAAGGCTATGTTCTCACAAGTCTGCCCAATTAAAATGAATGTTTTACTGTGCAGGGAGTGACAGCACTGCCATGTTTCAGCGCATCGTATTGCTTACTTTTTTATCTTTTATTACTAAAACCAGGACCTTGCATTCACTATATCTGGTCTCCCACAGAATTAAGAACATGGAAATGCAATAGTTTTAGTAATTATAAACTGCTAAATACAAGTCACAAGAGCAGTCTTGTAACTTGTATTAGTATCTGCTTAAAGCTTGTAAAGGAGTTTTCATTCTCCCCTGATCCTCTGTCTGGACAGTGCTGATTGGGCCTGTGCTGATCCCATGTACTCTCCCAAGAAAAAAAAAACTCTCTAGCAATACACACCAAACTGAACATGTGCAGTCTGACTCCTAATGCTACTCTCCAGTAGATGGGTTGGAGTAAGTCAAAGAAGATGAGAATCATAGAGACAGGATCACACAGCCTTTATACTCAATGCAGAGGATTAACCCCTTAGGTTCAACAGTGAGTATAACAAGAATGCTTTACTTCATATATATATATATATATATATGACTTTTTTTTTAGCACAGAACCACGTCATCCATATACAGGAATCTAGCACAATAGTTGCCTCAAAAAGCTATGAAATGAAGCCTGAGCAATGTCAAACTGCTTGCCCAGAGCATTGTTGTTTTGCTGTATTTTTAACTCAAAACAGTACAGTGTAGAAAAAGCATCAAGCTCTTAATTAATTTGAGATAAATACATATTTGAATATGTGATCATATGACTACAATATTGCAGACACCTGTTTTCAGGAAAGATTTGAAGATTCACTGACTAATTTGGATATTTACTGTTATGCCATGTACACACAGGCGGACTTCTTGACCAAACTCGTCCGCCGGAACGAATTCATCGGACAATCCGACCGTGTGTGGGCTTCATCGGACTTCCGACGGACCTTTTCAGTTGAAAATCAGATGGACTTTAGATTTGAAACACGTTTCAAATCTTTCCGACGGATTTGAGTCCGGTCGAAAAATCAGTTTGTCTGTATGCTAGTCCGACGGACGAAAACCGAGGCTAGGGCAGCTATTGGCTACTGGCTATCAACTTCCTTATTTTAGTCAGGTCGTACGTCATCATGTACGAATCCATCGGACTTTGGTGTGATCATGTGTAGCCAAGTCCGTTTGTTCCAAAGTCTGTCGGAAGTCCGTCAAAAGTCCGTTGAAAGTCCGTCAGAAAGACCGTCGGACCTTTGATGTCGAAAAGTCCGCCTGTGTGTACACAGCATTAGGAAATGCAAATATAGTTAACTATTTTGGTGCCTTTGAATTATTCTATTCATAAAAACAATACCAACTACTGTAATGCCCCGTACACACGGTCGGACTTTGTTCGGACATTCCGACAACAAAATCCTAGGATTTTTTCCGACGCATGTTGGCTCAAACTTGTTTTGCTTACACACGGTCGCACAAAGTTGTCGGAATTTCCGATCGACAACCACGCGGTCACGTACACCACGTACAACGAGACTAGAAAAGGGCGGTTCAGAACCAAGCGCGGCACCCTTTGGGCTCCTTTTGCTAATCTCGTGTTAGTAAAAGTTTGGTGAGAGACGATTCGCGCTTTTTCAGACTCGTGGCTTTCAGATCGTTTTCTGCTGTTCAGTTTGTGCTTGTGGGTTTGTATCTGCTCTTCATTACGTGCAGTCAGTTCGTATCAGAGTTTTCTGTGTGATCTTGCCTGCTCGTTGCTGTTTTTCAGGTCGCACTTCACAGGCCTTGCTGTTCTTCAGTGCGTTCTGTTACTTCGTTCTGAGCAGCCGACCGTTTTCTAGCCATGTTTCGTATGCGTACTCCTCGTACAGTTCGTGCTGTGCGGGGGCTTGGTGTTGGGGTCCTGACCTTGACACAAGTCCAGTCCATGAACAGGGTGGGGAGGAGTTCATGGACCAAGAATTGGTTGCTTCAGCGTCACCAGTTCTCTCATATGCTTTTGCTCCGTGAGATCCGTGAGAATAATCCTGATGATTTCAGGAACTTTCTCAGGATGACGGACCCCGTGTTTCACCGTTTGTTGGCTTTGCTGACCCCTTATATTAGCAGGCAGGATACCTGCATGAGGCAAGCCATCACTCCGGAGCAGAGGTTGGTCGCTACCTTGCGGTATTTGGCCACAGGGAGAAGTCTGCAGGACCTCAAGTTCTCGACAGGCATCTCCCCCCAGGCTCTTCTTTGTGGACATTTACTGCTTGTGTTTGTTTGAGCTGACCCTGACAGAAATGTGTGGAGTGCAGAAAATGTCGTGATTGTGTAACCTTATACAAAGCACTGTTGGCTGTTATTTACTAAATGCAAAGACACTTTTCACTACAAGTGCACTTGCAACTGCACTGAAACTGCACTTGTAGTGCAAAGTGGATTTCCCCTTAGGAAATAACCCCCATTTTCTCATAAAACAACAATTACATCACCCCAAAAGTGTTGTAGCGTGAGACAATAATCCACACATTCTTGATGAACAATCTTTTTAATACCTGCACAATCACATGTGCATTTACCAAAGGTTTTTCTGACAAACCAACATGTTTGTTGTATACCAATTTTTGTGGTGTCATTATCCAAAATCAAAATGTGCATTTTATAGAAAACAGGCCTGTGTAAAACCCACAAGAAAGACACAAATCTTGATCTTACAAAGTTCACATTTGGTAGAACTGGAAGGCAATATCAGACATGAGTATTTAGGAACTGTGTTTGATATAGCATTCAGATGGGGGGAAATCACCCCTGGAAAAGCCAAATTTGGAAGATGCACACCAATTTCACAATGTCAACATGTGCGACCTGCCATCACGGGGGATCAAGGGACGTGTTTTGGGGGAGAAAGCCCTTCCTCACCGCTACTTTATTATTGAGGAAGGGGTTGCACCCCCAAAATGCGTCCATTGATCTCCCGTGATGGCAGATAGCACATGTTGACACACTGTGTGCATCTTCCAAATTTGGCTTTTGGAAAAATCACAAAAACATTTCGCACATTGTAACACACAAAAGAAGAAAGTGATTTGGAGGGGCTTTAAACTCGCCCCAAAACATCAATGATGTTTTTATATTTTGGAATAACATCATTGATGTTTTGCTTGATGTTTTCCAATTGTAAATTACACCCCATGATCTCCCCGATCAGGATCTGGGCACTTTCAGATGTGAAAGGATCTGGATCCACAACCTCACGATCACCTAAAAAGAGAGGAACCCCAAAATAAATTAGGTTTCAAAAAAATGCCGCAATCCATCTCTTATCGGAGCCTGTGGTCGCAGACACTCACCTGTTGTGGTAACTACTTCCACCACGTCTTCATCCTCCTGCTCATCTTGTGTTGGGGGGATTTCCCCTTCTTCCAGAGGGGGGGGCTCTGGTCTCCTCGGATGAGGGGTGTCTTCTGAGTCTTTTCTCCCCTATGTAAAACAAAAATGGTATAATTAGCACACAGATATTTAATGTCAGAACTATAAAGATGAAACATTGCTTGGAAGTGGGGTACAATTATCTATTTTAGCAGAGTTCCAACATGTAGCTTTTTTAGTGTCCTTTGTCAAGCTGCAATACTTTACCTGTTTGGTAAAAGCTTCACAGATGTATCCCCCCCTATAGTATACACTGGAGCACCTGTGTGGCCCCCTAATAAAAATGGTGTTCTTTTGTCCCACACTAGTGCTCCAGTGTCCAGATGTGAAAACAGCTGCTGAGTGTCCTCTCCTTACACACAATCTAGTTTGCATTTCATTCTAGTAACAAAGCCATCTACACAACCCAATTCTTTGAAGACAAGTATAGGGCCTCAAAATGGTGGCCAAATGCATATGGCCTAAACAATGGTATTTTATCGTTCGAAATAACAATGTGTGATCCGAACGAATAATGTGCCCATGAACATGAAAGTTGCCATTTTAAACTGTACAACAGTTCCTAAAAGCACATGGAGCAGCACGAACGTAATAAACATAAAGAATAGGAACACAGCACAACTACTTACTTTTTTGCAGCACTCTCCGGATCTTTCTGTACTGCTCATGTTCTCGTAATTTCAGGTCCGACCACCGCTTCCTGAGCTGATCTTTCGATCGTCGTACCCCGAATTTCCGGTGCAGACTCCTGACCACTTTCGCCATGATCTTGGCCTTTCGGACATTGGGGTTGGGGTAAGGCCCATACTTTCCATCATAGTCAGCCTTCTTCAGGATGTCCACCATCTCCAACATCTCCCCAAAGGACAAATTTTTTTGAGTATAGCCTCATATAATCGAAAGTAATAATTTGTTAAAAACGTACCATCATCCAAATTAATATACAGAAACAAGGAAGAGTGGGATCAAGGGGACAGTGGCTGATGTTGGCCCAATCATGCTCCCACCCTGGAAAAGACTGGACTATATCGGTACAGATAAATAACAATAAACAGTCGAGTAAAAGGATTTATTACAAAGAAAGAAATTACATAGTGTACTTGTTAAAATTGCAAAAACAGAGGCTCGGAATTGCCCAAGAGGCATCTGTTGTTACAGGGTATAGAATGGTCTGGTTCTCTCTACTCTTCCTTCCACGCTTCCTTCCACCCCAGCTGAGGCTTCTGATGTCCAACCTGGACCTTCCAGCCAGGAAGAAGTGGAGGAGCCCAGCTGGAGTCAGGTATAGCATTCTTCTACAGATTTCTGGTCAATAAATAAATGATGTTTATTAGATGTTATTATTGATCACTAATTGCTGATTAAAAAAAGTGCTTTACATATCAATAGACAGTAGTGGGCACCCAAAATTGGGAAAAGAATGAAAACTACTGGGCTCAGAAGGATAGTCTGTTATATTTGTTAACATTCAATTTGCAGCAGTCAGGAGGTGAAAATTGTGTGTGATTGATGAATAAAAAACTAAAACTATGTCCCTTTTCCATACACAGGAAGACCTCAGCCAGGAGGAGGTTGTGGAATGTGGCAGTCAGGAGGAGGCGGGGATTAGTGGCAGCCAGGAGGAGGCGGGGCTAAGTGTCTGCCAAGAGAAGCCAGGGACAAGTCGCAGCCTGACTGAGTCTCAGGTCCCTCCCCTCCGCCTGCCATATAAACGAGCCAGGAAGGCCACTCCGAGTCCCGTGCAGGATTCAGCGTACAGGCTGATTCAGGAGGCTTCGGCGTCCCTCCGAGCCTTCCCCAGTCCTGAAGAGGCCTTTGCCTGCATGGCTGCCACAAAATTGCAGGGCATGCAGGAGGGTCAACGCAAGATCTCTGAGGACCTGATTTATAAAGTCCTTCGTAAGGGGGAGAGTGGGGAACTGACACACAAGACGGATGTCATTGAGAGGGACAATCCTCCTCCTCCTCCTGCTGCCACAACTCCACCACCACAGCCAAAGGCTGGAAGGAAGCGTGGAAAGAAGACCTGAGAGTGATTGCCCTGGGTTCAGTCTGGTCTGACAGAAGCTGCAGTCTCTTGTATGACCACAGCCTGGGGACACAGATGTCATCTGCTGCTTTCCGGATCTCTGGGACTTCTGGACCAGACTGCCCTCCCTTATGATATGGACTCCTCAGGCCACCAATTTTGCTTTTAAATAGTTGATGTCTGCCCCGGAGGTCCAAGGCTTCGCCCACTTCTGCAGTTTCTCCAGCGTTGCCTCCCTCTTTGTTTAGTTATGAGCCCTTAATAAAATATTTTTGGGTAAATTCTACTCTCCTGTGTGTGTTTTCATCCAAAAAGGACAGTTTGTTGGTGACGATTCAGGTACATTTCTAAAGTACAATGTGAAATTAACAAGGGACAACAACACCAAACAATCTCCTACAGATTAAATAGAACAACATATTAGTGGTGTTGTGGGAACTTGTCACAAAAAACACACAAACATTTTCGGGAATACAAATCAAAATCACGAAAAAAAAAAAAAAAGAGAAACACAAAAAAAGAATCTACATTAAAGTCCAAAAAAAAAAAAAAATTTTGTTGTCAGATGTGAGAAATCAAAATATATTGAGGGAATCCCGATAAATAGTAACGAAATAAGTTTGTGAGAAGTGTGTGTGAATATGAGCAGCAAAACTACTTAATTCTTGTCACATTATAAAGAAGAAGAGAGTGCGCTGTATTAAACCATTTTGAACATTGCAGCGTGACGAAAGTGCTGTATCCATTCCGAACGCTACGTTTACCAGAACGAGCTGTCCCGTGTCGGAATTTCTTCTGAGCGTGCGTGACACTTTGTGTGTCGGAACAGGCCACACACGGTCGGAATTGATGAGATCGGATTTTATTGTCGGAAAATTTTATCTCCTGCTGTCCAACTTTGTGTGTCGGAAAATCCGATGGAAAATGTCCGATGGCGCCCACAAACGGTCGGAATTTCCGACAACACGCTCCGATCGGACATTGTCCATCGGAAAATCCGACCGTGTGTACGGGGCATATATGTAACCACTGAACAAATGTGGTGATAAAGGATAACTGTTTATATAATTATCTGTAAGTGATAAATATAAGCAGGTTTTATATTAAGGTGTGTGCTCAACTGCCACATACTGCTCCATGTGACCATATAACATGTAACGAGAGCTTGGTGACTGCACTTAGAAGGCCACCTTAGATAAAAGGTTGGAACAAAAGTACATTTAAAGGGAAATTGGAAATATGGGAAAATCTCTTTAAAAATAAATGTCTGAGTATTTCCCCATGCTGTATGCATGTGAAAGTATAGTACATTATGAATGTTTTAAAATGTTGCCATGCATTTCACATATATTAGAGCTTTAAATTATATAATATAGCACATGGTGTTACACCTAGGAAATCTGTGATTCATATACAGTTAAGAGATCAAATGTTATAAGCCTCAATGCAGCCATGGAGTTTTACACTGGAAATTGCAGACTTTAAATAACTTTAGTCTCAGTTATGCCAGTGCTCTTCAAAAAAGGTGTCAGTTAGGTGTCCGATCTGTCTGCCGCAATGTCGCAGTCCCGCTAAAAATCGCTGATCACCACCATTACTAGTAAAAAAAAAAATAAGATATTAAACATGCCATAAATCTATCCCCTATTTTGTAGACGCTATAACTTTTGTGCAAACCATTCAATATATGCTTATTGGGATTTTTTTACCAAAAATATGCAGCAGAATACATATTGGCTTAAATTGATGAAGAAATTCGATTTTTTAAAAAAATGTTATTGGGTATGTTTTATAGCAGAAAAGAAAAAAATACAGTTTTTTTTTTTTTTTTTCAAAACTGTTGGTCTGTTTATAGCGCAAAAAATAAAAACTGCAGAGGTGATGAGGTGATCAAATACCACCAAAAGGAAGCTCTATTTGTGGGGAAAAAAAAGACATCAATTTTATTGCAGTGCCATTTTGCAAAAAATGGCCTGGTCATTAAGGCCGGGTTCACACCTCTCTATGGAGCCGGTTCACATATCTCCGGGGCGGCTGTGGAGCGCACTGCACAGAAACGCTGTGCATCTTTGCCTCTGTTTCAGGGCCAAATTCAGGCAAAGATTCTGCCCTGATTCATCCCTGAAACGGAGAACAGGGATGGACAGCGTTGCTGTGCGATGCGCGGCCGGTTTAGGTGTAAATCCTTCCGGGGCTGAAGTGGTTAAAAAAAATATATATACATTTTATTTTTTATTGATACATGTCCCTCAGGGCAGTTCCCAGACCCTCATACCTCTTTTATGGCCAATTACTTGCATGTAAGCCTTCAAAATGGGCACTTTTGATTTTTCCTGTTCAGCTCCCATAGACTCTAATGGGGTTCACTGTTCGGGTTAGAACATTTCCCCTGTTTGGGAGTTCTGCTGGGAACGTGTATATGAAAGTAGTTAGGTTTCTGTAAAAACGAAAAATCTTGTGTAATGGAGAAGCAACCTGGGGCAGGGATTCACTGGGCTAATAGTATACATTAATAATTAAATCAACCCTTACTGTGGCTTTCTACATAAAGTGTGTTTTTAAATCTGTGCTCTTGTTAATTAGGTAACAAAAGTGTAACATCAAAATATGTTGAATTGTGTCTTTCACAAAAAACACTGCTGTGTGTTTTTATATATAACATGCTCACCTTTTTCTGCCAGACATTGTGGGAGCAAGACTGTAATTTAGGCATTCATATACAAAAAAGTACATTATAATCTGAATGTTGATGTTAAAAATACTTGGCACTGATAAGCAGAACAGGACAGAAATGTGCAAATGAGCAAAGTGAAAGCTAGCCCAGGTGCTATCAGGAATATAGGCAATACATCATCAGATCAAACTGATGAAGTTCCCTAATCTACCCCATATGAGCATTGCCTAGAAACAGCTTGCTGAACATGCCCTTCATTCTGGCAGAGCTGCTGTAATCCAGATGAGCCATAATTAAATGTGGGTCATTGAGGAGAGAAACAGTAGTTTAATCATCATGTCATTTTCCTTCAGATAACAACCATTTTTTTCACCCACTGCAACACTTTAAACATTATTAGGCTTGGAACTGATACAATGCAAATTCATACTGACATAGACATTATTAAGGCTGCCCATCTGCAAATACTCCAAAAGGAACATTTATTGGGAATTCATTACAGTGGCTAGTGGTAAGTGTCCATTCAGGAAAATTTGTATAGTTGTGTATATACTCTTTAAAAACATATGCGTGTGTCAATTTTTTTCTGTACAGAACAAATTTCAAATTCCCCCAGCATCAGATTTAGCTAGTAAATCCAGAAAACATATTTAAACTTCTTCTAAGCAAAATATGCTATATACCTCTTTAATCTTTATAGAAAAGTACCATGTTAAACTCAGAGCATTTGCAGATGGTCACCTGACTAATACATGTCAGATTGAATATATATACAGAATCTCACAAAAGTGAGTACACCCCTCACATTTTTGTAAATATTTTATTATATTTTTTGACGTGACAACACTGAAGAAATTACATTTTACTACAATGTAAAGTAGTGAGTGTACAGCTTGTATAACAGTGTAAATTTGCTGTCCCCTCAAAATAACTCAACACACAGCCATTAATGTCTGAACGGCTGATAACAAACATGAGTACTCCCCTAAGTGAAAATTTCCAAATTTGGCTCAATTAGTCATTTTCCCTCCCCAGTGTCATGTGACTCGTTAGTGTTTCCCTCCCTTCAGAGACTGGGCCACAGGGCAGTATTCCTATATGATAACGAGCCCAAACACACCTCCAAGACAACCACTGCATTGCTAAAGAAGCTGAGGGTAAAGGTGATGGACTGACCAAGCATGTCTTCAGACCTAAACCCTATTGAGCATCTGTGTGAGCATCCTCAAACAGAAGGTGGAGGAGCGCAAGGTCTCTTACATCCACCAGCTCTGTGATGTTGGCATGGAGGAGTGGAAGAGTACTCCAGTGGAAACCTGTGAATCTCTGGTGAACTCCATGCCCATGAGGGAAAATAATGGTGGCCACACAAAATATTGACACTTTGGGCCCAATTGGGACATTTTCAGTTAGGGTAGTACTCACATTTGTTGCCAGTGGTTTAAACACTAATGGCTGTGTGTTGAGTTAATTTAAGGGGAGAGCACATTCACACTGTTATACAAGCTGTACACTCACTACTTTACATTGTACAAGTGTTATTTCTTCAGTGTTGTCACATGAAAAGATATAATAAAATATTCACAAAAATGTGAGGAGTGTACTCACTTTTGGGAGATACTGTATATATATATATATATATATATATATATATATATATATATATATATATACTGTATATCTGTTGTGTTTGGGGCTATTTTCTGTAATATCTTCTTGACAAACACTTAGTATTTATTTCTGGGTAAGCGATCTTTCCATTTTTGGAGCACTGAGCTATTGAGGTATTTTTAATATGTAAATTTATGAAAACTATGCATCAGGCACAGTTTTGTTATTCCTGGCTGGCTAACTGGATTAAATATTTACTTGTTATTTTTACATAAAACATGTAGTACCAGTTTAACCCGCCAAAATTATAATGTATTAATAGATGGGCAACTCAGATTGCATGCATAAAGTAATGAATTTAGTGGAAATAAGGTTGCTTCTTCACTTGTCTTACATCAATCTTATATCAATCAACAGGATTTGTAGCTAATACTGTAATTATTGACAGGTAATGTGAAACAAACAGTGAAAGCAAAGTGCCACAAGTAGCAGTAGGTATAACTACAGCAAATTGGCATATGTCCAACATATAGTGGAGCAGGGGTCCGGTGTTAAACAAAACAAATACTAAGGGTTATATTCAGTGACAAGGAACCAAATCTCAAAGCATTTGATCAAGGAAGTGTTGGAATGATGAAGTCTGCTACAGGCCAAGTGCAGGTAAAGGATAATGCAAGGTAATAATAAGATGACTTTATAACTAATGACAAAAACGGAGTAGGCTTGAATGGAGGAGAAGATTTGGATGCCGCACACCGGATGTAGTCAAAAAACTTCACTTTATTGAAAAAATGGGATCATCAAAATAACAAGACTGTCATGCAGAAAGTACAGGTAATCTGACACGTTTCGCACTCAGGACTGAGTGCTTACTCATAGCTGAAAAAAAACGGAGTAGACAAGGATTCCTAACCACCCATACAGCAATAGCATAACTATCACGTACCTGGTAGCATAGCCTGAAATGATGAGGAAGGCCTCTCTTTAACACCTCTGACTTGGGGCCCCTGGTAGTGTGAACAGAAGGCACAGAATACAGAGTTGCATGAGTGCTTGTAATTCTTGCTAGAAACAGAGCAGGTGTTCATTCCTGTCATCAGTAGTCATCAGTGAAGCAGGCGGGCTGGTAGACAGCTGTTAGGCAGGAGACTGAAGCAGTCTGGTACTAGCAACAATGGGCAGGTGAGGCATATACTGGTAGCAGACTGTAGATCAGCAGGCACAGCAGGATGGCAGGCAGGTAAAGGTGGACACAGGAAGAATAGCAGAGTCAGGCAGACCGGGTCATAAACTGGCAGGATGGATCAGGTACAGAGGCACAGGCAAGAGCATGGTCAGGGTACGAGCCAGGTCAGGAGCTGGTTAGCGGGACAGAAGCAAATGGAACACAGGGTCTCAGGATACACAGGAGGCTGCTGAAGAAGCAGCACTGATCCTGAGCACTGGCAAAGTTTAAATACTCCATTTGGCACCAGCATCTGTCACAAGTACACGTGAGCACCCTAATTTGAACATGTATGTGCACAAGCATTGTTGTGCGCACAGCTACAAGCACCATTGTGTGCACACATGTGCATTAGCATGGGCCCAATTCCATTCCCATGATAATGAGCATAGATTAGCCTGTGAAGATGCACAGAAGTCCACCCAGAGGAGCCATCTTGTCTATTGGCATGCCCTTCCTGACAAATACATCCCATAAGATACAGCATCTATTCAGAATATCATCCATGCTACATCCAAAAACACTCTAATCATTTAACCTGGCAAAACCTCACCCTTCATTCTAAAAAATCTTATTTATTGTTACCTAAATTTCAGCTTATGTACAACATCATTACGGGTCAGACAAAACCTCATCAAATATTTTAAAAAGCCTCATAATGCAAAACCTTATTGTATGTCAGACAAAACCTCATCCTATAACCAATAATAGTCCATGATATATGTCATGTGTCATTCTGCATATAATTTAACTGTATCCTGCAACTCCTCCTGTATCCACATAAATCTTTCTTTTACATCTATCTAATAAATAATAATAATATCCAACAAAACATCAACAAAACCTTATTGTGCATCAGGAAAAAAAGTGTGCTATGTTCAGCAAAAACACTCTACCCTATTTGAATAAAAAACATATCCTGTCATAGACAGAACTCAGGGTGTTCACACATTCAGCAGGAGTGAAAAGGGCCAGGGTGTAGAGTGTAAGAAGCCGCTCAGTCTTTTCCAGAGCACCCTGCAAGGGCTGATGGGTTTCACTGCTGACAGCTTTCAGGTTGCAGCCCTCTGACTAGCCTGAGCAGGCAGATGCCTAGCAAAGGATATGTATGTATGCATGCTGGAAAAGTCTATCTTAGTGCAGAGGTTCTGGGATCACAGATCAGTAGAGGGTACAGTCTAGGTTGGAAAGGGAGCCTGGATCAGAAAAAGACACTGGAAGCTTGTTGATATGGGTCACATGGGGTCACTGGAAGCAGGTTGGAGTGTTCAGGGACACAGAGCAGGAAGCTGGCTTAGAGTGCACAAGGAAACACTGAAGCAGACTGCAGACTTGGAATGCACAATAGCTGGTAATAAGTGGCTGGCTGGAACTCCTAACAAATCATACAAGTGCTGGGATACAGATAGCTGACTGGACTACACAGGGAATCATGGAGGTGTAGAAAGACTGGGTGCCTGCAGAGGGGCATGAGGAAGTCACAGGTACAGGTATGCTGGAATGCTCAAATGATAACACAAATAATGAGATTTGAGTTCCAGGCAGGTACAAACAGGGAGTCACCAAGGTTTACTTAGAGATGATTAATTGCTTGAACAACGCACTCCGGACCCTTTAAGCCTCACTATGGACTGGCTGTAATGCTGGTGGCCACTCTTTATCACAGATCCAGGGCAGCAAAAAAAGCTGGTGTTGAAGTTTGGCACACGTACTGAGGAGTGTGGACCAGCCTACATCCAAACCATTATCAAATATTCACTAGAAGGCATCCCCAACAGCAGTCATGCCAATGTTTCATACTTGATCTTTTCACCTAGTCTTACAAAGTATATACTTATCATTCATAATTTATTTTTATTTTTTTTTTTATTTTTTTTATTTTTTTATCCACAAGAGGGCACTGATATTATAAAAAGCGACTATATACTATTCATAATTACAATCCCAAGTAAATAACATTTTGATAATTATTCAGATGAGCCATGAAGGTGACAGTATCAAGCATGATTCATCAGGCTTAATCTTGAAACACTTTGACATACCCTTCTACACTACCCTTTACAAATTTTACATTATTTTAAAAACTTACATTTGTGGAGAAGTAAAATGTCTGATAAGTAATGTTGCTTTACCCTGGTTATTGTCACAATTCAGAAAGCAGAACATTTTTTTGTGAGGGCAAAAAATCTGACTTTATTTTAGATAAATTGCCCTTATTATTATTATTATTTATTTTGTGGGTGAGTATATCCCTCTATGTGACATTTTTTCATAAAAATGGTTTCTCTTTTGCTTGGACAGTTCTTTTTATTTTCCTTAAGGAAGATTTTATAACTGTATAGTTTTATGCATGCATGCATCTGAATCTATATATGTATATAGTCTTAAATGCATGGGTATGGTAGAATTGTTCAACTTTAACAATGTTATACATGTCTTTTGTTTGTGAAAGACATCTTCTCTACTCAGCATCAATAATACATTTATAAAAAGAGAGAAAAATATATATATTTTTTTACTTTGTTTCATATGCACACATGGTCTTGAATTTTGGTAGGAAAGAATTCACTGCATAGATAAGTGTCAAATATGGGCTTTTTTCCAGACTGAAATAAAAGTAAAGTGACAGCCAACTGGTTGTGTAGTTCATGGTTTTGACATGAGCAGCTTGAAGGACATTTCTTGCCAGATGCATGGCTGAAATGCATTTTAACACTTAAATTAAATATCAATATAAAGCCACACAAGTCCTTGAAAGGTTAAATGATGATTCGAAAAGTAACTGAAAATGTCCAATCATGTGAGCATACAACTTGCATTTGACTTATCTGCACATTGAAGACATTTTATTAAAAATGTGGTGCACAGTGTTTTCTTTTTATAATGTAGACGTTTTAAGAAAGATGCCTGAGAGAGAAACCAAATTTTGGTAGTAGTACTAATTTCCATCACAAAATGCTCTGGAAAATGGTGTCATGAATGCTTATGAATATGCTTATTTATGAAATTACAAAAAAATTAATTTGGCCCAAAAAAATCTCTTAACTTATTTTTATGTTACTGGACCCTTCCTGTTAAAAATGTCATGGCACTGATATAGATACAGAATGATCTCAAAGCAAATCTCTAACCAAGAATGATTAATGATCTGCCAATGCTCTCTTGGGTCAGCACATTATCAAATGCAGCTGTATATTTGCTTTTGACTTTGCCAGAAATATGAATGCCATTGCATACATTGAAATATCAATACGGTTTTCACTGAGGAAATTCAAAGGACAGTTCAGATACCAGATATAGAGATATTCCTGTGTGAAAATGAGTACTTCATATGATAAAAAAATTATTGTTTTTCTTTGGATGTTCACTTCCACTTAAGCTGATATTAGTGTAATCAGTTAGATTGGTTCCAGAATTCCAGAACACTGTGGGTGGTTAGCCAAAAAAGCCTTCCCGCCAATCTTGACATTTTAGATTTGCAACAAAAGCAGGTAGGTTTGTTTCATTCTTGCCTACCACTGCACCAAAACATTAGTACATTCAAATTTAGCAACATGAAATGTTCTATGTTCTGCTGTTCTTTTGACATTTTACAAAAAAATGGTTCTCCTTCTTTTTTAGAAGAAAAACATGTCCAACCAAATGTGTATTCTTGTGCTTTAGAGTGGTCAAAAGTTAAAATGTCTTTCAGAATTTAATTTCAGTCTGTGACCCCCATTAGGGAGCTTTTCCTTTATTTTCTGCACTTGTCACACCCATGTAAGAAATGGGGTGTGTGATTATCAGTGGAACAAAAGGTTGCAGACAGATAAAAACATAGTCAGGGTTTCTAACCCTTCTGCATACATTCTAAATGTGTATTTGTTTTTTACGGTGTGCCCATTGGAGAGATTTCCCATGACTTCCAGTCATGACAAAAAAATTCCCACTAGTGAAAACATCACTAAAATCTTGACAGAAGGTCTAACCCCTCTCTATTCAAAAGGGAATACAGCATTTTGGCTGGAGTTGAGCTTAAAGTGGTATTAAAGGATAAATTCACCTCTCTCAAAAAAAAAATAAATGCACATTTTTTTTTTACAGGTAAAAAATGTGCATTTATTATTATTATTTTTGGGAGCCTGTAAAGCATTGCGCCCATTTTCAGAAGATCATGTGTTTCTGTCAGCTTGTACCTCCTATGGGCAGGCAGTTACATAATGACAGGAAGACTGAACTTCCTACAGTGCACACTATTCTACCTGGTAGTTCATTGAGAACTACAAGCCATCCACCACAAAGGCTGTGAACCTTGTGAGTGAAACCCTGCATGGCTGCATTCTCTTCAAATTATGACAGCGGGTGTCGGTAGAAGAACCCTGGCCCACTGTCACAGTGA